>NW_027185876.1:13210210-13379536 GCF_028583685.1 Petaurus breviceps papuanus | reverse complement strand
CTCTCTCTCTCTCTCTCTCTCTCAGAAACATTCAGATTGGATTAATCTTTTCATGCTTGACATTTAGAAAGATCCTTTTCCCAATGTCTACAGTATTTCAGTCAGACTATTTTATGATAGTAATCAATAAGGACAAATCAAACTGAATTATAGAGAGAAGTCTCCTACATAGTGTAGCAGGAGTAGATGAAAATCTGACTTGTAATTACCACGTTCCTTTTCAAAGAAAGGATTGGTGGGCAGTGGTGGTGGTGGGAGATTGCCGTGTGGTCCCTATTAACATCAATAGGGCTTATGTGGCTATGGCATTCTAAAAATCTTACCCCTTGCAAATGCCTAAGGAAGCTGGAATCAGGCATATGGGGTCAAGAAAACATGGGGACATTTAAAAAATGGAAACCTCAGAAATATATATTTAAAAATAAGCTGGAATTTCAGCTTGTGTTAAATCACTCAGTATTTTTGGCAGTATTTTGGAAGCATAAAAAGTTATACTCTGGAGAAGGCATGACTAATTTCTTTACCTGCTGTTCCCTTGGTTTCTATAATATTTGTTAGTGTTTTCTTTTCTCAACTGTGCTGAATGAAACCTTCCCCTGTTGGGTAAGATGGATGAGGAGCTTGGTTCTACACTGTACAATGTGGTCTAAATTCTCATCAGCATGCAGACCTCCCTTTGAAATCAAAAGAGCCTCAGCATGCTGCAAAGGAAGGTGTACAGTGAATTAGAACCAGGTCCTGAGAAAATAAGAGACTCCATTTCATCTGTTTAAAATCTATTTAAAAGTCAAATGTAAAAACATGACAGATCATATCAGGTATCATCTTGCCTCCCCCCAGGTCAAAATCCAAACATAAAGATATGTATAATCATAAGATCATTTATGTTCACCACAAGGCAAATCTGCATCTGTTCAGAATGGAAACTACTTTTAACTCTGTTCTTTAATATTTAGTCATAGAACTGTAGTGTCTGAAAGGGACCTAAAAGTCGACTGGTACAACTTGTCCAAACATCTAGTCTATGAAAGGATCTTCTCTAAGAGATCTCTGAAAGGTCATCCAGTCTCTGCTTACATACCTACAGTGAAAGGGAGCTCACTACCTCATGAGGCAACTCATTTCTTTATTTTTTATGTCTCTATTTATTGGGAATAATAATAATAATAGCAATAATAAAGATTATCATTATTATAGTAATAGCTAGAATTTACATAAGTGATTTAAGACATAAAAGGTTTAAGGTACATGAAGCAATTTATAAACATTATTTTATCCTCAAAACCACCCTGAGAGTAAGTGTTATTATTATCTTCACTTTTTCTTTTACAGATGAAGAAACTGAGGTAGACTGGTTAAATATCTTGTCCAGGGTCACAGAGCTAGTGTCTGAAAGTGGATTTGAACTCAGAACTTCCTGATTTCAGGTTCGACGTGAAATATATGGCACTACCTACTTGTCTTATATCTCTTTGTCATACTGAGTCAAAATATTCCTCCATAGGAAATACATAGCTTTAACCTATTGGAATCAGTTCTGCTCTATGGTACTACCCAGAATAAGTTTCAACCTTTTTTTAGGTAACAGTCCTTCAAGTATTTGAAGACAACTACTAAAATCTCTCTTGTTTTTTTTTTAAGTAAACATCCACAGTTTTAGTTTTTTTCAGCTGAGCCTTGTATGGCAAAGTTTTGGGTCCCTTCATGTCAGTCACCTTCCTACCAATATGACCAGGTTTGTCAATACTTCCTTTCAATAATAGGTATTCCCTTCCAGAGCCTCAGATCAACAATTGGAAGTTTTCTTGGCAAAAATACTGGAATGGTTTGCCATTTCCTTCTCCAGCTCATTTTAGAGATGAGAAACTGAGGCAAAGAGAGTTAAGTGACTTGTCCAAGGTCACACAGCTTGTGTCTGAGGCTGAATTTGAATTCAGGTCCTCATGATTCCAGGGCTGGTGCTTTATCCACTGTCCCTTGTAGCTGTCCTCCCCAGAGTCAGGGGGACCTGAATTCGAATCTGACCTCAGAAACTTACTAGCTGCATTAGGAAATTACATGTTATTATCTCTGACACCTCTGATCTAGTCCAATCCTCCTTACTCATAAGAGCTCACTTTTATGTATCAATTTTAAAAAGGTTTGAAAAGAACTATATACATATTATCCCTTTGATCTGTTTGAACATCTATTCAACCCTTCTGGATAATTGAAATACAGTGATTATTAGCACCAACAAATATATCTAGATATTCTTGACCTTTTTTTTTCTTGTATCTGCCTCAACCATTACATCTATGGCTGACTCTGTACCACAGCTTGTGTGAACATACGCACATGCATGTATAGTGTGTTACCCCTCTCAACGTAGATGCCCATTGCCCTGTGGTATTGGGAGGAATGTAGGTCCTTGGTTTTGGAGAAGCCAAACTAACTGCAGAGGACAGGAAAAAATAGGGTAAATGATGACACCCAGAGGGAGCTTTTGTTGCCCAATGATGGTATCCATCCCCAAAATATCTGAATTGCCACCCGGAGTGAATGTTTAGAAAGTCCAACATAATAAAGTGCTTGTCCAAATAACTTCACATACAGAGATAAATGAGGTTTATCAGAAGAGACTGCCTTCCAGAAGTGATGAGATGAGAAGATGCCAATAAAAACGGCACCTCTGAAATATAGATGACGCCAAAGAGAAAAATGCTGGCTCTTTACCATTTTTATGAAGTCATTGATGCCATTTATCGTACACGAATCACTTCAGGATAGATCTTTTATTTAGAAGTATAGTCAGCATGTGTGGAATATACAGGCTACATCCTGTAGCCAAAGGGGGAAGGACATATTTTACTGAAAGCTCAAAATGGGCCACTCTGCATTGCAAAAATCAAGACCAAATAGGGACAAATAATTTACCTAGAGTCAGAGGGGGTGGCATAGTCGATAGAATGCTAAACTTGGAAATCAGGAAGTCTTGAGTCCAAATCCTTACTCAAACACTTACTGACTACATGACTGATAAGTCACTTAATAATAATAACGTTTTATATAGCACTTAAAGGTTTTCACAGTGAACTATTATGTCATTTGACCTCAACAACTCTGGCAGGTAAATGCTTCATTTTTCAGATGAGGAAACTGATTTAACCTCTCTCAGCTTCAGTTTCTTCACCTGTAAAATGAGGCCAATAATAGCACCTAACTCCCAGGACCAAAGGAGATAATACATATAAAGCATTTTGCCAACCTTACTTTAGAAATACTAGCAATTATCCTCCCAGATTTCAGCTTTATGTCCAAGGAAGTTTCCCCTTAATATAGATATGACCCTTGATGGAAATGTGCTTCCTGCCTCATTTATTGAGTCATATTTAAGGGTAAATCCTGCCATCAGAGAATCTAGAGAGGACCAGAAGCATGCAACTCAGCACAAGCTCAGTTAGTTTTAAAACCTCCAAGTGCATTTTGGGTCAATTGACTAATTGCAGACTATGACGGATGCAGCATGAAATGAGGAATGCTAGAGATTCCACATATAATAAAACTGATGCCATTAAACCATCACACCCAGAACACTCTGCATATTTGTCCCATTAATGGGCAAAATTACAAGCCCCTTGTTTATTGCCTGCAATTATCATATTTTTGCAGTCACGCCAGCTAGATCATTTTCGTCTCTTCAGAATCTCTGAAGTTGACTCTTGAGTTACATTAATAAGATATCCGTTGATGGGAGGTGACAAAGGGGATGAGGTTATGAAACAGATGAGCTCTCTTTTGTATCAGTTTGGGAAAACTGAGGTAGGTGTCATCCAGGAGGAGGCCAGATGGCCAAGTGTTTTATCGGATGCTGAATTATACTGAGATGCTTTCATAAAGTCAGCTACACCTAGTCTAACATTGCAAATGAGATGGACATAAAATGCCCATGCCTCAGAGAAGCTTCCACGTTCTGGCTTTATGCCTTTTAATATTTATGTCTTCTTTGCTGTTCTTTTCCTTCTTTCCTCATTCTGGTCTCATTTTATAGGGACATGCTGAAAGTCTTTGAGTTCTGAAATGAGCTTTGTGGAGTTGCTCTGTCAGGGTTCACAGGAGAGGGCAAGTTTGCTGGTTTGATATTTTGTAATTGCAAAATTGTTCTGCACTGAGATAGTGTGGCAGATGTGAGATT
Organism: Petaurus breviceps papuanus; assembly: GCF_028583685.1. Lineage (NCBI taxonomy): Eukaryota > Metazoa > Chordata > Mammalia > Diprotodontia > Petauridae > Petaurus > Petaurus breviceps. Next base: position 13,375,362 of record NW_027185876.1, on the reverse strand, counting down.
ATACTTCCTGGGATGAGTGAATCCACTTGGATGTTTCCCTCTGGAAAGAGCTTCATTCAGTGTTCAACTCCTTTCCATCCCTGTGGGAGCAACTCTATACAATGTTTACCCAAAGTTTAAGCAGCTGAGGAGACACATGGTGGGCCCTATGTTGGAAACCCCCACTAGGTTCCCTGGGAGTCCATTCCAGAAATGCATAGTGGAAGGACTCATACAGAGTTATTCAGGATCAAGGCAAAGGTATGAATTGAACAAAGTCATTTCCCATGTTAGCTAACTACAGAGCACATGCAAACAAAAGAAGGCTTTCAGATGGCATAGGTTATGGTAGACTGGACCTGAATAAATGGTCAAGGACATAAACTCTAGTTCGACCGCAGCCCTTATTCCTTTACCTTCTCACTGGCTCAACAGCTTCTTACTACTCTCACCCACCTCCATACCCAGTACTCCATAAGTCTATCAAGTTTATGCTAACTGTAGAAGAATTTCTGAAAAACTCAGTTGCACAAAGGAATAAATAACTTAATGTGTCATTTTTGTTTTGATTTTTGTCTTGTGTGTGCAGTGCCTGGCCCAGCGGCACATAGAAGGAACACAATAAATGCTTGTTGATGACTGATTCATTCTTCCCCATAGTATTTGTCTGTATTTTTAAAAGGCCCTTAAGGACTCTTAAAGGCCTTAAGGCTGTGATTAACTTCATGGAATTATTTAAGAGATCGTGAGAATTGTAGAGAAAGTACTGGATTTGGAGGGAGAAGACTCTGGTTTGAATTCTAGTTTATTACCTGTGTGACCTTAGTAAAGCTATTTTATCTTTCTAGGCCTCAGTTTCTTAATATGTAAAATGAGGTGGTTGGAACCAGATAATCTCAGAAATCCCTTCTATCTATAAAACAGAGGTCCTATGAATCACCACCAGTAGAAGAATATCAGATGTCATTCAAGAGGGAAGGGGAGAAGATATTTTGGGTGGTGTGTGTGAGTGTGAGTGTGAGTGTGTGTGTGTGTGTGTGTGTGTTTGTGTGCGTTTAATTGCACCATGGATATGGTCAGAGATTCTACCTTTGACTATAGTTGTCCTTGATATTACATTTGTTGAGGTGGGGCTTTGGATGGAGCACTGTGCCTAGAGTCAGAAAGTTGCTGTTGTTGAATCATTTCAGTCATGTCTAGCTCTGCGTGATCCCATTTGGAGTTTTCTTGACAAAGATACTGCAGTGGTTTGCCATTTCCTTCCCTAGCTCGCTTTACAGATGAGGAACTGAGGCAAACAGAGTTAAGTGACTTGTCTAGGGTCATGCAGTTACTTAAGTATCTGAGATCGAATTTGAACTCAGGTCTTCCTGAATCCAGGGCTGGCTCTCTATCCATTGTGCTTTCTAGCTGTCCTCTCCAGAGCCAGGGGGACCTGAATTCGAATCTGGCCTCAGAAACTTACTAGCTGTATGATCCTGGACAAGTCACTTCACCTTTGTCTATCTCAGCTAACTCAGCTGGAAAAAGAGGATAATAATAGTACTAACCTCTCTGGTTTGTTGTGAAGATCCAACAAAGTAATAATTGCAAAGTTCTTAGAAAGTGTCCGTCATGTAGTGAGTGCTATATAAATGTTAGCTATTATGTTTGTAGCTTTGAAAATCTTATTGAATATGACCACGTGTAGCTGAGGTTGTTAAGTAAACATTTATTAAATGCCTACTATGTAGAGTTGTGTGAGGCTCTAAGGGAAATACTTCTATTCTGATATTTTGATGGTTGCCCCCTTTGGTGCAGTGAAAAACCATTCAATGCCTTTCCTTCTTCTGCCCTTTCTGTTTATATTTTCTCATTATTGTTCCACAAGGGATTTACTCAGAACCCTCAAAGCCATCTTTTCCATATTTTATGTACCATTATAACTTCAAAAATAATGAATTTAAATATATGCAACCACTTTGCAGGATTGGTTATTTGTGCTTAATAGACACCTACATATACATAGATGTATGTAAGTGCTTGTGTGTACACATATATATATATATACACATTTGTGCATATAAGCATAGATATATATATCTATATCCATCTCCATATTTCATATCCATTTCCATTTCTCTCTTTCTACCGCTCTATATCTATCTCTGTCTCTATTATCTCTATGTCTCTATATAGAATACTTCAGCAGACTGCCTGTCTATCTGCATGTATGCACATCTTAGTTTCGGCAATACATTTCTTTTATCCACTTTGTTTTGCCTTTTTGTTGCTATGGCTGTCTCTGGGCAGCAGTAAGGCAGAACTCCATGCAATTAGTAAAATGCATCAATAACAGCATGGGGAAACTTTACCACCAACATAGATTATTTTATTTTGCCCAGAGCATCCTCTATGATAATGGTCACTTCATGAACATTTGTTTCCTATTTTATAATGAAAAGAATCACAGAACTTGGTTTCAAATTCTGCCTCTGACACTGACTGATGAACATTTGGCAAGTTATACTTTAACCTCCCTGGGCCTCTCTTTCCTCATCTATAAAATGTCAGGGTTGTTCTAGATTGCCTCCAACATTCACTCCAGTGTTACATTTATGATTCTATGAACCCATGATCCCACAGAAGTTCAACCTCCTCATTTTATAGATGATGCCAATATATCATTGACCATCAAAGAAGTTAACTCCAGAGTTACATTTTAATGTATATATGATTCATCCTTTGAAGCAAGTCTTCAAAATTTCCTTTTGTCCTATTGAGTAAAATCGTTAAAAAACCAGTGAATTATCAATACAATGAAAGGGGATAATTACAAATTAAATAAGACCTGGCATATAAATATGTGTGTACATATATGTGTACACACACACACACACACACACACACACACACACATATATATATATACCTATAGATCATACTCTTTTAACAGTTAGACTATGTAACAGACATTAGTATTGCCATACCATGTTTTCTGAATTGCCATTCCCTCATTTTTCTGAATTGCCACTTCCCCATCCTCTCTGTGTTTCTACAGAATCAGCAACTCACTTTTTCCTTCCTATCCCATCACAATGATGCCGACTTCTCATATTGAGTTTTATGCAATATGGCCTCTTACAATCAAATCGAGATCTACTGGATGGGCTTAGAAATCTTTTGCCCTTGGCCTTCATGCCTAATTTACTGTCTGTGTCTTATCCTCACAGTCTGGTTTTCTTCATCTAGAAAATGAGGATGATGTAATTCACCTTACTTATCTAGATAAGAAAGGGCTTATCTAGCTCCCAGAGGATTCTTTTTGGATAAATGTTCTATCATTACAAAGTGTTTTTGAAGGTCCTGTACAAGCAGCAATCTGCTACCCACTTTGCTCCTTAGTGCTGTCCTATCTGATGGAAGACCCTGTTTCCTATTGTCTGACTTGAAACACAGACATTTTCTATCTGTGGCAATTGTCCTTGTTCATTAGCATGAAATATTTTTACCTAACAGAGAGAAAATATTTACCATTTGGGGTGGATGGGTGGCAGAACACATTGACAAAGTGAAATGAATCATTGAGGCTATCTGGGAAGAAAAGACTCTAACATACAGTCCAATTGAAGGGCATGTTGTCTCCTATAGTAGGATTCTGAAGTATAGAATGAATGACAATTGTTTGTAAACTCTAATAAGAAGAGCTTATAATGGTAATTAACATTATTTGGGTGTAATTATTGAACACTTTTTTTTTCAGACTCAAAATAAATCCCTGAATTCAGATTTGGAAGCAATCTCAGAGGCCATCTAGGTCTCCACACCACTGGAACAATCATTCACAGGATCCTACCACAGTAATTGGGGACATAGAGACTATTCTAGATGGGGAATCTCTGGGATCTGAGGCTATTTAGTCTAATCTTCTTTTATGAGAATTCTAAGGCAGCTTGTGGAGCAGTGGATAGAAATCCAATCTCAGACACTTACCAGCTGTGGGACCTTGGGCAAATCCTTTTGTTTGCCTCAATTTCCTCAAATGTAAATGATAAGAGCACAACCTCCTGTGGTTGTTGTGAAGATTAAATGAGCTATATTTAAAAAGCACTTGACATAGTGCCTGGAGCATAGTAAACACTTAATACTTTTTTTTAAAGTGATTTGTTCAAGGTCACACATACAGTAAGCAATAGAAGGTGGATTTGAACCTGGGTCTTCTCTCTCTGGAGTCAGTTCACTTTCCTCTGCATACTAGGTACCTTCTGTTTTCCAGTCAAATTGTTCTACTTGCTATTACACAAACTCAGCTTTCTATCTCCCATCTCTGGATTTTCATAGGAGATATATTCCATTTGCCTGGAATGCTCTCTATCCTCACCCCTACATTCTATTATCTCTTACTTCCTCCAAGCCTCAACCAGTTTGTTCATCACCTCTTATGAAAATCTTCCTTGATAGCCTGAGTGGTTCTAGCTTTCTCCCTCCTTAAATTGTCATGTACATGCTTGTGTGTTACATATCCCCAGTGGAATATAAGCTCCTTGAAGGCTTAGACAGTTTTTCCTTTCTTCTGCATCCTCAGTGCTGGCACAATGTCTTAAATAGGCTAGATATTTAATAAGTCCTTGTTGATTGGGAATGTATTGTGTTGCAAAAATGGTCATTGAGCCTACAGCAGAAGACATTCAGTGAAGGGAAATCTGCTACCACCGTGGGCAACAAATTCCACTTTCAGACAGTACCTATTCCTTTACTTTTTCTTACACTGAACCGAAGTCTGCCCCTGCAACTTCAACCCATGGCTTTAAATTCTTCCCTGTGGTATTAAGTAGAAAATAATCTTTTTCCCACATGCCAGCCCTTCAAGTTATAGACATTGTTTAATGCAGCCATCACAGGGGCTACCTGACCCTGACCCTGACCCCATGGTTTGGAGCAGGTTTTGACCACTTGAACTGTCTTGTGGTTTCTCTGGAAACTCCCTGTCGCTGCACCTGGAGCCTGCTGTTCTGACCAGATGTCACCTCTCTTGGAACCTCCTCAGCCTTCTCTAGGGACGTTAGGCTATTTTGCAAAACAACTTATGTAGCAGCTTCAGGAAGTTGTACCTTCCATGAGATTCCTTCACTGTTGAAGTGTATTTAAACCCTGCCCATTCTGGGCACTCCAGTACTCCAGTGCTGAGTGATCTCCTGAACTGCAGTTCAATTAAAAACCCTTGCTGTTGCTACTTAGGTAATCTTCTTTATTTCAGAAAGACAGTTATCATTCCACCTTGTCCCTCTTCTTTTCTCCAATCACTTAGGCTACCTTTCAAAGTCAACTTATTGTTTTTGCTACATTTTCTTTTGGCTAACAGCTGTCACTTGGCTTGAAACTTCAACATTTTCAAATAGAGAAAGTGCTGGCCCTGGAGTCAGAGGACATAGGGTCAGCCTCTTCCTCAGAATTGTTTCAATGTGTATTTTTCTAATTGGAAATAACTGGATTAGTGGAATCAGGAAGATCTGGCTTCAAATCCCACTTCAGATACTTACTAGCTATATGAACCCCAGGATGTCGATTAACCTCTTTATGCCTCAGTTTTCTCATCTATAAAACAAAAGAGTTGAATTCATCAACTTCTAAAGTTTTTTCCAGTTTGATCTTTGATCCTAGGATGTTTCCTACATGTATGACCTTGGAAAAGTCACTTCCCCTCCCTAGGACAATTTCCTCATCTGAAAAATGAAGGGGTAGGACTATGTGGCCTCCAAGGTTCCTTCTAGCCCTAGATCTGGGATCTTATAGCTTTTTATTTATTTTTACTGAAATGACTTACTCCAAGCTCAGAGCATGGAGCAGTAGCATGTCTATAGTTTAGAAAAAATGTCCCTGGCTTCCTGAGAATTTTTCTGAAAACAGACAAGAAACAAATTTGTATTACCTTAAAGAAGTGTGTTTCCATAGTTTGGCAAAATCTTAGCCTTTCAGGTTACTATGGTTTCCTGTGTTTGCCTTCCCATCAGCTTTCCAAAAGACCGTAGAGATTGAGTTGATGTGTGATATCAATTTGCAACACTTCATATTGTTCCTGCAAAATGTGAACTATCATATATCTCCTCTTTAATTTTGCAAAGCGTTTTGCAGGGTAATTTGAGCATGCATCACAATGAGACTGGCAGCCCAGCTCTTTAATGGGAAGTACTAAACACCTTCCCCCAGCTCTTCTTCAGTCTTTTTTGACTTGACCTTCAAAATGTCAACTCCCACAAAATTCTGTGGAGATGGATTATTATGGCGGGTGACTTTGATGCTGTGGACAAACGTTCTCTGAGTAGGAGATGAGAAGCCCTGAGATGCTTTTCACATAAGTTAGATTTTTAACCCTGGTCTCCTGAGTCTTGGGTTTGCATGTTAGGCCAGTGAATCATCTAGTTGCCAACAGATATTCCATAAAAATAGCAGCATTCACTAGTTTGTTGCATTCTTTTGGCCTCAGCATGAAGAGCAACAGCTCACCCCATAAACCATGGCCTACCACCCTTGTTTCCAAAGCTCTCATTGTTAGACACAGATTTCTATAAAGGCATTAGCAGGAAAAGGAAATGAGCTCGAGAATGGCTTAGACTTAATCACTGGGGGAGAAAAGTCCCTTTCACCTTCAGCGCATTGTAAAAAGTCCAGAAGTTCGGAGCCCACGTTGGTGATTGTGTTTCAGTGACCAGGCTTTCCTGGTGTCTCTGATGGAGCTAGCCTGCCTATCATATATTCTTGTGGTTGTTCTGGCATGTTCTTGATTTATTTTTTATTGAAGAGAAGATTAAATGGTGATGTAAAGCCTATGAAATCAAATGCAGGAGACCAATAAGTGGGACTGCCTTAGACTTACACATGCTAGTTGGTGTTTTGGAAGGGTTTCAATGGTCTCTCTTTTCCATCAAGTTCCCAGAATTAGCCTTAAGTGTGAGCTCTTTTCAAAAGCCACTTTCCTTATTTTAGAATAAAATATTCTAAGGTTTGCTTTTGAGAACTGATATATGTTGGCTGTGGTAATATATTACCTCTCCCGTTATTAGGGTAATTTATACAAAAAAAATCTTTTAGATTGTACATAAACGTACACTCATGCAAAAGCCCCCATTGATAAACTCCTCTACAAGTATGGTTTATTGAGGGGGGGGTAGTTAGTGAGGAGTAAATGATCAATCAACTAACATTTATTTAGTGACAATTAATTATGTTCCAGGCTCTGTGATGGATGCTTGGGATACAAATTTGTGGTTGAGTTGTTTCCACAACTGATCCTTTGTGATCCCATTTGTTTTTTTTTTAAAGATGCTAGAGTGATTTGCCATGCTTTTCTCCAGCTCTTTTTATGGATGAGGACACTGAAGTAAATATGGTCAGGTTATTTGCCCAGGGTTATACAAATAGTAAGTGTCTAAGGCCAGATTTGAGCTCAGGAAGATGAATCTTCCTGATTCCCAACCCAATGCTCTATCCACTGCTTTGCCAGCTGCCAACTATTAGGGATATAAATACAAAGAATGAATTTAGCCTGGCCTCCTGGTACTTACATTCCATTGGGAGATATCAGAAAAATAATTGCCATTAGTGTGGGTCTTTAGAAATCTATCTTAGTCACACAAATGATACCTATGTATTCTATTTGAAACTTACCAGTTACTCCCAAGAACAACACTGAAATACATACGATTTTGGAGCCTGGAGGAGGTGGTTTCATAAGGAATTTTCAGAGTGGAAATCCCCTTCATAATACAAATGGGCTTCTCATAAATGAATGAAAAAACATGTAGCATTTATGAAACGCTGAGCATTATGCTAAGCACTGGGAATAAAAATATAAGAGAGAAATAGTTTTTGTCCCTAGGGACAAGGAGAGACAATATATAGAGAGGAGTAATGACTAGAGAAGAGTGAAGTTACAGAGATGGTGATTGGAGTTATAGGGCAATGGACTGTGGACATACATTCTTGGGAAGCAATGATAGTCTGGATTGGATTGGATTTTTCCCAGGTTAAAAGGAGGAAAGAGGTGGGTGAATGGGTGCAGGTGGGGAGGTACATGCCTGCAATATGACAGGAAGATGTCATAGTTTCGTGACTGAAGTTAGATGTGGTAAGTGCTTAATAACTAACATATTCCCAGGTCAGGAGCTGTTGTGATTTGAAGTCCTAAAGAGTTGCCTGGGGGCAAAGGGAGGTTAAATACCTTACTTGTAGTTACTTAGCTCATATGAATCAGGGACACAGTTTGAACTCAAGTCTTTCTCACTTCAAGGAAGAGCAATAAGCAACAAAGCTCATTTGGGATACTGATAGTAAATTTAATAATGATTAGAATAGCTAACATTTATCTAGTGCTTCAAAAAATTAATAATAATACTGAAAATATCACCAGGTAAGCTTTGAAATTAAACAAATGTAATACTTCCCCTCCCCTATCCTGAAATAGAAAATGTACTAAAACATAAGAAACTCGGGAATTCTGATGGTGGGCTCACCTTGACTTAAATGCCCTGCCACTGGAGGAATGGCAGACACCTGTAGGTTTAGCAGGTGGTTCAATATTTCAGCAGCCTTGTTGTTGTTCGATGGTTTCTGACTCTCCATGTTCCCATTTTGGGGTTTTCTTGGCAAAGACACTGGAGTGGTTTGTCATTTCCTTCTCCAGCTCTAGGGAGCTTCTCCTCCTTCCCTCCCCAAGACAGCATGCAATCTGATATAGGCTCTACATAGACAATCATTCTTCTTTTCAACATTACTAGTGATTCATTCCATTGGTTATATTTCTTCTTTGCAACATGACTAGTGTGAAAATATGTTTAATGTGAATGTCTATGTAGAGCCTATATCAGATTGCATGCTGTCTTGGGGAGGGAAGGAGGAGAGGGGGGGAAGGGAGGGAAGGGGGGGAGGAGGGGGGGAGGGGAGGGGGGAAAGGGTGGAGGGAGGGGGAAAGGAAAGGAGGAAGGGAGGGAGGAAAACAGGACAGAGAGAGACAGGAGAGGGAGAGAGAACACTCTCTGCTCTTTCTTGAACAAGACAGTCCATCCATTTCTCAGCTCCAGGCATCTTCTCTGGCAGTCCACCATGCCTGGAATGCTGTCCCTCCTCAATCCTGCATATTAGCTTCCATGGCTTTAAAAAAAAAATCCTAACTGAAATCCCATTGTTTTTTCTGAACTCCTCTTGATTCTAGAGCCTTCCCTCTTTTAATTGTTTTACTTTTAATTTATATTTAATTGTATCCTATTTTTCCTATATTCCTTTGTGTATATATTTATTTGCTTGTTGTCTCCCTCATTAGAGTATAAGCTCCTTAAGGTCAGGCACCGTCTTTTGCTTCTTATATATCTCCAGCACTTAGCACAGTGTCTGGTATATAGTAGGAGCTTAATAAATGCTTCTTGCTTATTTGCTTGCCCTACTTGTCTACACCTAGCACAGACACATAGCAGATATTTAATAATTTAAAAAAAAAGAGCCCAGCTCAAGCATCTCCTTCATCAGGAAGCCTTTTCCAATTCCTCTGCTGCAAATATCTTCCCTTCCATATTAGCTGGTATTCATTTTATATATATTCTGAATATACTTCAATTAGGTATTTGTTGTCACCTTCATTCTAATGTGAGTACCTTGAGGTCTTATTTCTTTGTATTTCAGAGCCTAGCTCAGTGTAGACTAGCACATGGTAGACATTTGATACCATCTTGCTGATTGCTTGATTATAGTCCCATCACAGCCCTTTGGATTCCCGAGAGCAGGGAAGGATTTGTAGTTTAGTGAAAAGCAAGAACAGGATGAATCTATCAGTGTTATTAATCTCACCTGGGCTGACCCATTCTAAAAACAACAATGACGGTAACAACAGTAGCACTATGAATGAAAGTAACAGTAATAGCAACCCATAGTACTTTTAGGTTTACACCAAGCCCTTTCTCTCACAACAGCCCTTTGAAACAGGTGCTGAGATGGCCTAACAATGGCAGCATGTCATAAACAAAAGCAATGGACAGTGGTGGGTAGGGTTGGATTTACTTGGGAACTGTCCAGTGCTAAACTCTATTGACTTTATAGCTAAGGCTGCCATTGTTAAAATCATCAGAGCTCTGAGAAAAGGGGCAAGTAGTAAAGAACAATGGCCAGGAATCACTGTCCCAGAATTTTGGGTTTATTTTTTGTCTTTTTTGGAGGGGGGAAGGCAGGGCAATTGGGGTTAAGTGACTTGTCCAAGGTCACACAGCTAGTACATGTTAAATGCCTGAGGCCAGATTTGAACTCAGGTCCTTCTGACTCCAGGGCTGGTGCTCTATTCACTGTACCACCTAGCCACCCAGTTTCAGAGTTTTATATGTAATAATAGCTAGTGTTTACATGGCACCTACTATATGCCAGGCCTTGTGCTAAATGCTTTACAATTATTATTTTATTTTATCCTCACAACAATCCTGAAAAGTAAGTGCTGTTACTATCCTTATTTGACAGATGAGTAAACTGAGGCAAACAGGTGAAGTGACTTGCCCAGAGTCAAATAGCTAGTATCTATTAACCAATTCTACTATGTCTCTTATAGTGACATATGTTGACCTTCTCCCCAGAGCCTTCATTTGGGAGTAGGTCAAGGTGGTCACTTGCAGTCTGTGGCCTTGTCCAAAACCACCAATTGTTCTCTCCTCCTCCCCTGGACAGTTTCCAATAAAGCCAGAGAAAGAACTATTTCTTCTTGGGGAGGGACATCAGTATTGAGGAATACAAGCAGAGCTATTTCTTGAACCAGTGAACAGAGAGAGAAACTTGAACAAGCCTCTCTGTTTTAATGTTTTTGTTATTGCATTTTTATGAATGACCTCCAACACCTCCCCTATGAGCTGGGTTCTGGTTAAATACAGAGCATTCTTAGCATATGGTTCACATAAAAACTGATAGCCTCATTACTCTTGCTCAGGTGGAAACAGTGCATTTTTAAAAATGAAAATTGAGGTAAAATGAATTTCCTGACTGAGTGTCTGATACATCGAGACTTTACATATGCTATTGAATTCAACCTGACACATTTATATTAAATGCCTCCTCTGTACCAGGCATTGCACTAGGCTCTGGAGATAAGGACAGAAGGGAAAAAAACCCCTAAGTGTTTATTAGGGCACCCACTCTGCTCCAGGCACTATGCTAAGAGCTTTACAAATATTATTTCACTTGATCCTCACAATATCTTTGTAAGGTGGTTTATCACCATGGTATCATTGAGGAAACCGAGGAAGATAAAGCCCAGTGTCATGCATAGTAAGTGTCTGAAGTCAGATTTGAACTCAGGTCTTCCTGACTCCAGGCTAGGATCTGCACCTACTTGCCTAATAGGGACTAGACCTATGATCACCTTGATCAGAGGACTCCCAGATGAATAAACTCCCTTTATCAAATCAGATTATCACCTTCTCTGCAACTGAAAGGCTTATAGAATTGTCTAGGGCATGGGTGTCAACTCACTCTGGGGGCAGCCTGACTGATTAAAATAGAATTGGGAAATATTTAACTAGATAAATAAAAACACAATGCAACACAATAGAACATGGATAATGTTAACACGTGGTTTTCTAAGTTAATATGCTTCCTACAAGGATTGTTATATATGGTTTAATGGCCACTTATTACTTGAGTTTGTTACCATTGGCCTCTATAGGGCATTCAGAGGTTAAATGACTTGTCCAGGATCACATGGTCAGTGCAAGACTGAGATTTTGTACTTACAAAGACAAAAGCATGACAAAAAGCAAATCCTTCCCCTCAATGAGTGTATATTTTATGGAGAGGGATACAATGGAATGATGTAACCTACTTCCTAGAGTTGTAGTGAGGACCAAATGAAACAGTGGACAAAAGGGTTTTGTAAACTTTAAAGGTCCATAAACCTTAGCTAGTAGCAGTAGGAGTTAACAATATTAAGAGCCAATTAGCTTCTGTCTTCATCATTCCAGTGAAACATTATCTAAAGTTACCAGTGATCTCTTAATTGTTAAAGCTTGTGGCCTTTTCTAATTTTGATCCTTCTTGAACTCTGAAACCTTTGACATTGTTGATCACGCTCTTCTCAACAACTCCTTTCAGCTCACAGCAGTGGACAGAGCACTAGGTTTGGAACTAGGAAGACCTGAGTTCAAGAGTGGCCTCAGACACTTACTAGCTGTCTGCCTCAGTTTCCTCATCTTTAAAATGGGATGATAATAGTACCTATCTTCTAGGGTTGTTGTGAGGATCTATGGTAAAGTATTTACCATAATGCCTGTCACATAGAGGTTCTATATGAATGGAACAAGTTCCCTTTTCTCTAGGTTTTCATAGCATCATTCTTTCCTTGTTCTCCTCATACCTAACTGATCGCTCATTCAAAGCCTTCTTTGCTGGATCTTCATCCAGGTCTCCCTTCCTAACGATGGACCCTTTTCTCTCTCAATATTATTTCAGCTGGTGATCTCATCACCTCCCATAAATTTGGTTATCATCTCTATATTGAGGATTCCCAAATTTACTTCTCCAGCTGTAACCTCTTAGCTGACCTCCAGTCACACATCTCCATATTGAACTTGATGGCTCATAAACATCTTAAATTCAACTGATCTTATGATCTTCCCCCCAAACTCTTTCCCCTTTTGAACTTTCCAGGTACTGCTGAGGGTACCACAATTCTTCCAATTACCCAGGCTCCCATAGGCATCATGCTAGACTCTCACACTTCCTTCCCCTGTATCCAATCTGTGGCCAAGGCCAGTTGATTTTACCTTATTAACAGCTCACATATGCTTCCCCTTTTTTCTTCCAACATTACCATCACCGTGGTGCAGCCTCTTGTCACTTCACATCTGGATTATTACAATAGCCTGCTGGTTGGTCTCCTTCCTACAAATCTGTCCCCACTCCAATTCATCCTCTGTTCAGATGCAAAAGTAATCTTCAAGTTTAGGTCTGAGCAGATTAAGCTTCCCTCTTTCCCCACTCCCCGCTCAATAAATCCCAGTGGCTTGTTATCACCTCTAGGATAAAAAAAATCCTTTGGTATTCCAAGCCCTTTATAGTCTTCTATTTTCTCTCCTCTCCCAACTTTTCCAGCTTTCTTATACCTTATACTGCATTCCACATTCTGCATTCTGTGACATTGGCCTCTTTTTTCCTCAAAAAAGACATCCCATCTCCAGACTCTGGGTATTTTCTATTCTCCATGCCCAGAATCCTCTCTTCCTTATCTCCACCTTCAGTTTTTCTCAAGTCCTACTTAAAATCCCATTTCCTAAAGGAAGGCTTTCCCAATCCCTCTCTTCATTCTAGAACCTCCCCTCTGTTAATTATTTTCTATTTATCCTTCATGTGACTTGTTTGTACATATTTGCTTCTTGTCTCCTCCATTAGATTTCTCCAGGGCAGGGGCTGTTTTTTGTATCTCTTTATATTCTTAGTGTTTAGTACAGTGCCCAGCATGTAGTAGGTGCTTTTAATAAATGTTGGTTGACTTACTAGTATAGGATATAAAAGATAAATTTGAGATGAGAGAATGGTGACTATTGGTGATATCAGAAAAGACTTCTCAAAGAAGATGGCACCTTAGGAGAGTCTTGAAGGTAGCTAGGGAGGTCAAGAGAAGAAGTGAGGCCCAAGTACATTCCAGGAAAGGGAGAGGCTAGGATGAAATGCTTGTAGGAAGGCAAGGAGGCAGAAGATTGAATGCCATGTTCATGAAACAATGAATACTCATATCAGTTGCCTGGATTGCAGAATGCATGAAAGCTGGATCCTGGTTGTGAAGGGCTTTAAATGTGAAGTTGAATTTTTATTTCTCTCAGAGGCAGATGAGTATTTGGCAAACCTGCTCATTTGACCAATGACCCTCTTTGTGAGACAACAATTGTCCTCATGCAATGTGAAACCTATCATTCCATTTTATTTTGAAATTGCTATTTGTTCTTGAAATACCCTTGGTCTTTGATCTTAACTGACAAGAAGTCCATATTTTTAAAGAGAATAATCCATTGTATATGACTTTGGATACCAATTTTCTTATTTGGAGGCTGATTTTTTTTAATATAAAATGCTTGTTTGAAAAGATTTGCTCCAAATCTATGTTTCATGACATCGAGGAGAATTTTCTATGAAGAAACCAGTCAACTGACTTAACAGTCTGTTAATGGTCTGAATCTAGATTATCAGCCAAATTTTGGCTTTATTATTTCTTCTAGTCTATACACATAAATATTATGAATAGGGAAGAATATCCCTTGGGAGTATTCTATTCAGGAGAATTAGAAAATACTGAGCTTGTGAATTAGCATTGTAACTTATACTCAAAATTCAATGCAATAAACACATATCTGACATCATTTATGTCATTATTTCCTCATCACATTGCTTATCACCATTCTCTCATCTCAAATTTTTCTTTTATATCCTATACTAGTAAGTCAACCAACATTTATTAAAAGCACCTACTACATGCTGGGCACTGTACTAACCCTAACCCACCCATGCCTACCCAATTCTGTACATATGTCTCCTCCCATAAATTCTCCCCCATCCAATGGACCTTCTTCCTTCCTTCCTTCCTTCCTTCCTTCCTTCCTTCCTTCCTTCCTTCCTTCCTTCCTTCCTTCCTTCCTTTCTTTCTTTCTTTCTTTCTTTCTTTCTTTCTTTCTTTCTTTCTTTCTTTCTTTTTGGAGGGAAGGCAGGGCAATTGGGGTTAAGTGACTTGCCCAAGGTCACATGGCTAGTAAGTGTTAGGTGTCTGAGGCCAGATTTGAACTCAGATCCTCCTTAGTCCAGGGCTGGTGCTCTATTCACTGTACCACCTAGCTGCCCCCTCCCCCCTTTATTTTATCTTGATATCATGAAAATACTAGTGGATCAAGTGGGCCATCTACCCTTCATTTCCCCATCAGTCTATCTTCCATTTCTTTGATGAAAGAGACAGTGTGTTATGGTGGATAGAGAGCTGGTTTCTGATCCAAGAAGCCCAGGGTTCAGATCCCATCTCTTACATATGCTAGCTCTGTGACAATAAGATATTCACTTACTCTCTCAGTACCTAGGTAACTGTCTAGGACTTTCTGTTGTTGAGAAGATACCAAGTGCAGTGGCAAAAAGGAGGACTCTCACCTAGGAGTTCCTTATACAAATGATGTCACAAGATATGGTCCCTCCCTTTATGTTTTTCTGATGATATACTTCTTATAAGTATAAGATAAGCTCTTCTTAGTTCCTTATTTTGAAGTGTTACAGCCTGTTTACATATGCCATGGGTCTCTGTTGCTCTCTGAATGAAATTTATGTTTTTTTGGATACTAGTGTTCCATGGAACTCACAAGAATGTAGCATGCATATATGTAATCCATGTAAATTTATGCTCTCCAGAAAAATATACAAATGTGTGTCATGTTGAATTCAAATTCAATAAACATTTATCCCTCACTCACTGCAATGATGACCTACACTCAAGAGAGACAGAAAAAGGAGGTGAGATGATTATGTGGTATGTGTGAGGGCTAAGAGATGGCTATCCTGTGTACTACCTGTGTATCTTCAGGATGTCAAGACCTAGATGAAGTTCTCCTACCCTGTTGGATAGATCATCAATAAACTTCACACAGGATAACTTGGCATGGATGGATGGGTTGCAATCTATACCAGTGGAGTGACTCCCCACATTCAAGAGGTCACAGAGTCACTGAATTACTGAATTATTAATGTATGTGATGTGCTGGTTATGAGTATACAGAGATGGAATCATTTATAGACTTTGCCCTCAAGGGGCTTATAACTGAGTGCTGGGACAATGAGGCATTACCTCTGGGAGTTTTGTACCTTTGTTATTTTGCAGAAGCAACATGGTGGTATTGTGGTTAGGGGGTCAGCTTTGAAAGCCAGAAAGATCTGGGTTCAAGTCATGACTCTTACATGTGTATGACCATAGATAAATTGCCCTGGGATGATCTTTAAGTCTATAAGTTATTGACCAATCATTGATCTGCATTGGTGGAAGAAATTGCAAGAGTTCTCTACAACATGGAAATCACAACTTGAGACCAGGAAAGCATTATTAATTGATTCATTTATTAATTCAGAGAGAGACAGAGAGACAGAGACAGAGAGACAGAGACAGAGAGAGAGACAGAGAGAGAGACAGAGAGAGAGAGAGAGAGAGAGAGAGAGAGAGAGAGAGAGAGAGAGAGAATGAGAGGGAGAGAGGGAATATTCTTTAAGCTACAAATGGCCTGATAATAATGCTGATAAAGGTACATCTCAGGTGTGGGGTGAGCCATGAATTTGAGAGTAAGTTGTTGGTTATACAATGGAAAATCCTATCTAGATCGTCAGAAGATTCCAGATTGTGTTTAAAAATAGACAACAGCTGAATCAGTCTTAGGCTTACTGCTGGGCTGAGAGGACTGGCAGCTGCAAAGCCACTTGGCAATGCAAAAAATGCTTTTTAGCTTTCCTTGAGGAGTCTTTGGGTCTCCCTTCCCTCCTTGCTCAGGTCATCTCCCGTTGCCAGGTCAGCTGTTAAACTACAGGGGTGTTGAAAAGCAACCTGGAGCTTCCTGTGCTCAAGAAGAGACTACTTCTCAGGAAGCACTTATCTCTCTTAATTCCCTTCACCCCTGTCTTGGGAGGTGAAATGGACCTGGATGCAAATTCTTTCAGTTTCTTGGAGAGAATTATCAAATCATTAACCACTTAGGGAAAGGAAAGGCTAATCTGTATCTCGGTAAAGAAGAATTTATTGCATATAAGTTATACCAGTGCCAGCTTAGGTTACATTAAGATAGAAATATTAAGGGAGGAATGGATTATTCTTTTAAAAAATAAGAACTTGTCAGTTAAGACCAAAGTCCAAGGATATTTCAAGAACTAATAGCTAAATTCCAATTAGTATAAAATAATGAATCCTGTTAAGCGGTTGCATAAATTCAAATTTGTACTACTCAAAGTTATAATTATGTAAAATATGGCAGGGCAGGTGGTGGGCCTGGAGTCTGGAAGATTCACCTACATGACTTCAAATCTGGCCTTATACACTTACTAGCTATGTGACCCTGGGCAAGTCACTTAACCCTATTTGCCTCAGTTTTCTCTTCTGTAAAATAAGCTGGAGAAGGAAATGATAAATCACTCCAGAGCCTCTGCCAAGAAATCCCCAAATAAGATAACAAAGCATCAGACATGACTGAAATGACCAAACAACAAAATAAGGCAATTGATTTCAGCTCAATGGAAATATTTAATGCAAATTTGAATAAGGAGGCAACATAACCATTGTTCCCCTCAGATCATATCTGTTCTATATTGTCTATTCATCCTCTCTCTGTTATTGGTTTAATATTTTCCAGAGTCCTCCCAGTCACAGCTAATGTTGCACATTGTGTACCTCATCTTCCTGGATCCTTACTATAGCTCTGTCGAGGTAAGGGTTACAGGTAGGAGCACAGACATTTTTAAGATGAAGAAATTAAATAATAAATGCAACTGTTGAGATTCTAGTGTCTATTTAAGAAAACGTTAATGTCATAATTACACTGTTTGAAATTATCCTTTCACCTGGAGATGAAGCACAGTATATTGATGAGGAGCTGAACATAAAGCCAAGAAGACCTAAATTTCAATCCTGCCTTAGACATTTCCAGTGTGATCTTGGATAAGCTAATTTGCCTTTCTGAGCCTCAGTTTACCGGGCTGTAAAATGAGGTAATTGGACTCAAATGTTCTGTAAGGTCACTTCATGATGATATAACCATATTAAGGAAAGGCTAATCTGTATCTCGGTAAAGAAGAATTTATTGCATATATGATATAACCATATTAAGCATATTTTAAAAATTGTTATGTAATATGGTCCTTGAAAATCCCAGGAGGAAGTATGATAGGATCATACATTCAGATCTGGTACAGATCAAAACTTTAGAATAGGGAAGAACCAATGTCATCTAGTCCTTCCCCCTCATTTTAGAGATGAAGAAATTGGGTCCAGAGAAGTTAATGACCTGTCCAAAGTCTCACAGTAACTGAGTGCCAAAGCCAGGACCTGGTTAGTTTTTCCATTTAGATTAGAGATGTGGCCAGAGGAGACAAATTATTAAATAGAGACAAGACAGAAAGGACTTACACAGTCCTTTTTTTATATCCCTGGCTCCCTCTTCAAGCATCTAATCCTGCTTGACTCATGACTTAGTGACATATCTTATTGTATGTTTCTTTTTTCCTTTTTGGAGGGGGGAAGGCAGGGCAATTGGGGTTAAATGACTTGCCCAAGGTCACATGGCTAGTGTGTTAAGTGTCTGAGGCAGGATTTGAACTCAGGTCATCCTGACTCCAGGGCCAATACTCTATTTACTATGCCATTTAGCCACCTCATCAGTGACATATCTTATTAGGGAGCTATAGATCCAAGTCAAACTCAACCATTTCCATCCTTGTAAGGACCATGGAATACACCCCTTTCCTACCCCCAAACACTTTGAGTACCCCTTACTCCTTTCTACCCATTATGAAGTATTCAGGACCTTTTCTCTTCTCTGCTTGCATAACTAAACATTAACATTTATATTTGGGTGAGAAAATTCTCCTTCATTCTTACTTTCTCTAGTCTCTTTTGTAACTAAGGCAGCTAGGTGGCACAGTGGATAGAATGATGGACCTTGAATTAGGAAGACCCAAGTTCAAAGCTATCCTTAGACACGTACTAGTTGTGTGACCCTGGACAAGTCACTTACCTTCTATCTGCTTTAGTTTTCTCAACTGTAAGATTGGGATAATAATAGCACCTATTTCAAAGAGTTGTTCTGAGGAGCAAATGAAATAATATTGTAAAGTACTTGCACATATTAGGAGTTTGATAAATGCTTATTTCCTTCCATTTGCCTATTGAGGGTTCTGCATATCATTCACAATGTGACATTAAAGTTCAAATTTTGCAAAAGTAAGATTTCCAAATAATTATCGAACATTGATCATGCATAGCCCCACCCTCCTTAGTCCTTTCCTGACCAGAACTTTCTGACTTTTCATTGCCTGAGTTATTAAATCCATAATAATCCTCCTCTACCACCTATCGTGTACAAATAGTCCTATCCTAACAAAAGCTTTAAGAGAGTTTATTCTTTATGTGAGAGAGAACTAGAGTAATGTTTTTCTTCCATCTGTAGTTTTTATACCTAGAAAATTAAAAATTTTGGAATAGCATGGGCATCATGTGTATACTTGCTGGGGGTGGTGGTGGTGGTGGTGGGGAGAAGATGGTCTTATAAACAAGCTGATAATTAAAAAAATCCTGTTGGGCAAAATCTGGTTTTATCTAATCCAAATTATAAGAAGTTACAAATTCTTATATTCTTTAAAACTATAAGAATGTTTAAATTGGAACGCCTCCTCCAACAGTCCTTAAGTAACCTGACAAAGTACTTTTACCCCATTCACCAAACTTTAATAGCTGCACTGTTATTAAATCTGACTGTAGTTCTATTTGATTTTTTTTTCATAGAATTGCATTCAATACAGCACTTTGGTCTACCCTCCTGGAAACCGTCTTCATTGGAAAATCTATTGAGAACTTTGATCCCCTTATAAACTTACCCTGTGACCAGTTCATTTCATTGATCTGATCCTAAAATGTAAGCATGCAAGAAACCTCAGATAATTGGTTTGCTCTGATAGACTTACATAAGGTCACATGAATGGGGTGTTTGGATTGAAAGGAAAGCTGAAAATAATGTGAAAAGATTTCCTTTAGTGGTTCCCTTTTTGCTGAAAAGATCAATGGATTAGTTTCATCTCTGGAACAGAAAAAGAACCAAGTAGAATCCCAGCTATTTTTTTCATTTGATGCATTATTAATTACACTTAGGCTAGCTTTATACTAACAAAGGGGACTTGAGCATTAAGATAATTACCTTGAGAGTTCTATTAAAAAGTAAAGAAACTTGTAAAATCTTAGAGATGTAAGGTCACCTAATCCCAGGTCTTTATTTTATAGATGAAGGAGTGTGGACTCATTGATAGAATAGGGATTTCACATCAGCAAGACTCTGTTAGGCATTCTATCTTGGATTATTGCTAGTCATATGACCTTGGACAAGTTACTCAACTTCCCTAAACCTCAGTTAATTCATCTGTAAAATGATGAGAACAGTACCTGTAGTAACTCCCTCATTGTGTTGTTGTGAGGTTCAAACAAAACAATATTGATAAAGTGGCATATAAATTTTAGTAATTATTATAAACTGAGGCCTGGAGAGGTGAAGATACCTGGCCAAAGTCACATAGCTAATTATTGGCAGAAACAGGCCAAAAAATCAACATCCTTAGTCCAGTGCTTATAATATTAAGGCAGATTGCTTCCCATAATTATTTTGTTTTCCTAATTAGAAGGATGGATCAAATGAATGAGGCTTACTATTGTTTTATGTGTCTACTTCCACCTGCATTATTTAAAACATTGCCTATATTCACCATCTCACCAAGAATTGTCTTATTTTGCCCATAATGACTTAAACCAGGTCAACTACATTAGTTGAGATACCTGTTGATTTTCAGTGTCCTAAGGAGAAAAATGTATCCATCTATCTTTAACACAAAAAGAAACCTCAAGAAATCATAGCCTCTTGGCTGTGGTCAAAATGACTACTGAAAAGGAGGTGTTTTAACAAAAGTGGCAAATGATACCTTATTATTCAATTAGCTACAAAACCAGAACCTTTCCATAGCTCACTTAGCCATTCATGTTAATGACCTTGAATATCCTGGTTTGGGGAGTGGATCTTCTGCCTCTGTAAGATTTCTAGATGTTCTTGAAATACTAATGCTTTAATGCTCTCTCTACTGACAATACATTTTTAGAAGATAAAAGGTTAAAAACCCATATACTAAAGAAATTACTAATACTTCTAATTATTAAATTACTAACCTATAAGGGTGAATTAAGTAATTTGGCTCTCTGAAAAAAAAAAGACAGTGATAATTGGCCTCTTAGAATAATGAAAGGTTTTCATATTTCCTTTCTTTAATAGGACTGTCAGCTTCCTTGGGGGAGATGAATGTCTACTGATAGGGAAGCATTAGTGGAAAAAACTTCAGTTCTGGATATGGGTTTAACATCTACCTTTGCCTCTTACTATCTGTGTGACCTTGGGCAAGTCATGTAAGTTCCCCGGGACTTGATTTCCTCATTCATAATATGAGGAAGGTGGGATAGAAGGCCTCTGAGGTCTAACATTCTAATCTAGCCTAAAAGGATGCTAGTAATTTACCATCTATAACAGCAATGCTACTTGTTGCTGCTTGTGGGGGTGTTAATAGCACCAGCACACAGGAGGGCTTCTAGCACAGGTTCTAAAGGAAAGCAAGTCAAAAGGGGTCAACAAATCTCACTTTAACCAAACATATATCATTTCCTTAGTTCAGGGGAAAAAGTCAGCACCCTGAACTTCAGAGAAAATACAAACTGAAATTACAAACAGAAATAATAGCATAAAGACCAACATATAGGGCTTCTAATGGTCTGACCAAATAATGCATACGTCACAGATCAATAGACAGACCAACTGTCTGACCATTACATGCATACATAGTTACCAGAGAGACAAGCACCAGCACCTGGGTTTTCAAAGCTGGGGGGGGGGGCTACTCAGCATCTCATTTGGCTACATCACATAAACAGCTTCCCATGAGTAAGCTCCAAAGCAAAATGCTAATTTCAGAGTGTATATACATTTCTTCGGGGTAAGAGGGCGTCATAACCCTCGTGACTCACTGCCTAATGACAAAGTAATGAAAGGTGTGAGCCTTCCTGAACAACAAGCCTGCCCTAATCAAACTTTTCTTGTTGGTATCCACATGAGGCCCATTAATGGCAGGGAAGATTTTCAGCTTCCATTAACATTACACTGTGTTGTGAATAGGTGGGAGAGGAGTGCGTTCTGCTCTTCTCACTAATTGCCTATGATTTCTGACCATTCCACTAGGAAAAACATTGAGTCACAGAAGTGGCTCCTTAGAAGACAAAGGGTTTCCATCATTGTTAGCAATTTCACAACGTCTGCTATTGGATACAGCACATTGGTTTAAATGGAAGTTGACCACAGGATTTAGAGCAAGAAGGGAGGGACCTTAGTGGCTCATTAAGGAAAGAGTGCTGTATAATGGATACAGTGCTTGACTTTGAGTCAGGAAGCTAGGGGTTCAAGTCCCTGATAAGACACTTATAACCTGTGTGAACAGTCAGACAACCTCTTTGGCCTCAGTTTCCCCATCTATAAAAATGGGACAATCGAATTCAATAGTGTCTAAGGCTCCTTTCATCTCCAAATCTAGGACACCATGATCTCTTCAGATCATTCTAACCAGGCTTTCCATCTTCAATCTCTCCTCTCTTCAGTTTATTTGTCCATATTACTAACCTAGTCATCTTCGTTCGTCATTGTGCTCATGTCAGAGGGACACGGTGGATCAGTGAATAGTGTTGGAGTCAGGGGACCGCTGTTCAGATTTCAGTCTCTAATGTTTAGAGTACTAGCTATCTCCCTATGTAAAGTAGAGGGCAGGACAATAAGCATTTATTAAGCACCTACTATATGCCAGACGCTGCTAAACACTTACAAATCTTATTCTCTCTTCTCCTTATAACTATCTTGTGAGTTAGGAGCTGTTATGACCCTCATTTTACAGATAGGGAAATTGAAGCAGACAGCGTTTTTAAGTGATTTGCCTAGGGGCACACAGCTATTAAGTATTGGAATCTGGATTTGAACTCAGCTCTCCTTGACTCCATGCCCAATGCTCTATGCACTTTGCCACCAGCTATTTCTTATCCTTGTGAACAATATACTTAATTTCTCTGAGTTTAAGGAAACTCTAAGATTTATCAAGAGTCATAGAGAGGTTGTAATCCCTGTCAGTGTTCACTGACAAAATTACAAATCCTCAAGTCATTCAAACAGCATTCATTACATGGCTACTATGTGTCAGATGCCTTACTAAGCACTGGGGTTAAGAAGAGAGGCAAATGCAGTCCCTGCCTTCAAGGAGTTTACATTCAACACACGACCTACTGCTCTATATGGAATATATAGATTAGATACAAGGTAACTAAGAAAGGAAGACACTAGCTGCTGTTGGGGAGGGGAGAGGGATGGGTCAAAATCTCCTGTAGAAGGTAGGAGGACTTGAACCAAGGAGTCTGGGGAGACTTAGGGGAGGAGATGAGAGGGCAGGGCATTCCAGGTTTGGGGAACAGCTGGTGTACAGAGGCATAGACACAAGTGACAGTGTCATGCTTGAGGGAGGGGAAGGAGGCTAGTGTGGATTATTGAGTATGTGAGAGGGAGTAAAGTGTAAAAAGACTGGAAATGTAGGAAGAGGCCAGGCTGTGAAGAGTTATTGATGTAGTGACTTTTGATCATCTCATTCCTCCACTCAAAAATCTTCAGTGGCTCCCCATTGCTCATCAAAGGAAGCTAAACTCCCTTCTTGATGAAGGTTCTTCATGATCTGTCTACAACCTGCTTAGTCTTATTTCACATAATTCTCCTTGATGTAGTCTATCTTTTGGTGAAACTAGGCTACTCTCCACCCCTCATTTTAGTGCTCTTGTCTCCTGGCTCCATGCCTTTATTCATAAATGGAGGCCCATACTTGGAATAGAATCTTTCCCCTGATTGCTAAAGTCTCTTGTTTAAGGGGCATCTGTCAAAATTCCTGCCTTCTTTCTTCAGTGCCTAACTATATGCTGGCTCTTCAAGAAGTCTTCCCTGATTTGTCTTCTACTTAGGGAGAAGTCATATCCCCCTTTTCAATTTTTTATCAATCAATCAATAAACATTTGCATTGTGCTAAGTGCTGGGGATACAAAAAGACAAAAGATGGTGCCTGTCCTGAAAGAACTTACAATCTCTCACAGTGTTCTGCCTGACTCTCATAAGATCATAGCTCTAGGGCTGAAATGAACCTGAGAAACCATATTATCCAAACCCTTAATTTTTACAGTTAAGGAAACTGAGCCTCATAAAGATAAAGTGATTTGTCTAAGGTCACACTGGTAGTAAGTATCAGAGGCAGAGCTGAATCCATATTATCCAATTCTATTTTCATTGGTATGAGGAATAGCTGGAAGGGAAATTCCTTCTTTTTTTTTGGAGGGGGGAAGGCAGGGCTTTGGGGTTAAGTGACTTGCCCAAGGTCACATGGTCACATGGCTAGTGAGTGTGTCAACTGTCTGAGGCCGGAATTGGGGGAAATTCCTTCTACTAATGTAGATCAGCATTTGCTCTGCAAGTTGTAAGCTTACAAATCTTCTGTCTGTCTGTCTGTCTGTCTGTCTCTCTCTCTGTCTGTCACTGTCTGTCTGTCTACCCATCCATTTATTGACTCTACCTCCCTCACCATTCTCTCCCCTCTGACTGGTAGGCTAAAGGGTGGAGTACCAAAGTCCTTCTTGTGCCCTTCCTTTATCTAGGACAGAAATTGGATTCTTAACTCACTCTACTTTGCATCTGTTGTCCTGCCTGGTTTCAACTCCAAGGAACAAGATGCCCTCTGGTGCCCCCTTCCTCCTCTTTCCTGCCTCCTTTTGTTGTGTTGTCTTGTTCTTTAGACTGTAAGCTCCTTGAGGGTCAGGGATCTTCTTTTTATGAACTGCGTTCCAAACACTTAGCACAGTGTCTGACACAAAGTAATAGCTTAATAACTGTTTATTGGATTGGTTATGGACCCTGCTCAGAAAGTTTTTTAAAATTCATAATTGAATGAAATGATAAATTTTATTTAGAGATTATTAAAAATAAAGATGTAACTTATTTTTCTATTCAAGTTCATGGATTTCCGGAACTCTCTCCATAGATCCCTTTGAGGGAGGAGTCTGTGGATCTTAGATAAGAACCACAACTTTAGCCACAATATTGTTTTTTTTTGTTGTTGTTGTTGCAGTGTGGGCATTCAATAGATGGCTATTGAATTGAACTGAGGGTTCAGACAAAGAAAGATTGCTGCAAAATAACAATGATCCTGGGCACATTTACAATGTGTACTCTTAATATAGAAATATATTTGTATAGCTTGTTATAAAGGAGAATCTTACTCATGGAATCTAATGTATTTTTTGAAATGAGAGATTTGGAATCTCTGTTTGAAATTTTTCTTGACCGTTTCTTATGGATGTAACAGCAATAATCAGAATTCTGATGGGAAGCCAAGAGTTTCAGACTGGCTACATGTCCTTCATTCCCTATGACTTTTGAAGTACCAGATCAGCAAAAGGGGCTGCAAAAAGAGATTTCAAAGCACAGATAGCTGAGCAATAATGTTGTAGGCATATTGATCCAGATACCTTGTTCTCTGACATCTATCCATCTCATCTTTTCAACTGGAAATCAGTAAGTGGAAATATGATGACCAAAAGTAATGGCATATTCATTGTAGAGTCAATGATTTAATAATAGTCCTAAGATTGAGAACTTTATCATTTCTTGATTTGAAAGCACCTATTGAGTTTGAATGCCTAGTCAGAAAATCCCATCCTCTTCTCTCTTTCCCACTAACCACTATATGATAACTTTGATTATAATCAAGAAATGAGGAAAGGTTGGTACATTATAGAAGAGTCAGAGAAGGGGGAAATTATCTCAAAAATGACAATTATCTTCAGAAATAATTAGGAATTTTTGCATTTGTGTTAAATGGTGCAGAGCTCATCTGTTGGGAAGATTTAGGAGAAGGAAGTCCATTGTTTGCTCTCGGTCGGAGGAAGCATGAAACATGGTTAGACAAGGTGGAAAATCCTCACTCCAGTAAGCCTTTTGGTAGCTCTCTATTTGGAGTAATTATTTTCTTGCTAACGAGGTTGAAGTACCTTAATTATCTTGTCAGTATCTTCTAAATCCAGTGCCCTGGAACAAAGCCCCAGATAACAAACTTGGTTTAGGCTTCCAGGTTTTACTGCTATCAAGGCTAGGTGATACAGTGCATAGAACGTTGGAGTTGGAGTCAGAAAGAGCTGAAATTACATCCTGCCTCATATACTGTGTGACCCTGGGCAGGTCATTTAACCACTTTTAGTCTCAATTTTCTTTTCTGTAAAATGGGGCTAATAGCCCCCTACTTCACTATTTGTTGTGAAGATCAAGTGAGATAATATATCTAAAATACTCTGCAAGCCTTAAAATGCTATAGAAATGCTAGCTATTGTTATTATCATTCTATTATCTCTCACTGTAAGACTATGATAGGCATTGTGATATAGTGATGTGAAGACTGGAAATGGATTCTGGAGTTACTGGTTTGGAATGACTTCTCAGAGATCTAATAGCTGTGTAACCTTGGGCAAATCAGTTAACCTCTCTGGATCTTACATCCTAATTTTAAAAATAAGGAAGCTGGACTCGATAACTTCTAAGATCTTTTCTAACTGTGAATAAGAGAATGCCTAACAACTGATTTGGCCAATGTATTCAAACAATTAGTTAATTCAGTGGCAAAAATTACATGTCAGACAATCACTTGAATAGAGTAATGGTCTAAGTAAAATGACCCTTCTTTTTCAGGGTTTTCTTTTTAATGTCTCTTGCTAATCTGAATTTGACAAAATATCAACAAATATAATTTTTCCTTATATGAAGGACAGAAAAAAGAAACTTGATATGAATCTTCTTTGATGTGAAGTCATTGATGCAAAGGAAAAGAGACAAAAACAATTATGCAGTATGGTTAGCACAATGTGTGGTATATACATACATACACTTAAATGTTTATAGATTGATTATGGTTTTAAAAAAATGGACATATAAGGTAATCTGTTGGCATAATGGAAATCTGACTGTAGGAAATCAAACTTCCAATTTTCCACTGAGTTTGAGTCAGCTCAAGTGATACAATGGACAGAGTGATGGATCTGGTGTCTGAAAGACCTGAGTTGAAATTTGGCCTTGGACACTTACCATCTGTGTGACCACGGGGAAGTCTACCTACCTCAGTCCCCCCATTTGCAAAGTAGGGATAACAATAGAACCTACTGTCCAGAGTTGTTGTGAGGATAAAATGAGATCATATTTGTAAAGTGCTTTGTAAACCTTAAAGTGTCATAAAGTGTCATATTATTATCATAGTCACTGTATCTTGTGTTAAAAATACCTGATTTTATGTGCATGTGAATGGGCATTTCAAAACAGGATTCTAGTTTGTATTTCATTTGGAAACATTTTCCTAATCTCACCTCAAGCTGATCCAATCTTGTACAGTATTATCCAAGTGGTAAGAAATCTTTGTTATCTGAGGACTTTTCCAACAACCTCATCCCCTCACTTAACTGGTTTAAAGGTAGAGATTTAACTTAATTACAAGCCAGGCTGCCGGGCTGCTCCTGATGTCATCCTGAAACATGACTGAGATAAAATAATTCCAAGGTTGGTTCTTATCAGAAGTGACTGTGACCAGGAGGACATTTGTGTAGTTCTGAATATTTTGCCTTTTCTTGACTAGGGTCCAGGTCAGCCATTTGTATTTAAGTGTTTTACAGAGGATGAGAAATGAAAGTACTTTGGGGTCTTACTTGAGGGCATAAAAAAACTTGTTGAATCTTTCCCAAACTTTTGAAATTTTTCTAAAGGAAACATCTGTGAAAACAGGACAGAGAAAAATAAAAAGCAATGTCATAGCTGTGTCAATGCCTTCCTGGGAGACAACACAGAAATGTAGGCTCAGGAATACAGCCTGAGCTGCTTCCCATTCTCTAATTTCTTCCTTCTCAATTTTATACCTTAAGAAGAACCTTGTCTTCTATACTTGCCAAAAATAAGCACCTAAAAATGAGCCAAAGGAAAGGTTTCCACTGGGAAAAAAATGAGATGGAGGATAGATATAGGATAGATGTATATAACTGTATTGTATTGGGGGCAGAACTTGCAGTTGTGAAATCTGGGACAAATTGGCTGTATGACCATGAGAAAACCCTTTAAACTCTTAATTCTCTTGAGCAGCTATTAATTACATGTACCTTTGTGGAACTGCATAGGTAGAGAGCATTTACATATCAAAAGATCCACACATTAATGAAATCACAGGTTTGCACTGTCTCCCTCTATTCCCACCCCTAAATATACAAGACATTATACTGAGCACAAGTATACAAAGGTAAAAAGGGATGCAATCCCTTCCCTCAAGAAATTTATAGTCAACAAAGAGCATATGTACACACACACATATTTGTTTATGTAACAAAGTAAAATACGATTAGAGACAAGGGAGAGATGGGAAATCTGAGGAAGAAGAAAATACTTTTAGCTTTTGTGTGTTGGGGATGGGTGCAGTGGAGAAAGAGAAAGATTCATGGAGGAACTGAGCATTGAAGAAAGATAAAAGCTTCAACCCAAATTGCCAGATTTATTTATTTATTTTTTGGGCTAGTCCAAAGATCAACAAAAATGAAAGAGAAAAAGGGAAATAAATATGAAAAAAGTAAAATAAAATAAAATAAAAAAGGAAAATAAAAATAGGAAAAATAAAATAGAATAAATAAAAAAGGAAAATAAAACATTTTGATGCCCGATTGCCCTAGTTAAAAGACAGGAATGGCATAGTGGATAGATTATTAGACTTAAAATAAGGAAGATCTTGAATTTAAACCTACTTCAGATACATACAAGCTATGTAGTCCCACACAAGTCACTGAACCAACTTCAGTTTTCACATCTGTAAAATTGGGATTGTAATAATACCTTGGGGGGGGGTAGGTGGCACAGTGAATAGAGCACCAGCCCTGGAGTCAGGAGGACCTGAGTTCAAATCTGACCTCAGACACTTAACACTTACTAGCCATATGACCTTGAGCAAGTCACTTAACCCCAATTGCCCTGCCTTCCCTCCTCCAAAAAAAGCAAAAAAAAAAAAAAAATTACCTCCCAGGGTTGTTGCAAGGATAAAATAAATGTAGAGGACATTGCAGATCTCAAAAGTTTTGTATAAATGCTAGCTCTGATTCTTTTTTCTTTCTTTCTTTTGCTTTTTGGAGGGTAATTGGGGTTCAGCGACTTGCCCAAAATCACATAGCTAGTGTGTTAATTGACTGAAGTCAGATTTGAACTCAGGTCCTCCTGACTTCAGGGTCAGTGCTCCATTCACTGTGCCACCTAGCCACTCCTCTCTGATTATTTTTCAATCTAATTAAAATAAGCATTTATTAAATGCCTGCTATGTGCCAGCTACTTCTCTAAGTGCTGGAGACTGGGAATAGAATAGGTATTGGATTTATTTTATCACTAGTATAGGGAACACCCAGATGATGAAATTCCCTCTACCAATGTAGATCAACACCTCTGCAACTTATAGTCATAAAGTTGTCTAGAGTACTGAGATATAAAGTGACTTGTCCATGATCATTTAGCCAAAATGAAACAGTTTGTGCCCATGATGTGCATATACATACATATATATATATATATATATTCTACTGGGATCTTTGATATGGAGCTAGGAATTTAGTAATGGATAGGACTCTCCTACATAGTCTGAAAATATTTATGAGGTCCCTTTTAATTCAAACATCTAGGATTACATTAATATCTATATTTATGTTTATATCTAGTTGTATATTTTTACTTTTAATATATAGATATTTCTTCCCACCATTGCTCCCAGTTCTGTACTTAGAGGCCGAAGGAAACACACCTAGTTTCTCTTTCTCATGTCAGTTCTTCAAATATTTGAAGACAGCTACCATGCATAATTCTCTTTTCTGGGGTTAGACTTCCCTGGTTCTTTTGGCCACTCCTCATCTAGGTTCAGAGCAACATAGATTTAGAACTGGAAGAAACTGAAGAGGTTATTTAGTTCAACCTCCACATTTTACAGATGAGAAGACTGAGGTTCAGAGAGGCTACTTCTAGCAATGCATATTTGTTCTGGAACTAATAATTTTGGAGAGTTGCTTAGGGCTTTCCAAGGTTGAAAGACTTGTCTAGGAACACACAGATTATATATATCAGAACCTCCTCTCTCTCTATATTTAAACATATATATGCAAATACTTTCCCTTATTGCTTACACTGTCAATTGAAGGATGAAATGATTATCATCTGCCTTAGATATTGGGGACATTGCAAAATTTAAACAAGACAATAAAACATAGTCCCTGCCTTTGTGGAAATATAAAATCAAGTAGGCAGATGAGACAGAAAAACAGAAATTTTATCACAGAAATCATCCTCTACCTAGAGACTTTATTGATACCTTTTGTTCTGTTTTCTTATATGTGTATATGCTGAACACTCACAAATATAGATATATAAATATATCTTCATTTCTTGAAGACATCACTAAGGTATACCATAATGTCATGAATTAATTTTAAATTCATCATCAAAATAAACCTAAATAAATACTATATAACTTGAATGAATAGTGGAATGTCTTAGGTCACCACTAATCCTTCAGTCAGCTCATTAAAACATATAAATTGATCTATTTCATGAACTGCAGCTTGAACAATCAATGGGTCCCATATATAAGTTTTAATCTCCTAAGTTGAAGTGGCCTAGGACTGTTGGACTGCAAAAAAAAAAGACAAAGAAGAAATCATCACTACTGAATTAATTTTAATTCTTTTCTTGTTGGGCTCAAGGAGGTCATATTGCTCATTTACTTAATCTCTGGGTTATTTAAGGCTATATATGCTATCATTTCCATTCTTAATCATTTGAATTGTGCTTCCTTGATAACTTCCTATGATGATATCTCTCTATATCTTTAGAAACA
Organism: Petaurus breviceps papuanus; assembly: GCF_028583685.1. NCBI lineage: Eukaryota > Metazoa > Chordata > Mammalia > Diprotodontia > Petauridae > Petaurus > Petaurus breviceps. Next base: position 13,344,624 of record NW_027185876.1, on the reverse strand, counting down.
ATAACCAGACTAGAGCATTTAGTCTAGGTCACTGCAAAGTTCCGCAGTGATTGATATGGATCAGCTTGTAATTGATTATGTTTCAGTTTTCATCAATCAGGAAGACTGGTAGGAAAGAACCATATGGAAAACTTGGGCTGTGTCATGGTTCATTTGGCCAGGTACTAATAGATATCTAAGAATAATGTCAGAAGTGCTGATGCTCAGAATGAGCTGAGGCTAGCAAGGAAAGTTAAGAATAGCAAAACAATTTTTTTCCTGTTTTAGCTATATTGAAGAAGAGGAGAAAAATCAATTAAAGAACAGGACTTGTATTTGGGATGGATGTATGGATAATAATGAACTACAGAACAAAGACAGAGTGGCTCAACTGCTACTATTTTTCTTCTGTTTTCTCAGTCAAAGTGAAAAATCTTTGCCCTGGAAAAAAAAAAAAACAGAACAAAAATGACTAATGGAGCAAAAAACCAAGATAAGTAAAGATTTGCGATAGGAATGCCTAACTGGCTTTGATGAGTTCAGAACTCCTGGCCCATGTGAATTATCTTCCAAGCTCTTCAGAGAGTTAATAAATTTGATTGATATGTCACTGTCAATGGTCCTCAAAGCACTGTGGAAAAGAGACACCGTGGGACTAAAGAAGGGCAAATATTGTCTCAATTTCCAAAAATGGGAAGAGAATGTAGTTTGTATGTTCAGCTCAACTCAACAGATATTTATTAAGCAACTACTATTTGCTAAGCACTATGATTAGAATTGGGAATACAAAGACAAAAATGAAAGTCCCTGTCCTCAAGGAACTTGTGCTTTATACAGAAAGGAAAATAGAAAGTAATTTGAGGAATGAGAGAGAATTATTAATTGGTTGGGATCAGTAAAAGTTCTGGGAAGGAGATGATACTGTGATAAAACATGTGTTTCTGTCTTATTTCCTATTAGAATTTATATTTTTACAAGGACTGGGACCAGGCCATATTTAAATTTTGTATCTTTTTTAGTGTCTAGAACAGATGATAATTTCATACTTCAAAAGGTGGAGGAAACAGCAAGGGGAAACTATAGTTCTTACAAATAGAAAGGAGCTTGTGGCTTGGATGAAATAACGTTAACCTTGAGGGGAAATGATACCTCTTCCTATAATTTCTGGCAGAAGAGAGGAAAGATAGTTATAGTCTGACATATACCCTAGATTTTGGGAGAGAAAATTTCATCAAAGAATTAAGAATGAAGATCAGGAGAATCCCTAGGAATTCAGAGCTGGAGGGATTGGACACCTTCCATATTGAAATTCTAAAGACTTACAACAATTTAAGTAAAGAGTAAAAACCAGAGTCTACTAAAAATCAGTGGATGAAAAGGGAATTTACCAACCAACTTAGATTCAGTAAGTACAGGTAACAGAGGATGAATATTAAAAAAAATAGAATAAATTAGCATGTTAGAATGTAAGCTTCTTGAGGGCAGAAGCTTTTTCATTTTTGTCTTTGTATCCTTAGCACCTAATGAAGTTCCTAGTACATAGTAGGCTATTCAGAAATGCTTGTTGATTGCTTTAAATTGAGTCAACAAGGAAATTGACCTCACTAGAGTGAATGGCTTATGTTTGGAAGTAACAATAGCAAAGTTTGAAACATAGATTAAGACAAGATTATGGTGGGATCAGGAAGCCTGAAATTGAATTTATTTAGGGAATCCAATTAGTCTGTCTCTGTACTGAACAGGGGAAGTTGAGTTTTGTATAATTGTCCACTGGTTTTTAGGAGGGTAGACTGAAAATCTGGTAATTGTTTTTCAAACCTTTTTTCTCTTAGTAATCACCTCCACTTTCATTCTTGCTGCGGTGAAATGTGTAATTTTTTCATGTATCTTGATATCTAAGTCAGTTGATGTACGGGTTATGGGATTTAAAGATCTATTCACAGCTTACATTTACATCACGTTTTTCAAAGTACAAAGCATTTTTTATACATTCTTTCATTTTCTCCTCACATGTGCCTGTGATAGGACCAGAATCCTTGCCCTGTTATTTTTTAAATAAGGAGAATGAAGAATAAGGAAGTGAAGTGATTTGCTTGAGGTTCCATGAATAGTAAATGGCACAGTAGGGACTCAAGCTCAAGTTTCTTCGTACTAGATCCAGGCTCTTCCTTCTCTAAAAAGTAGGTAGCATGGTGGATGAAGTTTTGTTCTTAGAACTAGAAAAGATCTGAGTTTAAACCTGAACTCAGTCACTTACTAGCTGTCTGGTTTTAGGCAAACAGAGTTTAAGTGATTTACTCAGGGTTACAAAGTTAGCAGGTGACTGAGGCTGGATATGAACTCAGGTCTTGGCTCCAGGTCCAGCACTTTGTCTCCTAGCTAGCTCCCAATATACAAACATGTAAGTCATATAATTTCTACATCCTATGAAATAATGGTAAAACTTTTGATTTAATGGAAAGTTTTACTTTTTCTGTCAAAGTATGAGAAATCTTATGGTATTAATTCTGTATATATTTGGCATATATATGTACATGTTATCTTCCCCTTTAGCATGTAATTCTTACATTCCTTGAAGATGAGAATTCTTTAATTTTTGTCTGTGTATATCCAGTGCTTAATAAAGTGCACAGAATAGGCACTTAATAAATACATGGTGATTGATTGATTAGAGTATTAATGATTTGATGATCCATGCAGAAGGATGACATAAGGACTGATGAGACTATTGAGAGAGTAACATTGTTGGGGTATGAAACCTTTGAAAGCCTTACATAGGTTTCTATCAGTAGCATCATTTACTCTTTAGTAATAGATGAAGTACTCCTGATTACATAAGAACTCATTCAAACTACTTGTTTAGTACGTAAGATTGTCATCCAAAGAACGATGTCACTTTGATCAGTGAAAAGCTCTACCACCTATTTAGAAACTAGGAATAATAATAAGAATTCTTAAATAGACACATATGGAGTCAGTACTAGAAGCTTTCTCAATAAATACGGGAGAAAAGCAAGAATACCCCAATTCTTCACCATTATTCGACATAATTCTAGAAATGATAATGAAATAATAAAGTCATACACATAGACAAAGAGGAGATAATTCTATCTTTATTTGCTTATGTAATGATAGTTTACAGAAAATCCCAGAGACACGTGGAATAAAATAATACGATGAATAGTTACAGCAAAGTAGAAGGTTCCAAATTTATAAAATCAATAGCATTTATATAAAGTAAAAATAAAACCCAGGAGAAAATAACAGAAAGATAATTCCTACTTAACTGTAAAATGCATAATATGTCTAGCAGTCAATCTTTTAAGGTGCTAACAATCCCTGTGTAAAAAAATTAAAGCACTATAAATCAATAAAGAAAGATGTAAATACAAGGAGGAATATTAAGTGCTCATGACTGGGCTGTATGAGTAGGAAAAAAAGTGATGATGCTATTTAAATTAACTTACAGGTTTAGTACTATAGTGATCAAATTATCAAGAGAATACTTCATAGAGACAAAATATTTTATGGTCAAAATCAAATTAATTTGGAGGAATAAAGGCTTAGGATCTTAAGGAAAATATTGAAAAAGTAGGAAAAAAGGGGGTAATAGCACTTTCAGGTTTGAAATTATACTATAAAGCAGTTATCTTTGACACTGGTCTGGACTAGTTTAAAAGAAGATAGAAAAGGATATCAGTGGAACAGACCAGATAAAGATGAATCAGAAACAATTGAACTCAACAACCCAATGTTCAGTGAACCTGAGAATTATAAATTACTTGAGGAAGGACTCTATTTGACAGAAACTGCTGGGAAAAATTGGAAAGCAGTTTTGCTGGAATTAGATTTAGACCAGCATTTTATGTTGTCGACCCCAATAAGTTCAAAATAGTTAGACAACTTGACTATTAAAGGACACAAGCATTAAAAAATATATAATAGAGAAAGATTTAGTACCTAGCTCCAGGGTCAGAGGCCTTGGGTTCTAATTCCACCACTGTTGTTTGTGCACCTTTGTGCTCTTGGGGCAAATCATTTCACATCTCTCACTTTCAACTTACTGTAAAGTAAGTAAGTTGTATTACTTACCCTAGCAGGTTCTTTCTAGCTCTATATTCATGGTCCTTTAAGAAATAATAACCAATCAGGAGATCAAGGCAATCACAGAATGGAAAATAGATAATTTTGATTTTATTTTGAAAAACATACGAACTATTAAACCCATGCAATTAGAAAAACAAGGGAGGCAATCAACTGGGAAAAAAATCATCAGATATCTCTAGTCAGGGTCTGATATGAAAGATATATGTGGAACTGCTACAGAAACCTAAGACCAAATGAGAGCCATGTTCCAATGAATGTGGTCAAAGGGTATGAATGAAAAGTTCTTAAAAGATGAATTGCAAACTCTTGCTAACCAAGTGAAAGAAATGCTCTATGTTATAATAAAAAGAGAAATGTAAACTAAGCAACTCAGAGTTTTTAACCTCAAGACTAGCAATTTAGCAAAGATGGTGAAAGATGGGAATCATCAATTTTTATGGAAAGACAAAAACATATACTATTGGCAAGAATGTGAATTCAACCAACTAACTTAGGGACTATTGATATGGAACACTGAATATACTGTTGGGATTGATGTATTGGTTAGTTTTATTTAAGTTCTGCCATCCCCCCTCCCATTTTATCCTTTGTTATAAGGGTTTGTTATGTGAATTAGGGAGGGATATGAATACACTGTGAGATTAAGGTGATGTAAAGAAAAAAGACAATAAAGTGTACATATGAAATAGACATGTGTATATGTATATTATTCATATATGTATTTTTATGCTAAATTCTACTATGCTAAATGGAAGGAAGTGTAGTGAAGAAGTAAAGATTAGGTCAGCAAAATCTATAACTGCTATTTTTTCCTTTACTTCTCAAGAACCTTATAAAGGGGAATGGGCTCTCTGGGAAGTCCTTGCAGACTGAGAAAATCCAAGTCTCTTTAATACACATACACATGTACATGTATATGTCCAGACTTCTGATTTTATTGGCATAGGGAATTCTCCCTTTATGGAAACTCTTTCCAATGACGTTGATTGACAATGTATTTGTTACGTATAGAGAATGAAGTAGGACACCGAGAGGTTACATGAGCTGCTGATGGCAGCTGATACAAAGCCATGCTGACCCTACTATGACTCACCCTCTATATCCACTATTTCCTCATACCTCTCACATTTTTATCATCCATAATGATATAATTATCATTTATGTTGTTGTTGAGTCATTTTCAGTCACGTCTGACTCTTTGTAACCCCATTTGGGGTTTTCTTGGCAGACATACTGGAGTGGTTTGCCATTTCTTTCTTCAGTTCATTTTAAAGCTGAGGAAACTGAGGCAAACAGGGTTAAGTGACTAGTCCAGGGTCACACAGCTAGTAAATGTCTGAGGCCAGATTTGAACTCAAGAAGATGAATTCTCCCTGACTCCAGACCCAGCACTCTACCCATTCTACCACATAGCTACCCAAAAATTATAATTTAGATGAAGTATCTTGATGATTTGCAGTTAATGGCTAGTCCATGGTCACACATGTATAAAATGGAATGGATTGTCTCTGGAAGAGATGGATTTCTACTTATTGGATATACTGAAGGGGAGGATAGATGACTATTTGTCAGGTAAGTAAAGATTCTTTCAAAGTATAAATTGGACCAAGTGGCCACTGAAATTCCTCTTAAAATCTGATTCTGGTGGAGCCGGGAACCCTGCTCTTCTTATTCCAAGGTAAAGACTTAACAAATGTGTATTGTTCTTGTGGAATCAAAACATAATTATTTCAAGAAATTAACATTCTAGATTTCAAGTTGGAAGAAACATTAGAAGGCACTGGGTTCAATTCCTTCATTTAATTAAAAAATTCTGAATTTAAAGGTCCAAAAAATCCTGTTTCCATATACATAGCAGAACATATAAAAAAAAAGATTGTGTATAAAACTGTGACTCCCCATTTCATACCATTTACTTAAAAATACAATAAATTCCATGCTCTTTTCAAAACTGTTCAACTTCTCCATTTCCTTCTGAACCTCTATTCTTTTTTGTGCTTTAAAAATATTTCAATTCCCACCTCCCCCACTTTGGCGGCATTATTATTATCTCTAATAGATCTAGGAAGTTTTCATTTTTATTTCTTGAAATGTAGTGTCCAGCTTTTTTTTAAACATGGTTTTCAGAGAACCCAAAGATTCTTTAATCAACTCTCTCCTCAATCTGTTTTCAAGGGCAGTTGTTTTTGATATCAGATATTTTACATTTTCTACTATTTGCCCTATCTTTTGATTTTGTTGCTGTTTCAGGGAGTCATTGATTTGTTTAGTCTATTCCAGTTCTCAGGAATTCTGTTATTTGGGTAAGGCTCACAGTTTTCTTTTATAAGGTATTTATTCTTCTATTTCTTTCTTCTAGAACTTTCATTTAATTTTAATCTCTTGCTTTATTTTTTCCAGGTTTTCTAATCATCCTTTTGGATAATCAACTTTTTTTTTCTCTTTGAATTTCTGGAGTTTCTCTTGCCTTCTATTGGGGTTTCTCTAGATGTGCAATAAGTTATTGTACTGGTAGGTATCTACTTCAGGATTCTCATTTCTTGAACTTTAGTTCCTGAATTGGGGCTTTATTCCATGGCTTGGCTTCACTCCTTGCTATGATTTTAGGTGGGGAAGTTTGCTTTTCTTGGTTTCATCTTGGGTCATCTTAGTTCCTATACTGACCCCAATCTCCAGGGGTCAACCTCCACTGTAAACTCCCTTTGAGGGTAAGAATTCTGGATCTTTATGGTTGCCTATGGAATTCTAGTACAGAGTGTTAGAGACATCTGAACTTTTGGGTTCCTGTGATGGACTTGCCTGAGCATTACCATGCCTGCTGTCTACATGTGTCTGGTTACACTGGAAGGGGTCCTGGCTTATTTGCCTCTATTAGTGCTGACTTTGTTGTTGACTCCCTTTTCTACTTCCTTTGGGCTTCTGGCAGACTTTTTTGTTAAAATTTTAGGGTGGGAGAAACTACTTACTATAGTTTCTCACTCAGTCTAGAGGCAATTTTCAGGATTTTTGCTGGAGTAGATACGTAGTAACTCATCATTCTGTTTTTGTTTAGGCAGACATCTTGGTTGGAAATCAACTCTTTCCCTCTCAGGAAACTGAGACACAGAGCAGTTAAGTGACTTGTCCAGAGTCACAGAGCTAATAAGTGCCTGAGGTGGGATTTGAACTCAGGTTTTGCTGACACTCAAGTCCAGTGCCCTTTCCAGTAAGCCATACTCCTTGACTAAGGAATGCTATGATTTATCTGCTGCAATGTCCAAATTTCATTGTAATTTAAAAGTAAAAGTCTAATGCTATTCAATCAAGTGGGATCTCACAGATTCACATACATGGTACCTTTGTTGTTGGCATTGTAGAAAGGAGATGAATGGAAATTTTGGCTGACTTTCAGGGAAAGAAGGATGCGAGGCCCTTGATTTTGTAATTAAACCCCTGATTTACCCTAATGTCTGGCAAGGATGTGCAGTGTAATTAACAAGACCTGGCTCGGGTTATGCTACAAGTTCAGGAATGTGGGCAATGCACTCACCTCCTGCAAACTGTAGGCTTTTTGTGGCTTGTGATGGTAATTTCCAATATGTTCAGGATATGTTTATAGATTTTCAGAACGTCCTCTGACACCGAATCTGGGGCATAAATGTTTCCAATATGGCCAGGGTTGTGTTTGAAGGTGACAGACTGGACGAGCTGGGCTGCCAGAGACTAACTAGGTGAGCTTTGGTGAGTGAACAAAGCTGTTTACCACTAGAGTTAGTCACCTCAACTGGAAAACCAAGCAGACTTTCAGCATTCCCTTTTCAGGGGAAGGCTCCAAAAATCAGGACATTCACACAAGATGCTTCCTCACATTCTACCACTTTCCTAACCTCTTCAATTTAAATGCCTGACTTTGAAAAGATTAAAAGTTAAAAATCCATTAAAATCAGCGATTTAGAGCTTGAAGAGAGAGAACTCAGGGTTCGTTTGTGCAGGTGAAGATATTTAAGCCTAGAGAGGTTCAATGACTTGCCTGAAGTCATACAGGTAATTAAATAGCAGAGCTGGACTTTAAACTGAGGTCTTCTGACTTTAGATACAGCGCTGCGGTACTACTCCATCCCTTACATATTTTAGGTAAGAGAGGTATTCTAGGTGGTGCTGTGGATAGAGTGGCAGAGGGTGGAGAGTCAGCCCCGGAGTCAGGAAGACAGGAGTCCAGATCTGCTCTCAGACACTTACTAGCTGGGTGCTCCTGAGCAGGTCACTTCACCTCTGTTTACGTGTTTTTCCATTTGAAGTCAGGATAAGAACTTATCTCCCAGGCTTATTATGAGGATCCTATGAGGCAATAATTCCAAAGTACTTAGCACCATGCCTGGCACATAGTAGGTACTCTATAAATGTTAGCTATTATAATTATTAATCAGGGCAGAGTAACATAAGGATTGTCTGTAATTTGGGACTATTCTACACATACTATCATATTCATTTTCTCCCTTCTTCCAAGGAGAGGCAGGCAGGTGGTCCCCTTCTTAGGAGCTACTAAGAAATCTTTTTTTTTTTTTGCTTTTTGGGCAATTGGAGTTAAGTGACTTGCCCAAGGTCACACAGCTAGGTTTTGTGTTAAGTATCTGAGGCCGGACTTGAACTCAGGTCCTTCTGACTCCAGGGCTGGTGCTCTATTCATTGTGCCACCTAGCTGCCCTGAGAAATCTTTAAAAGGATATTTTTTCCGTTCTAGTTTTGCTCCTTACCACGTGTTGTAATATGTGTCCCAAAACTCCTACATATAGGATTCTCTCCTTATTGATGGAGATGAATGTCCTGCTCTGTGTGAGGGGCAGGGTAGAATTGATGAGAGTGGGAGAGCTCCAGCCTTCTTCACCTACCTTTGGGACTCTTCAAGTTTTGAGTCTACTAGAAAATAAAAAAAAAAAGAAAAAAAGAGGGGTGGCTAAGTGGTGCAGTGAATAGAGCATCAGCCCTGGAGTCAGGAGGTCCTGAGTTCAAATCCGGATTCAGATACTTAATGCAAAAAACTAGCAGTGTGACCTTTGGAAATTCACTTAACCCCAACTGCCCTACCTTACCCCCTCTAAAAAGCAAATAAAAAAGTTTTGAGTCTACTTTGGAACTCTTCAAGTAGGAGAGTTGTTTTGGGCTCTTCTGGCTTCTAGCTTCAACAGAGAAGATGGAAGAGGCCAAACCCACTTCAGCTTGTTGAAGGAGAAGATTCTGGAGAAACCTGAGAGGAGTTGGTGTTTTCTGTCATATCTCTCTTCCTAGCTAGCTACAGGAGAGGCCATAGGGAGTTTCCTCTTGGATGAGATCTAGGACTCTCTCTTGGTTGGACTTATCTCTTCCCAATGGGAGAGTTCCTTTCCTCTACATTGTTTGGCATATATTCTACATTTATGTTCTCTGACTTCTGTTTTGCTACTGATTTGGACAAATGGGTTGTCTTTGCTATATGTTATGTACGTTCATTGTAGAACTGGTATTTGGTAAGAAAGAGACCAAACCAAAAGAGTTTGAGATCCATCTTCCCCCCAATAATAATGAGACAGAGTACTCAGAAGCTAGATCGAACCCAATCATAGCCCCCAGGCTAGTAATATTTAAGGGAGTAGATAGATATAACTTTAAACTAGTATTCTCTCTCTATGGGCAATAGGTGGTGCAGTGGATAGAGGGCCGGGCTTGGAATAAGGAAGTTTCATCTTCCTGAGTTCAAATTTGGCCTCAAATACTAACCATGTGATCCTGGACAAGTCACTTAACCCTCATCTGTAAAATGAGCTAGAAAAGGAAATGGCAAACCACTCCAGTATCTTTTCTATGTAAACCCCAAATGGGGTCAAGAAGGGGCAGATGTGACTGAAATGACTGAACAACAGGCCCCTTTCTCTGAGGAGAGCAGAGAGGCCTCTGGCCAACTTATTGCTTCCCCTTCTGCAAGGAATTAAAGTCTTCCTGGGAGAAGGGTTGGGCAGAAGAAGTTAGAGATGTCAAACCATATGCAGGGTATCGTCACAGGTGGGCCTCAGCTACATGTAGAGGTTTATCTTTCTCTACTTGGGGTTCTCTCCCTACACTATTTGCAAGTGGGCAAGTAACTTCCCTTCTTGGGTTTTCAGTCTTCTCATGCAAAATGAAAGCGCTGTACTAGATAATGTCTAAAATCCTTTTTACCTCCCAATCTAGGGTTGTATAATCTTATTCTGGACTTCTCTTGGTCATTCTACACTCCAATGGAGATAGGGTCTGTTCTTTATTTATCTTTGTGTCATAACATTAGTAAAGTACCTTGTACCTTGTAAGTAAACCATATATTAGGTCCATCCATCAGAGGTGTAGTATATTTTGTGGAAGGAAGGAAGGAGAGAAGAAAGGAAGAAGGAAGGAAGAAAAGGACAGAAGGAAGAAGGAATGAAGGAAGGAATAAAGGAAAGAAAGAAGGAAAAAAGGAAGGAAGGAAAGAAGTAGAAAAGGAAAGAAAGAAGGACAGAAAAAGATGGAAGGAAAGAAGAAAGGAAAGAAAGAAGAAAGGAAAGAAAGAAGGAAAGGACAGAAGAAAGAAGGAAAGAAAGAAGGAATGAAGGAAAGAAGAAAAGAAGGAAAGAGGAACAGAAGAAAAGAAGGAAAGAGGAAAAGGAGGAAAGAAGGGAAAAAGAAGGAAGGAAAGAAGTAGAAAAGGAAAGGTGGGAGGAAAGAAAGAAGAAAAGAAAGAAGAAACGAAAGAAGGAAGAAAGAAAAGAAAGAAGGGAGAACAGTGGCATTTGCTGCTCTCGGTAAAAGACACGGCAGTCACCAGTCACCAGTCACCAGTATGAGGTTCTCTAGTTGTAGTCTCTGCTTCTTCATAATTGGAAGAAGGCTAAGGAATTCAGGCCCAGAGAAACAGATTGTTCTGGAACAGTCCCCAAAAAGACAGCAGGTCATCCTGGGGCTCTGGTAGACTGAGAAAATCTAAATGGCCTTAATTTCACCCCTCAGCTATTGAAGCCCTTCTTCCCAGAACAGACTTTAACATCTCACAGCTCATCACCTCTCTTCTTCCCTTCCCACCTCACCCTGCAAGGGGACTTTAAGAATGTATGTCTTTTACAAAAATGTACATAAAAAGAATGAGAACAACAACAAGAAAAACCCAGGCTAAATACTGTACAATTATAATGACCAAGCTTAGCTAATCCTGGAGAGGACTCACCTTTTTCTCTTCTTTTCAGAAGTGGAGGACTATTGGTGTGGAATGTTCCATATATGATCAGGCATGATTGCTGTGTTGATTGGCTAACTAAATTGCCTTTTTTCTTCTTTCTTTTTAAAATCTTTGTTATGAGGCATGGGGCTGGTGGGGAAAGAATGGGGAAGATACATTGTGAAATGAAGGCAATATTAAAAATAAAAGATATAAAAAGTGAGCTAAAAATACAGTGTGATCCTACTAACTTTGTGTACTGTCTCAGAAGTGGGCACTGGATTTTTTTTGACGGGGGGAAGCAGGGAGCATGAAGGAAATTTTACTTAAGAAAAATGGGGGGGGGTGGACACACTCTATAATTCCATATTTTTCTAATAACACATTTCCTTCAGCCTCACCCAACTAATGTGAAGCTATTCTTTCCACTCCCTTGCAGACTGGGAATACGACTCAAAGCAGTGGCCTGGGAATTTTCAGTGACTATCTTTGCTGAACCAGCCATACAGCATTAAAGTAGGTCCTGCCACTGACCTGAAATGTCATATACTTTAAAGTAGGGATCCTTGGGATCCATGGACCCCCAAGGGTTAGGTGGATTGACCTAATGAGGTTTGTGAACTTAGGTGGGGAAGAAATTACATCTATATTTTTATTAACAACCAATTGAAATTTAGTGTTTCTTTTAATTATGAATTGAAAACAAGAAGTCCTCAGGTGGGTCCGTAAGCTTCAGCAGACTGTCAAAGGAGGGTGGTAGTCCATAACATACAAAAAAAAAATTGAAACCCTCACTCGATCTAAAGGAAATGGAGCGTAACACTCAGGTCTCACATTCCTACAGTTTTTTTTTAAGGATCACAAAACTTTCCCCTAATGCTGACAATCACAGGAGAGAACAGTGCAACTATTACACTCATGAGAAAACTGAAATTGAAAGTTTATACTTACTCACTTCTCTCTGCTCACAGTTAGTAGGTGTCTTAGAGAAGAACCGAGCCTAGCGCTTATTCTTCTCTATCACACTGCTCCTCCTATATCCGTATTGTGTATATATCTTTCCATATTGTTTATATCTCTCTATATTGTATAGCTGTACCTCCATACTGTATAGATATCTCTTCATATCATATACTTTTCCATATTGTATATATGTCCATATTGTATACCTCTCCATATTCTATATATCTCCGTATTGTATATCCCTCTCCATATAATATATCCATATTATATTTCTCCATATTGTATGTCTCCATATTCTATATATCTCCATATTGTATATCCCTCTCCATATTATTTATCCATATTATATTTCTCCATATTGTATGTCCCCATATTCTCTCTATCTCCATATTGTACATCTCTCTCCATATTATATATATCCGTATTGCATATTTATTTCCACATTGTATGTCTCTCTCCATATTGTGTGTGTGTATATATGAATATATATACATACATAATCTCCATATTGTGTGTTTATATATGTATCTCTCTCTCTCTTTCCTGCCCCCCCCCTTCTCTCTCCTGATTTGAGTAGGGGATAGAACTGCCTGACTTCTGAGAGGCCTTCTCAGATTTCTGATTCTGTCAAATTGTCAACAGTATTCACATTCTTATCTTGACTTATGAATAAAGGAGAAAACACATGGTTCCATGATGTCTGAAAACATTTGGACAATACTTTGAAGAGGAGTTCATCTGCAACCCAGCTATAAGAAGCCTGTATTTGGGTTCCAACTCTGTGACATACTCATAGGATGACCTCAACATCTCTGATCCCAAGTCATTTCACCTGTAAATAGCTCTAACCAACACTTGTTTAAATTGCCTCCTAGGGTCATTGTGAGGATCAAATGAGATAATACATATGAGAGCACTTGCTGAACTCTAAAGCATGACATAACTTTTGGTCAGTTGTGTCCAACTCTTTGTGATTCTATGGACCATATGGTCCATGGGGTTTTCTCGGCAAAAACACTGTAGTGGTTTACCATTTTATTCTTCAGTGAATTAAGGCAAACAGAAGTTGAATGACTTGCCTAGGGTCACACAGCTAGTAAGTGTCTGAGACTGGATTAGAACTTGGGTCTTTCTGATTTCAGGCCTAGCACTCTATCCACTGTGCTACCTGCCTGACTCCTATATAAATGTAAGGACTTACTATTTTCCTTCACTTAATAAATACTTGATTGATTGATCTTGATCAATGTTATATTTTCTCATTTTATATTTGAGGAAGTTCAGATGGAAAGGATCCTGATATAAGTTATTAATATATTGTAGCTGTGTTATGCTTAGTGTTCAGCAGACTATAGAATGGGTGGGTGTGAGTATTACTTCATTTGTCAACTGAATAAAAGTGTTAATGTAATTTCATTTTCTGTACTATTTATCTGGACTATTCCAGTAGCAGACAAGATGATGGGGAATTATAATTTTCTTTTCCCCATCACATGTGGTTTGGAGTTCTTCCAGTACATCTCTATGTATTGAGATCTTTCATTCCATGTAGTTTGGAGGATATGCATATTCAATATGTCAAAAATTTATTAAGATGTTGCTCTTCAATTTTTATGGGTCAGTGTTATGCCTAGGGAATTGTGGATTTTTTCTCTATGATGATGATTCAATTCTAGAACAGTTTACTTGTTGAATTCTCAAGGATATTTTAGTTCTTTTTTTCTATTATAGGAATTTATCACTTGATGAAGGTTGGCAAACTTCTTTCTACTTACTTTTTTTAAGGGGGGGGCCATTGGTGCTAAATTTTTGCCACTCTGCACAGTTTTTACTGTTTCCTTGTAAAAATCTGCATTGAACACTGTTTGGTCTCTTCAAGACCTTTCTATAATTTTTGGTAGCAATGACCTGGGCTTATATTGCTATATTAATTATTATTGTTGATCTTGTTCATTTGATCTTCTTAGTTTTAAAAAAATAAAACCAGCTCCTAGTTTTATTTATTAATTCAATGATTTTCTTAAATTCAATTTTGTTAATCTCACCTTTAATTTTCAGGATTTCAAATGTGTTTGATTGAGGATTTTTAATTTGTTCTTTATTTAGTTTTTTAAATTGAACACCCAATTCATTGACCTGCTCTTTCTCTTTTTTATTGATGTAAGCATTTAGAGATAATACATTTTCCCTTGATTACTACTTTTTCTGCATCCCATAAGTTTTGATACATCTTCCCATTACTATTCTCTTTAATAAAATTTCTATGATTTTTTCTTTGACCCACTCATTCTTTAAGGTTAGGTTATTTAGTCTCCAATTAATTTTTAATATGTATTTCCATTTTCCTTTATTAAATGTAATTTTTACTGCATTATGGTCTCAAAAGGATGTATTTAATATTTCTGCTGTTCTTTTGATCCTTTTATGATTTACTTGGTATGGGCAACAGCCAATGTGGGAATTCCCTCTACTGAGACAGATGAACAACTCTTGTGTAATTTATGGTCACAGAGTGCCTGGGCAATGAGAGGTTAAGTGATTTGACCAATATCACACAGTTAGTATGTCAGGAGAAGGATTTGCATCAAGATCTTCCTGACCTCAAGGCTGGTGCACCATGTCAAATTATCCTTGTCATAGGTGAGAGACTATGCTTTTATGGTACTTAGGATCCTCCGCTATAGCAGGGTGGAAGAAATTAATAAGAAGCATTTTCCAAGGTAGCATACAGTAAATGCTTGTTTATTTATTTATGTAAATGCTTGTTTATTTCCTTCTATCTAAGAAAATCTCCCTATACAATGAATTATCCCATTAAAATAAGGTGATAATCATCAGCATCATCATAACAATAACAAGATCTGGCCCTTATATATATGTGCCAGGCATTTTACAAATATTATCTCTTTGGATCTTCACCACAACACTGGGAGGTAGGTGCCATTTTTATCCCTTATTTTACAGATTAGGAAACTGAGGCAGAGAGTGGCTAAGTGATTTGCTCATGGTCAGAATCCACAATTTCTACCTACATTTTAGCTCTGTTACTTAAGCATGGCTCAATATGGTAGAGTCAAAAGAACATAGGCCTTAGAGTTAGTAGAGAGCTGGGTTCAAATTCCATCTCTGATACTTACTAGTGGGATGGTCTTAGGCAAATGACAATTTCTTTGAGCCTCAGTTTCCTCATCTGTAAAACAGGAATAAAGAAAATGTAAATCAAAGGATTTCTGTGACACTCAGAAGAGAAAGTGTCCATAAGGTCCTAAAGCAACTTTTAAATAATATATGGCTGTAAACTCTCCTTGTTACAGTAATTCGCATGACTGTAATAGCTAAGCCTGGTTCTAGATTGCAGGGCTTTATCTCCTGCAGGAAAAAAAGAGATAAATGTTTAAAAAGTTTGTGATAGAACTTTTGCTGGAAATGAAAGATCTTTTCCTGCCTTATTCAGGAAAAAGAAAAGCAAGTCAGTTATAGAATTTGAGACTCCATGTAGGGGTACTAACCACTGACCTAGGACATACTCAAAACATTCCCAGCATGGTAAAACCTACTCATTCTTCCCTTCCCTTCCCTCCCTTTCCTTTCCTTCTTAGATTTGGAGTAAAGAGATAGATAAGCCTATGGTCATACCCAGGGTAGAGATTTAAAATGAAATAATTCTATCAAGTCAGAAAAATGTTAATATCATCATATAATAAGGAATATAATTTCTTTGCAGAATTATGAAGTTATAACACATACTATGTATGTAGAATTTGGAACCATGTGACTTCAGAAAGAACATCCAGAAATTAATTGTGAAATATCAAATGGTATTCAGCCACTTCTGTTCCACATTGCTGTTTGTTTTCTGATTATATAATCAGTTGATTAAATAATCTTGGGCTGTAAAGTTTTCAAATAACTGAATTGATGCGGTAATGAATGACTCTGCACTTGAAATCACGTTCTATTGTCTCCCTGAGCACAAAGCCAAAGAAACTCCTCAAGTCCAAGGTTAGCTTGAGCTGAGAATTACCTGGCAAAAGTGTGAAATAGAATTTAGGGCACTGCATTAAAAAAATAATAGTGTTAGTTACATTCTGCATGAGTAAGCAAAACACAGGATAGAAATTTAATTATTTCTCCAAAGCTTAAAAAGCTACCAGCAAGGTAATTTCAACTTTCAAATTGGATACCTTTTCTTACCCTAATAAGACCTCTGCCATGGATTTCGATTTAACTTTTCAGTCCTGTCCTGACTCTTCCCAATCTCTTTTCAGGTGGTCCACTTAAAAGGGTGCTTTTCATGGTTGTGTGTGTGTGTGTGTGTGTGTGTGTGTGTGTGTATCTATATATGTATATCTTGGCTTCCTTAAAATTAGGCTCTGAAAAATAAAATGCAGTTCTCACATTGGGATGAAGTTCAGTTTTACTTACTGCAATTGGAGTAACAGCTTTAAATAATGGATATTCTTGTTCCCTATGGGATTACATGTAAAGAAAGCTGGCAGCTGTAAAAGCAGTGCTCATATTCAATATTCTATGCACCTTACCTTTGGATTTCCACTCTGGTGGTTAAAATTCAACACCCCTTCTACTTTATTACAATTAGATTAGAGCTGTAATTATAATTGAGATAGGAATAATACTTAACATAATTAAGTTGTTGACTCCATGAAAGCCCTGAAAGACAGGAAATCCTGCAATTAAGTAAAATTAAAAGGGATCATTTATTTGATATAATATATTATGGGATAACTTGTTAAGCATAATGTACATTTCATGTCAATTTCAGTTTCTTACTAATTACCTATTCTATTCTAAGGAGCAATTCAAAATATCCTTTCAAATTTCCTTCTTAAAACTCTGGAAAAT
This sequence comes from Petaurus breviceps papuanus, assembly GCF_028583685.1. NCBI lineage: Eukaryota > Metazoa > Chordata > Mammalia > Diprotodontia > Petauridae > Petaurus > Petaurus breviceps. Next base: position 13,327,532 of record NW_027185876.1, on the reverse strand, counting down.
TTCCTAGAGATTTATTAGGTCTACACTGATGATATTGAAGCTTATGTTGAGAAATGATGCAATGACTAAATCTAGCTTATGTTTTAAACAAAAAATAATTTATCTGGAAATTAGTTAGGTTGGATTTAGAGATTACCATATTTACCACATGGAATGAAGAGAAGAAATGGGGCCAATGCCCTTATTGTGAAAGTATGTGAATGTCAGTGAAGTTAGGGCTCCAAACTGTTGGCTAAATAGATTTCCTGTCACATGGTCATTTTGAAACTTAACTGTGTTGAATAAGCATATTATTGAGTCAGTGTTGCTCTGCTAAGGAACAGACCTTCTGGGTGGGAAAATAGATGTTTGCTTTCTTAAATGAGATAATATTTATCAACCACTTTGCAAACCATGCTGGGAAGGTTTTGAGTAAGTCCTAGGTCAGTGGTTAGTGCCCCTACATGGAGTCTCAAAATCTATAATTGACTTGCTTTTCTTTTTCCTGAATAAGGCAGGAAAAGGTCTTTCATTTCCAGCAAATCTTCTATCACAAACTTTTTAAAGTGTTATGTATATTTATATAAAGGCTTTCTATTATTCTTATTCCTATTTATGCTTTATTTTCCTGAATATGAAATGTTTGAATGAAATATGTGGAATATTATGCTATATTTTCCCGAATATGAAATGTTTAGAAGTTTTTCTTTTGCATTAAAATGTATTTTCCAACTGTAGTCCTCTATAGTTGGAAATGAAAAAAATTATATCTATATTTTTAATAATAATGAAAGTTTCCCCCTTGTTTTGGGTAAAAATAATTGATGTCCAAATGAGCTATGTGATTTTTCTAAAAGTGACAGAACTGTAATTAGTGGCAGGGATGAGAAAGAGGGATTAAAAAAATAAATCCTGGAAAAACCCTCACTTATCTTGTATCTATATTTAATAAGTTTTCATAAAACATCATTACAACTTTTAAAATCCTACCAAATTGGACATGGAAATTAAGGAAGCTATAATTGAAATTATCTACAGATTGTGGTACAGTGTAAAGAAAATACTGTAGAATAGGAGTAGAGAAGATCTCTACCATCTACTATCTGTGTGACCTTGGTCACGGCACTTACTGTCTCATGATGCAGGGCAGAACTGGCCCTTGAGTCAGGAAGACTGGAGTTCAAATCCAGCTTCAGACACCTACTGGCTAGTAAGTAATGTGAGATAATTCACTTAACCTTTATTTGCTTCAGTTTCCCCAACTATTAAATGTGTTTAATAATGGCACCTACCTCACAGGGTTGTTGTGGGGATCCAATGAGACAACATTTATGAAAATCATACAGTGACTGTTCACATAATAGGAGCTTTATAAATGTTTTCCCCACTCCCCCTGAACCTCAATTTCTGCATCTGTAAAAAGGGAGTAATAATAACAATTCTTTCTAACTTATACGTAGGACTGTTATAATGATCAACTCAAATAATAGTTATGAAAGACAAAGGTAACTGATTTGTGAATAGAACAAAGGAGTTAGAATCAGGAAGAGAAGAACTAGATTCAAATCTTGCCTCTGATTCTTATTAGCTGGATGATGAAGGACAAGTGCCATTCCCTTGCCTTGCCTCAGTCTTCTCATCTGAAAAATGGAGCTATAATAGCCACACAGGGTTTTTGGGACGTTTAAATGAGATAATATAATTAAAGTGCTTTGCACACATTAAAGTGTAATATACATATTGGCTTTCAATGACAAGGAAGATGATGGTAGTTGTAATCACCTCCATGTGCTCAGCCTCTCCACTGACTTTAACCCCTTTATCATTTCACAAACTGATCTATAGAGTTACAGGGGCTAAAAATTAATCTCAATAAAAATCAAGAGTTCCAAGCATTGTGACTTGCTTAAGGTCATATAATTAGTAAGTGTGATAGGTTATGTACAGGTATACAAGTATGTTTATACATGTTCATAATACATACATTCATAAATCCATATACATATTTAACAACCTGATGAACCTCTCTGCAGTTCAGTCTGAAAAAAGATTGGTTCTTGGATGACAGACACACAGTTCATCAAAGGGTCTGAATGGGGAGTCTTTCTAGGCTAGAAGAGCTTTCTAGAGTTTGTGGTCCAGTAGCTTAAAGGAAGAAGAATCAGAGAAATATTTGTGGGTATAATATATATGCACATATATACACACATAGGCACATATACATATATTAACTTGAGACACAGCAAGGCATAGGATAGACAGCGACCTAAGAACAAAGAAGACCTTCACCAAAGTTCCACCTCTGACATTAGATTATAAGATCCGTGAGGCCAGGGACTGTCTTTTGCCTCTTTTTATATTCCTAGCCCATAGCACAGTGCCTTACTCAGAACAGACACTTAACAAATGTTGATTGATCAATTGATTGATTGATATATGTTGGTTGTGTGACTCTGGGGTGGTCACTTACTTAGTGCTCTAGGCAATTCTTGTTTTTGTTTTTTGCTCTTTGGAGAGCAATTGGGGTTAAGTGACTTGCCAAAGGTCACACAGCTAGCAAGTGTGTCAAGTGTCTGAGACCGTATTTGAACTCAGGTCCTTCTGATTCCAGGGCCAGTGCTCTATTCATTGTGCCACCTAGTCACCCCCTCTAGGCAATTCTTTAACCATTGAGTTTCATGTATGAAGACAACCCACATTGGTGAAAGGAGTTTTATTAACTGGGAGATCCCTATACTAAAAAATTACAGGTTCAATTCCAATAATCATAGCAACAATTCATATTTCTATAACCTTTTACAGCTTGCAAAGCACTTTACTCAAAACAATACTGCTAGATACTTATTGCAAATATTATTATTCCTTTTTTTTAACAGATAGGAAACAGAAACTCACAAATGTTAAGTGACTTGCCTAAATTCACACAATTGCTAAGTTAGAATTAGGATACATGCACATGTATGTATATATCCAGAACCTGATTAGTATGAATTGTTCCCCCTGAACTGGTCCCATTATTCAAATTCATATCTCATATTTCCACTGGCCTGGAACCAATTACCATATTTTACATAATTATAACTTTGAATGATGTTAATTCAAATACATGCAATTAGTCCATAGGATTCATTATTCACAATGATTGGGACCTAGCAATATATCCATATACCTGCATGTGTATACATTTATTTACCTTAAATTTCACATATACATCTTAAATTTTATTTATACATATTATTCACATGTACATACACATAATTAAACATATGTATATATGCTAAGAGAGTGCCTAACAATAAGTGCTTATTTATACACATGTATGTAAATATATCTTACGTTCATACAATAAGTAATACCATATTTTTATTTATGTAAACATGAATGTGGATGGTTATATCTTTGGATGCATTCATTGAGATAAGTGACTGTTGCATTCTTTTGTCTTTGTATTCTCAGCACCCAGTTCTGTGCTTGGTAGGTGATTAATACATGTATGTCGTTTGATAAATTGATTGGAGTTTCAATAATTGGGTTTTAGTACTCCTTATCAAAGGAAGGAAGCAAATAATTATTAAGCACATATTAAGTCCAAGGCACTGGGTGAAATTCTGGGAATACAAATACAAGCAAAAAGACAGACAATACCTGCCCTCAAGAAGCTTATGTTCTACTCGGGGAAAACAACACAGAAAAGAGAGCTGAAAAGTGGGATGAATGGGGAATTCCCCGTTTGGGGGTGGGGTGTATGGTTTTGCAGTCTGTAAGTCAGGAACAGGTCTTGGAAGCTGGTGTGAGTCTCATCACAAAATGGAGGGCCCTGGAATTACCCACTGATAGGTAGGCCTTGCAGAGGGATATTTCAGGTTGAGAATGTCCCAGGCGTAGTTGGATGTTCCAGGGTCAGGAGGTCTGGAGTGCTGAGGGAAGTGCCAGGAGGAGACAACTTCAGAAAAGTGATTTTGCACCTGGGAAATTGGGAATGGGATGCAAAAATGCAGACTAATTTTCCAAACTAGAACAAGAAATCATAGTAGTATTGTTTGGTAAAATTTTAGGTGTCTAAGACCACGAAATAATCAGAGAATTGCTTATAAATATTTAAGTTCTGCAACTGGTTCTGACACCAGGCTCTAATTTTTGTGATTACTGAAAAAGATCAACTGTACACAGTGAACCTAGGAAAGAGGAATCAGCATTTATATATACAGGCACTGTGCTAAGTGCTGTCCAATTATTATCTCATTTGATCCTCACAATGCCCCTGCAAGATAGGTGCTATTAGAATCCTCATTTTATAGATGAAGAAATTGAGGCAGACAGAGGGTAAGTGACTTGCTCAGGGTCACACAACTACTGAGAGTTTGAGGCCACATTTGAAGTCAAGTCTTTTTGATTCTATTCAGCACACTCTGTCCACTGTACTACATAGCTGCCCTGGGATCAGTAACGGACCAATGGAAACTCAAGTAACCACTTTCCTTTAAGAATTCTAAGGTAGTTTGTGATCTGTTTGTTTCCATTTCTCATCCATAAGCAAAATGAAACTCCCCAAATACATTTAGAATGATGATTTAAAAATCTATTCTGTTTTCTTAGTTGTCATGTAAAGTCTTGCTTAGAGAATGAATGTTGGTACATGTAGCACAAGGTTGTGGAATCCAGTCTAATGCGAAGAAAAAACTATTAACCTTCTGCAATGTGCAAGGTTTTGTGTTGGGTACCAGGGGCACAAAGATAGCACACAAAAACAGTTCCTGCCCTCAAGGAGCTTACATTCTATTATGGGAATATAGCATGCATTTTATAAAGATGAGCACATAAATGGCCATTTGAGGAGAAGGAAACCAGTTCTAACAATTAGGAGAGTTAAGGAAGGTTTTCCATGGCAGATGATAGAGGAGCAGAGTGATGAAGAAAGTCTGGTATTCTAAGCAGCAGAGATGACAAGAGAGAATATGACAAGCATGGACTACAACTGGGAAAAGGTCCAAAGAGAGAGAGAGAGATGGAAAGTTGGTTTCAGGGAAGAGCAGGGAGTCAGTTTGGCTGGAACATAGAGCATATGAAGGGAAGGAGCATGAAAGAAACCTGAAAAGGTATAGTTGGGGACAGATTGTGAAGATCCTTAAATGCCAACCTAAAGAGATCGATTATATGTTATTGTAGAACTGATAGGGAGTTACTGATGGCTCTCGAACAGGTCAGTTATGGGGTTATACTTGAGTTGTAAGAGGATTATTTAACAGTTGAGTAAGGGATAAGATGGAGAGAGGAGAGAATCTATTCCTACAAGATTCTGTTATTCTCATCCAAGTAAGAGATGATGTGGATCTGAGCTAGGGTGGTGGCTCTATGAATAGAGACAAGGATGGATGAGAGACGTATTCTAGGGCTAACTCTACAAGCTTTGGAAAATCATTGAATAAGGGGATGAGGGAAAGGAATTAGTCAAGGATAACACTCATTTTGTGAACTTGGTGACATAAAGGGGAATTTGGAGGGAGCTAGGGATCACAGTGAATAGAACACTGGCCCTGACTTCAAATCTGACCACCAGTACGGTTTTTATTAGCTATGTGAACTTGGACAAGTCATTTAACCTCTCTTTGTCTCCATTTCCTCAACTGTAAAATGAGGATAATCATAGCACCTGCTTCTCATGGCTGTTGTGAGGATTAAAGAAGATAATATTTTTAAAGCATTTAGTATGGTGCCTGGTAAATGGTAGGTGCCTAATAAAGGATTGTTTCCTTTTTGGTATTCTCAAGAGAAATAAGTAAGTTTGGAGAGATCATGTGGTGTGATAGATGCAGGAAGATCTGAGTTTGAATTCTGCCTCAGATAGATAATTGTTGTGTGACCCTGGGTTAGTTTTCATGATTTTCTCTATAAAGTGGGGATAATAGTAGCTTCTATCTTATAGGATTGCTATATCAAATAAAATAAGATAGCATAAAGAGCTTTGCAAAATGTAAAAATCTGTATATGTGTCAGCTGTTGTAACTGGAGAAGGGGGTAGGTTGTGGGGGAAAAATAACGAGTTATGTTTTGGACGCGTTGAGTTTGAAATGCCTTCAGGACATCGAGTTGGACATGTCTAACGGGCAGTTGTTGATATGGGTGAGAAACTAGGGCTGGGTATATAGATGCTGGAGATGTCTGCAGAGAGAAGCTAATTGAGCCCATGGGAGTGAATGAGATCATTGCATATAGCGGGTTATAGAGAGAAGAGAAGCAGATCCACTGCAGAGCCTTGGGGGACACCCACCATTGTGGGGCAGAACATAGATGATGATACAGCAAAGGAGATGGAAGAGAAGCTATTGTACAGGTAGGAGGAGAACCAGAGTTAGGAAACCCAGGGAAGAGACAGTATACAGGAGGAAGAGATCGTCAATGACATGAAATTCTACAGGGAAGAAAAAACGAATGAGGACTGAGAAAAGGTCATCCCATCGAACAGTTAAGGTATCACCAGTAACTATTATAGAGTTGGAAATTAAACTCTTTTTATCTATATTTATATATTCTCTTATCTTATCTCTCATCTCCAGTATTGGTTACTTATTAAATATACAATGAGATGTATGTCGGAATAATACATCAATAAAGAAATAATGCTAATAGAATTTAAAATATAACAATAGAATTCTCTGGGACTTTACATATTATCTCATTTGGTCCACATAGCCACACTGTGAGCTTTAGGGAATAAAAAAAGCTATGGCTCCGACCGAATGAGTGACTGGCCTAGAAGGGCCATAGAAGTAGGGTTGGAAAACGCATCTTCCTACCTAAAATTCAGTGCTTCTGTTTATAGCTATGTGTCCATGATTATAAGTAGGCAATAATAATAAAACTAGAATTTAGGTAGAACTTTAGGTTTGCAAGATGCTTTATAATCTGACTTTATCCTAATATCCCTAGAAGGGGAGGTTGTAGATGTTTTTCTGGTCTCCATTTTGCAGATGAGGAAACTGAGGCAGACAGCAGTTAAATGACTTGCCTAGGGTTATACAGCCAACAAGTGTCTGAGGTTATATTTGAACTTGTGTCTTCTGAATGTCAAGTCTAACGCCAAGTACTGTACCAAACCTTTTATAATCATTATTTCATTTGACCCTTAAAACAATCCTGGAAGATAGGTGCTTTCCTATCCCACTTTATAGATGAGCAAACAGGTTAGGTGACTTGTTCAAGGTCACATAGCTAGTAAGAGTCTGAGTAAATATATTTGAACTCAGGTTTTCCTAACTCCAGGTCCAACACTGTGCTCTGTTACCTACTTGCCTATATATCCATAACCTCATCACTGAGTTGGAGTTGCTTTCTCAAAAGTTACCAATAATCTCTCCTAATTTACAAATCTAATGCTTTTTCCTGGTCCTTATCCTTTTTAGTTGCTGCACAGCATTTGACACTGAAGGAGCATAGTACAGTGTCCAGAGCTCTGGACTTGTAGTCAGGAAAATGTGGGTTCAAATCTGACCCCTGATCCTCACTAGCTGCATGACCCTGGGTGCATCAATTAACTTCTCTGGGTCTCAGTTTTCTCATCTGTATGAAAGGGTCGAGATTCATGGAATCAATCAATCAAATAACCCACCCCCCACCTTGTTTAAAGTGTCAATAAGAATAGGTCTTAATCAACCCAAGGCTTTAGAGTGTGTAATGTCATTGGCTGAACTATGTTCAACAGGAAGGATGTTTTTGTCTTTGGAAACTTGGTCCTGTGGGTCTTCTCTAAAACAGAAGACCAGTTCAGAACAGAAGGATGGAAGAAGAGAGTTTGGAATGAAAGCAGGCCAGGGTTAAGGACTCTAGTAACACCCCTAAGGAGGAACTACTTGGGGAAGGGGTGACAGTGCTTTGGTTTTGGCCTTTTGTAGGTCTCCTCCTTCCTCTTTCCACCTCAGAACCACCCCTAACACCACAGAATGACCCCAAGTAGTAGCCCTTGTCTGGGGACCTGACTCATCCATGAGGGTGGGAGCTAGAATAAAGACCCACTGAAAATATGCTATGTGTGTGATGAAGAGCTTGGCTTTGATCTCTGAGCTTCCATCCTGCTCTGAGCCTGTGATCCCATCATGGTTCTCTTCTTTCAAAAAGTCTTTTTTTTCTCTTGGTTGCCATGGCACTGTTCTCTACTGGTTTTTCTTTGATGTATCTGACCATTCCTTTTCAGTCTGCTGGTTCATCATTTGTTTCATACCCACTGTTGATGTATGTCCCAAGGCTCTGTCCTGGATCTTCTCTTTACTCTCTATAAGGTTACTCGGTGACAATGTAACTCTCAGGAATTCAATGATCATCTCTGTTTAGAGAACTCCTTTGATCTAGACTTAGTTTCTCTCCCAAGTGCCGATCTTGTATAAACAACTGCCTATTAGTTGTTTCAAACTGATTGTTCCCTAGGCATTTCAAACTCAGCAGGTCCCAAACAGTTGAGGATATGACCCCTCTTCCAGTTTCTCAATCTCATTGCCATGCTTGACTTCCAACTCTTTTTTTTTTTTTTGCTTTTTTTGGAGAGGGGAAGGCAGGTCAATAGGGGTTAAGTGACTTGCCCAAGGTCACATGGCTAGTTTTGTGTTAAATGTCTGAGGCCGCATTTGAACTCAGGTCCTCCTGACTCCAGGGCTGGTGCTCTATTCACTGGCACCACCTAGCCACCCCATGACTTCCAACTCTCATCTCACACATCTTATTGGTTGCCAGATCTTGCCACTGCATGTCCACAAAACCTCTTGCATGCATTTCCTTCTCCAGCCACACAACTGTCCCTTTAGTTCAGTCCCTCATCTCTCCCCTCTGAACTATTGCTTGTTATTTAGTTGTGTCAAGCTCTTTGTGAGCCCATTTGGGGTTTTCTTGGAGTGGTTTGCCATTTCCTTCTCTAGCTCATTTTACAGATGAAGAAGCTGGAACAATCAGGGTGAAGTGACTTAGCCAGGCTCACTCCACTAATAAGTGTCTGAGGCCAGATTTGAGCTCAGGAAGATGAGTCTTGCTGACTCCAGTCCTGGTGCTCTATCTGCCATGCCACTTACCTATTGCAATAGCCCCCTAACTCAGGCCTCTACCCTTTCCAAATCAGCCTCCTCACAGCCCCTAAACTGATCATCCTAAAGCCCAGGTCTGTTAACTTCAGTGACTCTATAGAATAAAATACAAACTCTTCTGTTTGGTGTTTAAAGCTCTTCACAGTCCAATCTGTTGCTATTTCTTTAGTCTCCTTACACACATTTCCCCTTGATGCATTTTACAGTTCAGCCATACTGTTTTTTTTTTCTGTTCCTCATGTAAGATGCTCCATTTCTCAGCCTTGAATGCTAACTTTCCTGAAAGATCTGTTCCACCTTTAGGTCTATGATAAGACCCTAGCACTGTTATCTTTTGTCGACTGGGCAAAGGCCACCCCTCAAATACAGAGGAGCTCAGACTGAATTGAAAACATAAAAGTTTTATTAGAAGGACAATTAGACCCTACCTAGTACAGGGTACAAGGCAACCTTCAGTCTGGGAGCGGCAGGGGCAGTTTATGCTTAAAAACCACAAAGGCCAGGATCTGGGGAGGGTTCAGGGAAGAGGGTGGACAGTCCTATCCAGGAACAGGAGGGACACAGAAGCAGGATGTTTTACAGCAATGGTGGACCATGAGGCTGGTTTAAACCAGTTTGAGGTGCTTACTCCATATCTACTACAACTGTATAGTAAGGTAACTCATAGAAAACAGACATATTAGTCTCAGGAGTATTTTCACACTAATCATTTTTGTTTTGTTGTGTAAACTGGTGTGGAATAGCATATCACGGTTGGCCTTTCATTAAGAGCTAACATGCTTTGTTGTCTCTGCTTCTTGGATTCCCTGGCTTCCTTCAAGACTTTCCCCAAATGCCACCTTCAGTAGGAGACTTTTCCTTGCTTTCTTAGTGGCTGTAGCCTCCCCTTTCAAGGTTGTCTTTGTGTCTGCTTTGTATGTGTCTTACATATATTTATATAGGTATGTATGCTTTCTTCTGATAGAATGTAATCTTTTTGGAGGCAGAGACAGTTATCTTTTTGCCTTCGTATTCACAGTATCCAAAAAAGTGCCTAGTATTTACCTTGTGCTTAATAAATGCTTGCTTGATTGCTACTATTAACAAGTTCATTAATTAGACTCAGAAGCCATGGGCTACAGGGAGAAAGACACTTGATCTTGAATTAAGAGCCTAAATTCGCAGCTTATCCCTTCTATTTGCTACTTGTATGACCTGGGATAAAGCACTTTTCTTATCTATACCAGAATGGGATTCATCTTGATCCCAGAGAATGCTTTCAACTTTAGATCTATGGTCCATTAGTCTGGACTCGTATGGAATAATCATATAACCATGTGTCTGTCATTAAGAGATAATGTGCTTAAATGATGAGCTTATTTGTGAATCACCTGTTTTTAATATTTCCTAGCAGAGTCTCATTCTGTATTTTCAAATAACAGAAGGTTGTCTTTAAAACTAACATTCTTTCTCAAGCAACAGAGCTCAAGACGTGACCAAATAATGAATTTTCTAATTAAAAACCATAAAGCTAATTTAAGCATTAGTTCAAGTTTCAATTTTTACTTTTTATGCATACATATGTATGTATGTTTGTATTTATTTTGACAAATCTGATCTCTAGGTATATTAATAAGAATTCTTTATGTCACTTTGTTGCTTCCCTATCGTGTTTTTATTATACCAATCAATGATATAATTTAGCTGCCAAAGTAATATTATGTAGTCCTGCTGAGTTGATTGTGTTTGTGCTACAAAAAATGTAGAAACTTTTGACTTAGACTAGTTCAATATTGTGGGAGTTTTTTCTCTTTAACATTTTAAAGTGGTTTTAGAAGGATTTTTATGTTACGACATGACCCCCCCCCCCATTTTAGGGGGGTTGGGGGAACTTAGATTTGCGTCAATGACATAGTGGATAGAGCACTGGACTTTTTGTTGGAAAGACCTGGATTCAAATGGTACATCAGCTACTCTATGATCTCGGGAAAGTCACTTACTCAGTGCCTAAGGCTTCTTATCTGCAAAATGAAGGGCTGAACTCAGTGAACTCTTAGGGCCATTCCAACTCTAAATCAGTAATTCATCCTTTTCCTGTTCCAATGGAGATAGATGATAATAACTCAGTTCTATAATTTGGTAACAATGATGCCATACTTAGAATGGGAATTTCATATTTCTTTTTGTCGTGATATTTGCTTTTATGATATACTTTATTAATGCCTTTTCCATTCATTAAATCACAGACATTTCATAAATAAAAGTAAAAAAAAATCAAAGTAATACACTTTTCTTTCCCCTCATCCCCTTTCTCACCTCTAGAGTGAAGCCTCCCTTGTGATAAAGAACAATTAGGTGTAAACATCCCATAAAGTCACCACGTCTAGCACCATGTTTAACATTCTACCCTTCTAGTCCTCTATGGTACAATGAAGGAAGGATGTTCTATTGTCTGTCCTGTTGTATGTCCTTTGGTTTTTCTCTTACATGTGATATGCCTCATTGTATGATCCTCTGTTCATTTCTTCCAAGAAACCTTTGGGTCTGGGAGCAAAAGGAAGTGTCCTGACTCACAGTCTCCTAGGGAACTAGCACTGGGCCAGGGGAGTCCTACCACCTAGGTTGAGCAAGGGTCTGGCCCCACCTTTACCTTCTGGCCCCCCCATGACTACTGTTTGCCCCTTCCTGTCTGACTTTGTGCCCCCCACCTGCAGCCTTCTGTGAATTCCTAGAGAGTGTTGTGTTAATATCAGATCTCAGACTCAGGTTTCTGTGGTCTCTTCCTTCCTCAGTCCTCTGTTCCCAGTTCAGACCCACCTCACATTGCCTCCTGTCTGAACTTCCCATGCCACACCTTTGTCAGCTCCTGCCAACTGGGTCTCACAGGCATCAACACTTCTATCTGCTGCAAGGTTGGACACTGAAAGAGGTACTGAATAGTCTCATCACATGCCTTCCTTAAGGGGCTTCTTTCTATCCCCTGATAATCTGCCTTAACTAAATTCCTCAATACTCCCACCTGGTTTTAACTTTCCCCGGCTCAGTGTTTCAGAATCCTTGGTTGTCATTGTATAAATACTCTTCCTGCTGCCTACTCCCTTACTCCCATCCCTTTTCTCCCTCCCTTCCTTTCCTCTCCCAATGTCCCATTCTAAAGTGATTCCCCCATAGAGGACTCTCTGGATTTCCTGCTCCATAATTTACAAACTTGCAATCTTCTTAAAACCTCTCCTTTCACATTCCTTTTGTCTTACACACATTGAGGTGTGGTTCCCTTCTGATGACACAGAATCCCTGGTCACTGTTTTACTATCTGTTAAATTTTCACAGGTCCCTCTGATCTTTTGGTTGTGGTAAGGGTAGGAATACTCCTCCCTCCCCATTGCCATTTTCTAGATTCTGCCATCACCATTCAGTAACCCCTTTTTCCTTGAGGTTCATTTAATCTACATTTACCACATAGTCATGATTCTGGGAACTGGGCATTCTTCTTTCTTCCTGTATGAGTTCAGTGTCTGGTTCAGCCTTTCTACCAGTTCTTGCCTGCTTACTATGGGACTTCTACATCCATACTAATACTTCCTCAAACCCTGTAATCTTCCAGTTCTTTGATTTACTTTTTCTCCATGACCTGTTATTCAACTGATCCTTAGCTACACCCAAGGCCACACTCTTGCCCTTGCCATCACCCACAAGTATTCTGTTTCTATGTTATGAAAGTCCTTCATCCAATCATAATCTTTTATCTTTCTACCTTTTTTCTGCTTCATGGTCCCTAACTCTGTCCTTCATTGTCATTGTTCCCTCCAATGATCCCTCCATCCCTCAGTTTTTTCCTAGGCTATCACTGCTACTCTGGCTATACTCTCTTTCCTTTCCTGTCTTGATTTTTGGGGGGAATCAGTTGAACTCTATACAGTCTTGTAATCCAAGTCCTTGCCACCTTAACTCATCCCAGATCAAGCCTCGCCAAGCTCCCACCACCTGCTACCTTTACTCCTCTCCAGATATAGGGCAAATATAAGGTCAGTTAGGTGGTGTAGTAGGTAGGTCGTCATTCTGGAGTTAGGACGATCCTACTTGAAATCCGGCCTCAGACACAAACTGTATGACCCTGGGCAGATCACTTAACCCTGTTTTCCTCAGTTTCCTCATCTATAAAATGAGCTGGAGAAGGAAATGGCAAACCATTCCAGTATCTTTGCCAAGAAAACCCCAAATGTGGTCACGAAGACTCAGATGTGACTGAAATGACTGGACAACAAAACATATTGTTGAATTGGAAGAATCATACTAATTCAATCCACTGCAGATTGATATTTGACAACCTTAACTAGGCCCTCACTGCAGCAATCTTTTTACATCTCCCCAGTTGAGTTACTAACCCATTCTCTATAGTGGCTATTACAAACCTTTCATAACTCCCCCAAATAATAATAATAGCTTAACACATTTATATAGCACTTACTATAGGCCAGGCTTTTTGCCAACCTCTTTATAATTATTGTCTCATTTAATCCTTAAAATTCTGGGTTGTTGGTGCTACCTTTATTACCATTTTACAGATGAGGAAATTGAGGCAAACAGAGTTTAAGTGGCTTGCCCAGGGTCATACAGCTAGTAAATGACTGAGGTGGAATTTGAACTGTCTTCCTGATTCCAGGTCCAGTGCTCTATTCACTAATCTGTAGGACTTTGTTGGAGCTAGAGGTTCATAAAATGATAGAGTATTGCCATGACAGCAACCCCAAATTCAGTTCAGACCTATGGAGGACTTGATGAGTTTTTTGAGTAATTCATGCTTTTTCAATTTCCATGGGTCTCTGATAATCCTTAGGGTCTTGTGAATTTTCTTTGGAGTGAAATCAAGACCATCATATGCCCACTAAACATATTGTAAACTGAATGCCTATGTAAGATTTAGGGACCTTGTCATATATACTTGAGACATCATAAGCATAACAAACTCAAGTTTTATTTTGGAGTCTTTCCTGGATTAACCCAGATAGGGGAAATGAGGCCAAGGAAGATATATGGACCCTTCTGGGCTCAAGTTCCTGGATTGGACCCACTCCATATAAGCCCTGAGTAGTTGGGGACTCTTTGGAACTTTCATACTTATGATTTTGAATGTTTTAAGTATAAATTAGCACTTTATTTTGCTAAAATTATTTTTGCATCTGTTGAAACGATCATGGTATTTGTTGTTATATAATTAATTATTCTGGTTGTTTTCCTAGTATTAAAATATTCTTATATCCCATCAAGTTGAATCCAACTTAATTATTGTGAACTGGCTTGTGGATATATTGTTTGAATCTACATGTGAGAATCATATGTAATAATCTAAATTGCATTTAGAATTTTTGCATCAATATTTTTACTGATATTTCTCTATAAGTTATTTCTCTCTGCATTATCTCTTCCTGGTTTGGCTATCAATCAAACAGTTGCACTCTCTGAAGTAGAGTTTGAATGCTTGACAGTTTAGTTTGAGAAAGGATTTCAATGTCTAGTATCTTATCCTGCTAAGTGATCTTCAGAATCTTTCTAAGACAATTCAATGGAAACGATTCAGTTTCCTGGCATGGGGATGGTATGTTGTCCAGGTTTCACAGGTATACAGCAATGAGGTTAGCATAATGGCTCGTACACCTTCAGTTTGGTAGTCAGTCTAATACCTCTTCTCTCCTGTACTTTCATTTGGAGCCTCCCAAAATATATAATAGGATTACTTTCCTGCAGGGGATCTTGGCATAGACATCATTCTGTAGTAGGCTCAGGAACCACAGCTTTGGGATTTTTTCCAACTTTGTTTAACAACTCATGAATAAGAGCAAAGGAAGCAGGAGGTAGAAGAGAGTCTAAGGTTGGAGACTGGCAAAGGATTCAGATGTAGAAGATTGTATAGAGCAGCTGATTCACCAAGGGATCAAGATGTGGAAGAGAGAAGAGTATAGCTGGTATAGGGATAAAGACATGGGCAAGAAGTAAGGGGATTGGAAGTCACAGTGAGGAGGAACAGAATTAGGGGTTACAAGGTTACAAGGCAGAGGCAAAGGTGGCACTATAAAAGATTATAATTAGATATAAAATTTCATTTTCATGAACATGGATGTGGAAAATTATTGGATGATGGCAGATCAAGGATTTGACCTTGACCATTCTCTGTGTGTACCTGAGGTTGAATAGAGGAGCAGGTCTTGAGAAGGGATTAGATTGAGGAACCGAGAAGTTAGGGTATTTGAGAGGGCATCAATATTTATTTTCATGTCCTCTAGGATTAGAAGAAGAGAAAAATTTTGAGCTAGGCACTGAACTATCTAAGGAAGAAAGAAAAATGACGTAGAGAGTATGGGGGGGGGTCTATTGGCAAAAGCTGCCAGGATTTGGATTTGATGACTAATTTGGGTAGTGTGAATATTAAAGGAGAAGAGGTTGTTTAGAGAAGGTGGCTGAGGGAGGGTATGATAATCCTGAGCTGAAGACAGAAGCTGGGAGGGGGTGGCCTGGCTCTAGACTTGATGCCTAACTCCCTCTGGAGTGTGAGGTTAGACATGGGTGACCTGAATCAGTGACTGATATATGGCCTCATGGGAGGGTGCTGGGGCTCAATTTAGCAGAATATGTTATTTTTCTTTGATTCCTAGAGTATTCCAAAGGTTTTTTTGATTTCTTCTAAAGCACAGTGATCTTGAGCTATTCTAGTTCTTGAAATGTGAAAGTTTTTTTTGGTTGACTTCAAAATTTGTTGTTTGCTGATGTAATGTTGAAGTTTAGCGACTGATTTTCTTGGAGAGTTAAACTTCAAAGAGTTATTGACACTCTATGGATTCTGCAACTCTCTACTTTACCATTTGCTTTTGCTGTTATTGGGCAACATTCTGTGTATGATTTTTAAAAGTATGATATTCGGGTTTTCCTGGCAGACATATCATTTTTGGATTTATACCTCAATATTCCACCTGAACATTCAGATTTTTTTGCTTTTTGAATTCATGTGTTTTTCCAACATTGTTCCTGTTTTAAGATTTTTTAAACTACTAGATTTCCTTCTTTCTCTATATATTTGTATTCTAATTCTGTTCTTTTTATAGAATCCAGTTATATTTAGAGTTTCTTCATGTAGTTCTAAATATTCTAGTCTCTTGTTAAACTTGCTGATTTCTGTCTTAAGATTTCTAAATTCTGCTCAACCACAGGAACAAAGTCTACTCTGGAAGCACTGCCAAGAAGTTAATTCAAATATTGATTTTTAGAATCTCTTCAACATCTGGCTCAAACATATATTTGTAGAGTTATTTCAAATTTCCCCCTCCTAATTCTAGTTCATTCCCTTTATTAATTATTTTCTATTTATCCTGTATATAGCTTGCTTTGATTATATCTGCATATTGTTTCTCCTATTAAATTGTATGCTTCTTGAAGGCAGGGACTATCTTTTGTCTCTTTTTGTATCCTCAGCACATAGCATAGTGTAAGGCAATTAGTAGGTACGTAAGATATGTTTATTGATTTATTTATGACTTTTATATTCCAGTCAAATCAACCTTAGTGATATTGCACTTCTGTACCCTTTCAGACATTGTCCCCTGCACCTGCAGTACATGCCTTTCTTATCTTTGACTTAGAAATTTTAGTATTCTTCAAGACAGCTCAGGTGTCACCTTCTACATGAAACCTTTCCTGATTCTCTGAGTTGTAGTGTTTTACCTCTTCTCAAAGTATCTTATATTTTGCTATGGCGTTCCCTACTAGAATGTAAGTCCCTTGAGGGCAGGAATTGATTTTCATTTTTGTCTTTGTATGCCTGATGTATCATAGTGCTTTAGAAATACTAGGTACTTTAAAGATGTATGCAGAATTTGTTTAGGATTTGGAAAATATTACCACTAGTTTAGGGCAAAGGAAAAGAAATTAACTCACCTTCATAAGACATAAGTAATGAATGTTAATCCAAGAATTTCTATCCCAGTTCATCCTTGTGATCTACTATTTTCTATATTCATCATTGATATGAAAGGAAAATACTTAAATTCTCAGCAATTTAGTTTGAGTAAAAGAAAGGAATGTCCTGTCCATGAAAGATATTATATATTTGATATTGTTGTTGTGGAAACTTCAGAAAAATTTACTTTCTTGCCTAATATAACTTTTATGTCCAAAAAAATTCAGAAATCACCTTAATGAGGACATAATCTCTTTGCCAGTCACAGAGCTATGGCAGCCAAAAGTAATATCATCTTGGAATTTGTAAAATATTGCAAAGGAGGATGATGGAAGATTATCAGCGATATTGCCTCACAAAATAATGAAGAACAAGGGAGGGAAAACAAATCTTCAGAAGGCTTGGTGTGAGACCCAACTAAGCCAGAAGGCCCTTCTAGCTCTAAATCTGTGCTCCTATTATAGACATTCTGATCATAGTAAACACATTTATAGTTTAAACTGAGAAGGGGACCACCAACAGATGGCAAATAAGGCAGAACTGTTAGCATTTCTCTAACAAACGTTTTTTTCATAATCGATGAACAAGCAACCAACACATTTGTACTCTTAACACCTCAGTCCCTGATTGTTATATGAAGAAGTAAAAATGAAAAAAAAAAAAGATGGGAAGTATACACAAAGGAAATCTCTCCTGGAGGTAACAACTTTGTACACATTAAGGGATCATATGTCAAAATCTCTAAATTAGAAGTAGATGTCAAATGATAAGGGGAATAGGGAGGAGAAGGGGAAGAGGGTCTGAGATTTAGAATTAGAGGGGAAATGGAGAGGTTATCTTGTCCACCCTCTACATTTTATAGGTGAGAAAACTGAGTTACAAAGAGATTCAATGACTTGCCCATAGTAAGCAGCAGAAGTGGGCTTTCCTATCAATAATAATAATTTTAAAAGCCTTTAATGAGTCCTTGGTAACTACTGAACCATTTAATCATTATAATATCATCATGACAAAGATCTACACATGTATTTAATGCAGATGTTCTCAAAACTTTTTGGGTCATGGACCCCTTTGACAATCTGCTGAAGCCTATGGACTCCTTCTGAGAACAATGTTTTTAAATGCATAAAATAAAATATATAGTTTGTAAAGGAATTAAATTATATTGAAATGAAGATGATTTTTTACACATTGAAATTCACTTGATATATTTCCACAGAGCCCAGATTAATAATCTCCAAATTAATGTATCCTTAATGAACACTTAAGAACTCCAATCAATGCAATGGCCAACCATGAATCCAGAGGACAAATGATGAAACACATGATCCATCTCCTGATAGAGAAGTGATGAACTCAAGATGGAGAATAAGATAACACATTTTTTGATATGGACAGCATGGGAAGTTTTTTTTTTTTGCTTGACTATGAATGTTTGTTATAAGTTTTTCTTTTTTTTTTTTAAAGCAATAAGGGTTAAGTAACTTGCTCAAGGTTACATGGCCAGTTATTTCTGGGTGTGGTGCTAAGTATCTGAGCCTGGATTTGATCCCCAGGTCATCCCGACACTGGAGCCAATGCTCTTACTCGCTGAGCCACCTGGCTGCCCCTAAGTTTTTCTTTTCTTTTTAGTGAAGGGAGGAGTAGGGATGGAGAGAAAAATGATTGCCAATGAAAAGAAAGAAAACTTAAGAAATGAAGATTTAGGTTTTTTCAAGAAAATTCTGGTTGCAGACCACTCTTCATAGACACAGAATTGACTGATAGCATAGAAAATGTAAGATCCCACTTTTTTATTGTTTGTTATTAAATTTAAAAATCCATTTCATTTGGTAGAACAAAACAAAGCCATCAAGACTTTCCTCCAAGTCATCCTCCATGCCTATGTTAACATCATACAAGATCTCCCAATGCTACCTTATACACATCTTGCCACTAAACCAAACTGTTATATTCCTTGTATTTAGAAAATACAATGCAAAAAATAATGCAAGGAAATGGAAAGAACCCTGAGTTGGGAATCACAAGACCTGGGTTTTCTTTCTAGCTCCTTTAGTGAAGTATCATGTAGACTTATAATCAGATCTATCCCAAAGTGTCTCAGGAGATAATAAGCTCCCCATTATATGAGATCTCCAAGCAAATACTGAAAAATCCTTTGTCAGCTACATATTACAAAGGATTCTCATTTAGGTGTAATTTTAATAGCTGAACTTAATTGCTCCTTCCACCTTTGAGATTCTACCATTTTTTTTTAGCGTAGTATCTGACTATAGAGTAGATTTTTAGTATTTGTTTGTTGACAGGCATTACATCACTCCACTCTACATACTACCAACAGATTAATTATCCTAATTGGAGTTATAATCATCGAATCACCTTCTTCTGCAGACTTAGGATCCTTAATGACTTTATTCCACAAATTAAAATACAAATTCCATAGACAAAATAATAAGTGGATCAATAATAACAACAACAGGATTATAGTCTTTTTGTGTGCTTTTATGTATATTTGCATTTGAACCTCATGAAATACTCGTTAGGTAGATAGTAGGTCCTTTATTTCACAGATGAGGAAAAAATGAGTCTCGGAGTGGTTAACTGACATCCCCAAATTCCATAACTAGTATCTGAGGTAGGAATTTGAACCCTGGGTTTCCTGAATCACTTGCACAACACTCCTCCCCCTGCCATGATCTGGTTCAAAACTCATTTTCATATGTGCTTCAAATCTCTTCCCTCTTGAGGCCATCCTTTACCCAGCTATCTAAATGCTGCTCTGACCTTGTCATCTCTCTACTGAACAAACTCCAGTGGCTCCTTATTACATTCAAGATCAAGTATAAAATCATTTGTTTGACTTTTAAAGCTCTTCATAATCTGTTCCTTTCCTACCTTTTCAGGTTTTTTACACCTTATTCCTCTCCATGTACTTTATATTTTGTTGGAGGTATTATAGGTCACTACACTAGATGATATAGTCGATAGAGCACTGGGCCTGTAGTCAGGAAGACTTCAGTTGAAATCCAACCTCAGATACCTACTAGCTTTGTGACTCTGGGCAAGTCACTTAACCCTGTTTGCCTCAGTTTCTTTATCTGTAAAAATGAGCTGGAGAAGAAAATGGAAAATCATGATAGTATCTTTGCCAAGAAAACTCCAAGAAATGACTAGACAATAACCCACTGGAAAAAATGAGCAGCCTGCCAAAATTGAGGCAAAAAGGTATAGATTGGTGATGAAATGCAGTAATAGGCAGATAACTAGAAATCCCTTGACTTGAACTCTCTCTTTCTCCCCTAGTATACAGGTATTGGGCCACAGAAAATATCATGCATGACCTCTCTTGAAATATATGACAGAGGTATGATAGTTATAGGGTAGGGTCACCAATTCAGAGTTGAAAGGGATCTTAGATGCCATTGAATCCAATCCCTTCAGTTTACAGATGAGAAAAAGGAAGCTAAGAGAATTTTAGTGAGTTTCTCAAAATCATATAGGGTACAAATGGCAAAGTCAGGATTTGAACCCAAATCCTCTACCTCCAAAGTCAGTCCTCTTTCCACTTTATCATACCAGCAACTTCTTTGTTGTCTACTATTCCCTCCCCTCCTGCAATGAAAACAAATCTTATGAGAAATACTTTTTTGGAAAAAAATCACATTGACACTTCTCTATGACCTTCATATTTCTTTAATTAAACCTGAACTAGATTAAACATACTACAGATTTTTTCAGGTTGGTAAATATTCATTGTGATTATGTGATGATTCAGCATATAATCAGCAATAACATTATATTCCTTAAAGAGCTGTTTAATCATTTAAAATACTGCATACTTGATTAAAGTTGAGAAGAAATGTAAAATTTAAAATCTTGCTAAGAAGTAGAGTTAATGGCTTTAGAATTTAAAAATAGAATGAAAAGATAAGGGTTGAATTTTTAAAATAATCCAAAACAAAGTATAATATGCGTTTTTTCCCCCCTGTGGAATATACTGTTAGGTTGTTTGAACTAAACTGGAAAATTAGTTTTACCTTGGTTAGATTCCCAAAATAAAAGAATGGAAATAGAGAATAACCAAAGTTATCAGTTGAGAAGAACAAGATGGTCTAGAGCAGAAGTGTTAAAACACATAAAAGATGGGGAGTGTTGCCCATGCTCCCCACAATACTCCCTAGTGTGACAGGAACCAGATTCAAATGTAAGTGGAAAAATATTTAATAAAATAAATAAAATATAATAAAACATAGATGATATTAATATGTGGTTTTTTAAGTCAATGTGTTCCTGCAAGGATCCTTGTATACAATTTAATGGTCTTATTTCTATTTGAGTTTGACACCACTGGTGTAGATAATTTGTTGACTTGTGCAGATTTTCTTTTTCCTTCACATTACTTGGTAATTTTGTCACATAGTATTTTATAACATGTATGTTCAACCAGGCCAATAGTCCTTTATAGGGGATGTTACAGGGAAGATCTTGTTTCACTGTCTCATGGAAAGAGAATGAAGGAGGGAAGGAAGAAAAAAGAAAGAAAAATAAAGAAAGAAAGAGAGAGGAAGAAAAAGAAAAAAAGGAAGGGAAAAAGGAAGAAAAAAGAAAGGAAAAAGGAAAGGAAGAACGAATGTTAAAACATGAAGCAATTACTATGTGCTAAGTCCTGGAGAATACAAATACAATACAATACACAATACAAAAGAAAGCCCATGTCCTTAAGGACTTATATTTACATGGGCAAAACAATATATATCAGAAACTGCGTGGTGCGGTAGCTAGAGCTTGGGGCCTGGAGTCAGGAAGACCTGAGTTCAAGTCAGGTTTCAGATACTTACTAGCTATGTGACCTTGGGTAAGTCAGCTAATTTCTGTTTTGCCTCACTTCCCCCATCTGTAAAATGGGGATAATAATAGCACCTATCTCTCAGGGTTGGTATGAGGAGCAAATGAAATAATATTTGTAAAACACTCAGCCCAGTACTTGGCACATTAATAGATGCTATGTAAATGCTAAATATCATTGATATATATACACACACATGTATAATGTAATGGAAATGCAAATTTAAAGATCTTCCCTGCCCCTAGGCTAAAGTGCACCTGGAACCTGGGGTGGGAGGCTTGTTTTTCAGTAGATACTTCTTGATTGGCCAGTGGGTCCAGAAGGTTGTTACATTCTCTGAGCCAGGAGAAGGCTATATAAGCCCTGATGTGTAGCTTTGTTTTGGGGGCTCACTTTGAGAAGTGTTCCGTGATTTGATCTGGATTATGGGAAGCCATTGTTGAGAGCCCCCCCCTCGGCTTTGAAAAACCCAGATGTTGATTTGGTATGGATGTAATGGTTGGACAGTTTGGAAATCTGTCTACTTGATCTGTTTCTGTCTTGATAAATTCTGTCTGTATACTTTGAAGTTCGGGGTGCTGACCTTTTTCCCCTGAACTAGGTAAATGATACATATTTGACTGATAAAGTAAGCTTGTTAACCCATTTTGAGTTGCTTTCCTTTAACAAAGCAGATCTAAGAACCTGTGGTGTCAGCGACCCTGGGGACGCTGGGGTGCTTTCTGCTACATATATACATACATGTATATGTATATGTATATTGGAAGGAGGGGAAAGTGTATCATGAGTCCCTTCTACAATATACTCAACAAGCAATCCCCTGGACTTTGCTTGAAGACTTTGCTAAATACTAAATTAGTCCATTCCACTTTTAGATCATTAATCCAGCTCTCTCCCCTCCCTCCCACTTCCTCCCATCATTTTATAGATGAGGAAACTGAAGCCCAGAGAGGGGGTGAGCTGTTTCTAAGGTCCAGCATGTAATAAGCAGCAAATGTGACATTTAACAAGTATTTATGAATCTCTTCCAATATAACCAGTGGTATAAGAGGCATGATGGATGACACAAGAAAGTATAATAAAACATGGTCTCTGACTTCAAGGGGTTTACAAACTTTGGGGAAAGATAAGATTTAAAGAAACTTAGAGACTCACAAGACACTCCATTGCCTGACTGGCTATTTTCACTGGCTGTAATTCATCCCTGGAATTGTTTCCCTCCTCATCTCCACTTCTTGGTCTCCTTGGTTTCCTTCAGGTCCCAGCTAAAATTCTGCCTCCTATAGAAACCTTTCCTGGTCACCCTTAAAGGCACTGCCTTCCCTCTGTTGATTATTTCCAATGTATCCCATGTCTTTCTTGCTTGTACAGTTGTTTTCCTATTGTCTTCCTTATTAGAAGATTGTGCACTCCTTAACAGGACTGTCTTTCGTTTTTCTTTGTGTCCCTAGTGCTTAGCACTTTGCCTGGTACATAGTAGGTGCTTAATAAATACTTGCTAATTAATTGATTGTCATGAAAGAGAGAATAATACAATACAGTATGGACTATAAAGTGTTAAATTGAACATCATTGAGTGCTCAATTACATACTATGGACAATATTTTGGGGAGAACAACCTTGACTAGAAATAATGATGAAAGCTTCATGAAGGAGGCAAGAGTTGAGATATACATTGAAAAATAATGGTTGGATTTTTTCAGTCAAGGGATGTGAGAGGATGTCCCAAACAGCATGATCAAAGCCAGTTCAATGAAAATGAAAAAAAAAATGGTCATTTTGGTGGTTACACATAATGAAGGTGGAAGAACCAGTAGATTTTTCACTCTTTACATGGTTGCTTTGGTGGCATGTAAATACAACCACAGTTTCCTTAGTTGGGAAATTCTCCCAATATACAAGATGAAGTTAAATTTTCCTAAAAGGGATCTCATTTTAAAATTTGTCATGCAAAATGCTTCGTTTCCACATTTTGTTTTCTATTATTTCTCTATTATCTATTTTATGACAATATTCTTTCATCTTTAATCTTTAAAGATTCAAATCCTCTCATAGACATGACTATTCCCTCCAGTGATGAGAACTTTGCAACCATGTTTGCTTATCCTCACCAACTATCATCTACATCTTTCCACCAGTTAACTAAAGGAAATCTACCCAATGTGGCCAGGGCCCTCCTTGCTTTTTGTTGACTTTACAAGGGTACCAGAAGAGCACATGAGCTCTTCACTCCTCTTCTATTCAACTTGCCATGGAGCCAGAGGATCATAGATTTATATCTAGAAAGTACTTAAGGACCATCAAACCCAACTCATGGTTTTTATAGATGAGGAAACTGAGATCTTAAGAGATTAAGTGACTTGCCTAGGATTAAATAGCTGGTAAAAATTTGAACTCAAGTCTTTTTGAATCCAAATTCAGATTTTTTTACTCTAGTTTTTCATAATTACTTGTTTGGCATATTGTAACCTGCTCACACCCTGTATGTATTTAATTGCCCTATTGATGATGCTAATTTTTCAAATCTTTGGGGACTGAAGTATTCCACATATCCATCTATTCATCCATCCATTTATCCATTATTAAGTATTTATTAAGTAGCTGTTAGGCATTGACTATGGTAGGCATTGGTGATAAAAACACATAAATGAATTATTTCCTACCTTTGAGGAGCTTATAGCCTATGAGGGGAAAATGTCTACAAATACAAGTAGCTAGTACTATACATACTAAGTAAATAGATTTTGGGGGATACTAGCAGGTGGGAAGACAAGGAAAGGCCTCATGTAGGGAGGTGTTGCTTCTGGTCAGTTTTTAATAAAGATTCTAAGACACAGAAGTGAAGAAGACTCCTTTAATGTATCATTAGCCTCTTCCCACCTACATTTCTATGTAGATGATTCCCAGGTCTATTTCTTAAGTTCTAGTCTCTGATCTGAGCTCTGCTATTGGACATTTCTCTTTGGGTGACACATCCTAAACTGAACCCTTTCCCCCATATAAACCCCTCCTCTTCACTACCCTACTTCTGTTGAGAGCACCACCATCTTTCCAGTTATGCAGGTATCCTTGGTGTGTGTAATGGTAAAGGGAATTTGAAGATCTTCCCTGCCCCTTAATAGATCAAATGTAATCACATGGAGCCTGTGATGGGAGGAGTTTGCTGACTGGGTGGAGTAGGAAGGGTGGAGCAGAGCTTAGAGGAAGCTAGGAGTTAGAGCAGTTAGAACAGAGAAAGGAGACAGGATATAGGCAAGCAGACAGCTAGGCTTGTGAGTGTTTGTGGGAAGGTTTTGGGATGGTGTTGCTCTCTTCAGTGTTATTGTGTATAGATTTCTTTGTTGCTATAATGAATTCAGTTTTCTGGTGCTGGTATTTGGTTTTCTGATGTCTGAATAAATGTTTTGCTTTTGTCTTCCATCTGGAGAGTCTGTTATATTTTGCAATTCAGAATTATGCTGGCATATTCATAGTCACCATTGTTGCTGTGAATATTGCCTTGGCACTACAGTGTGACCTTTGATTTCTTCTTTCTCATCCTACACATCCAATGAGACACCAAATCTTTTTGATTTTACCTCCATGACATTTCATACATCTTTTCCCTTCTCTCCACTCCCATGGCTGCCTCATCACCTTTCACCTTAGCCTCTTAATTGTTTTCTTTGCCTCAAGTATTTTTTTTTTGTTCTCCAATACATATTCCACATAGTTACCAAAGTGATTTTCCTAAAACACAGATGTGACTATTTCATTCCCCTGATCAATAAACTCCATTGTCTCCCAATTATCTCCAGGATCAAGCATAGCTTTTCCTAATGCTCTTAGTTGTTAATATATTCTTCCTTCTCAAATTATCTTATAGATATAAAAATATATTTCTGTTTAAATATTATGCTCTTTCCTTGCCAAGTATGTTTCACAGAGGCAGGATCTTTTATTTTATTTTGTCTTAATTTCCCCAGAACCTAGTACAATGCTTTACATGTAGTGGGGGCTTAATAAATGCTTGTTGAACTGAATCAAATTAATAGTCATCTTCTTTTTAGATAATGAGTCATGCTAATGGCTGTCAAAATTCAACACAGCCCAGTGTGCTATTCCTGTTTTGTCCCCAGTAACTGAATCACAGTGTGATTCACAGTAACTGAATCATAGCACTTTCAGACTCAATATACTGCTTAAGGACAAAGAAGGGATTAGCAAAATTGCTCCTAGGCAACAATAATACAATTTCATCAGACCATCGGGTAGCCAGAGCCTGTAAATGACTTTTACTTTCATATTCTACCTTGTTGGGATGGAAATGTCTTCCAGTGGTATCACTGATTGAATCCATGGGGTAAAATCCCTGGTTGGGTCATTTTTCCCCAACTCTGTGAATTCTGTGTTTTTAGGGGAGATTAAAATAAGAAGAGAAACCCAGCTTTATGATCCCCTCTGCTGTCTTTGGAGGCAGTGATACTGGCTTAGGCCCAAATGCTTTTTGTCTTGATAAAGTGCCTGGCATTTGAAATTGTTATTGTGAAGGGGAAAGAGAGAGTTACAACATGCCTACACAAAAGACTAGCAGCCAGCGGTACATGTTCCCGGCGGCCACCCTATTGCCTTGCAAATCCCTGGAGTTGTTTATTACCAGGATATTCAGCAACATTAGACTGTGATGGCAGAGACACTGGCAGCAGATGTCCATTCCACTAGAGTTGGGACAAGGCCACGGAGACCAGAAAACAGCATACTTAATGTCGGAGGGATGATGGGGATGCATTAAAAAAATCTTGTTTCTTTTTGTTTTAAACCACAGTAATTTGCCCTGAACCGCATCTTCCCCTTCTACCATTGAACTCCTCCTTGTAACAAAAGCAACAAAAATATTTAAGCAAAGCCAATGGATGCAGCAACTATGTTTTTTTTTCTCTCTCTCCCTCTCCTCCCCCCTCTCCAAAACAGTAAATTAAGTCCCCATGGCTCTACTGAAAGGGGGGAATCATCTTCCTATCAGCTCTTCAGGATAGAGATAGTAGATTACCATTCAGCCATACATAAATTTCAGCTTTGCTTTTAGACTTTTAATTGGCCCTAGTTATAGGAATGGCAGACTATGCATTACCGTGATTTCCATCAAAGTTAGAGCAATGATGTACTAATATGGATTTTTAGGTGGGTAAGAATTTTCTGTAGATACTATCACTACTACTACTACTACTATTACTACAACTACTACTACTATACTACTACTACTACCACCACCACCAATGATAACTCACATTTTTACAGCATCTGCTGTGTGCCAGACACTGTGCTTTGCAATTATTATCCTCATTTGATTCTCACAACAACCCTGGGAAGTATGTGCTATTATTACCCCCTTTGACAGTTGGTAAAGCTGAGGCAAATAGAGGTTAAGGGACTTTCCCAGTGTCCCATAGCTAAGTTAAGTGTCTGAGGTTACATTTGAATTCAGGTCTTTCTGAGTCCAGGTTTGGTGCTCTATGAGGATCATCAACTTCTACTGTTTTCTGGGGTTAGTGCTTTCTGTCATATTATACTAGAAAAATATATGAGGTTCACAAAAAGTTAATGCCATTTTTTGGTCCATGTCATTGGTAGTAAAGCCTGACATGGAATAAAATGAATTTTACAGACACCATGCAGAAGTAGCTTTAACTGATTCTTTAGCGTTTGAGCAGAATGAGGCATAATTAATACCTGTAACATTCTCTCACCCTGTGGTAATAGTCCTTTGGTTCAAGTGGTATGATGGGAATCTTTAACATTTTATGTAGCCCCCTACCTGATGTTTCAGTTTATAATCTTGTCCTCTTCATCACTACCCTCCTAAAGAGCTCTCAGTGGGTCTACATTGTCTGTATGAGTTTATATGAGTATATATATATATATATATATACACACACATACATACACACATACACATTTATACACACACATATATGTATATGTATATACACACACATATATATGTATATGTATATACACACACATATTCTTTAGCGTTAGAGATCTTCTACAATCTGTCTCCAACCTGTGTTTACTTGAGTCTCCCTGCCAAGCTTTCCTTTAACTGGTTTTGCCCTCTTTTCTCTCTGTTTTACAGACCCACATTGTTCATTGTCCTTAAATCAGACCAAAACTTGGTTATTTATCACCTTTACCCATTACTCCTTTTTTTAAAGGATAACTTTATTTTTTCAACATTCACTTCTATAAATAAGATTTTGAGTTCCAAATTTTTTTCCTCCCTTTCTCTCCTTCCCCCTCCCCAAGACAGCAAGCAATCTGATATAGGCTATACATGTACGATCATATTAAGTATATTTCCACATTAGTCATGTTGTGAAAGAAGAATCAGAACAAAAGGGAAACGTTACAAGAAAGAAAAAAACAACAAAAAAGAGAAAATAATATGATTCAATTGGCATTAAGACTCCTTAGTTCTTTCTCTGGATGAGGATAGCATTTTCCATCATGAGTCTTTTGGAATTGTCTTAAATCATTGTATTTCTGAGAAGAGCTAAGTCTATTGAAGTTGATTATTGCACAATGTTACTGTTGCAATGTTCTCTTGCTTCTACTCACCTTACTCAGCATCAGTTCATGTGATCTTTCCAGGTTTTTCTGAAATCTGCCTGCTCATCATCTCTTATAGAACAATAGTATTCCATTACATTCATATAGTTGTCCAGTAATTACTCCTTTTGTTATACTATTGTGATATCCTCTTGATCACAGCTCCATCTCCATTGTACCTCTCCAGTCAAATTTTTTTATTATCTCCTTCATATTATGTTCAATTAAACATTTATTAAGCCCTAGGTTTGAAGGGGAAACAAATTGAAATATGAAATAGCTCCTGCCCTCAGGAAACTTACATTCTAGAGGGGAAAAGCCAAATAGATATCATGCTATTCTCTGGTGCCTCCATATGTTCATGCAGACAGTTTCTGTCTCATGTCCTTGCCTAACTCAGTTGCCATCTCTTTTCTGAGGTCTTTCCTGATCTTGCTAGCTAAAAGTCATGTCTTCTCCAACAAATTTGACCTAGAGCACTTTATCAGGAGGTCTCTTTTACTCCTTTGGAATTCATCTTTATATTATAAATTTCTTTTGTTGTGTTTTTTTTTTGGAGGGGGGAAGGCAGGGCAATTGGGGTAAAGTGACTTGCCCAAGGTCACACAGCTAGTAAGTGTTAAGTGTCTGAGGCTCGATTCGAACTCCTGATTCCAGGGTCGGTGCTCTATTCACTGTGCCACCTAGCTGCTCCTATAATTATAATTATTCATGTCCTTATCATATCTCTCAAAATCACATAGAGTCTCTGTGGTTGTCTAATTCGTTGTATACCTGAGTAAGAATTTACTCCTAAACATACCTGTTAAGAGGTTGTCCAGCCTTTGTGTTAAGATTGCCAGAGAGAGGCAGTTAACATACTAATGCATTCCATTCTACTCAGCCAGAGCTCTAATTAGTAGGGAGTTTTTATCTTATATTAAACATAAATTTGCTTCTTTGAAATTAGATTGTAAGTTTCCTTGAGGGCAGAGTCCATCATATTTTTGTCATAGTGCCTTACACAGAGAAGTCACTTGATAATTGTTTTTTGAATTAACCTGAATAGATTCTGAGCTATTTTCATATTAGAGCTCTATTTTAGGGGAATGATGGTCACCACACCTAGATTCTTGCCCCAGTCTTACAATTAACTAGCTATGGCACCCTGGGAAAATCAGTGAGCATTGTCCTTGAACATCCTCCTTCATCTATTAAATGAGAGAGCTGGCCCAGATCCCTCTTGGTTGAGGAACAGTAATCAAACTAATACCATAATTTCTATTAATACCACCACAGGACAGTCAATCAGTTGCCACTCTCCTATAGGTATTTTCTTCTTCTATTAGAGTGTAAGTTCCTTGAGTGCAAGGAGTCTTGTTTTTCTATTTGTATACCCAGGACTTAGCACACTTCCTGGCAGACCACAAGCACTTAAATGTTTTTCATTCATTCATGGTTCCTTTTAACTCACAATTGTTATGACATAGGAATTAGAAAGCACAGATTTCAGAGCTGGAAGGGACCTAAGAAGTCATTAAGTCCAATCCTTTCATTTTACAAATGAAGAAACCAAGGCCTTAAGAGGTTAAGGGACTCCCCTAAGGTAACATAACTAGAAGTGTCTGAGGAGGGATTCAAACTCAGACTTTCTTGATTCAATGTTCATATAAAGGTGTTTTAAGGCATACTATAGAATCTTCGTTGTAGAAGATTCCAAGATTATCCCATATAAAATTTCTGGTATGAAAAGATGATTGCTTTTGATATTCAGTCTTAATTTACTCCATAATAATGTATCAGAAGTATATCTATAATAATACTCTTGTGGGGGGGGTGATATAGGGAGGAGGCTAGTGAACATGCTCTGTTGATGTGATCTCCCATGAAGAAAGAGTTGGGGAGGCTGCTTCCAGAGAGGTGTGATGATGTTACTAAGTCAGTTAGAAATAGTTTATTATGGACCTATTATGTGCATGGGATACATATCAACCCCCCCTCCCCTATAATAAACAAATGAAAATTGCAAAAACAGCTCCAACACTCAAGGAGCTTACAATCTAATGGGGGAAACATTATATACAACAACATACATACATACATACAACAGCATACAAACCAGACATATACTTGATAAAATTAATCTCAAGGGAAAGGTATTAGACATGCAATGGGAGTTCTTTTTTTCTGTGTGTCTAAATGTCTGAGGCCAGATTTGAACTCTCCTGACTCCAGGGCTGGTGCTCTATTCACTGTGCCACCTAGCCACCCCAATGGAAGTTCTTTAGAGAGATTTGGAGCATATGCAGATACTCTGTAATTGGTTTCAGTCTGCTTACCACCTGATGTTGAAGAGAAGCTTTTTTGAGTGGATGTGTAGCTGAAACTGAAGTGCATTCAAAAGTTACTTGTCAACCCAGGATTGTCTCTTCTTGATCTGAGTACTTTTTTTCTGACTCCATTTGGGTGAGAAAAGAAAGATAATGTTTTAAGGGAGACGGTGGGTCTTCCCCATCAGAGGCAGACATGTGGCCCCTCAATACAGGCCTCCGTTTTGTCTCAGTAATTGTTCTATCCTGTGAAAGGATTGTAAATGACTATGACCTGGGAGAGATTTTAAAGGTCAAAAGAAAGAGCCACCAGAAGGTCTAGGAGTTGAATCAACCATAGGTCTTCTTGATTCTGTTGCTGGCCCTCTATCTCCCATACCACTCTGCCTTTTGTTCCTAAAGATAAAGGTAGCGATATATTTTATTTCAGTGAAAATAAACAACGTCTTTAATTGCAATTAATTAAAGCAAGCACAAGCATTTATCTTTTGGCAGATAATTTATCTGTTTCTTGCTCTAGCATTCTGAATTCCCTGTGTGCTTCATGGTGTAATAATGAGAGCTTAATAAGCAAATGAGGCTACCAGCATGGATTAAAAATGAAAATGGGGTTGACAAGCTTTCACGGACCCCACTAGGTCATGGTTACTTCAGGTCAAAAGAAAAATGAGATAAAGAATTGCACTTTCACAAAAAAAAGATGCGAATATTTTCTTGCCCACATAAATAGATCCCTTGATTTTATACCAGAAAAAGTTAAAATCACATAGTGGTCTAAAAGCATGAAAGCAAATGCAAAGTAATTGGGTGTCTCTAATAATCTGACATCGATCATTTCCCTAGTTGTCAGTAGACTGAATTTGTAAGGTTCTATAGCTTATGGAACATAATTATTTCTGTTCATTTTATTCATTTTCTCTGGGATTCATGGCCCTGGATGGGGGAGGGGAGGAGGGCACAGCCAGCTTAGCTGCCTTACAGAATCTTAAGAGAGAACAGAGAAGAGGAAAATGATCCTGGTTTGCATTAATATCTATGTAGTGCTCTTCTGATCAAGGAGAGAATCTTAATTTAGCATCATCTGAGAAAGTAGATTTTGCTGTTTTTACCTTATCTTTCATATAATCTTTAAAACTAGTTCATTTAAATAAATAATACCACCCCAGTATTTTCTTTCTTTAAAAAAAAAAGCTTTCAAAAGAAATAGTATAAAAGAGAGAGTCTATTGTGGTAGAATTATACTTTTTGATTGGCCAGTGAGTCAATAAGGTTGGTACATTCTCTGAGCCAGGAGAAGGCTATATAAGCCCTGATGTGTAGCTTTGTTTTGGGGCTCAGTTTGAGAAATGTTCTGTGATTTGATCAGATGAAAGTCTGGGAAGCCATTGTGCAGAGCCCCTGGCTTTGAAACCCAGATGTTGTTTGGTATGGATGTAATGGTTGGACAGTTTGGAAATCTGTCTACTTGATCTGTTTCTGTCTTGATAATTCTGTCTGTATATTCTGAAGTTTGGGGTGCTGACCTTTTTCCCCTGAATGAGGTAAACGATATATGTTTGACTGATTAAAGTAAGCTTGTTAACCCATTTTGAGTTCCTTTCCTTTATCAAAGCAGATCCAAGAACCTGTGTGGGCAGCCACCTTGGGGACGCTGGGGTGCTTGGTGCCACACAGATTGACTCATTTTAGATACAAATAGGCACCACTCTATTGCCAATATCAAACTGTTCCCAAGAAGTGACACAAGAGATGTCAATTAAGTGTGACTTGTTCAAATTTATACAGTTAGTGGAAGGAACCTTAGAAGCTTTTGAGTTCCACTCTCTCATTTTACAGGTGAGAAAACTGAGTCACAGTTATGTGACCTGCCCAGGGTCATATAGATAGTAAGTATCTGGGGCAGAATTTGAATTGAGGTTTTCCTGACTTTGAGTCTATAAAGTTCAATTTTTCTTTCAGGAAGCCTTCCTTCATCCTCCTTGTTAGTAATTAACTTTTCCTATTAAATCTCATGTAGCACTTTATTTTACACTTTTGTAATAGATTTCTAATGTATTGTTTATCATGGTTATTTGTATCTATGTTTATACACACATATTTACATGCATTTCTCCATATATAATAAACTGTGTATACATGCCATCTCTCTTCTATAACCTAAGTGCCATGAGTACAGACACCACATCTTAGCTAAACTTAGAGCTTTCATGGGAAAGAAGGCAGAGTTAAAAGCATTGAATCAAATCAATGTTCCCAAGAGTCTGTTTTTGGCTTGAGATCTCCAATAAAAATTCTGAACACTTAGATCTGTCCCAAAGTGGAATGGATTGTTCCTAGGGGTAGTGAGCTTTGCATCACCTGAGATGCTGAATATTCAAGACTTTGAATATTTACTTTTTGGTCATTCTGTAGTGGATATTTAGAATCAGCCACAATTTAAGTTCAAACTCCTATGATTCTCTCCATAGTTGTGTTTGCAGCACAGACTAGAGGTGTCAGCATAAGCCAGGGTAGCCTTATCCTTTCCCTTAAGGCTTAATAATAATAGTCTATCAGAGTAGGCTTGCATATGCTCTATGCACAATTATAATTTTGTGCATAAGTTTTCACTTACACAGAACTGAAATATGCTTGTGAGCATCTCCAACCCATGGTCCCTAGTTTTGATCTACCAGGCCAAGGTAATCCCTCTCCCACATGACTGGCATTTGAACACTTGAAGATGGCTATTACATAACATGTCACCCCTAAATTTTATTTTCCCCTTCATTGTTCATAGGTTTTTCCTGCAACAGCCTATGAATTTTGGGATTTTTATTGTCACAAGGAACTAGTTTCAAATATCAACTTTTTCTTTAATGAATTAAAAAAATCCTAAATGGGAAGTCAAGTTGATAGATTAAAAATGAATATGTTTGAGTAATGTTGCACTTCATAATATCTACTTTCCCCCTAGACAATTCCTTTTGGTTGCCTTTGGTTCTTGCTATTACCAAGTTTCAAAACTATCTTTTCAAAGTAAGAGAGCATTAGGTATATGCTAGAAGAATGACAAAAGGTTTAATAAATTGCAATGTCAATGTTCAAATTTATTGATCAATTTCTTATGGGAACCATTTCCCAGTCTTCTTTTGGAGGTGAACACATAATGGTTGAATTCAGAAACTAGGTCTGGCAACTATAATGGGTTTGTGACACATTACTAGAACACATTGTTCTGACTGTTCTACTTATGAGTGGATAGAAAAGGTAGATAATTCTGACAGGCTCAGTGATGTCAAGATAAGTTCAAGTTTCAGGTACAAAGCCACTGCTGATACGTTATTTCACTGGAAGGCATTGGTCATATAATCCTTCAGTATTTCCACGACAGCTGTCCACAAAAGAGTGATATCATCATGTTCGGAGAAGCTCAAAAGATTCAAAATAAAGGAGGAACGGGATATTCTTTCTGACTGGGAAAAGTAGGGTTTACAATGAAAACAGGTCAACATGTCCATTTCACTCATCCACAGTAGTGGGAAACGAGCAAAAAGAGAACCATTTACTGTTGTCATTCAGCCAACAAGCATGTATTAAGTGGCTTTTATGTCCCAGGCACTGTGCTAAGTGTAGGAGATGCAAAGAATGACAAAAAATAGTTTCTACTCTCAAGGAGCTCAAAGTCTAATGGAGACTACAGTTGTACACTCACTGATACTTAGATAACATCCTGATGTCAAGTGAAAAATACTTCATATTAATAAAAAAAAAAACAAGGGGGATACTTATCTCTGAGAAATGCTTGGGAAATAAAAAGACAAAAAAAACTGGGCTTGCCCTCTAAGCCCAACAAATAATCCAATATTTATAGTAACTAACATATATCATCACCTTCATTATCACCATTATCATTTTATTCACTCAGGCAATATTCTTCAGGACATTACATACAAAAGAAGCCCAGGATAGTGGCTTGTCCTTGGACTATTTATATCTGAATTCCATTGAAGCATTTGTGAAAGATGAAATAACAATGATAATAATAATAAATAAGAAGAAAAAGGATGTACCACAATGATAGAAGGTATTTTTAGTGATGGAATCCTGACAAAACTGCTCCCAGCCCTGATATTATAGGTCTCAGTGAACAGGAGGCTCACTGCCCCTACCTAGCCACTCATTCAATAGCCTAACTTCATCTATGCCTCACTGCTCACTAGAGCAACTGATGAGTACACGAACTCATATTTCTCACAGAACAGCAGGTCTGTCCTTGTGATGGGATCCCAGCCATTGCCTCTAGGTAACCACTGCCCCCAGACTCATTCCTCATATTTCCTACAGGAACAGCAGGTGTGTCCACATACTCAACCATAATCACATCCATCTAGTCTCAGACAAGACCACAATACTCAGCCAATCAGAAAGCAGCACCACCCAGGATGTCCAAGCAGGATGTGGATCCCAAAACAATAGAAGGGACCTCAGTAGGCACCTTTGCAATAAATAGTAAAGAACTGACCTAGAGTAAATTTATGATGTAGAGAGGCTCATAATGTCATTATCATACACAGGTACCCCTCCCATGGGTTTTTCTCTATGTATTGTGGGTAATGGCATGCACAGTTCCACTGTGACTGTTACTCCCCTATTACCTAATTCCTTAACAAACCCATCTTGATTTTTTAATAGTAATAATTTCTATTATGTAATTGCATATTTACCCTATAAAAAGTTCATCTTGCTTTCTCTGAAGTCATTGGTTCCTCTTGGAATTTAGTCCACTTCATGAGAGGCATCAATCTTAATAAATGCCTTTATTTGGATTAAAGGTGGTCTGACTGAATTCTTTGAGACGGTTACACCACAATATATCATGAAACCACAACAGTTTTTGGCATCCCTGGGTGGGCAGAGAATCTAAACTGCAACATTTAGTACTTTAGTATGAATTAGAAGAAATAGTATTTTAAGGTTTGCAAAGATTACCTCATTTAATCCTCAAGAACCCAGTGAAGAAGGTACCATTATTACTCCCATTTTCATAGAAAGCCCTTGGCAGTGGGAGCTAAGGAACCCAAGACTGAGAAAGTTTAGGTGACTTTCCCACAGGCACACAGCTAGTAAGTACCTACATCACTATAGCAGATGAGAGGCTAATTAATAAGTGAATGCTCAAAAATCTCTTAATTTATTCACTATAGGAACTTCTTCCATCAGGTGCCCAACAAGTGTATAACTGAGGAGATAATTTTCAAGAGGCTCAAAGGAACTTAAGCCCATGTTAACATAGCAGGTAAATTTCCAATGGAATATTTGAAGCCAAGTCATTCGGGCTCTAAGTTAAGCACTCTATGCACAGTGTCTTGCTTTCCCTCAATGAGTAGCTAAAGCCCTTTAAAATATTATTACTACAGTGTGGAACTATAGGAGGTAACACAGTGAAAGGATTCACTGTGGTAAACTCAATCCTAATTAGAGACACTTTAGGTAAAAGTATGTCCTTGTTGTCCAGGAGTGACCTCATTTGGAGTTTTCTTGGTGAACACACTGGAGTGGTTTGCCATTTTCTTTTCCGGCTCATTTTACTGATGAGGAAACAGAGTCAGAATTAGGTGACTTATCCAGGGTCACACAACTAGTAAATATCTGAGGTCACATTTGAACTTAGGTCTTCCTGACTCTAGGCCAAGTGCTTTATCCACTGCACTACCTTGCTTCCTTAAAAGTATTTCCATCATCATGTAATTCACATAAGATTAATTATGATTCCATATATTTCATTATTTTGCATCTCTGAACAGTTCATAAAAAAAGGTTCTGTTTTCCTGGCAACTATAACTATGCGGTAGTTTCTTAATTCAAAAGAGGCATTATAATGACAGTTGGAATTATAGGATGCTTAAAGATTGCCAAGGGATATATATGTATATATTTATAATATATGTATATGTATACACATTTACATTAAATATACATTTATATTATGCACACATACACATACATATAAATCGTCATCACATTTGAACCTCACAGACTGGGAGGTAACTATTCCAGGTTGTTTTTATCCCCATTTTGAAGAAAAGGAAGCCAAAGCTTAAAGAGAGGTTAAATTAACAGTCATGTCCACATAGCTGGGGAATGTTGGTGGTGGGACTTGGTTACAGGCCTCCGAGTCCCTACTTGATCCACTGTGCCACAGTGATTCTGGTTGGTTAAACCTGACTGACACAGAGGTACTGTGTAAACTAGACAGGAAAGTTACTGTTCCTCCCAGATGTATGTATTTGAGTATAATGTATCTTCCATTACATTAGCTACTGATTCTTTGCTTTGTAGAGCTCACTCACATGTTAAAACAAAATCAGACTATTTGTCAACTCCTTTTGGCAACTGTTTTGTTTCAAGATGGTGGTCTGAATCCCAAATTTAACTTAATTTAACCAGGTTTAACCAAATTTAACTTCCCTGATGCCATTTTGTAGAGTTCTAAATACTAATAGTCACTGATATTTATAGAGTACTTTATATAATCAGTTATCTGATTTGAGTCTCAAAATTCTTCGAGGTGAATAATAGAGGTATTATTTTCCTCTTTTTATGGATGAAGAAACTGAGGGTCTGAAAGGTGAAAGGATTTGCCTGTGGTTACCTAGCTAGTGGGCATCTAGGTGGCACAGTGGATGAAGTGCCAGGCCTAGAGTCAGGAAGACCAGTTTCAGATACTCACTACCCTGGGCAAGTCACTTAACCTTATTTGCCTCAGTTTCCTCATCTATAAAATGAGCTAGAAAAGGAAATAGCAGACCACTCTAGCATCTTTGGAAGAAAACCCCAAAGGTTTTTGGAAGATGTTGGATGAAGAGTTGGACATGACTGAAAAATGCAATAACATGGCTAGTGTCAGAAATAGAACTCAAAACCAAGGTTCGCTTGATTTCAGGTATTAGAATTTTACACCATGTTGTCATGCTATTTCATCTATATTTTTGCTAATTTACACAAGATTTTGGCCAAATCAAGGGGGAATTATGTGGAGCAGTGATAGCTAGGTGGTTCAGTGGGTAGAACATTGGACCTGGAGTTAGGAAGATCATAGTTCAGATCCAACCTCACAGATATTTACTAGCTTTATATGTCCCAGGCATGTCTTTAGCCTCTGTCTGCCTCAATTTCCTCATCTGCTTTATAGGAATAATAACACTTTCCTCCCAGAGTTGTTATAAGAATTAAATGAGATAAAATTTGAAAAGTGATTTGAAAACTTTAAAGAACTTTATAAATGCTATTAATAATAATTATACTTTTTCTGTCTCATTCATCTCCTTTTCAGTTTGACCTGAGAAAGGCCACCTTAATGATTCATTCAGTCTAATTTTTATTACTTCACAATGAATCCAAGGAACTTTTGATGGGAGCGTACAGCAGATGTTTCATTGTTAATTACCTTGCTAGAGCAGAGTTAGGACCCAGATTTCCTAAGAAGTCATCCAATTCTTTTTGAACTGTAGCACATGGCCTCTCTAGAGAGTCACCTGCCCCTTGGAGGGAGTATTAATTGACAGGGTTGAATTCCAGCTTGTCTTCTCTCATGCCAGCTCTCATACCTTGTTGTTTATCAAAACAACGACATTTGCCCTTTTGGTTTTACTGTTCTAATGATCTAGAGAATGGTAGAAAACACAGCCCATATGGGCTGCCCTACTACTACCTACAAAAGCAGGTTACCTCATTAAGTTCACTGGATTCCGGAGGAGGGCGTCCTGAATAGAGTTGGGCACCAGCCAAAAAATGCAAAGTTTTGGGACTCATCTCTTGGTGGAATGGATCAAAAGGGGGATCAGAAACTTAGCTGTGGAAAGAATCTCTAGTCTCACTTTACAGAGGAGAAACAAATGGTGATTTGTGCAGTCACACACAAGCCCCTTTGATTGGAGGAGATCTTCTTTCCACATGCATCCTAATAAGGTAGAAGTTGCTTAAAATAAATTCCAACTATGCTTTCTCACCCCTAGCCTCACTTCTAAAAGTCAGGCAGAAAGGAGGAAAGTGTGGTTCTAAGACAGTTGATTGAAAACAGATACAAAGAATCTTTGAATTAGGAGGAACCTTAGAAACTGTTTAGTTTAGTCCCCACAACATCCTTTACTGGCAGGCATCTGGCTTCTTCTTGGATACCATCAGTGATGGGAACGCCCTACTTTTCTGCAGACCATTCTCAACTTATCTCCTTTTATTCCTCAGCATGCGCTGCATGTTTCAGTCATGCTGGCTTGGTGGCCACACCCTGTATGCCACATTCCATCTTTCATCTCCCTACTTTCCCATAGACTTTCCTCTTTGCCTAGAATGTTGTCTTTCTTTACCCCCATTCATGCTCCATTAAAGGCTTAGCTCAACGACCATCTCTGAAGCAAGGTCTTTCTTTTCCTCATTCCAATTGTCGCCCCTCCACCATCCTTGAATTATTATTTAGACTTTTTTGGACTTTGTATTTATCTATACATGTCCATGTTGTCTTCCAATAGTAGTAGAATATAAGCTTTTTGTAGGCAGGTATTTGTCTTTTTTCGTCTGGTGCCCATCACACTAACAGATTCATTGTAGATGCTTAATACACCTTCGCTAATTCGAATTAAATTGGATTGCATCAACTGATTCCTTGTTTTCTTTTTCTGGTGGTAATGATGGTTGGTTTCTTGTTTGTTAACTAGGTGGTTCAGTGAATGGGATGGGGACTTGAATTTAGGAAAGCCTGATTTCAAATCCTGCCTCAGACATTTACTAGATATGTGATGTTTGACGAGCCATTTAGCCTCCTTCAGCCTTGAATTATCTTTTCTAAAAGAAGGATAATAATATTGACTAACTTACTAGGCTGTTATGACAATAAGATGAGATAATACATGTAAAGCACTCTGCAAATCTTATATTATGACTGTAAGCTACAAGGCTGATTTATATTGGGTCCACTTAGACTAATTGTAACCTCCCCTTATTGACCTTGGCTCTACTTTCTGGAAGCACATAGAAGTCTCCTTTCATTTCCATAGGATAGTCTGTTTTGAACACTTTGAGCATATGTTTACAGAGAAATGTGTGAATGGGAAAAGAAGTGAGACAGGCAAACAGTGAGAGAAATGCATTAACAATGGACATGTTTCAATGGTATCTATGCAATGTCAAGAGATCTGAAGGAAGGCTTCCACAGCATTAGGTGGACCCCGTAGGAGATTTATGCTAGGACATGCAAGTCACTCAGGATGGGAAGGAATGGATGACTTGGCATTACATTTCAGAGGAGGGCTATCCACATTGACATCAAATCCATGAAAAGTTTAGAAGTTGATAACAAGTGAGTCAAATGTTATACTTGCCAGGATTATTTCAGATTTTTGAAAAATTTGAATCTAAGAGGAATTCATCTCAAAGTTGTTAAAGGTAATATCAGTCTAATTGCATGATAGTACAAATATTAATGGAGGGTAATAAAGTCCGTTAGCACCGTCTATCCTAAAGTGCTTAGCTGAGGGATCTGACCCACTGCTTACAGCAACATGAATCCTGCTGCTGAGCATGTTGGAAGCCAACTTTGCCTGCCAAACCCCAACTTATTGGTCATTTTATGGATGTCCCTATAGTCACTTAACCTCAATATTCCCCTACAATAAAGTAAAGTCATTCCAAGAGGCCATTAGCATGTTAATCACCATTTTGATTTTATATATTGTAGCCCTGTGGCAGACATACTGAATATCACTGCAACTGAAGACCAAGTTCCTTATCAGGGAAATTACATTCATTTTTATCCAGTTCCGATCTCATTGCAAACAGACCTTCCATTTTAAGACTCCTTTTGAGGTCAATGAATGTGGAGCCACATGCCAATTCTATTTTGCTTTTTGACTTAAAAAAAAAAAAGAATCATCTTCTTTCCCAAATAGGGCTTAATTACTAGAAAAGAGGAGCTTCCGAATAGTAATGAATAAAGTTGAAATGTTTCAAAGACCTTGTAACTTTTTAGAATCAAGAAGGGAAGGGGCACAGAATTTGGAATTTGGGCACTGGTTTTATAACTCAGATTTTCTCTAACTCACTGTATGGTCTTTGCCAAGTAAAGCTCACTGGGACTCAGTTATCTTTTAAATAAAAGGGGAGGAGAGAGATTAGACCAGATGTTCTACAATATTCCCCTTTACTGAAAATCTGATATACAAAAGTAAACAAATTAAAGAAGGAAAGGAAATCATACAACAATGGAGTTGGAGTCAGAAAGACCTGTGTTCAAATCCCACCTCATACTCTTGTTGTACAACCACGAGCAAATAGCTTCCCTCACCTTCCCTTTTCTTCTGTCCACACATTACAGATGAATTGTTCTGTGATAATGAAAAGTTTCAAAAAAAGCCTGTTTGAACCTCAGTTTTCCCATCTATAAAATGAGGCTCATAACAGCCAGAGCACTTACCTTATAGGGTTATTGTGAAGGTCAAATGAATTCATGTAATTTTTGGAACTTAAACCATTATATGCATGCTAGCTATTGTTACTACTGATGTCACTAGTCATCTCTTTTCAGGCTTTGATTCTTAAGCAAGATTATAATTAATACTAGTTCATACTTACCTAGTGCTTTCAGGTTCTCAAAGCACTTTATATGCATCCTCTCATTTCATTTTCAAAGCCCTGTGTGGTAAGTGGCATCATTTCATTTTACAGATAAAGAAACTAAATCCACGAGAAGTTGTAACATGTCCAGAGTCACACAGCTTTAAGTGTTTAAGTCAAGATTTGAATCTGAGTCTTGCTGCCTTTGATTATAGCACGTGTATCCACTGTACTTGGGCCTGAAGACCCACAGGTTGTATTTTATTTCTGCCTAGGATCCCATACCAAGAGATCCATTTTCCAAGATCAGATTTGCATCTTGTTTCACTCAGAAGTTCATAGTATTTCCAAATGGAGGAGGCTATTTGGTACAAAGGATTTCAGACTGAAAGGGCCCTTATAGAATATTTAGGCCATTTCTTTCCATTTTATACGGGGACCCAAGGCCCAGAGGGACAATTGAGAAAAGGAAGAATGGAAGAGGAAGGGAAGAGAAAAGAAAGGGAAGGGTGGGGACATGCTTTGTCTGTCATTGTTTATATTGCCATTAAAAAAAACAGCAGTTAGTTTTAATGCAAATAAGTTTGAAAATTTGGTATTTGTAACCAGAACTTTTCCAATAAGTATATATATATTTTGCCTTTTGGAGGGCAATTGGGGTTAAGTAACTTGCCCAAGGTTACACGGCTAGTTTTTTTTTGTGTGTTAAGTGTCTGAGGCTAGAACCGAACTCTGGTCCTCCTGACTCTGGGGCCAGCACTTTACTCACTGCGCCACCTAGCCACCCCTCAATAAGTATATTTCTATAAAGGTAGAGTTGAAATCCCCTTCTGTCTCTGGTGCCTTGACTATGTCAGAACAATTTTTAATTGAATCAAACAATCAGAGATTAAGAATAAACAGGGAATGCTAAGGATGTGCTGGAGTCAGCTCAAAGACTTGAGATGGACAGTTCTTAAAATTTTCAGTGTGAACATCTACATCTCTAAAATCTGCAAAAGCAACAGATCAGGGCTTGATTTATTGCTTTGTTTATTGTCTAGACTTGAGTAAGTGTTGGAAAAATGTTAATGCAGTTTAAACTTAGGAGTGTATTGTGTACATTTTTTTTTAATTTGGAGAACCAGTTACACATTTACCAGCATAGTCTTTCTGTGGGGGACTGGGTCACTCTCTAAGAAATTTGCATAAAAGAAAGAAACTCTCTTAGTACTTAGGGAAAGGATTTCTGATCTGGATTACAAATGTCTGAGCAAGCATTGCACTTTCAACATACATTTGAGAAGCAAAGAGAGGACAATATTGTAGCAGAGAAAAGAGTTATTGGCTCTACAGACCTCTTGGGATGGGAAAACCAAACTGAAGAAAGCCCTAAGAAAAGGGCAACTCTTTCCCTAACTTCCCCTAGAAATGCCTAATTATCCACAGACAATATAATACAGGCATCCCAAAAGTTTAATGGCAACTTGAAACTTCAACAGATGTACTAATTTCATAAGACTTTTGGGACAACCTGTATAATAGGATGTTTTGCTACCTAAATGTTTC
This sequence comes from Petaurus breviceps papuanus, assembly GCF_028583685.1. Classification (NCBI taxonomy): domain Eukaryota; kingdom Metazoa; phylum Chordata; class Mammalia; order Diprotodontia; family Petauridae; genus Petaurus; species Petaurus breviceps. Next base: position 13,284,680 of record NW_027185876.1, on the reverse strand, counting down.
TTGTAAACTGAATTTAGCTTCAACCACAAAGAGGCCAGTGAGATTAGACAGAGAGCCTGACCTCCACCTAACGTTAGACATTTTCCTAACTGGGGCTTCAGAGCAATTATAACTGAATTCTGAACTTTTAATCTAAAATAAACTCCCTAAAGCAGATGGGAAGGGAACCAAGTGGACCTTAGTGGTCCTTCTATTGCCTCTAAGGCTTAAAATGATCTAATTATTATAATAAGGTGTTACATTTTAAAACTTCATGGATGTGGGGTTTTGGTTATGTGGGACACACTCTTTCATGCCTTCATACATAATTTCATTCTTTGCTATTGTGAACAGTCATTACCAGAAAGTCAACCTAATGATGAACCTGTCCAGATTTAGGTAGGTTAATCCTTGGACTACTGACATCTTGTCTGTTCATAAACCCCAAATAGAAGTCCTCTGGCTTTGGGGAACTTGAAGGAGCTGGCCCCTAGCTGGCATAGCTTTCAAGAAGTCAGCATTATTTCTATCCCACAGTGAGCCATAAGAGAGAATGATCATGGAGGGTCTTCTACAGGTCATTGGAAAAAAACATGAATTTCAGGAGGAACATAGCAATTTTACTTATGAAACTAGTATCATTGAACATTAGGGTCTCTAATCCAGGGTTTTCAGTTCATGTTTCTCCAATAAGCATTTCTATCTCCATGACTAAAAGTAGATCCAACATTCCATTCAGCAAATTTTCATTTCCCATTAATATTCATTCTAACTCATTTAAACTCAAATTCAGATAGAGAAGAGATTCAATGAGGATCACTATGCCCTGATTAAATAGAGACTAGGAAGCATATTTATTAGCATAGTATGGGGAGAAGTAGCATTGCATCTTTTTTTTTTTCATTTTTAAAGCTTATGATGGGCACAGGAAGTATAGAAACAAATGACTGCATGAGCTATGTAAATTTCCTTGAGTACTGAGCCAACTAAGTTCTGCAAATTTCTGACCTACTTTATTCAGACTGTTTAGCGCCCACCATAGTCTCTACTGTCAATCATAATGACAACCGAAAATTCCCAGATGCATTTGATCTGAGGAGGACAGAAATGTCTGGAGATGCCCTGAGTAAAGAGAAGGTAGAGAAGAAAATGAAATCTGTGGGCCTTAGGTTTTACCGTCCATTAGAGCTGCTCAAATGACTATTTGGCCCTCCAAGAAGTGACCAAAATGTTTCATAAGTGTGGCCAATAATTTGAAAAGTCATGAATTGAGACTAAAGAGAGAAGATGTAATGTCCACATAACAAATATTTGTAAGCTAGACTGGCACATTTTCTCATCTAGTACAAAAAGACGAATGTGAACTTTAATAGGAAATCTTGAACTTCTAGAAAATTGGCCTGTCAGTCAGACTTCATAACATGATTTAGGTAAGAGTATTTTTTTCAAGCCCCAGGGAGCAGGAGTGCTGTTGGACTTAACTAATGAGATTTCACTGAAACAGATGAATGTGGGAGAGGATGACTGTGGGAGCACTTTTGTTAAACATTGGAAATGGTTTGATAGCATGGAAAATTCCCATCTTGGTTAATGCTGCTCTCGAGTGGGTTGCTTTGGAGGATTTAGGCCACAAAGGATAAGAACAAATTAAGAAATACACTCTCTTTCACTTGTTCTTTTCCCTCCCACCTACAGATATGTTCAGGTCTTGGCCATCCTCAAAATACCTCTTGACCTCATCATCCATTCAAGCTGTCATGTCAGGTTTCTCCTCCCCATTCACAGCTATATTTCTAAAAGAGCAGTCTAGTGCCTACTTCTTCTTCCTAATAATCTCACTCTTCTCAAATTTGTTTTCCATTCCTATATTGCTATTTTCTTACTGTGATATTCAATGGATATGGAATTTCTTCAGTGTGAGTATTCTCTCCATTGGTATAGATTGCAACAATCCACACTTTCTCATCTTGTAAGATTCTAGCCCATGACCTCCTGTCATCCCTCCTCATCCTGTAGAGCTCTTGTCCATGTTCCTCTCCAGGGGAAGTACACCCAAATTTGTGAGAGCCTTTGTCTAGATGGAAATCCACATCTCACTGACCTCACAGTTTGGATTATTCATTCCAAGGGATTGACTATTTCTAAAACATTAGCGAAGAATGGGATACTTTATTCTATAAAATATGTAGAAAGATGAAATCAGCAATTCCATTTCCCAGCCTGAGAAATACTTTTGACTAAAAGCTGAACTTTGGATACTTCTCAACCTAACATGTTTATTGAAATGATAGCTGACATCACTATTACTTAATATGCATAAATCAAATGACCACTGTTGATCTTAGAAAAGTGAATTATTCTGATATTTACTTTTCCCCTCCTAAACCTAATCATTGGGTTAAAATATGATTTTGATATACCAAAAATCCTATTATGATTGTGAAATAAATTAAAAATAGAAACTCAATGTGGATAATGTCCCTTCATGTGCTGATCACCAAGAGACGTGTTCATTCATTCATCCAGCAATTGTTTGGTAAATTCCTCTTCATTTAATGCAGTGTTTTTAATTCTAGAGGAAATTAGAAAATAATTAAGAAATGGTTACTTACTTGAGGGAGCTTGAAATGTGACAGGTAATTGGGGTTCATATACAGATAATAATAATAATAATAAAAATATAATAAATGTACAGGAGTGGTATATACAATGGGGTAAGAAAATCCCAGGTCTTCCTAAGTGCACTTTTTAGAAAGTGGAAACAAAGGGACCACCGTTGTCACACAGGAGTTAAATTATTCTTATCCTATGCCAAAACTCACCCATGCCTCAGAGGAAAGGGCACTGGTTCTGGAGTTAGGGTCTGGATTGGAATCCTACTTTTGAAGGTTACTACTTATGTGACCTTGGCCAAGTCACTTGGAATTCCTGGCCATCATTTTTCTAAATCTGCAAAATGAGAATGTTAGAGTACTTGACCTCTGAGTTTCCTTCTACTTCTAGATTTATGATTCTATGGTCTTTAGCTTCATCTACAACTCATACTTGGTTAATACCCATAAGCAATCTAGCCAGTTTCCTCAGTTCCATTCTGCTCTACATAGGGAAAATAGCAGAGCTCCCGCAAGATTCCCAATTGTTTTTGACACACATAGACAAAGCACTCCTTTTTTGTTGAGCAAACCCACCAGGACAGACTCCAGGGAAGAACCCTAAACTCAATGACCAGGTAAAAAGGTCTATTTCAAGTAAGTACTGTGATTGGAGCCTCAACCTCACAAAAACTTATGCCAACCAGTTTTCAAGGGTTCCTTTGTGCTGAGACTAAGAGAAGAGTTTCAGCTTTCAATCAGATTACCTTCCCTGCTACTCTGCAGTGATTAATTTTTAACAAGCTGGCTACTTGCCTTTCTTGAAATGAGGCTTCCACTGGGGAAAGCATGTTTCAGCCATACTATTTCCCTGTTTCTTCTCATCTACCTTTTGCTACATGTACACACCTTTTCTGCTTCAGCATTCCTGGTGTAGCCCATCTGCTGTGCAATTCAGTGACACTGGTCTCATGACTGTTCCTCAAACAAAAAACTCAGTCTTGTAATTCTGGGCATTTTCACTGGCTGTCCTCTCCATCAAGAATGTTCTATCTCTTCACTTATATGCCTTGGTTTCCTTTTAAGCTCCAGCTAAAATCCTGTCTTCCTGAGGAAGTCTTTTTTAATTCCTCTTAATTCTAGTATCTTTTCTCTACTGATTATTGCCATTTTATCTTATATGGAACTTGTTTATATGTGGTCATTTTCATGTTTTTTTTTTCACTATTAGATTGTGAACTGTTCTAGAGAAGGGACTATCATTTGACTTTCTTTGTATCCCCAATAGTTTGCACAGTGCTTAGCACATACTAGGCACTTAAAAATGTTTATTGACTGACAGACTAACTATTAGCTGGTGCAGGGTAGAAGTGCCTTTAATGTATTTGAGTGATTAGCCACACTATAGGCATTGTCTGCAAAGGGGAGAGTTTCCCACTTCTCACTAGTGCTGCTCACATAAAAACTATGTGAAGACCATGGAAGAAAGAATCATCAGTAACTTAAGGAAACAATCAGGGTTTTATAAAGAAGGTAGTAGTGTACCTGTATCCTGAAGGATTTTATCACACAGTGATCACTATGATCATTTTTCCCTAAGATGATTAGAATCAGCCATGGAGATGGGCTCCTAGAATTTCCTCCCCAGGTCATGGTCCATTGGTCCTGGGATTTGCATGCAGGGGTAATGTGGCTTCAGCAGTCATGATATAAATTGCTATATCTTTGAACCACTCCTTCATGGGCCTGCATTTTTATTTCTCTGAAGACCATAGATGTTAGCCATGTCAAACTCCTTGCTCTTCCAAATAATTGATGCCTTATGTTTTGGGTAAGATTTCATTGTTATAACCTAATCTTTAGCCTACCATCTCCTTCACTAAAACTGCCTCTTCCCAAAAGAAGACAGTAGAGAAGAAAAAGATGATGCATACTACATTAAGGTCTTCAAGGATGTTTTATATTTTGAAATTTAAAGAAGTTAAGGCAAAGTGTCTTCTCAGTCAGTAAGAAAATAACCGGAGATTCTCTCTTCCTGGCTACATGACTGATTCTCTAAATAATAAACGTAGCTAACATTTATGTAGCACTTTAAGGTTTGCAAAGTATGTGTCAACCCATTTGATCCTTACAATGATCCTGTGAAGCAGGTACTATAATTATTATATAATTATTATTATTATACAATTAATAATAATTATAATAATAATTATTATTATCCTCATTTTGCAGATTAAGAGTGAGGTTGAGCGTGGTTAACTGACTTGACCATGGTTGTTGTTCAGTTATTTCTGAGTCTACGTGACCCTGTGGACTTTGTCCATAGGGTTTTTGTGGCAAAGATACTGGAGTGGTTTTCTGTTTTCTTCTCTAGCATGTCCCCATTTTACAAATGAGGGACTGAGGCAAATAGGTTTTAAGTTCCTTTCCCAGGGTCACACAGCTACTAAGTGTCTGAGGTCACATTTGAACTCAGATCTTGACTCTAGGACTTGTGCTCTCTTCACCGCATCACTTAGCTGCTCCTAACCCTGGTTATACAGTCTTTAGTGATTGAGGCAGGATTTAAACTCAGAGCTTTTTGACTCCAAGTCTAACCACCTATACAGTATGCCACCTATTTTAATATGCCTCAAAGTATTACAATATTAGGAGTCTACAGTAAATGGATCCATTCAAATGTCTCTTCTCAATCACCTAGAGTTTTGCTACTTGTCTTTCCAACAATATTTCACCACCTACCAAACAATGAGGTGAAGGATAGAGGGAAAAAAGGAGAAGTGAAATATATCAACAGGTTAGCCACACTCAATTGGCACAAATAGATTTTAGGTTGTAAAATGTGAGCAGCACCAGATGTTTCTTTTGTTCCTGGGAAGACCTTTATTGCCTCAAGCTGCCTCTGACTTATGAATGTTCCGTCACTGAATGGTGATTAAAAGTAAAACACACAGTATGACCTGTTTCTTCTCCTCTTCCACAAACCAAAAGGGATTTGGTTCCCAGAACCCTGTCGGCAAATATTGGTGATGTGACCAGCCAAACTGAGGAAATCCTACCCTCTAGTCCCGAAAAGTCTCCAATTTTGTTTCCTGGATTCCATTACACAGAACTCTCTGTAATTGAAAATGAAGATTTATACCAAACTCTTCCAGCTGTTTTTAATGCTTGATGTTTAATGGACTGAACCAAACAAAATTGAACAGAAAAATCCAGCCAGAACAAAGCATACTGACCATGGGGGTCTTAAATAGCTAGTTTTTGGTCTGGTGTTTTTAAAAACTAGGTTGACCAATAATGTTCCAGTCTCTGGTCCAGGTCTTGCAATGTGGTAGGTTCAATAGTTACTTGTTAATTTGATTTTGTGAAAAATAAAACCAAATTGTAGCTCATGGGGATGAAGAAAGAAGTATTTTAATAAGGCAAAAGAAAGAGGATGAGAAGGAATGTACTCTTGTAGAGCTTTAAGGGACAACACAAACCTGTTTATATCACATTCCCTGACTTGGTGAGCAGTAATTGGCTCTATAAAAGAAGATGGTCTTGGAACTATGGTTTAGTCAGTAGGATGTTTTGAAGCACAGGCTATGGGTAAATTGTCAAAGTGTATTTATTGTTAATACAGGAAGATCCTTCTTTGATCCTCCAAAACCTGAGCCACTGGCAGTATTTTGAATCTTAATGCTCACCCATAATGAAAAAAGTATTTGTTAATACAGATGGGGATTGTGTCTATGATTGCACTGGTATGAGGAATTCCCACATGAGGATTCTTTCTCTGTCAATGTGGGTCAGTACATTCTTAACAACTGATTTGAGAGAGTTTACTTGGGTACTAAGATACTAGAGTGATTTGCCATTTCCTTCTCAAGCTCATTTTACAGATGAGGAAACCGAGGCAAACAGGGCTAAGTGCCTTGCCCAGAATTACAATGCTACTAAATGTCCAAGGCCAAATTTGAACTCAGGTCTTCCTGACTCCAGGCCTGGTGCTCTATCCATTGTGCCCCACGTAGTGAATCTTTATTACAAGCTCTGTCTTCTGTTAGTATTTGTCATGATGAAGAATGAGGGAAGGGTAGTAGAGGACATTCTTCAGCTGAAATAAATTCATAGACAGTTGGAACACAGTGCCTTCATACAGGCACACACACACACAAATTAACACATAGGAGTCCTCAGAATTATTGTGGATGGCAAATTGAGAGAATTCTGTTATGCATCATAACTTCTTATATAATTAGGTAATGAATTAGTATAACCCAACCTCAGATTTGCTTCTTATTGGTGCTCTCCAACCAACTATGCTGCAAATCATGGTTGTGACTCTTGTTTTGTTTGTTTTTTGTACAAAGTACGACACATTCTATGATCATACCACTTTTCTAACATGTTTTTCATAAATGGGAAAGCCTATAAGTGGAGATCTATGTATCTGTATATCTATCTGTCCATCTGTCTATCTGTCCATCTGTCTATCTATCTATCTATCTATCTATCTATCTATCTATCTATCTATCTATCTATCTATCTATCTATCTATCTCTGTCTGTCTGTGTGTCTATCATCTATCTATCATCTATCTATCTCTAGAGTATAGAGATCTAGACCTCACATAGAGAAGTCTTCAAGCTAAACAATGAGGCTGAGCAGGACCAACTACTTGTTGAGGGCATGAAAGGCTCTTGGGTCTGCTTTACTTAAGAATATTCTACCTTATTCTTAAAACCTTTAGCTCTATTTATTATTATTGGATGCTGGGGCTCCTCTACATTCACATAGCTTCCACAGGAGATATGAGAGGTATGGGAGGTCCTCTATTAGAGGACAGGGGACATGCATATGGGTAGGGACTGAAAAGTGCTGTGTGGGCTTTGATGTTGGGAGTGGGGAGGAGGAATAAGGCTGAAGCATCAGTGGACCAACACAAACTCTCTTTGTCCCCTATAGTCTGATTCCCCAATCTGATGTTGACATTCCTGACTGGAGTTGGTGCCAAAGAGATGGTGTGCTTGGCAGTCAAGACTATTGTTCAGCCACAATTTGATGGATACATGAGTTTATTTCCCATTCACTATCTGTGAAAGTCCTTAGTGTTGCTATCTTTTGATAGAAAGGGGCCATGTCTTTAGACATTAGCTTCCCTTTCAGGGATAGCAATCAAATAAGCAACTTGAGCCTAAAATAATTATTTCCCTTAGACTAATAATATTTAGGGTCTAGACAGATATAATTTTAGTCTCTATGTAAAGAGCAGAGTGGTTAGCCTCCTGGCCCTTTCTCTGGCTCTCCTCCAAGAAGGTATCAAAGTCTCCAGTGGAGAAGGGTGATGAAATTCCAGATACACACACAAACATGTTCATGCCTCTCTTTAGACAACCCATATGTATATACATAGCTCATATGGTTAATACACATTCCTTGCATTGAACACAATTGATTTTTTAAAAATAAGGAATCTTTAAAAATTATTTATGGTACATTCTTTAAGAAATTTTTACCATCAAAACATTTGGGAATTGAACTCATCTTTATGATTTGACTATGTAATTTACCTAATTCATTTCTATTGCTGGAATGGAAGAACGAAGTCCTACAAATTGGCACCACAACAAAATGAGTCTTAAAAAGAGTTTGCAAACCAAAGAAATGAAGAAAAGTAACAACTCCTAACCAATCCTTTCTAAGATAAGATCCTTGTAGAGGAGTTTCCAGTGTCTAACTCGAGAAGCTCTCTTTGGGGGGGAATGTCTTCATTTGAAGTTGGAGAGGAAGAAAGAACACACTTTGGCAGATGCTCTGATATACTGAGATCCAGAACAGACAATCAAATCCAAGTGAGTTGTGGGGAAGTTCAATCTTTATCTTTTTGAAGCACACCTGGGATTTTCAAACATCAGACAATTCAAGAATCACACTAAGAGTTGAAAATAGAGTTTCCCCTTTGTGGGCCAGAAGTAAATGCCAGGAGTAGACTAGTAAGGATGTAAAGAAAGCTATTTTCTTGCATATGTTATAAAACAGCTGCTTTATTTGGTTCTCCCCCCACCATCTCCTTTCCCTACCACAGTACAGAACCAAACAATTAGCCAATCAATCAATAACCATTTATTGGTGCCCACTATAGTAGCAAGCACTGTGCTTTTTTCTTTTTTTCTTTTTGCATTTTGGAGGGCAATTGGGGTCAAGTGACTTGCCCAAGGTCACATGGCTGGTTTTTGTGTTAAGTGAGGCTGAATTTGAACTCAGGTCCTCCTGACTCCAGGGCTGGTGCTCTATTCACTGTGCCACCTAGCTGCCCCCAAACACTGTGCTTTTCACTGGACAAATTGCTTAACCTCTCCTAGCCTTAATTTTCTCATCTGTAAAATGGGGCAAAAATGGTACCTACTTCATGGCTCGTCATGAGGATCAGATGAGACAGTACAGGGAAATGCTTTGCTAACATTGAAGAGCTACATAAATACAGTTCTTATTATTTTGTGTCATTTATACCACCTTCCACGAGAATATATGGGCTTAGAATATTAGGGTCTAAGTATGGTGATTCTACCGTCCTTGTCAGAGAAAATTTATTATGATGATTTGGAAATAAAAACTTTCTCATTTTCTTTTTGGGGCCCCATCTCTTTTTTTCTCTGTACTACCATCTTTGATGATTTCTTTAGTACCCATCAGTTTTATAATTATTTCTCTGATAATATTCCCAGATCTTTATAACTAGCTTTAGCGATTTTTCTAAATCAGTTTCCTTTCCTATTCCACCCCCACTCAGTAAACTTCATTGGCTCCCTAATGTCCTTTGTTTGGCATTCAATGCTCTTTGTAACCTATCTCCTTCCTGCCTTTCCAGTCTTTTTACCCTTTACTTCCCTACACTCACTCTGCAATTCAGTCATACTGGCTTGGTGCTCCTCAAACACAGCCTGTCTTCTTTCCATGCTTTTGCATTGGCTGCCCCTCTTTCCTGGAATGCTTTCCCTTTTCCCATCTCTTTTAATGTCTGCTTTCCTTCAAGACTCAGCTGAAAGGTCACCTTCTGCTGAAAGCCTTTCTATAGCTCTCCCAGCTGCTAGAGCTTTCCCTTCTAAAGTTATGATTTATCTATTCTGTATCTTGTATGAACCAATTATTTGCAGGATGTCTTCTAGATTAGGACGTAAGATCTTTGAGGAAAGCCATTTTTTTGATCTTTGTATCCTCAGCACCTTCCATAGTGCTTGACACATAGTAGGCACATGATAAATACTTGTTGACTGATAAATTGATTGATATTTCTTCCATCTTCATCCTTGAATGCTCTTGGGATAATTTTGCTTAGTTGGATATCTTGCTAAGTTTTATGTAAAATGGCATTTACCCTTCACTGCTTTACTCTCTACTTTATAAGATGATCCTTTTCATAATTGTCCATCATCCTTCTTCATAAGATTTTACAAATGAGTTTGTATTCTAACCCTATGTAGCCTTGGGCAGTCATCCCTCTCAATTAGGTGAATAAGTCAGATTTTTTCTGACAAATGTGCTTTCTGGGCTCTTTTGATCTCCTTGCTGTGTCTCATAATTTACATTAAAGTTCTGGATAAAATTATTAGGGTTGACATCTATGTCATTCTGTTGTCCATTTCCCATTTTACTTTTAATTATTTGTTCAAATAGTTCAACATTAAATTGTTTCAATTGTGTACCCTATCTTTTTCTCATACTTTCCCCCAGTCTAATCTTAGTTCTAATGATTTGATTGTAAATAGCTGAATTTAAGCATAATTTCCACATCAATAATAACTCTTTGACTATCTGTTAAAAATATAAAATCAATGTCCTTCTTTTGCTGTTATTTGGTACTCATCATGTTTAGTGTCTTTCAAACTTATTTTCTGAAAAGAAATGTTCATGATATAGGGATATAAAACTTCTCTGCAATCTGCAAGTTTTTCGTCTTTCTCATTCATTCTTTCTGAGCCATTTCCCCCAAATATTTCTCTCCACCATCACCTTTTGCCACCTGTGCCTTTTAATCACTGCATATCAGAGTGCATGTTGATTTAGTTTGAAGGGTCCTACTTAACAAGTTTATAATCGAATTTCTCTACCACATCATCTTCATCAATTTATTTGATGCATAAGCTGCAATTATTATAATTATTGCAATTAATGGAGGTGGGAAATGGAATTTCAGACTATTTATTTTCCTGACAGCCTTTTTGCAAGTGTTTATACTAAGTACTAAAATGCATGATGACCAAAAAGGAATATGACTAATGAAATAAATGATTGGAAAAGGCTATAGGCTAGTGATATGGTTAGATAATTATAAGTGCTGAATTAACTACTGAAGAATTATGTAAACCTTTATTACAATTCTATCATCTTCAATCTTTTTGCTTTATGTCATATTTTATTAATTTGCATGTATCACAGAGGATCAGAAAAGGAAGTGGGGCAGTTATATATTGAGTTATTGTTGTTCACATATGGTTTTCTTGGCAAAGACACTGGATCAGTCTTCCATTTCCTTCTCCAGGTCATTTTACAGATGAGGAACTGAGGCAGGCAGGATAATGTGACTTGCCCAGGGTCACCCAGCTACTAAGTGTCTGAGGTCAGATTTGAACTCAGGAACATGAGTCTTCTTGACTTCAGACCCAGCACTTTATTCGCTGCACTATCTAGTTGCCCCCATATATTGACAGCAAGGTATAAAAGCTAGATAGTCCAAATGCTGCACTAGTATCTAAAGTATTTTAAGAAACCTAGAGAAAGACCTCTCATTCCTTTATGGGTCCTGTGTCATTCCTTCATGAAGGATCTAAGTGAGGAATACACATGACAGGGGATTAGAAGGTCTTGGATGCAGTACTTATGCCAGTAGAGGGAGGACTCACATTTCTTACATGGTAGATCCATTCAGGTATTATAGAGTTATTCCCCATAATAATTATCAATTCAATTCAATAAAACATTATTAAACACCTTTTATCTAGGGATACAAAGAAGATAAAGAAAGACAACTTGTGCCCTCCAGGAGCTTACAATTCTAATGAGGAAGACAATACAAAAAAGGAAACTGAAAAGCAGTAAAGGGGCCACCAAGAAATACCTAATGCAAGATGATGATGTTTTATGTATTGAAACCAAGCAGAGTTGTTGATGGAAAATGAAGTTACCATCAACATCTGGTGGGGGAGGAATAGATTGTTAGCAAGCCTATGCCCACCTAAAGAAAGGTTAAAGAACTTCCTCTTCTCTAATAAGTCCGTAGTGATCCTCTAAGCATCCCGTGATAGAATACCCATTCTAGATCCAAATCATAAGTGGAAAGTCTCCAGCTAAGGATGGTAACTTTGCAATTATCATTAGCAAATTTTTTTGGCTTGTACCCTTGATTTCCCTTAGGTGGAGCATTCCCAGATGTAGGAAACTTTTTACAGCCATAGAAATCAGCAATTGTTCTGTGACTTGTGGTCTTAGGCCCTCAGAAGGTGTGACAAGGATGACAAGAAGCAACACGTGTCCAAAGCAGGACTTGAATCCAGGTCTTCCTGACTCTGAAACTAGCTGTGTAACAATGGCATATGTTGACATATAAGTGTTTTAAGGGTTTTTTGATGCCTTTATTATACCACTCTCTTTCTTAGTATATCATCCCTTCATCGAACCATTCTTTGTATCCAAGAAATAGAAAATAGCAAAAGCAACAAAGGAAACTCATCTAACACTGTATGGAACATTCTGCACATTAGCCTTCCATCCCTCTATTGCGAGGAAGGAAGTATATACCATTACTATTAGTTGATATTTTCTTTACAAATTACACTAGACCCTGGCAAACTAAACAGGCTCCTCATTGGTCTAAAATATCTACACTGGTAAAACAAAATGGATGCACATTTCCATTCAGTTGTGTGGGAAATGCATTGTTAGTATATCTGTACCTATATTGCATTCATATATGTATCTATCTATATTTGTATTTAACTATCTCTGTCTGTATCTGTTATTGTATCTGTATCTGTTCCCAATGGTCTCAAGCTGCTCCCTGCCATAAAAAATCTCCTCTTTTGAACACCAGTGACTCTTCCTATAATGTTCCTATAATTAATTGTGAATCACAGCAAATACATGCAATGCTCATATATGTGTATATGAACATAGCTATCTTGTATCTATGTATCTATCTACACACATTCAGGGTGTCCTAAAGTCTTAGAGAAGCTTTGAACTTTAATAGCTTAAAATATGAATTAGGAGGCGATAGTCTGCCCTGCTCAGATCACTTCTAGAATATTGTGTTCAAGTCTGCACACTGAATTTTGGAAAGAACATTGATAAGCTGGAAAGCACTCAGAGGTGACTAGCCAGGATGGCAGAATATAAGGATAGGTTGTGGAAACTGAAGATATTTAGGTTGGAGAAGAAAAGACTCAGGATTACAAGATGCTTCTCTTTTAGTATTTGACAGGTTGTCATGTGAGAAATCAAGTCAAATATGTATGTGAAGAACATATGTGTTCAAGAAAATAATTGACTTGCTTTATATATATTATATATACATATAGGTGAAATAAGTGTATTTGTATATACATATACATATATGAGACAGAGAAGGAGACTGAGAGAAGAGAAGAAAATGGGGAGAGGGAAGGAGAGAGAGAAAGAGAGAGAGAGAGAGAGAGAGAGAGAGAGAGAGAGAGAGAGAGAGAAGTATCATGCCTCCCTTAGTCTTCTCTTTTTCAACCTAAACATTACCAGCTTTCTTAATTGGTCCTGATATGGAACCTTCCTGGTTCGTTTCCTCTGATGCTAGTCAGTTTATCACTGCTCCTTCTACAACATGGCATACAGAACTGAACACACTATTCCACAGGTTTCTGAAAGGGTCAGAATTACTATCACTCTTTTTATTCTATGTCTCTCAATGTAACCAAATGACCATTTTGAGCTTCTGTTCCACGTTGTTGACTCATTGAACTTGCAGTCTGCTAAAAGAGCTTGAGGCAGTTAGTTGGTGTAGTAGATAGTAGATAGACCTCTGGGTTTGGACTTAGGACATTGTTATAGTTGTTTTTCAGTTATGTCTGACTCTTTATGACCCTGTTTGGGGTTTTCTTGCAGAAATACTGTAGCAGTTTGCCATTTCTTTCTCCAATTTCTTTTACAGGTGAGGAAACTGAGGTAATCAGGATTAAGTGATTTTCCAGGGTCACATAGCTAGTCAGTATCTGAGGCGAGATTTGAACTTGAGAATAGAAGTCTTCCTGACTCCAGGCCTAATACTCTATCCACTGCACCACCTAACTGTCCCAAAGGAGTTAGGAAGACTTGAGTTTGAGTTCAAATCGAACCTCGGATTGATGATCCTAGGCAAGTCATCTAACCTTAATCTGCCTCAGTTTCCTCACCTGCTGGATAATCATCACACCTACCTATTAGGGTTGTTGAGAAGATTAAATGAGATAATTATTTGTAAAGGTCCTGACACACAGTAGGCACTTAAATGCTTATTTCTTTCCTTCTGAAAAGCCCCAGATCTTTTTTCAAACAGACCTAACAGTCTCATATCATACTTGCAAAATTGGTTTCTTGAACCTAAGTGTAGATTTTACATTTATCTCTATTAAATCACATCTTACATTCAACCAAATGCTCTTTTGCCAACATTCTTGCTGTTTCTTGTACACAGTCTTTTAAATCTCACCATCTTCCCTTTCCCAGTCTGTCTCCTGGATCTATGGTTCTCTTAGTCATCATTTCTGCCTCACAGAACCCCTTCCTTGCTTCAGTGCTCATTTCCAGAGCCACTTCCTTTAAAATACCTTTTCTGATACCCTCAGTTTTAGAGTTCTTTTTTCAAAATTCCCTTGAATTTATTCTGAATATATTTCATATTTATTTATCTTTGTATGTATTATCCCCATTTCCCCTTTTAGAATGTAAGCTCTGTAAGGGCAAGGTTCTTTCATTTTTCTCCCTTTTATCCCTAGAGCCTAGAACATAATATGTGTTTAATAAATGCTTACTGAGTTAAATTTAATTTTATTCAGGAGCAGTTTGGGCTAAAATGGCTTCTGAGCTCCCATCTAACCCTGAAATTCTATTTCTGTGATAACTGCAGCCTTGAACTCCATAGGTTCTTCACCAGGGATTCTAAGCCTTTTTTTTCTTTTTAAAGAAACACATTATTCTCTTATTTTAGTCCCTTTTTCCTTGGGTTATTTATGGTGGCCAAGGGATAAAATCATCAAAGGGATGGGATGATCAAGGCCTGGGTGAGAACCATCCAGGCCCAAGGACATGCCCCTGGATGGTAACAGGAGGTTGTTTGAACCATTCTTCTCTTCTCTCCCTTCCCTTTGCTTCACAGGAGATAGAACGACATTTTAAGGATTGATGACTGGTTATCTGGATTGGACTAGAGAAGAAAGAAGCAATGAGATAATAATGAGGAAGAATTATGTATACTGCAAAAAAATGAGAGCTTCTGGACCTAGAGGGGAATTTCTGAATGTACAGTGTCTCTGTGAAACTACAATAACTTTTGTTATTGAGGAAAGGATAGGAGTGATGCTGTTTCATTTTCATGCCTGTGTGATGAGAGTAAATCACTGCTGTGGTGGGACATGGACAGGTGTGTGATTGAGTGATGTTTGGAGAGGAGCAAGGGAGGAACAATGCTTAACAGGCACACATGGGACTGGGACAAAAGTAAAACGTGACAGCGAACATTATGTCTTGTGTTTACCTTGAGCCATCTCTCCTATGTAAGCTGGCTGTTGAGCATGCCCAGTTTGCCTAATGTAGATCTCCTGTATCCTCTGTCACATGGATGGGAAAGTCTCTTTTGACTGACTTCCTGTATCTTTAAAAGTTCTGAGACTGAGTTATTCATTCTGTCTTCCGAAACTTTTGTCTGCTCTCTCTTTTCTGCCACCAACTGTGAGTTCTCATTCTGTTTTCTTTTTATTTTATTTTAAAATTTCCTTTTCTATATTTTGTATTTATTTTATTCTGTACTTAAGAAATAAAACAGGGGTGGCTAGGTGGCGTGGTGAATAGAGCACTGGCCCTGGAGTCAGGAGGGCCTGAGTTCAAATCCAGCCTCAGACACAACACACACACACACACATGCACACATACACAAAATAGCCATGTGACCTCAGGCAAGTCACTTAACCCCAACTGCCCTCCAAAAAGAAAAAAAAATAAAACAAACACTTCCCTAGCATAGTGGAATAGAAAAAAATATAATTGCACATAAAACTACAAATCTATTATGTACAACTTTCTATTCCTTTTAAATATGTGTTAAAGTTATCGTGCAACATTCTCCCTTCACCCCCCCACCCTAGAGATGGCTAACATTAGATACAAAATATGTATATCTATATCTATACATTTCTACATGTGTATGTATGTAAAATCATTCTATACATACTGTTATCAGTTTTTTTCTCTGGATTCAGAGCCTTTTCCTTCATAGGTCTTTTATAGTTAATTTGGGTATTTATAATAGTCAAAATGACTTATTAGCTCAAAGTTGTTAAAACAATATTACTGTTAATATATACAACATTCTCCTAGTTCTGCTCATTTCACTCTTCATTATTTTGTGCAAGTCTATGCATATTTTTCTAAGATCATTGAGCTCATCATTTCTTATAGTACAGTAGTATTCCATAATGATCATCGTAACTAATTCACTATTGGTGGAACTATGAATCGATCCAACTGTTTTGAAGTGCAAACTGGAATTATGCCCAAAGAGTTATTAAAATGCCTATGCCCTTTGACCCAGCAATACCACTACTAGGTCTGTTTCCAAAGACAATTAAGGGAAAAGGAAAAGATTCTATGTTCTAAAATATTTATAGCATCTCTTTTCATGGTGGCAAAGAAATGTGAACTCTTTTAAAGTAACTTCTATGTGCTGTGCCCTAACCTGAATCAGTGAGAGGGGAAGGATTTCTTTCCCTTGTTCTCCTTTTTTTTCAAGCCATTCATGAGAAATGGATCTGGGAGTGTTGGTTTCTGTACTTTGTTGTGTGTCCTCAATTTCAAGTTCTGGAGATGATACAGGGCCTAGGAGTTCAAGTCATAGTAACCTTGGAGTTAGTATCTCAGGTGGGGTAGTATAGACAGCTAACCTGGCACAGAAGCCCTGAGAAGCCAGGGTGATTGGGACTTGACCCCAAGGAGAACTTTGGATTTGGAACTGGGACTATGCTCAATGGTAACCGAACTAAGCCATGAACCTAATGCCTTTTTCCTCCTCAGAAACTGAGGTGGTGGGGGTGGTAGGTGGGTGTTTTGCCCCCTCACATTTGTATATTTTTGATTATACCTTTTGCAAGTAAATATTCTTTTGTAAAACCCACTGTTACATGTACAAGTCCATTCCCCTAAAACTTTTAGATGGAGCAATACCCAGCTCTTTGCATGCTGTCAATGAGTTGGAAACCAAAGGGGGTACTCATCAATTGGAGAATGACTATATTTATGGTGTATGGATGTAATGGAAAATAATTATGCTATAAAATGATGAAATGGATTTTTTCAGAGAAATCTAGGAAGATTTGTTTGAACTGATGAAGAACGAAGTAAGCAGAACCAGGAAACTAATTTACAAAGTAACAATAATAGTGTAAAGAAAAATAACTTTGAAAGATTTAATAACCCTGATCAATACAACGAGTCCTAACAATGCCAGAGGGATAATGGCAAAGATAATGACCAACCTCCTGACAGAGAGATTATAAACAGAAACACATTTTTTTTTGGATGGGACCATGGGAATTTGTTTTTCTTGACAATGCAGATTTGTTACATGGGTTTTCCTTTTTTTATGTGTAAGGGGGTCTATTTTATTGAACAAAAATAGATTTTTGTTAATTAAATAACTGAATTTAAAAAACTTATTTTGAAGTTTTTTTTTTGAACCTTACAGGTTCCACAAAGATATTAGATATATCTAAGCCTCCTCTAGAGTGTATGAATGACCATAGTGAAGGAAGGGATGGATGGAGTATAATGTTCTATTCCCCCTTCCCCCCCCCCAAAATATGGGATCAATGCACTTTAATAAATTAAGTCAATAAACCTTCATTCCTCTTCCATGGTGTGTCAGGCATTGTACTAGGCACTAGAACTAGACAAAAATGAAACAGTTTGTGTCTTCAAGGAAATTTTTTTTTCTGGGGTAAAACAACATATAAACAGGTAAGTAAGTATTAAATATCTACAAATTAAATTCAAGTATGAATAACTGGGAAGATAATAAAAGGTTTAATTTAGGAAGTTGATCTTTGAGCTAAGCCTTGACTAAAAATAGATATCCTAAGAGACTGTAGTGAGAAAGGAGATTTCAGGCTAGGGAGATCTGGGCAAAGACAGGAAAGGGGGACATTTCTTGGTACAAGAATCAGCTAATAAGTTGTTTTGTCTGGGAAGCAGAGTTCGGGAGGTGGAGTTGTGTGGAATGTTTGGAAAGATGCTTTGGAGAACAGTTGTGGAAAACTTTAAAAGCTAAAACAGCAATTTGTATTTTATAATGGGGAGGAAAGGGAGTCATGGAAACTTTTTGGAAAGAAGAAATGACAAAACTGGACCTGCCCTTTAGTCATGTCAACTGGAATGAATGAATTAGAAAGGGGAGTAACTGGAAGTTGGGAGATCAATTAGAAGCATTTATGTTTTCATGAATTGAGCAAATTTTGCTTTGGGCACAATTTTCAAAATCTCATGACACATATTAAGATACATATATATGTATATGTATATATATATATATATGGTGTGTATAGTTATTACACCTAATAGGATCAATGATTTGAAGCTAAAAGGGCCCTCAGAAGTCGTACTCTATGGTTATTGAATTGAATTGAATTGAAAACCAGCTTCAGGAATAACTTTCTCCATTTACTCTCAATTTAGTTTTTCACTAAAAGTATGTTGTCTAGACCACATATATTGAACTCTACAAACTTTAAAGGACTATTTACACAAATTTACATGGCTCTTTAAGGTTTGCAAAGCACTTTGAATATTAGATCCTTATTTTACAAATGAGGAAACCGAGGCTCAGATAGGTTAAATGATTTGTCCAGGATCACACACCTAGTAAGTGTCAGAGGCTTAAACTGAAACAACTTCTTTCTGACCCCAGTCCCAGTCCTCTGTCCACTAGACTGCCATTTTTATCAGAGCACAGGTATAATTATTTTAGCTCCTCCTGGTATGATAATGATGATAGCTATCATTTCCATAGTGCTTTAAGTTTTGCAAAGTACTTTATATATGATGTCTCACTAAGTGGTGATGTGGATCACAACTTATAGTCTATGATTTATAGCCTTAGAAGATTGTGCAAGGCTCAAAGTCACATAGCTAGTAAATATCAGAGGGGAAAAGGATCATGCATCCTCAGAGCATCTGGTATAGATATTTGGGGAAGGGAACATGAGGACAATAAAGTATCCCTAAAATCTAGAGAAGAGAGATATGGTTCCCTTGTGTGGTAGGGTTTAGGGATGGGGAGACTTTCTTGGGGTACATCATGTGGATGTTTAGGTAGAGTGAAGACAGCATGTCAATAAGTTTATAGGGAAGAGATATATACTTGGTATCCAGAAATTTAAACCAGTACCACCTTCTAGGTGGCACCATTGGTAGAACACTGGGCTTGGTCTCAGGAAGACTCATCTTCATGAGTTTAAATCTGACCTCAGATACTTAGTGGCTGTGTGACCCTGGGCAAGGCACTTAACCCTATTTGCCTCAGTTTATCATATGTAAAATGATCTGGAGAAAGAAATGGTAAAACATTCCAGTATAATTGCCAAGAAAACCCCAAATGGGGTTACAAAGAGTCAGACACAACTGAAACAACGACAATAATGCCTCCTGGAAGAAGTCCTATGGGTACAAGAAAGCACACATACTCTCCATCATTGGCTGCTGTCTTGCCACCACAGAAATGAGTCACAATGAGAGTAGCTGCCATTAGAACTAATTACCTCCATGCTCCTCCTCCCACACCAATCTGATATGGTGATTATTTCAAGGCTCACCTCTGTGTGGATGCTTAAAGAGAGGATGAAGTGAAGTGATGGGGAATTTAATCCATTTCAATACAACAATAATGCTTATCTAGGAATATACACCCCCCATTGCTTTCTGAATTAGCTCAAGGTGACATTGTCCTAAGGGTGCATGTACGGAGTCACCACGAGTATTAGTAGAATCTGGACATGTACATTGAGATGACATAATGTCCTAGAATGTGAAATGAGTTATAAAATATTTTGCCTTTTCTTGGTGGAAGAGATAAAAAATGACAAATACTGATTTTTAAAAAGTATCCATTTTAACTATCCTCTCTCTTGGTTTTTGTAGGAACTACTTTTACTCTTCTCCACCAGCTTTCACAGCTTTCATCACTTTGGAAAAGAGTAGATAAAATAAGATAAGTCCACCTGTTGCTTGCTTTTGCTTCAAGCCTGGGGAGAGGTCACACAATCTCCCTTGGCCTAGGAGACATGTCAACTTGGTTTCCTAAAAGTTTATTTTCACCCAAGGTTAAGGATGGAAAATTTAATTTTCTTTGTTGTTAATCCCATTACTTTTTATGACAGGGAGCTTCAGCAATCCAGTTCACCGAAAGAAAGCTTGATTTCTCTACTGCTAGTTTGCTCAGAGACACAAAGCCAGAGGTCAGGAGTCTGAGGACTTGGGTTCAAATTCCACCTCACTACTTGTCTGGCTTTGAGAAAATCACTTCATTTTCCTGAATTATCAGTTTCCTAATCTGTAAAATGAAGGGACTGGAATAAATGGCCTCTGAACTCATCTACTCTTGATGTTGGTTTTAAATTATTTAAAATTTAATTTTATTATTTATTATTTTATTATTGTCATCATAATTATTATCATAAAGATAAGTGTTGCAAGTCTGTTTATTTTTCACATCTCTTATTTCTGGCTCCCTGAAGATAAAATATACATTTAAAAATTCTTAATAAAACCCTGATTGATTAAAATGAAAGTAAGGTTCTAATTATCTCTTCATAATTATCACTAAGCCTAGTGTAATGAGGTTTAATGGCCTCAGTTTCTTTCTTCCTTTTAATTTTTTAAAAATCAAACAAGCTAGATCCTCATATTCAAATCCAGTAAGTACTTGCCTTCTGAGGTGGGATCACTGCAAATCCCATGGACTCACTGGGCTTTTAAAGTGAGATGTTTGAATGGAGAGGTGTTTTCAGAGTCGGAACTTTTGTACTGAGAATTTTAGGGGAGGTGGCTCCTGTCTCTGCATCTAAGCTGCCTGCTGCCTTGTTCAGCCATGGGGAGAGGGATTTAGGGGCTTTATCTCTACTGATAAGGTCAAATGGACCAAGTTTTCCATACATAGTTTATTAGCAGCTTTGTACCTAAATTTTTTTTAAAAGGTGGTTGAGTAGGTCAACAAGAGATCAAAGTAGGCCAAATGGCTGCTTTTAAGGGTTGCTGCCTTGCATTTTTGTCTTTGTAGAGAGAAACTTTGGCTTGTTAAAATTTGCTTTTCTTTTTAATTTTCTTCCAGTAAACAAGTGATGTGCTAGATGGGGCTGGGTTTCAAGCAGCAGGTTTAATTAAAAAGCAGCAATCCTATTTTCATTTAAACATGTCTTAAATTCCACAAACCACCATTATTCATATCTGAGTTGTCTTTTATTAAGTCTTTAATGAATGGTCAGGGTTACTGGGCGTCACTATTTATTCCTAGTCAATCCAAGTTGGATGCATGGCATTTCCAACTTACCTACCTTGGAATGTATCAACCAGCAAGCATTTAAAAAGCACCTTCTGCTATGTGCCAGACAAAATGAAATAATCTCTGTCCTCAAGGGAGACAGATGAGCATGATGGAAAGACTGCTGACTTTGAAATTAGAGAATCTGGGCTCAGATTCTTTCTGACTTGCTTGTATCACTATGTGACTTTGGGAAAGTCAACTTACTTCATTGATCCTCAGCTTCTTCCATTATATTATTGGGGAGGGGGACTAGATGAACTCAGAGATTCTTTCTGGCTCTCAGTTTTTGATCCTGAGCTTACATTCTATCCAGAGAGACACATGCATAAGTTAGCATTGCTGTTGAATCATTTCAGTTGTGTCTGACTCTTTGTGACTTCATTTGGGGTTTTTTTTTGACAGAGATTCTGGAGTGGTTTGCTGATATGGAAATTGAGGTAAACAGGGTTGAGTGATTTGCCCAGGGTCTCACAGCTAGTGTCTGAGGTCAAATTTGAATTCAGGTTGATGCGTCTTCCTGACTCCAGGCCTGATGCTTCATCCACTGAGCAACCTAGCTGCATATGACATAAACACATTGTAAACAATTTTTGGGGGGGACATGTGCAGCTTGAGAGAATAGGATGTTTCATATAGAAGGTGACTTTTGAGCAGAGTTTTGATGGAAATGGAATTCTGAGAGACAAAAACAAGCAAGGAATGAATTCTGGGCATGGTGGTCAACCAGTGCAAAGGTGTGGAGATGGGAGCTGGAGATTATATGACAGCTAGCAAAATGGCCAATTTGCCTGAACCATAGAGTGTGGAAATGGGAGTAATGGGAATAAGTTCAGGAATGGCACCTTAGTCTATCTAACGAACATCCCTTCTCTTGACTTTATGTTTCTTCTCTCCCCTAGGAATTCCTTCCTTTTGAAGGAAGTGTGATCCTTAGAGGCAGTGTAGTTAAATGGAGAGCTCTGCCTTTAAAGTCAAGAGAAAATTGGGTTCAGATCGTGCCCTTGATATTTTACTAGCTATATGGTTATGGGAAACATGCTTTCTGAGTCTGTTTCCTTGTCTAAAAAGTAGGATTGTTATAAAGATGAGGGGAGACAATAGGCAAAAACTTCAATATAAATTCCAGTTATCATCATTCCTAGAGAATGAAGAAATCCACTTTACCCTCTCACTTCAAATTTCCCCAGATGTTTTCCTCCCTAGTTATGTGTTTCTCTCTAGTAGATGGGGACAATTGCACTTCTGTATTAATATAAAATAGGTGTTGAATAAATGCTTGGTGGTTGATTTCACATCTTAACTCAGTACCCATAGGAATTCTGGTCAAATGGAAGGATTAAACTTATTGATAGGACTAAGGGAAATAGTGGACAGTCTACAGAAGCATATGGAAGGTTTAATGCCAGAAAAGTTACCACAAAATTGGGGCTATCCAAAAATTGAATGGGCTGCTTTGGGAGATAGTACGGTCCACTCATTAGAAGTCCTTAAACAATGACTAGATGATCACTTCTCAGGGATGATGTGGGAAAGTTTTCCTTTCTAGGTGAAGTTTAAGAAATAATTGCCTTCTGAGGTCCATTCCAACTTTGAGGCTCCATGATTCTGGGTAGTAGCATAGTGATAGTGAGGGGTGTTGGTATCATAGAAACAAAGTTTCATAGAGCTGGAAGGGACTTCAGAGGGAAAATAGTTCAATCCTCTCATTTTAAAGATGAGGAAATACAAGCTGGGAGAGGTGGTTTGATCAAATTCACACAGGAAGTGGAAGAGGTGGGATTTGAATCCAGGTCCACTTTACCAAGCAATGGTATCCCAGTACTTAGAGGGTATTAGGAATTGCCCTTCCTGGTAGGTTATAAAGAGAATGTAGAATATTCTCTAACTGCTGCCAATTCAACACACAGAATTTTAGAAGCTGGTTTTGACCCCGTTGACTCAGGACTAGTACTCTGTGATGATGAAATGTGTTTTGGTTGGGTGAATGGGAAGTTTCTTTGAGACTATGGTGGGGGGGAAGAGCAGAGACAACCTTATCTCTTTATCAGGCTGTCACAGTGAACCTCTTTTGTATTGTCTTTCTTCTTTCCTTATGTCACGTGAATGAGAATTCTAAAATCAGAGCACCCTGGTGGCTGGTGAGCCCGTGAGATACAACAAAGCCCTCTGAGGACCCAAGACCACCAGGGTCCCAGTGCAAAGAACATTGGGAATATTGTTTCCTTAGTTATAGTTACTTTGTCTAAGTTTTAGCTAAAATTTTTTAGCGTCTGTTCTACTCTATTGATTCATAATACGTTTTTAGATTTCCTAATTATTATGTTTAACTCCTGACTTTTCCCACTTTACAAGCAGAAAAGTCCCTCAAAATACTCAGCAAGACTATATGATACCAACAAGAGATTCTTACTCCCCAATAACAGGGAGACCTAAAGAATAGTCATAACTGGTTGTAGTTTAACTCTGAAGTCATCAGTCAGTCACTAAGCATTTATTTAGTACCTACTATGTGCCATGCACTAGGCTAAGGGCTGGTGACCAGAAGAAAGGCACAGTCCCAATAGGATGATGGCATGCAAAAAAGCATGTACAAATGTGATACACATAGGGAAGTCTCCAGTGGAGTGCAAAGGGATTTGGCATAGCCTTTTATTAAATATATCTGCCAACAATTTATATAAAGATACAGAGGATAGTATCATCACATTTACAGATGCCATAAAGTTAAGTGAGAAGCTAACAGGATCTCAAAGGCCTCAAGACACGAGAACATTGGGCAACACTAATTAGATGAGATTCAAAAAGTGTAAAAGCCAAAGTGATGCACTTGGGTTACTAGGTATATATGTGTGTGTGTGTGTGTGTGTGTATACACGGATAAAAGATAGGTGTGTATACACACAATATGTACACACATGTATGCACAAACATATGCATATATACATGCATTTGTATATATACATACACATATACATATACATGCACACACACATATGTAGTCCAGCAGAAGATGAAAGAGGCACAACTAAAATAGGCAACAATTTGCCTTAAACAGATGTGAGAGTGGTACTGTACAAGAAGAATTAGGGTACTCCAAATTTAATATGATTAACCAGTATGATATGGCAACCCAAAAGTTAATGCAATAAAGACAGTATCTAGGACTAAGGAGACCACAATTGTACTGTACTCAGCGTTGGTCAGATTTCCTTTGGAGAATTGATTCAGTTCTGAATACCGGGTCTTAACAACTTTGATAACCTAGAGGGATTCCAGGGGAAGCCTGTGCTCCATGAAGGTCAGCTAAAGTGGAGATACTTCACCAGGAGAACATATTCAAGGGAACAGGATAGCTGTTTTTAGGTACTGGAAGGACTGTCACATGCAAGAGGGATTGACCTCTCCTTGGTCTCAGAGGACAGAACTAGGAGCAGTGGGTAGAAGTTTCAAAGAGGTCAGTTGAGGCTTGATAAAATGAAAGGTTTTCTAAGACTTAGAACTGTTCCAAAGTGGAACCAGCTGCCTCCAGAGGATTCTCCATCACTGCTGATCTTGAAGAAAAGTCTAGGTGTTGGCCATGTTGAGTACAGAATTCTTATTTAGGTACAGAGTGGGCTAGATGGGTGCTAAAGTACCAGCTTTGAGCTTCCATGTTCTCATTCTGCTGCAGCCCATAGAATAAGAAAGACCATGTGTCACTGCAATGAATTGGAAATGGAAAGGGAGGTGGGCAGGTCATTCCCCAGAATTTTTAGAAGGAAAAAAAATGGTGACCAGGGAAATAGACCAGGATGATGACCAGACTATACTTGAGTACTTAGAGTACAGGGTCCTGGGAGAAAGGACTAAATGGAAAGGAGAGGAAACACTGAACCAGCAATACTTCCTCCTTTTTGCCACCGTTTCTCTGTGTCAATCCCCATACTTCATTTTGAAAACCTTCAAGTGTCGTATCTGTGAGCTGCTATCATTACTATAGAAAAGTCATTCTTCTCATCTTCAATGGTGCTCAGACAGAAAGCATCTGGAGACTAGTCACTATGTTGCTCTAGTTCTTTTGTATTTAATACTTTGTAGACCATTGTACACACGGATAAAATGACTGCTTTTTTGTAGTTGAATAAAAGTGTTGGGATGCAAGCTCATCCTCTGTGAGCTCACTGAAAGCATCTTCTGGACCTCTCCAGTAGCAGAAAGGATAACAGGGAGGATAGACACTTCATCCTGTTCCCTCATGGTTTTGATTTGTTCTGCAAGATTCGATATCTTGAAAGCTTTTTATTCCGTGCAGCTAGAATATGAGACTGGTGTGGTGACATCTATTTAAAACACTGTTCTTATGTTTGCAGGGATCAATGATGTGTCTGGGCATGATCATTAATCATAACCATTGCTGTGCTAATTTCCCAGCCCCTATTCTAGTCTGACACCCCTTACTTTAGCCCCTATCTCCACCTTTCATCTCATCCACAAGTTGCTATTTACCTCTTACTCAGAGTCCCCATCTCAGATCTAGACACCCAGGGCCTCTGAAGCTGACCTTGGCAAAACCTTCCTCAAACCTGCACAGCGACATCATCACTGGTGTTTTGGGGCTGGGGAGCCTCTATTCTTACTGCTGGTACATGAGAAGGGATGATCATATTGATGCTCTGGTGAGAGATGCTGCTAGAACATTGCTGGAACTTTCAACTTGCTTCCCATGAGAAGAAATTATGAATAATATTTGGGTTCTATCTTCCCTCCTTCCTTTCTTGCTGTCTCTCCCTCCCTCCCTCCCTCCCTCCCTCCCTTCCTTCCTTCCTTCCTTCCTTCCTTCCTTCCTTCCTTCCTTCCTTCCTTCCTTCCTTCCTTCCTCCCTCCCTCCCTTCTTTCTTTCCTCCCTCTCTTTCTTCCTTCTTTATTCTCTCCCTCCCTTTTTTCCTTCTTCCCTTTCCTTCTTCTTCCCTCCCTCTCACCTTCCCTCCTTTCCTTCCTTTCCTTCTTCCTCCCTCTCTCCTTCTCTTTCTTTCTTTCTTTCTTTCTTTCTTTCTTTCTTTCTTTCTTTCTTTCTTTCTTTCTTTCTTTCTTTCTTTCTTTCTTTCTTCCCTCTTTCTCCTCCTCCCTTCCTTCTACTTTTCCTTCTTCCCTTCCTTCTTTTTCCTTTTCTTCTTTCCTTCCTTAGGCTAGCCACTGGGAGATACAAAGGAAAAAAAAACAGCCCCAACACAAAACACTTAAATTCCTCTAGGAGAAGTTCTGGTGTCAGGAGATATCTGGATTCAAATTCTATCTCTGCCATTTACTATCTGTGTGACTATGATTCAGGTCACTTAACTTCCATGAGCCTCAGTTTCCTAATCTATAAAAAGGGTATAATAATAACACCTACCTTACAGGGTTGTTACAAGGTTCAAATGAGAATACACCCACCCACACACCATACACAAATCTTTGCAAACCTTAAAGCCCCTCTTAAAAGTTAGTGATAATTATTATGGAGTTATTATTATTAGCTGTCATAGTAGATACACAGGCTGGCATTTATAGGTTATAAAGGCTTCCCTGTTGGTTAGCTTTAGAACTTAACTAGCCCTTTCAATGTGGTTTCTATGGGAAAATGCATTCCTACAAGCTGCTTAGAACGAGCTGAGAACGAGTAAAGCTGAGGACAGTATGTCTTTTAAATTCTTCGTGGATGGAAGAGACAGGTAAATATTACCTGCTGTTTGGACACAGTTCTCAAATACAAGCCTCCATTGGAACACGGGCCACCTTCTCAATACCCAGTTGTCCTCAATCACAGGCCAAGCCACCCTTCCCTTATTGAATCTCACCTATTTTGCCTTCTCCTCATCTCCTGAGCCCCTTTCTTCCCATTTACCTTTTACACTATTTTTGTTTTCCTTTCCCTTCCTCCTGGATGGGGTCTATTTCATGAATATTAATGGCTTGTATTAGATCACTGAGACTTGGCAGGTGAGAGAGGTGGCAGCATCTTCAGATTTCTGCCCATCCTACTTTCATGGCCCTTTATTATTTCTCCCAGCAGATGGCAGTAAAATACTGCACAAGTTCTACAAAACTCAAATCTGAAATGTCATTTTTAGGGGAAAAAAATCTAACAGGTCATGAGGTTGTGAGATGGAAAGAAGGCATGTTTGCAAGCAAAGAATATTTCGTACTTGAAAAATCCTAGCACTGCATACATTTAGGCAGCTAGCAGAAGCTGAGTTGAACCTGCTCGGCCATTCAACAGAAATCAATAGCCTTCCAGAAAAAGCACACTGCTGTGTGTGTGTGTGTGTGTGTGTGTGTGTGTGTGTCCATGTACATCATAGTCTGGGTAGGTTTCAGGAAAGTAGTCTTCTCAGAAGTTCGTTGTTAAGTGTTGCATGAAATATTACATTCAATCTGCATGAAATAGGAATTTAAAATGTATTTATTAGTATCCATATGGTTATGCTTGAATTTGGACACCAGGGAATTTCTGTTCTTACGATCACTCCTATTAGTGTTAATGGGAATGATGTGTGCAAATCCCCAAATCCCAGTGCATTGGAACAGGAATCGACCAGCAGGGCTTAAAATACATACTGGAATTAAATTTGTTGGTGGGGAAACTGAGAGAATAGCAGTTGTGATTACATTTTGAAACTTGGTGGGAATATTTCGCCTGAAATGACATAGCCCCAAGTGTTATTATTATTTCAGTGAAACACTCAGTTTAGCGAAGCTGTCGTCTGGGTTCAGAGCCAGATCCTGGAGTGGGTTTCTCAGATTGCCGAAACTCAAAGCTGGAATTCAGCCAACCCCAAAGGGCTTCTCCAGCTGTTCCTTGTCACTGCAGAGGTGGTCTTTAGGACCAGCTTCCAAGAAGAAAGAACTGGTGATAACATGGTGTAGTGGAAAATTCTCTGAATTTGGAGGCAGAGGACCCGGATTTGATTTGAGCTTTGCTACCTCTGTGACCTTGGGCATGGTTGCTTGGTTTCTCTGGGCCATAGTTCCTCATCTAGAAAGTGAGAGGCCTAGACTAGAGAAATTCTAAGGTCCCTTATACTTCTAAATCACTCTGATCCTCCTTATCCATTGTGTAGTGTTGGGCAGGCCACCCACTCCTCTGGGCCTCAGTTCCTCACCAGTAAAATGAGGTGATTGCATTAGGTGGCCTCTGATCTCCCTGCCAACTCTAAATCTGATAGGTTTTTCTCAGGCCTAATTCCTATCAACCAATCTGTCATTTGACACTATTTGATACTGTTGATCACCCTCTCCTCCTGGATACTTTCCTCATTTAGCTCCTGTCTGTATGGGAGTTCTTTCTCAGTCTCCTGTATTGGCTTATTATCTCTGTCATGCCTCCTAACTCTGGGTGCTCCCCCAGGCTCTATCCACAGTGCTCTTATCTTCTCCAGACACTCAACACACTTTTGTTGTTATTGTTCAGTTGTTCAGTCATGTTCGACTCTTTGTGAGCCCATGGACCATACTATCCACGGGATTTTCTTTCCCCCCAACTTATTTATTTTTAGTTTTCAATATTCACTTTTGTAAGATTTTGAGTTACAGATTTTTTCTCCCTTTCTTCCTTTCCCTGGCCCCAAGATGGCGTACAATCTGATATAGGCTATACATGTACAGTCATATTAAACATATTTCCACATTAGCCATGCTGTGAAAGAAAAATCCATGGAATTTTCTTTGCCAAGATATGGGAGTGGTTTGGTATTTCCTTCTCCAGTGGATTGGTACTCTTACCTGCCTTGTTTAACTCTATGCAGATGACTCCCTGCTCTGTATAGTCATTTTTGGTCTCCCCTTTGAACTTCAGCACCAGGTCACTGGTTGCTTATTGGAAGAACTAGATATTCCTGCCTGAAACATCTTACACTCAACATGTCCAGAGCTAAATGTAATATATTCTCCCTTCTCTTCTTCTATATCATCCTATTTCTTTCAAAGGCACATCTGACCTCCCAACTTTGCAGACTCATAACCTCAGTATTTTCCTGGACCCTGCACCTTCTCTTGCCCCACATATTCAGTCATTTACCGAATTTGATTATTTATACCTTTGTAACATCTCTCACCTTGGACCCCATCTCTCCACTCACACAACCACTGTTCAAGTTCAGGCCCTTCTCACTTTTCACAGATTATTTCAGCAGCCTCCAAATTGGTTTTCCTGTCTCAAATCTTTTCCCATTCTGGTCCATCTTACACACTGCTGTTAAAGTAAATACAGATCTGAACAAGTAACTCCTTCATTCAATCAGCTCCAGGAGCTATTACCTTTAGTATAAAACATAAATTCCTTTCTTAGGTCTAAACGCCCTATACGGCCTGAATCTATTCTGTCTTTTTAGCCTAAGATTAGGCATCACTCGTCCACTTAAAAAACTCTTGAATCCAGCCAAACTGGCCTTCTCACTGTCTCTCCCATATAACAATCCATCTCCCATCTCCATGCTTTTACACTGGATGGCCTCCATGTCTGATAATCACTCCCTTCTTTCCTTTGCCACATAAAGTCTCCCTCTTCCTTTAAGATGAAGCTCAGATACCATCTTTTCCACGAAGCCTTTCCTGATTCCCTCAATTGCTAGTACCCTCCCTTCCAAATTACTTTGCCTTTAAACTACTTTGTACATAACGGGAGTAAGAATAAGAACATTTATATTGTACTTTAAGGTTTGCAAAGTGCTTTCCAAATGCTTTTTTATTTGATCTTCACAAGAACCATGGAAGTTAGGCTCCGTGATCCTATTTTACAGATAAGGAAATGAAGTCAGGGTCACACAGTTAGTTCCAAAATGTCTGAGTCCTTCTGAGTCCATTTCTAATGCTCTATTCATGGCATCAGCTGGCTACCAAAAGTTGTTGTATTGATTAATTTTATAGATAAATGGTTTAAAAAATATGTAGTTGTCTCTTCCATTAGAATTTAAACTCTATGCAGGTGATTCCCTGCTCTGTATATACATTTTCAGCTTCCCCTTTGAGCTTCAGTACCACATTACTGGTTGCTTATTTGAAGAACTAGATGTCCCCAAAACATCTTCTACCCAATACGTACAATGCTGAACTTGAATATTCTTCCCTCTCCAAATCCTTTCTTCTTTCAATAACCCCATTACTGTCAAAGGCACAACGGGTCTTCCAAGTTTGCAGTCTCATAACTTGAGTATTTTCCTAAACTCTGCACTGGAGAGTAGAGACTGTTTCATTCTTTGTAGTTGCATCGCTATTACTTAGCCTCATGTCTGGGCACATAATAAGTACTTAGTAAATACTAACTGATTAATTGATTGGTTGGTTGATAAGTCCCTGTTTTCTGGCAGGCTTGATTTTACATTCTTCCTATCACATCCATCCCTGGTCCTGCTTCTCTCCTTTCCTTCCCAGCCTTGGGCTGAGACTGCAAGGTCTCACAGCCAGCCTTGTCCCTTCTCAGCACACCATCTTGGAGCTGCCTCCCTAGATCTCTGTGGCTGCCATAGCTTCTCCTCTCACAAGCAGGCTCCCTCCAGAGTGAATCAGTTTGAATCGGCAAGGGAGAAGTGTCAACCCTGCCATGGATTCCAGCTGTCCCTGACTGACAGCCTTGGCCTGGCACCTGACCAAGGAAAGAGAGATAGGAGGGATGCAGCTGAGACATTCCCTGCCCCTTCCAGCTGGGAGGATTCTGATGCCAAGAAAGAAATCCTTTCATGTGGGGAGACAAAGAGCCAGCCAGCCTTCCTCTCGTGCTGACCCATATCTTTGTTCTTCCCCTCCTCTTGGTCATGTTGCTCTGGATAATTAGAAGAAATCTGGGGCCAAGACTGCTGGGGCTCCTATATGGCCTTGTGCCAATTCCAGACCTGGTTATCTTCAGTGTTTCCTTAGGATTTTTAGGCTTTGTTAGAAGATACTCCGCTCTTGGGAATGGCCTAGATTCATAATGGCTAAGTCAACATATTCTAATCATCTAGTCTTGCTTAAGTACCTACAAGGTTTAATAGTGGTACCTGCATTCGTTTTTGGCATTGTTCAGGGATAGGAAAGAATGTCCCCCCCCACCTCCACTCCCCTTATACAATGTACTTCCTATTCTGGATTTAGAGTTAGAAGAGATTTGGTGGCCCTCTAGGTCAAAACAGTCCCCACTCTTATCATCATTTCAACCTCTGCTTGAAGACCTCCAAGGTGGTGGGGACCCACCACCTCCTGGAGCAGCTCATTTCAATTTCGCATAGACATTATCCTTAGAAAATTGTAGAAATCAAACCTGAATTGGTTTGTTCATAACTTCCACCCATTTCTTCTGGTTCTGCTTTGCAAGAAGCAGAACAAGCTTAATCTCTCCAGCCCTTCAGACACTTAAAGATGGCTTGCATGTTTTCCCTTACATCTCTGCTTCTCTAGTCTTCTCCAATCTCTGTGTAGGGCCAAGGATGTGTTAGGGTCCTTGAGCTGTGTTGTGTAGGGAGGAGAATGGAACAAATGATACAGTGAACTGGGTGAAATATTTAGAGTCAGGATGACCTGAATTGAAACCTGAATCTTCCATTAAGTTAACTAGCTGTGGGACCCTCAATAAGTCACTGAACTTCTCTCAGTCTCAGTTTCCCTGTCTGTAAAATGGGGATAGTAATAGCACCTACCTTGTCAACAGGCAGTCATGATGTCATGAGACTTATGTGAAAACCAGGTAGGTTACATAGAAAGTGCTTTGTGATACATGTTGGCTATTTTTATTATTGGGTCGTAGATTAAGAATTTTGCAGTTTTGAGTTATAGAAAATGGTGTTTCCTAACCACATTTGTCCTTTACAAGCCACGAATAAATTCAAAAACCCTTAATATGCATTATGAACATGATCTCATTTGATCATAAAGCATCAAAGATTTTGAATTGCTGCTAAGGCCCTTAAAGGTCATTTAGGCGAATTCCCACATTTGCCAGATGAGAGGTTTAACGCTCAGAGGAGGTTAAAAGATTTACTCAAATTCACTTAGGCAGAAGTCCAGAGGCAGCTAGCTGACCCCATGGTTAGAGTATTGGATCTGGAGTCAGGAATTCAAATCCAGATTAAGGGATTTACTAGCCGTGTTAGCCTAGGCAAATTACTTAGCTACCACCTGTCTCACTTTCATCTGTAAAATGGGAAGAAGGATATTACCTGCTTCCCAAGGTTATTATGAGGAACAAATGAGATCATATTTATAAAGTGCTTTTTAAACCTTAAAATGCTATATTATTTTTGTTTTTATTAAATGGGAGAGCACTGATTTGAACCGAGGCCTCCTGATCACTATACGATCTCCATAAGGCAAGTGCTACAAATATTACCTATACTTTTACAATTGAGGAAACTGAGGCTCATTGGGTCAGTGACTTAGATATAGACACACTAAGTGCTAGAGGCAGGATTTGAACCCAGGGCTTTCTGACTCTAAGTTCAGTGGTCACTCTACCACTCCCTGTCTCTT
This sequence comes from Petaurus breviceps papuanus, assembly GCF_028583685.1. Taxonomy (NCBI): domain Eukaryota; kingdom Metazoa; phylum Chordata; class Mammalia; order Diprotodontia; family Petauridae; genus Petaurus; species Petaurus breviceps. Next base: position 13,251,860 of record NW_027185876.1, on the reverse strand, counting down.
TTATCTGGCCTTTTCCCTGAGGGCAGGCAGAATTCTGTAACTGCAGATAAGAGTGTTTTCTAACTATGACAAGCTCTTCATATGGGTTATGAGGAGGAGAGAATTGGGAACTGTTCTATTGGGATTGTGGAGCACAGGGGCCCCTTTTTGTTTTTTCTTTGTACCCCTAGGGCCCAGAATAACCCTTGACCCTGGTGAACACTTAATAAATGTTTGTTGATTGCTTATTGAATGGATGAGAAATGGGGAGGAGATTCTAAATTCAGCTCTTTAGTTTTAGTTTAAAGAGGAAGGGGAAAGATTCCTTTCTTTTGGAGAAACTAATTTTCCCTCATGTTTTATAAGTTTTGTATTGCCATAGTAGAAGAGAATCTTTTTCTTTCTCCATTCTGAATGGAATGAAAAACAGACAAAATTCTTTTCAACCCAGCCTTGGTTCAGTAATGATCAGCTTCAGTGGTAGAACAAATTGGCTGTTGACAATGACTGTCACATCCTAATAGGGACACAAAAGAAAAAAACAACATACTCTATTCATTATAAGACAGAAGTGCCCAAATTAGGTTTTGTCCCTTTAAATTTTATTGACTTTAAAATGGAGATCTTGGGCCCTCTTAACTGTGAATTTAGTCTGATATTACAATTACTTTTAATCTCATTCAACTCATGCTCTCTGAAAGGTCTGAAACTTTTGGTCACCAGGAAAAAAAAAAGCACACACTGACAACTCTTTGACAGATGCTTTGCTTAGAATTCAAATGGTTCCAAGCAAGGGAGAAATTTAACATAATTAATAGAGATGATCTGAGTCTACCTTAAAAACAACCCTAATTTAGAATCATTACTACTGAGTTGGATAGCGTCCTATTTTCTCAGCATGCTGTCTTGCTTTAGTATTACCACACTCAACCTGGGATCCTTGAACACCTATCCAAACATCAGCATACTTAGCAACTTCCAGTTTCCAGCTATCATCATTCACTCAGAAAGAATGGTAGTAAAAATCAGAAGCATTCCACCTGTGGGGTGAATAATGGGAGGTAAAGACCTCTGCATGCTGTCTTTCCCAGGTTAGAGTTTATGATTGGGAAGATATCCCAAATTGAAAAGTCCAGTCCCTCAAAAGGAGTTATTTTCCACGAGTGAGCCAGTCTGCTGAACTCATTATGTCTAAAAATATATATATGTACTCTGTGTGTGCAGACTCCTTCAATCCCCTTGCAATCCACAGACCAAAGGTGAAGGCTGAGGCAAATTGAAGATTGAGGTGTCCAGAGAGGGATGTACTTTAAGTAGAAAGTCACTACCATCTGTTTTCTCCCTGTCTCATACAAAGGACTTTGGTTTTTAATGAAGTTTCTAGCTAGGTTTATCTGATACTTATTACCTGCCCTAAACCCAAAAAGAAGGAAACACTTATGGGATATCTCAGACAGAGATATGTTCTTCATCATGGTTATTTACAATATTGGGGCAGGAGAGGAATGAAAGTGCTTGGATTTCTGAATATCGTTGGACTGGTAGGAATGGGACATAATTCTTAATGAAACATTTTGGTGGGAGAAGACAAGTCACAATGTTGCTAAGGTATTTCCATTTCAACTAGACATAGTGTCATTTCTAAATTCCATCTGGAATACTATGTTTGGTCCTGGGTAACAGATTTTTAGGAGGACATGGATGGGTTAGAGTACTCCAGAGGAAGGCAACAAGATGGCTAGGGAAACAAACCATTCCATCAATATAAAGTTCAGTGGAAGGGAATGGAGACATTTATCCTAGAGACGAAAAGACATAGGGAAAAGATAAAAACTGTATTCAAGTATTTAAAGGGTTGCTACTTGGGAGTAGTACAAAACTTGGTTTTCTTGGCCCTAGAGAACAGAACTAGGAACATGTATTGCAAAAGGTAAAGTGGCAAACCAGTTTCATATAAGGAAACTGCTCGAGTAACAAAAGCCATGCAAAAGTAGAATGAGCTCATCTTGGAGTCCCAATAACCCTTTGAAACTGATAATGTACAAGAAATTCTTCTAGTATGAATTGGAATAGATATCCTCTGAAGTCACTTCTAACTTTGCAAATCTGTTAGTATGTTGATATGCAATCCAATTTTTTTGCGCGGCAAAATGCCTTTCATTTAAGGAAATTGAGATAATTTTGCAAGCCCTTTTTCTAGGTCTATTCTCTCTCCTGAGCTATGTTCCCATATCATCAATTCATTTTTAGACATCTTGAACCAGATATCCAATAGACATCTCAAATTTAATATATCCAGAAGAGAACTCAGCATCTTTTCCCTTAAACTTCCCCTTTTCTTTTACTTTCCTATTAACTATCAAAGGCAGCAACATCTTCTCAGTTACCTAGACTCACAACCACAGTCATTCTTGACTCATTACCACTCATTTCACATATATGATTTGTGATCAAATTTAATCATTTCTACTTTTACAATATCTCTTTTATTTGTCCCCTTCATTCCATTCTTATAGCCACTATGTGAGATCAGGTCATCAACATCTCCCACCTGGACTGTTACAATAGTCTTCTAATTTGTCTTCTTGCCTCAAGTCTCTACCCCCCTCCAATCTATCAATATTTCAATCAGTCTTCCAATATATCCAATCTACGATCCAGCTACACTGGTCTAATTGAGGATATGAATACACAGCACTTCACCTTTCATCCCTTTGCTCTTGTACTCTCTGTTCCCCATGCTTACAATGCTCCCCCTCCCCTCTTCCACTTCTTGGTTTCTTGGACTTCATTCAAGACTCCACTAACATCCCTTCTCTTCAGGCCCTTCCTGGCCCTCCCAGATTCTAGTGCCTTTCTTTCTGAGACTACCTCCTATTTATACTATATATATCTTCTATGGTCCTAATTATTTACATACTTATCTCTCCCATTAGAATATAAGTTCCTTGAGGGTAGGGGCCATGTTTTTGCTCTCCTTTGTATTCCTAGAATTTAGTACAGTTTCTGCACATAGGAAGCACACAATGAATTCTTTTTGACTCTCTGATTGGTATTTTAAATAAAATGGATATAATCTCACTAATTTGCACGTTCCCTACAAACAAGCAATTAGCAGCCCATACATGATTGTACAGCCTACTCTCCTCTTACCCATGTCCTCCCACATGTTTATCCCAGGGAGAATACTTGACAACATGCTGTGAGTTTTTAGTTTCTCCAAAATCAGTGAGAATTATAGTGGAGTGCTTGAACTGTCCACTTCCTATCTCTCATCCTTGCTACATGACCAGCCCATCTGGTTTTTGATCATATATTTCCTTAATGATATCTATTATACCATTTTATATGCCACAGTCTACTTATATTCACATGTACCACTCCATTGCCCTCTGTGTGGTATCCATTTTCAATACTTGGAGGTTTTTGTCTTCCCTGTCTCATAGCCATATGAATGAATAAACAAAGTTAATGCATTTATTAGGCAATTATTATGTTCTAGACATCATGCTAGGTACTAAGAATACAAAAACAGAGAATCAAAATAAACTCTGTACCCAAGAAGCTTACTTTCTAATAATTGAAAACAATATGTAAAGGGTAGCTTAAGGTAAGGCAGGACAGAGGGATGGATTGGGAATGCCTAGAAAGTATTTAGTTGGGCTAGGAAGTGTGTGGTGTACTAAAGCCATTGAAATAAGGTGAAAGAAAGAAAGCCTGTGACCCAAGGGTCACTGCTTGGAAATGACCAGAAACAACACTGGGCCACATTTTAACATAGAGCAAAATAGATGGGCAATACGATAATGATGCTAACTGAATAAATGGATCCTTGGACATATAGATAAGACCATAACTACTAGAAGTATGAAATAATAGGGGCAGCTAGATGGTGCAGTGAATAGAGCACTGGCCCTGGAGTCAGAAGGACTTGAGTTCAAATCCGGCCTCAGATATTTAACACAAATTAGCTGTGTGACCTTGGGCAAGTCACTTAACCCCAATTGCCCTCCAAAAAGCCAAAAAAAAAACCCCCAAACCCTAAAACAAAAGAAGTATGAAATAATACTTCCACCATACTCTGGTAAAGCTTTTCTGAGTTTTTCATTTAGATCTGTGCTCGCCAACTTACACAAGACGTATAGGACTTGGAAAAGATTCAGAGGAGGGTAACAGAAATGATAAAAATCCTGGCAAGTGGGTTGTATGTGGGCAGGATAGAACTGGGGATATTAAGCATAGAGAAGAGAAGGCAGAGCGGTGTTTACTGACAGTCTTTAGGGATGTGAAAGGTTATTTGAATGGTATAAGCAACTGTTCTCCATTTCTACTGCAGATGGCTCTGAAAGAAAACGAATCCACAGTGCTAAAGGGATGAAGTGGTCAATTTCATCTTAATATGTAAAGCAATGTAACTAGCATCAAACAAATTGTAACTTAAAAAATGTAACATATAAAAGATAATAAAAATAGCTAGCATTTATATAGCCCTTATGTTTTACAAAGTTCTTTAATATATTATCTCATTTGATTTTCATAATAGCCTTGAGAGGTTGGTGCTATTTGTAGAAGAAGAGACTGAGGTAGACAGGTTAAATGACTTGCTAGTGTCACATTGTTTTTTTAGAACAGTATTTGAACTTTAGTTTTCCTGATTCCAAGTCCACCCATCTATCTACTATTGCTGCCAATCTTATGTACCAAGGTGTGAGGCATGAGTGCCCATTCTGAAAGGAGACTGCAGAAACTCAATGGAGATAAATTCTGTAATAAGATAAAAATAGATTTTTTTGGTGTGTATTTCAGGATCCCACAACCTTAGACTATCTGGATCCTCTGATCATACATACATAATTATACCAAAGAAAGAACAGGTGTGTGTACACAATGCAAGTGCTTTAGAAGTGACAGGGAGCCAAGAGGAGAGGCAAGAACTGTTTTGGGAAGAAAGATCAAGCCAAGGCTAGAATTGGAGAGAACTAAACTTGACAATGTGAAGCCTCCAGTGCAGAGCAAGAGACTGAAGAAATGCCACATGAGAGAGGGATGCCTTCTGGAAAAAAAGACCTAGACAGAGTAGTCAGGAATACAGATGGTGTGAATGTATGCAGAGCCATAGTGAGGAATATGGTTGCTTTTGCTTCTATGACAAAGAGAATGTGGGGAATGTAAGTGAGAAATTGGGATGAATGGATGGGGGGAACCCAAGGGAAATAACATGTTCTACATTTTCCAGTAAGGGGTAAAGGAAATTACGTCATTTCCTCTGAGTGTAGAAGGTATGTTGAGGGTGGGGAAAAGAAAAAGGAGGAGAGAATAAAATATGGAAATAATACTATGGAGAATAAGATTTTATGGTTGTTCAGTCATGTCTGACTCTCCATCACCCCATTTGGGGTTTTCTCATCAAAGATACTGGAGTGGTTTGCCATTTCCTTGTCCAGTTCATTTTACAGATGAGGAAACAGAGGCAAACAGGGCTAAGTGATTTTCCTAGGGTGACACAGTTAGTGTCTGAGGCTGGATTTGAACTCGGGAAGATGGATCTTCCTAACTCCAGTCCAGTAATCTACTGACTGTGGCACCTAGCTGTCCACAGGATAATAAGTTGGCAGTCCCTAAATGGAGAGGAGGTTTTCTAGCAAAAGCAAAGAATCAGCTGAAAGTAATGTCTTCTCCTCCTCTGAAATTACTGTCAACACCTAGAAAAAATAGTGAACAGCATAAAGTTTCATGAGTATACTAAGCAAAATAAAGTGTTCTTGAGAGGTTTATGAGTGTCAAAGTTACATGAGCTTGCAGCATCAATCTAAGATCGATCTGTCTCTCTCTCTCTCTCTCTGTATGTATGTATCATCTATCTTTCTAGTTAAATATATATAAACATGTATGCTATATATTGGTGTGCATATACATATGTATATATGTGAATATATTTAGAGTTTTCTGTGTAAATATATATTTGCATATATACAACTTATATACATTTATGGGATAGTTAGATGGGATAGTGGCTAGAATGCTTGTCGTGGAACCAGGAAGACCTGTGTTCAAATCCTGCCTCAGCTTTTTTTTTTTTTTTTTGCTTTTTGGAGGGGGGAAGGCAGGGCAATTGGGGTTAAGTGACTTGCTCAAGGTCACACAGCTAGTGTTAAGTGTCTGAGGCTGGATTTGAATTCAGGTCCTCCTGAGTCCAGGGCCGCTGCTCTATTCACTGCATCACCCAGCTGCTCCTACTGCCTTAGCTTTTAACTAGTTGTGTGATCCCAGATCTCTCTCAACTTCAGTTTCCTTATTGGCAAAATGCGGAGTATTACTAGTACTTATCTCATGGAGTAATTATAAGGATTAAATTAGAAAATATATATAAAAGCATTTCACAAAGCTTGAAATGCTATATTAATTTTTGTCACACATACACATAAAATGTATATATGGAACACATCAATACATTTCACAAAGACATACTCTGATGCCTCATTGTGACTCTGGGTTCTTGGGACTCTTCCAGAGGAACATTAGCTGTGGCAGGTCCTTCACACTGGAAAAAATTTGAATATGGCCCTTGATGGCAGAGCAAGTTTTTTTTTTCATTAATTTGTTTATTTTTAACAACAACCTATTTAACCACAGATCAGTAGTAAACTGGTAGGAAGTAGAAAAAGGCATTTAAGAGGGGCAGCTAGGTGGCACAGTGAATAGACCACTGTCCCTGGAGTCATGAGGACTTGAGTTCAAATCTAGCCTCAAACACAACACAAAAGCTAGCCATGTGACCTTGGGTGAATCACTTAACCCCAATTGCCCTACCTTCCCTCCTCCAAAAAGCAAAAAAAAAAGGCATTTAAGAGAGCAAAGATGGGAAAAGTACCTAGATTGAACCAACTGAATAAAGAAAATACCCACAGTGTAGGCACACAAAACTGTGAGGGCATTGATGGCCACACATACAAGGTACATGAAAGAAAGGAAGATATAACAAAAGGCCTGGGAGAAAATCTTAGACTATATTAATACTGAAAACAGTCAATTGGGAGAACATTGATATCTACTGGCCTACATACCTACTCTTCTATCTCTACAAAATCTTTGTGAGAGTTAGCTGTACATGAATTGAGGACATACTCAGTGAGGGTATGGGAGGAAGGAGGCTTTCCCAAGTGTTATTAAGCCATGGACCACATCATTATCATTTCAAAATTAATTTAAAGGTGTAGAGTATATACAATCACATTCTCTTTATTTATTGTTAATTTAAAAAAACTCCATGGAATAAAACACAACCTTATGGGCTTTTACAATAAGTTACCTCCCATTCACCTATCAATATCATTAAAGATTCCTTGAGAGATAAAAGAATATAAATAACCCTGTTCAATGATGCTCTGATTGTAATTGTCACTTCAGTCATGAAAAAGGGTGATATATGCTGATCAAAGGTATTCACAACTATGACACAGGACATTCAAGGCAGAGTCAGAGTTGAAGTAGGATTCACTATAAATGGTGAGGCCCTTGAGGTAGTCTGTTTGTGGACTGCATGGGACAGTTTAGCATAGCAGAGAGAGAGCTGGCCTTGAGATAAGGAAGATATGTGTCAAACCTGACGCAATACAATTTGCATAAGCTTGAGCTATCCCATTCTTTACATAGGGAAGCCCAAGTGGATGATGACTGTCTATTGCCCAGATTTTTTTTTAACATGCATTGGGATGGACACCCCAAAGAGCTTGCCCAACAATATGCATTTTGGGGATAGACAATGCAGATGGATAGTGAGCTGGGCCTAGATTTGAACAGTAGGAGGAGAGCAGATTGGATTGGTTTTGAAAAATTACAGAGCTCCTTTATTGATTCCAAGGTGCTCCAGAAAGCAATTGTACATTTTTTCAATACCAAAATTCTACCAGTGTTGCTATATTGCAGTAATATATAAAATTCACTTGCCTCCAAAGACATAAAAATGAGTATCACACAGAAGTCAATGGAGAGGTGAATGGTGGGCTTGAGGAAGCTGCAGTACATAACCAATGGGGAACTCAGAAAATGAACACTAATAATAGATACCATGAAGGAATTGTCTGATAGGTGGAGAAGATGGTGACAAAAATGAGGAATGCTAGATGGACAACCAGAGTGCTCCAGTGTTACCTTGTGATTCTAGGAATCCATGAAAAAGACCTCCAACACATTGGGTAGACCTCTAGTGGGCAGTCTGTGAGAAGACATAGACAAGTTACCAGTAGTTTCGTAATTGCCAAACCTAAAGGTCCTTTCTTAATCATTATCCTTCTTGACCCCTCTGCTACCTTTGACATTGTCAGTTACCCTTTCCTCCTTGAAATTCTCTTTTCTTTAGGTTTCCATGAGAGTCTCTACTCACTCTTCTTTTACACATCTGACCACTCTCAATCTCCTTTCCTAGGTCTTCAACCAGGTCATACCTGCTAATGATGATCTCCCCCCAGTGCTCTTCCCTGGGTTATCATCTATTCGCCCTCCCTCTCATTTCACTTGTTGATCTTATCAGCTCCCATGGATTCAAATAACATATCTCTGCAGATGACTTTTCCAGTCAATTTGTGTAGTAGACCTAATCTTTCTCTCAGCTCCCAGCATCACATCTCCAACTGTCTATTATACATGTTGAACTCAATGTCCCATATTTATTTCAAACTCAATGCATCTAAAACAAAACTCATATCTCTGCCCCCAAATCCTACTCTCTTCCTAACTTCCATATTGTTATTGATGGTGCCACCAAATTCCCTACTCACCTAGGATCACCAGCTATGTGTCATTCTTGATACCTCAGTGCCTTCTCACAACCCATATTCAATCAGTTGCCAAGTGCTGTGGATTATATATATACCTTTGTAACATCTCTTGTATACGCTTGCCACTTTCTCCCTTCTAACACTACCACAACCTTGCCTCATATGTGCACTATTACATCCTGTCAGTTGTTAAATTGATCTTCCCAAAGTATAGGTTTGACCCTGCAATTCCCTGCTATTAAATAAATTGCAGTGGCTCCCTATTGCCTTCAGAATACTCTGAATATAAAGACAAAAATCTGTTTGGCTTTTAAAGTCTGACATGATACCTTTCTAGTCTTCTTAAGCTTACTACACCACCAACATACTCTGCTATTGACCACCTTGCTAGTCTTCACACAAGACACTCCAATTCCCAATTCTAGGCATTTTCACTGCCTGTCTTCCATAGCTGGAACTCTCTTCCTCCTCACTTCTGCCTTCTGGCTTCTCTGGATTCCTTCAAATGTCATTTGAAGTTTCATATTCTGCAAGAAGCTTTCTTGGTCTTTTAAATCTTAGTATCTTCATTCTAATATCACCTCCAGTTTATTTTGTATATATCTTGTTTGTATATAATTGTTTGTGTATTATCTACCCATTATAATGGGAATTATTTGAAGCAGGGACAATCTCTCTCTCTCTGTCTTTCTCTCCTTTCTTTGTATTCTGAGTATTTACCACAGAATCTGATACATAGTAGGTGCTTAATAAATGCTTGTTGATTTGATAGGATGAGGAGGAATGTATTTCTTGTAATCTGAATCCTAGTCTGTATAAAGATCACAAACCCGTTGTGTATTATGTATATATGTACATATAAATATACATTTCTGCACACACATATATATTTGTGTGTATATGTTGAGTGTATATATATAGATATTAATTGCTTAATGGATATATGCATATGCACATCCTTCTCTATGTATATGTGTATATATAGGTATATACACATGCATATACATATGTATATGTACATACTTGTATATATATCCACATATATACATACTTATGAATGAATATCAATTTGGCTTTCGTCTCTACCCATATGCAACTAGGGAGATAACTTGGCATCAAATGAGTTATAAAATAAGGACACATATGTTCATCAAAGGTGTTTGCCATTGTTTTGGAAAATGTTCTGCTCATAGTCCCAACAAAAGAATTCCTTTTTGATGATAATATTCTGGATTCTTAAATGTCTCCCCAGTGAAATGTACCATGCTTAGGAAGAGATTGATCTAACTATCCACAGTGGAATAAATACCAAAACAGCTTAAAATTAAATAGACTCACAGAATTTGTGGTAGAAAAGACCTCAGCATCCATCTAGCTCAGTTCACACAGGAATCAATCAATCAGTCAATCAACAAGCATTTATTAAGTTATTTGCCAGCTACTACACCAGGATAAAAAGACAATAAATAAAACAACTGAAGAAGAATCCTTGCTACGATACTCCCAACAGTCATACAGTCTTTATTTGAAGTCCTCCATGGATGGGGCACCCGTTATTCTTAGAAGCAATCCATTTCACTTTGGGAGAATTCCAATTGTTCAAAATTTTTTCCTGTTATTAATTGATTTTTCAAAACTTTTTAAATGACTTTCCCCCATTGTTCCTCATTCTGCTATCTGGGACCAGGCAGAGAAGATCTAATTGCTTCTCTATATGATTGCTTTTAAAGTTCCCTTGAAGGTAATTATCAACCCTAAATCACCTAAATCTTCTCCTCTACAGGTTAACTATCCTTATTTCCTTCATATGATTGCCGTAAATTATGACCTTGAGACTCTTCACCATTCTGCTTGCTATCTTCAGCACATTCTCTAGTTTATCAACATCTTTTCTAAACCATTAAAAGTAGCAGATAATCCTGGACCATAAAGCCTTGTATTCACTCCACTGGCAACCTCTTTCCAACCTGAAGTTTAACCACTAAGGACTACTCTTTCAGACTAACCATCCAACCACTTTCAAATTCATTTGATTATATTATTTTATAGCTTTATTCTCTCCAGCTTCACACCCACAAGGATAGGATGAGATACTTTATCAAAGCTATACTAAAATCTAAGTAATGATAAATGTCATGTGCAATTGGATGGACAGCCCACACATAGATGGCGAATTTTAGTGAAAAATCTTTGTAGAGGGGTGGCCAGGTAGCAGAGCGAGTGAGAGCACTGGCTCCAGTGTTGAGAAGACCTGGAGATCAAATCCCGGGCTCAGACACTTAGCACCCACCCAGAAACACCTGGCCGTGTAACCTTGAGCAAGTTACTTAACCCCAATTGCTTAGGGGCGGCCAGGTGGCTCAGCAAGTAAGAGCACCAGCTCCAGTGTCGGGATGACCTAGATCAAATCCGGGCTCAGATACTCAGCACCACATCCAGAAATAACTGGCCATGTAACCTTGAGCAAGTTAGTTAACCCTGATTGCTTTAAAAAAAAATCTTTGTAGAAATCAGGAGCTCATTTGGAAAACTTTGTCATCTTTAGGGAATCCTTTTTGTTTGCACTATGTACAAGGCAACCTTCAAAATTGTGATGAGTACCTTAGGTGAGCATATGGTTTCTCACTTTACATCTAAATTGATGCCAAATTGTGTTCATAGTTGCACATGTCTACACAAATTAAATGCATGAATGGGAGACATTTTCCTTGAAGAAGGCCTTAATGGCTACATGTGGTTCTTCTGAGACAAATCACAGAATCACCACATGTCAGAGTTGGAAGGGATTTCTGAGGCCTCAGAGTCCAAGCTATACCCCTATCAACACCATCTACATAGATAGTCATATAGCCTTGATGTGAAGACCATTGGCAAAGTTCAGGTGCAATATATTTGTGAACATAGCTAACATTTTTATAGCACATACAATGTGACAGCCACTATGTGAATGAAATGCTTTACAGTTATTTCATGTGATGCTCACAACAACTTTGTAAGGTAAGATAAAGCCCCATTTTGCAGATAAGGAAACTAAAGTTAACAGAGATTTTTTAAGTGACTTGACCAGAATCATAAGGTTAGTGTCTGAGGTCATATTTGAACTCGAGTCTTCCTGACTCTAGGAGCAACATTCTACCCACTGTATCACCAAGCTGCAGAATACCAATGAAAATATTCTATAAAAGTTAGTAATTGTGATGATGATGATGATCCAATATTTCCCAAGGCATCCCATCTTAGATGAACAGCTGTCTAGTCATTACTCTTCTGTCTTGTAGTTGTGAAATTGATTTTTTGACCCTAAGTATAAAACTTTACATTTGTCTTTTTTTGGATTTCACTGTTAGATTTAGCTTCATGTTTTAGCCTGCCAAGATCTTTTCCAATCCTGATTTATCATTCAATGTGTTAACTATTCCTCTAAGGCTTGTGTTACTTTTACATTTGATAGTCATAGCATCCATTCCTTTATTGGTGTTATTGATAAAAATGATGCCCAACATCAGTCCTGTTGTGTGCCTTTAAAATTGTCTTGTTGTGAGCATGCTGCTACATGTATTAGGGCCTTGCAGGCTTCAATTTCCTATATTCCCAGCATTGAGAGCCCTAATATAGCAGAACCCAACACCCACCATCATTGCCGATAAAATTGGATGAGCAAGATCTTCATTTTAGCTTATTTTTCCTTTTTTTTTTTTTTACCTTGGATCATCATTCTCCCTTAACTAAGGAATGGTTTTAGGATGATCTGGCTTAGACTGACCTCGTGTTAAGTTCTCTCAAGGTTTATTTTCTTCACAACTCCTTTTTACTGTCTTATAAGGTGATATCACTTGTAAATTCCCATCATTCTCTGCCAGGATGTCTTTCAAATGAACTTGTTCTTTAAATCAGCGTAGTCTTCAGCTGCCATATCTCTACTTGGCAAGATTAGCTGCCTAAGGCAGTTTCTGAGTTTTTTCCTATGCTTGTCCCCCCACCTCTGAGTCCCTCCCCTACCTCTTATTAATGGCTTTGTATCAGTTGAATGTCCATTTTTCAGATTTGACAGTTTTTTAAAAGCAGTTTGGGTTGGTGCTGCTGTGATCGCACAATGTCGTCTCTTCATCTTTATTCTGTCTTCTGATTTGGTGTTTACTTTGACCTTTGCAAACTCTCATCAGTGGATGATCTGACTCTACATAGATAGGCAAGGGATTCTTTTGTTGATCTACATTTTAAGAGAAAAAAAAATAAAGCCTACTTAGGGCTGAAGTTTTTGAAACACATAAATGGCTAAGAAAAGAAAAAAATCCTCTGAATTCTCTTTTATAATCAGGAGCTTGAACCATACATATAGAACTGATTTAGGGTTCAAGAATGGACCTCAGAGATTACTTAGTCCAACCTCCTCATCTAACATATGAGGAAACTGAGATCCAAGGGTAGTTGACTTGCCCAAGCTCAAAAAAGTTGTTAGTCAAGAAACATTAATTAAGTGGGAGGTGCTTTGGTGGATAGAGAATAGGGCTTGGCATCAGGAAGACCTAAGTTCAAATCTACTTTTAGGCTCTCACTAATTGTGTGACCCTGGGTAAGTCATTTAACCTCTCCAGGCCTCTGTTTCCTCACTTGTAAAATGGGTATGATAGCATTTACCTCCCAGGGCTGTTGTGAGGATGAATGAGAATGTATTTGTCCTGGCACATAGTAGGTGCTTAATTCAATGCTTGTTTCCTTTCTTCTTAAATGACAGGCATTATGTTAAGTAATGGGGGTATGAAGAAAGACCAGACAGTGTTTCTGGTTTTGAGGAGTTTCCTTTCTAATGGTAGTGACAACTGCTAAATAATTATATTCCATTGTAATAAGTCTAACACAATCTATATCTAAATAATTATGTTAGGTCTTACCCCCTTAGATGGTGAGTTCCTGGGGCAGGGACTGTCTTTTGCTTCTTTTTGTACTCCCAGCACTTATTACAGTGCCTGGCTCATAGTAGGCGCTTAATAAATCTTATTGACTGACAAATGTTCACATAAGACACATATGGAGTAAATGGAAAGTGATGTCAGAGGGAAGGCGGTGCCAGAGGTCCAACGAACACCCACAAGAAATGTCCGACTAGGCAGCAGCTAGGTGGTGCCATGAATAGAGTCAGGAGGACTCTGAGGCCCTGGAGTCAGGAAGACCTGAGTTCAAATTCAGCCTCAAACACTTGACACACTAGCTGCGTGACCTTGGGCAAGTCACTTAACCCCAATTGCCTTGTCGTTTCCCCTCAGACCCCAAAAGAAGTTTTTGCCTATCTTTGTAGAGTCAGATCATCCACTGATGAGAGTTTGCAAAGGTCAAAGTAAACACCAAATCAGAAGACAGAATAAAGATGAAGAGACAACATTGTGCAATCACAGCAGCACCAACCCAAACTGCTTTTAAAGGGTTTGCAACTAGATTCCAGGAAGCACATCTTTGGTGACCTGTCTTATCTTCCTGGTGTTATTGTACCTACCATGTATCAAGTTCCTTCAGTTCTGGCGTTTCTATCTTATATGTCTATTTTCTTTCCTTCATGAACCTAAGCTTCACCCTTCTTCCCTTCTCTGCTTGACTATGTGTTACTGTTGGAAGTTATTAATGATAAGTTCCTTATGCAAAGTAGCTATCTGGTTGAACTAATTTGCCATTATTAATGATGGATGATTTGCATATTTGTCTTTGGGCTAAAATGTCCCTAAAGTCATCCATGTATCATTTAATTCTGTACGCTTACTAAATGCAAATTTGTTTTCAAAGAACCTGTGTGATTGTGAGTCATTGGGTACAATTGCCTAAGACACTCAGCTGCCAGAGCAGATCCTTTAGAGAATGGCTCATGGACTGCTGAGGCTATTAGAATGTATGAAAGAATGTAACACAATACAAAACATTTATTAAGTGCCTACTGTATGGGTCAGGCACTATGCTAAGCACAGGGGATACTAATAAGAAAAAGAAAGATAGTCCCTGCCCTCCAGGTGCTGACAATCTAATGAAGAAAGACAACACACAAAAAGAAGCTGGAAAGAGGGAGGAGGGAGATAACAGGAGGGACCCAGGAATGGAGGTACCATGGTTCCTGGAGATGAAACCAGGAGAACTGCACATGTAAAGCTGGTAAGGCTAGGTCCCAGCCTTCTATAAAGGAAAGCTTGTGGAGGAGTTTAGTGCTCCAACCTCCAGCCCTCTGATCAGAGGGGGAGAGTAGACTGACAGAGTTGGGAAGGTATTGAATATCCAAAAGTGAGTTAGCAGCATGATAGATGGGAAGAAGCACATGTCCAGGGAAGGAACTTCACTAACAATGGGGTAAGAGAAGACAATTTATGATGTGCGCTTCTGTTTTCAGATAGTTTTTTTTTGTGTTAGTCTTTATTCTTCTAGGTATTAATCAAGAAGCTTTTATTAAGCATGTATAATGCACACTAGTCACAGTGTTAAGTGCTGGGCATACAAAGACCAAGTCCCTGATTTTGAGGAGCTTAAATGCAAATGAGGAAGGCAACAAAAATATGTATATACAGAACAGAAATGAAATAGATACAAGGTAACATGGGGATGGCAAGACACTAGCAGCTGGGGGTACTATAGCTTCTAATTTAATATCCTTCCATATATAGTGTTAGCCTCTTGGTATATAATTTATAAGTAAGAGGAAAACTGATTATTGCTTCCATATTGTTGACTTGCTTATTATATATTATTACTTGGATATTATTATTTTAAATTTTTATTTATTTAATTTTAATTTATGGAATAAAGTAAACATTTCCATAATGCATAATATAAAATATGATTGCACATGAAACTGCAAATCTATTATGTACAGCTTGTTATTGCTTTTAAATATATAATAAAGTTATTATGTAAATTTCTTCCCCCCCTTTTTCCCTCCCCCCACCTCCCAACCTAGAGATGGTTACCATTAGAAACAAATACGTGTATACATGTATATATATGTATGTAAAATTATTCCATACATACTTCTATTATTTCAGTTTTTCAATTATTTCTCTGAGATGGAGTCTTCCTTCATATGACCTTTGTTGTTAATTTGGGTATTTATAATAGTCAAAATAACTTATTCACTCAAAGTCATTCTTAAAACAGTATTGTTCTTACTGTATACAACATTCTCTTGGCTCTGCTCATTTTGCTCTTCATTATTTTGTGCAAGTCTATCCACGTTTTTCTAAGCTCATTGGGTTCATAATTTCTTATAGCATAACAGTATTCCATCACCATCATATACTACGTGTTCAGCCATTACTTGCTTAGTATTGACATGTAGATTTCAACATGACTTTGTGACTTTTCCTCTGCTTGAGGTTAGCTCTTATTTGCCTCTGAGTTCAATAAATGAGCATTTATTGCATGTCCAAGTCATTTTTTGAGTCTTCATTCTCTCTTGCATTTAATGTGCACTCAATTACTAAGCCTTGTAGATTCTTCCAATTCAATACCTCTCTCCCACATCTCTCTTCATTTTCACCATTACTGTTTTGTCAAGATGAAACTTCTTTAAATGCTGCCACACTATCACCCCAGGCACCATAACTAGTGAAGACCCAGAAAAGAAAGTTTTCACCACCAAAGTCTTTGGCACCATCCAATGGTTCATTCTCCCCAGTGACCTTATGCGTTCAAGTAGAAACCATCCAATGGTTCAGCATCAGAGATGGATATGGTTTTGTGAGTGGCAAGACCATTAAAGAAGATGCATTTTCATCTGGTTGGTTACTGCAGCCTCATGAAGTCTTTCCATCTGATTTGCACCTACATGTGTTGTCTTTCTCTACTGGTATATGAGTTTCCTGAGGTCAGGGAATTAGGGTTGTATTCCAAGTACTTAATTTGGTGCCCTGTACATAGAAAGTCTTGATTAATAAATACCTTTTCATCCATTCCTTCATTAATTAGACCAATTCTAACAGCCTCCTTCTTGTTATTCCTGTTTTCCATTCCTCTTCCCTTTAAACCATCCAGTGTGTTTCTTGCAGTTATTTTTTTTTTTAGCCTGACTGTTGGTTTTATCAGTGCAGGGAAAACACTGTGAGGAGTTTCCTTGACAAAAACAAATTTGCCCTTTTCTGAAATGTGTCCATCTTAGAGAGCTGTCTAAAAGGGCCCAGAGCCTGTGGCAATAGAGAAGTAGTTGTTGACCATAGCAGCTGTATTGGGAGCTGAGACAGACACACCAAGGAAAGGTAGCCTCAGGGACCATGATCCCTTGAGACAGAGATGTGCAGCTTATGGATCTTAGAAAGGCACCAATCCTTGCAGCCTCTCAGAGAACTGAGGGAAGCTTTATAAGGATTTTGAAGAGAGGAGAACAGGTCTCCCAGTGACCACTACTGGCGAGTCACCCTTCTACCACACATGGTCTCCTAATGTGGACCTCAATAATTGTGCTTCA
The DNA here is from genome assembly GCF_028583685.1 of Petaurus breviceps papuanus. Classification (NCBI taxonomy): domain Eukaryota; kingdom Metazoa; phylum Chordata; class Mammalia; order Diprotodontia; family Petauridae; genus Petaurus; species Petaurus breviceps. The sequence goes on along the minus strand of NW_027185876.1, from coordinate 13,234,670 downwards.
AGTTTGGGCTCATTTTCCCTAGTGACCTTGTGTGTTCAAGGAGAAAGTAGACTCTCTGTTTGGGGGTGATTGTTTTGTAACAACTTACTTTTTAGAACTGTTTGATAAATTCTCTTTCTAAACGTTAAGTAAATCTGGTAGATAATCATTGGTAAACATGCTGAGATGGACTTATGAGTAACAGTACTGGAAAAATCTTATTCCTCAGGGTTACCTTTCTAATCCTGAAGAGCAGTGATGTTAAAATCAAATAGGAAAAGGGTCGTTGGTCCATAATAAAAATCTCTGCTAGCTGAATATTAACTTAGAAAATCCACTTATTAACTTTAGGTTTCACTGTATAAACATATGTGCATACATATATGTATACACATATGTGTTTGTGTACACACATATATAATTTCCCAATTACATTTTAATATGGTTCAGGATGCACTTGAAATTGTTGTGTGCTGAATGGGGTCTGTACGTGTGTGACACTGTTACTGAATAGTTTTGATCAGCTACCCTCTGGGGACCTGGTACACCAATGGGAAGTAGCCTTAGAGGGGCACCACACTTTAAAGCCCTAAAGAAATTTAAAATACTGTATAATAACAGTTATTTTAAGTAGAAATCATTTCCTTTATGATGCCTTTTCTGATGATATCAACCCTCATTTGTCAATTCCTTTCTTTCATTCCCTTTGAGTTTTTTTTGGGTCAGACTGCAATCAAATGATATTCAGAGGTGGGGAATCTGTGAGAATCCTTTAAGGGAATTTGTTTTGTGAAGTTTAGATTCAGCCAAAGGACTATACTTGAGGACCTAGAGGGCCACATGTGGCCTCTAAGCTATAGGTTCCTAACCCTTGAAGGTAGTTCCTGGTGAGGAACTCCAAAAACCAATGAAGAACAATAAACACCTGCTCTGAAACTCCTAGTTCTAGAGTAACTGAGAGAGGCTAAGTGTCTTGTTCAGGGTCATATAGCCAGTATTTGTCAGAGGAAGGACTGAGACCCAAGTGTTTAGTCTTTAGAGATGTTTTCTTTCTTTCTAAATTTTTACATTCAGTAATCTATTAAAGTACTCTATCTTTCTTTCTCCTCCCCCTACCTCTACCGCCTTCCCTCCCTTTCTCTGTATTTCTTTGTGTCTGTCTCTTACAGCTGTATGTGCACTAGTACTACAGATGGACCATGTTCCTGGGTCCCGAGTGTACTCATAAGAAGAGACCACCCTGTCTTTGCTTTTTTGATTCTTTCAATGACCCTAAATGGCTCATTTCTGAAAAAGCTTTGCTTTTGAAACTTTCAAAGACCCTAAATGGTTCACAGCTGGAAAAAGGCCATCCCTTTAGCATCTAGATTCTTCAAATAATGGTCTATGGCTATGAATTATGGTATATCGCAATTTCTGAAGATATCGTAGGGGCTCTTGTTTGTCCTGGAATCCAAGAAGGGGAAATGAGCTTTTATTTCTGTTTTCCATTCCATTTGATTATGTCCTTGCTTTCTCAGGAGTCTCCTGCCAATTATGACTCCAGGAATGAATTAATAGAATGTGATTCCCCTAGCATTATCTTGGATTATCCAAATATCAGGCTTTAATATTTGCAAAGGATTTTATACACAGTACTTCATTTGAGCCTCACAATCTAGAAAAGGAGATACTACAGGGTTTATTATCATCCCCATTTGACAGACGAGGAAACTAATACTTGGAGTGGTGAACCAAGTCGCCCATGGCAAAATAGGGAAGTATGACAGGGAAGATTTGAATTCAGATCTTTCAGATTCCAAGTCCTATACTATATCCATGAGGCTACACTGTCTCTAGGAAGCCATGACCAATTAAGAACAAATTATTTCATTGCCTAGGAGTTGACTATAGGACAAATAGATAACTATTTTAATGCTAGCTATTGCTTTATTTCTATAATTGTCTCAATTGTTCATAACTCCCAGTGGAATTGTTTGGGTGCACAGTTTACCTCTTCCCTCCACCTCCACCATATGGTTACTCTTGTTCAGTCATTTTCAGTCATGTCTGACTCTTTGTGACCCCATTTGGGGTTTTCTTGGCAGAGATACTGGAGTGGCATACCATTTCCTTCTCCAGCTCATTTTATATATGAGGAAAACAGAGTTAAATGCACCCAGGGTCACATAGCTAGTAAGTGTCTGAGGCTGGATTTCATCTCAGGAAGTTGTTTTCCTGACTGCAGACCAGATACTATATCCACTGTAGCCTAGCTACATGATCTCCCCATCCCCCTCCCCCCACTCTTGATACTAAGGTTTAAATTTAGGAAATCACAATAGTACCATGACTTTATTAGGCACATCTCTTAGTCTGATGGTGCTATGGTTGGGTGAACTTTGCTAAAAATTGAATTCATCCACTTTCGTCTGTTTATAATCTTGATGCTAGAGTTGATCAATTTAGCTGATTAGTATTGGGGATTTAAAACCCTTCACAGTCTGATCTGAACCTAGTTGTCTAGTCTTATTATATGTTGTCTCATCTCCTTCGTTCTGCAGTCCTAACACTGGTATTCTTGTTATTACTCACACATGCCACTCTTTGCATTGGCTTTCTCCCATAACTGGAGTCCATTTACATCTTAAATTCACACACTTCCTTCAAGACGGCTTCATCTCCACGTTCTACATGAAGCATTGGTTGCTATTCTTCCAGTTATGTTATTCAGGTTTACAACCTTGGTGGCATCCTCAACTCCTCACTCCTCACTTTAGAATCAAATCATTTACTAAATCTTGTCATTCCTCCCTTCAAACATCTCCCATATATGTCCTTCTCTTCACTCAGCTGTAATCCTAGTTCAAATTATCACCTCTTTCCTGAAATATTGCAATGGCTTTCTATGGGATCTTCCTACCTCAAGCCTCTCACTAATTGAATCAGGCTTTCATAGAGATGTCAAAGTGATCATTCTCCAAAGTTGTAAGGGTTATCGGATTTAAAGATCTTTCATGCCCCATTGGACTTGCTGACATAGCAGGAAGGGGCGGAGCAAGAGGAAGCGGAAGCCAAGCTAGAGTTCCTGCGGTGGCTAGCAGTGGCGGTGACGGCGGCAGCAGCAGCAGAGGCAGCGGCAGTGGAAGCGCAAACCCCTTTTTGAGTCAGCCAGAATTTCTGCTAAGGACTCCTGCTGAGGACTGCCAGGGGCCGGAGCTGCTGGGAGCACGCTTCCTGGACGCTGGGTGGTTGCTGTGAGTGGGGAGAGGAGGACCTTTGCCTGAGGTAGCCTGTTCTGTTTTAAAGGCTTGAGAATGTGGTGCTTTCTACTTTATCTACCTGTGCCAATTTCATAACTACTCTGATGGCTTTCACTTTCTGGTTTTGGGACTCAGTCTTTTGGTATTTTAATACATTTTCTAGCATATTCCCCCATATAGCAAGCCTGATGTATTTTGTGATGAATAATTACATCAGCATATCTGTAATTTCCATAGGCATTGTGAATATGGCATTGCTGATACAAAAGTGCAATTCAGTCCATGTCAAACCCCTCCCTAATCAGAAAATGCTAGCGGTACCCAATTATTTCTAGGATCAAATATAAAGTCCTCTGTTTTGCATTTAAATCTCTTCACAAGCTGTCCCCTTCTCACTCTCCCATCACTCCCATCTGCACACTCTGTAATCTGTTCATATTGGTTTACTTGCTGTTCTGAACACATGATAATCTATTTCCTCTTTGTGCTTTTGCTATAACAATCTTGCACTCCTGGTATTCACTTCTTCCTTGCCTCTATATCTTGAAATCCCTGATCTCCTTCATGATCCACCTCAATTTCTACCTACTACACAAAGTATTTCTTGGTTCCTCTTTTGTTAGTTCCCTTCCTCCCCAAACAAACTTGTATTCATTTTGTATTTTTATTTTCAATTGTGTCTGACTCTTCATTATCCCACATGAGGTTTTCTTGGCAAAGATACTGGAATGATTTGCCATTTCCTTCTCCAGCTCATTTTACAGATGAGGAAACTGTGACAAACAGGGTTAAGTGACTTGCCCAGGGTCATACAACTAGTAAGCATCTAAGTCCAGAATTGAACTCAGGGAGATGAGTTTTCCTGATTTCAGACTTATTGCTCTATCTATGGCACCACCTATCTGCTCATTCATTTTCTTTGTATTATGTATATAATTATGTAATTTGAGCCATCTCATGTAGCATTCTCAGAATTGACTCTCCAAGGTCTGATTGCCTATGTGCCCAGCACTTGGGCATAGCAGAGATGAGGAACTTCATGTCTTCTTTCAGTCATGTGGTGAGAAAAGCCTAAAAGAAGATGGATTTTTTTTAATATGATGTGGCTGTGGCAATTGGTCTATTATTAGGTCCTAGTAGACATATGTGGCTCCATGTTTGACCATTGTTTAACTTTCCTGAATGTTGGGAGGTTTCTATAAATGCAATTATGGGTTTAGCTTCATCTAAGTCAGGTATGCAAAAGGTGCAAGGTTCTCCTGATCATAATTAGTTTAGCAAACTTTCCTAATCACAATGTCCTCATGGTCAATAAAGGGGCAGGCTCATAGTCCTATTGCTTGCTGAGTGACTGACCCTAACAACTCCCATTGTGCCCCCTGCTTGGTTCCTGTGAATCTGCCAGCAGCAACAATCAGATATCAGGAAAACCAGAATTCTGGGCTCTTAACAGGGATAGACATCTTACAGTTTGCTTGAGCTGCAGTTCCCAATGAGCTGAAGGGTGGGAGAGTCTTAGCCTCGCATGTCTATGAGTCATGGTGATCCTTGAATACTTGTGTTCATTCTCAGTAGCCACTATCTCCCTACAGAGACAAATTGGGAGTAGTCCCTTGGTCCTGCCCTATCCCATGACAGAAATAGTGGGATAGGGTGCTCCATCTATTAAAAGAAGGGACAGATTATGGCTCAGCTTCTAGCTTAAATTGTCCCATGTGGAAAGTTCTGTATGTGTACTCCCCATGAGGGATTGTGGGGGATGCACTAACTCACATATTTCCTCTCATTTTGTCACTTCTTCCAAAGGAGCATGGATTCAATAAAGCATATATGCACCTAAGCACCGGACTAGTATTTCTGCTTTGTATTTCTTTTCCTGAGTAGGTGACCCAACACCAGCCTTGCATGAACATGCCCAGGTTTGGAGATGATGATGTGAATGCAAGAAGTTCAAAAGTCCTGGGTCCAAAGGAAAGAGTTGGCTAGTAGTTAAGATACCTCCTACAGTACAGAAACCAGCCACTGAAAAGAAGGCTGACCCAAACCAGGTGGTTTTACCAGCAGATATACTTCTGGAATTTGCATAGTATAGGACCAGATGAAATCCAAAATGCTGAATCAGCAACCCCACAAACTGCTTGAGATTTAAATATTAGCTGCCAAAAGATTGTAAATGTAGTTTACAAATTAAGTTACTAAATCCTGCTTAAATTTGTTTTGTCAAATTCATATTTGTGAGAGCTCTCTGTTTAACATTCATTTTGTTTGTAGGAAATAAATACCTGTTCCATACTTAATTCATCTAGTACACTGAGTATGTGTTAGCTCTCCATTTTGGGGAAATGCTAGCTATGATATTGAAACTAAAGCCTTCAGCAATTTGCCCCTAATGGACTGGTTATAAGGGTTTAATAAGTCAAAGAAGGAGAGAAGAGGGAACCTAACCCCCATGATTAGAGTACATGTTTCTCCAGGGCTGAACATATACTAGAAACTGAGTACAGATGGACATCGCAGGGAGGAGTGAAAGGTTGCCCTTGCCCCTCTGGATCTAGCAGCAGACCTCAAAGTTAGAATTAGATATGGACACTGTTCTATTAGGGTCTGAGCTCTGTGAGGACAAGGAGTGTTTCAATACCTAAAACAGTAGGGGGCTCATAAAAATTTATTGAGTGATTGTCTATCCTCCACCCTTTCCTGTCCTGATCGATATATGGCTACTTGGACCCAGAAGGCTTTGGGAGAGAAAGTTCATAGCCCTCCCTCATTCAAATCAAAGTCAATTGCAATCATCAAAGTCAATTGCTATTGTAATTTCCCTGATGTCATGGTCCTCTTTGAGTATGAAGGACACACCACACACACACACACACACACACACGCACATTGATGCTCATACATTGTTAGATTCCAACTTTGGGTTACTCCTACCACCTCCCTTTTCTGTCCTTACACCAGTGTTGCCGAATGCTATGGGAAGAAATCACACCACTTGCTGACAGGGGCACTAAAAATTTCATGTCAACCGTATTTCCATTTTATCACAATTGTCCTCTAATTCTTCTTTGATTAGCTTTTTATATCACATTCCCTACAGCCGTCACTTATTTCTTTTCCTTCTTTCATTCCTCTTTTTTCCTCCCTAGTATGGGGGGGGACTCCACCGAGAATTATACTGAGAAAACTGAGCATATCTGTGAATTCTATCTTTTCCCCTTTTCTGCATCTCAAAGCTTGTTTGCATTATCCCTCATTCTTTTTTGTAATTTTAAAAAAGAAGTGTTCCTCCTCATCCTCCTCCCCCTTCTCCCCCAGGTCAACACTTTTACATCATAACCTCACAGATATAGCCCTTGAATGGGTCTTAGTGCACATTTGGGTAACCCTTTTTTCTGGATGATGAAATGGGGGCTTAGAGAATTTAGGTGACTTGCTTAAGGTTAATGTTAGAGGCAGAATTCAAACCAATATCTTCCCAGTTCCAAGTCCAGATCTCTATCCACTATACTACTCTGCATGATAGAATCTTTATTCTCACTTCTTCTCAATTCCCACAATACCTTGCCCCACAATCATCTGTGTCCACCCTTCCAATTTCACTCTCCCCATATATAGTGCTTCCTTCCCCGTTGCTTACAAATATGCTCAGGTCAACCCTGCCCTTCAGAAACCTTTTACTGACCCTGTCTTTCCTATTATCATTGTCTTATGTCTCTTTTTCTTTTCTCAACTGAAATTCTAGAAACAAAATCAGCTATACTCCCAGCCTCCACTTCCTCACCATCTGCTCACTTCTCAGTCCCTTGCAATCTGGCTTCTGTCCCTACCACTCCACTGAAATTGCTCTCTCCAAGGTTACTGATGATCTCTTAACCGCTAAATCCAATGGCCAGTTCTTAGACTTTATTCTGCTTGACCTCTATTGCCTTTAGAACAAAATATAAACTTCTCAGCTTGGCAGTCAGAACACTTCACAATCTGCCTCCAGCCTACCTTTCCAGACTTATTTCACGCTACTCCCATTCACACACTATATTCCAGCCAAATCTGGCTAATTGCTATTCCCCAAACTCAGCATTCTGTTGTTCTCCTGACTGACTGAATAAATGAATGAAAACAAAATTCATTAAGTGTTTACTAGGTGCCAAGTACTGTGTTAAGCTCTGGAGATACATATACAAAAGTCACATAGTTGCTGACCTCCAGGAGCTTACATCCTAAAGGGGTCACCCCACATATGTAAGGAGTGATGGACAAGGAGAGTGTTTGGACAGGGAAGTCGTCTGGATGAGGAGTGGAGGAAAATTGATTGATTGAGGTTGAGCAACTGGGAGAGGGAAGGTCATTGACGAATGACCACCAGTAAAAGGTGACATACGAGCTAAGTATTGTATAAAGTGAAGGCTTCTATGATGCAGGGATGAGGAGAGAATGCATTCCAAGCACTGTGAATGAGCAAATATCTGGATAAATGGTATTATTGATTAGATTGTGATTCCAGAACTGGAAAGGGGAGAGAGGTAGCAGGAGGTCAGATGTTGAGGAGGGTGGTAGGAGTGTAAAGTGAAGCATGACTGGGCTTAGACAGAGTTGGACATGCAATACCTTTCCCTTGGGGAAAAAAGAAAATCTTCACCCATGCATGGAAAGCCCTACTACTACTTTTCCAGCTTTTTTTTTTCATATCACTCCTCTTCACGTACTTTGTACTCTGCCCAAATTGAACCAGTAATTATTTCTTTATCTTGAATTTGTGATCTCCCTCCTCCAGATATTTTTCTCATCCACCATGCTTGGAATGTACTCTCTCCTTACAGCTGCGCCTTGAAACTTTAGTTTTATTTATGACTTAGCTCAGTGTTACCTTTTACTGGATGTTATTTCTGGAGGGCATGCTGCCATTTCCTAGTTGTTCTCCCTTCTCAAATCACTTTGTATTTATCATTCTGTGTATATATATATATATACTGAATACAAGAACCAGCCCCCCTAACCTTACCCCTCACCCCAAGTAAATTTCTTGAGAACAGAAACTCTTTAGGCAGGATTTTTTTGTAACCCCAGTGCCTTGTACATAGTAGGTGCTTAATAAATATTCATAGAGCTGAATTTAATTGAAATGTTTATTTATGATTTTGCTTGAGTGAGGGAGGAAGGACTTTGAGATTAACTGGTAATTGGGAGTATTTTAATATGAATGCACACAGAGGTTGAATTTTGATGGGCACATCCTATAAATTGAAAGATGACTGAAAGATCAAATATATCTTTCCCACTGGCAGATCTTTTTCTCCCTTCTGGCAGGTGAGTTATAATACTTGTCAACTCACAAAATGAAAAAAAAATAAAACAAAATTCTGCCACTAAAAGAGAATATTCTAGGTATGTAAAGGGTTGGGGGCTCATTTTGAGATCACTGAGAGTCCTGGATCACTGCAGAACATGTCACTAAATGTCTTTAAAAAAACCCCACAAAAACCAGGCATAGCACAACAGAAACCATCCTCCCTACCTGTGCACCCCCTCCGCCCCCAGCTTCCTTCACCTAGTTCTGCTGACTGTTTTAATCCAGAGCTGCCAAGACCACCTATGGAGAAAAGACAAGTAACTCAGCTCTGGGGCCCTTTCAGCTTTCTCTTGCTCTCACTGTTGGCAGCAGCCTTAGAGGCCAGAGTTCTGTTGACTGAGAATGCAACCACTTTTCACTGTTAACTGTGCCTGCAGTGAGCTGTTCGGGGTGTCTGCCCCTGTTTACTTGACTCGAAAAAATCAAGGCTTGGGATGACTCTAACTTGTGTCATGTGATGAAAGACAGAGGAAAAAGTACCCAGAGGTTCAACATTATTTCTAGTAACAGTTATTCTAGCAGCAAAGAGCTGGAAACAAAATGGATTCCCATCAATTGGGGAATCGCTGACCGAGTGGGTTATATGAGCTTAGTGGAATATTATTGCATCATAAGAAATGACAAATATTAAAGATTCAGAGAAGCATCGAAGACTTACATGAACTGAGTAGCAGGGCCAGGAGAACAATTTACAAGACAACAACAATAATCTGAAGTATTCTGATCAAAGTAACAAACAATATGTCTTCCAAAACTGATGATGGAATATTTCTCCTACTTCTTGAGAGTGGGGCAATGGATTAAAGATGCATAATGAACTATGAATGATCAAATATAGCCAACGTGTTAATTAATTTTGATAACCAATACATATTTGTTACAAGAGAAAGTTTCTAATTTAGACAGAGGGATGGGGGTGGTAGATTAGTGGGTAGGGATAGATATATTAGGAAAAAAGTATCACTAAAGTATATTTAAATCCATAGGAAAAGGGAAAAAAGCATAAAAGGGGACACAAATAGAGCGGTTGTATTACATTGTTGTTAAATATATGTATATGATGTGTTTACAGAACATATGTTCAGTTTCTTATGTTTCTCTTTCATGTTCTTTTGCAAACTAAAATGGTTGTGTTTAAGTTCTTAATAAAAAAATTAATACTATGCAGGCTGTATCTGAAGGTTAACTCTGGAAGCGCAATGATAAAATGGATAGAAAGCTAGATTTGAAATAGCAAGACCTGGGTTCAAATAATTCCATTCAACAAAAATTTGTCAAGTACCTACTATGTGCCGAATGCTATACTTGGTCCTGGGAGTATGAAAACAGAAGTGACAGTCCTTTCCTTCAAATGGCTTGTTTTCTCCTTGTGGGACTGGTCATGGTGGTGGGGTGGGCAGTAGTGCTGATGGTATGGGCAGTGTATGCAAAATGTAAATGCCAAATGCATACAAAATAGGGGACCGCAACAGGACCTGTGATTTCACTGGTATAGGAAAACCTAGGGAGGAGCTTCCTTTATCAATGCAGGTTGGCCACTTTTGGGCAATTTCTATTATCTTCTTAGAGAGTTGCCTACTCTCTAAGTTGCTAGAGATTAAATGATGACCACACTCAGTCAAGATGCATCAAAGGCTGGACTTGAGCCCAGTCTTATTAGATCTGAGACCAGCTCTCTAGACATGATACCACAATGCCTCAAAAAATAAAAAAAAAACTCTTTGGGAGGCGTTTATTGAGGACAAAGATTTGGGGAAATTAGTAAAGGCACTGGAGAGTGGAGCCTTCCAGAAAGCTAAGGGTTTCAAAGAAAACTAGTTCTGGAGTGAGATAGTCTTGATCCAAATGCCCCCTCTGATGTTTCCCCACAACCAGCTCTATAAAAGAGAAGGTTGGATGAGATGGCATCTGACCTCCCTTAAGGGCTCTAAATATCATATCTCGTGATAGATCCTGTGAGGAAGGGAATGGGACTCAGACAATTCAAAGACCCACAGAGAGGTAATGAACTGTTATATTCAGGAACAGCAAACAGTACACAACAAGTAAATACATTTTCCAGAATGTCTGCATTTGGGCCTTTTCTTGCAGGTGATTCATATCATTAATGTTTTTCATTTTTTTTGTGGGAGGGGGGAGGATTCTTCTGCCTATTAAAATTGAGCCCATCCACAGAAAACTTTAACATGCTTAACAGAAGTTCTGGGTCTACTTTGCTTAACCCTTATTTGGCCTGGTAATCTGGGTCTCCAGAGGACAGCTGGCTACTTCTCTCCTCAGAGCTGTGAGGATAATCCTGAAAGGTTAGTGACATATACTCTTATAAACAAGTGTTCATAAGCCCCCACTGCTGTGTTTCTCCACATTGATAATTAGTTCAAAACAATAAGTTAACCATAATTAATTAGGTTTTAGAAAGTAATATTTACTATGGTGGTATAGGAAGAATAATTAGTACAAACCTCTCCCCCTCCCCACCTCCAAACTGAGAATATACTATCTCAAAAATACTATATATAGGCTCCCAGAGAAATTGAGGTCAAAGCCACAGAGTCTACATGGCAAAAGAATTACACAGTACCTGATTTCTGGAAGCCCTTTGTATGCCCCAACCCCACCTTGTGGATTTCTCATCATTTACCTCAGTTATATCACAGATTTCTGCTGGGCTCCTTGGAGAGTTGTGAACCATCGTTCCCTAGTGTTTCTTGTTTGTCTTCAGCTCCCAATGAAAACAAAACATTCAGCCACTACTGTTCTGGGGACACTCCTATGACATTCATAGTAAGTTCCCAATTTTCTGACCTTTGAAGTTCACAAGGCCATATTCTCTGCTCAATGATTCCCTCTCAGAGACTTGGCTGCACCTACCTTTCATCACTAATCTAGCTCTCTACTGGAATGTCCGATTCTGAATGGGCTTGCTATTTTATCTAAGCAGCACAGGGCATGATTGAACCTCTTCAATCAATCCCAAGATGCTTCTTATAGCATCATTTCATTCCATCCAATGGCTTTACTCCTTCCAAACTGATTAAGGTCTTATTTCATTCCTAGTCTTTGCCTTTAATTGATTGATTCAACAGAGGTGTTTTCACCTGATGAAGGTACCAAAATGTAGAGCATCTTGTTAGTTACTTTAAGTGGGAGAAGGATTAAATTGATTGATTGATTTAATAGGCTCTCACATTTACATAGGTATGAAATGGAAAAAAATTATATGTTTCTCTTTTGAAAGATTGTATGTTGCAATGCAAATACATTGATGTTAGAATGAGAAGACAGGTCAGTTTTCCCACTGACAAACTTTGTGACTCTCAAGGTCTTAATTTACCCATCTCTAAAATGAGGATATTGCAATAGTTCAAAGAGTTTATTCATGGGTAGATTTGTAGATGTAGACTTCAGAGAACTGGATTTAAATATATAAGTTCTGTATTCAAATCCTAACTCTGTTATTTATTATCTTAGGACCATGTATTTGCTATTTAATTTCTTAGTGTCATGATTTTGGGCAAATCACTTCAACTTTCTTGGTCTCTGTTTCCTCATCTGTAATATGAATAATCTCAAAAATCCATCACAACAAAAAGAAACATAATGTAGCAGATTTTCCCATAATTTTTGTAGGGATTAAGAGTAGTTATTGATAATTTATGAACCACTGCATTTGGTACTAAATACTTGGGGCATCTAAGAAAATGTAGTTAGAAAGGGCAGCTGGACCTACTCAATAAAACCCAAAAGAAATCAGTGATATTAGATAAGCACAAACATAACATGTTTATTACCTTCATTAATGACATGAACTATGTGTCTGCTGGATGACAGAGTCTGGATTAAAATAGATTTTTTTTTGTTTTTTGGAGGGCAGTTGGGGTTAAATGATTGCCCAAAGTCACACGGCTAGTGTGTCAAGTGTCTGAGGCCACATTTGAACTCAGGTCCCCCTGACTCCAGGGCCAGTGCTTTATTAACTGCACCACCTAGCCACCTCTAAAATAGACTTTGAAAGACTGAATTTAATGGGATTTTTTATTGTTTGTTTAGTTGTGTCAGACTCTTTCTGACTCCATTTTGGGTTTTCTTGGCAAAGACACTAGAGGGGTCTGCCATTTTCTTCTTCAGCTCATTTTACATATGAAGAAACTGAAGCAAACAGGGATAGATGACTTGCCTAGGGTCACACAGCTAATGAGTGTCTGAGGTCAGATTCAAACTCATGAAGATGAGTCTTCCTGACTCCACTAGCTAGTTATGATATAATGTTATTAATTAAAAGTCTTGTGTTTTGTATAAGGGGTATCAAATACTTAGTAGCCTACAGCATTTCAAAGTTTTGTCCGAATCAAATGAAAACATAATTGAGAAATATTTAACAAAATAAATAAAAATACAATACAACATAAATAACATTAATATGTGATTGTCTAAGTCCATCTGTGACACACAGGGATCTTTATGTACATTTCAGTGGCCTCATTTCTATTTGAGTTTGTCACTCTTCTATTTTCAAACAAGCCATTTCACTTTCTGCCTACAATAGTCCTTTCCCTATCTATGTGCCCTTTCCTGTAACTGGAATGTCCTCCCTCCTCATTTCTGCCTCATAGAACTTCCTGCACAGAAGAGTTCCTGCATAGGAAGAAAGGGTGAACATAAAGAATTTATATAAATGTTAGAAGATTTGTATGATCTAATGCAGAAGATGAGCAGAATCTGAGCATTATGGGCAATGATTACATCAACACAAAGGAAAAGGTCACCAGAAGGAAACCAAACTCTTTATCGGGGCGGCTAGGTGACACAGTGAGTAGAGTGCCGGCCCCAGAGGCAGGAGGACCTGAGTTCGGATCTGGCCTCAGACACTTAACACACACACACACACACACACACACACAAACACACACACACACCTAGCCGTGTGACCTTGGGCAAGTTACTTAACCCCAATTGCCCTCCAAAAAGCAAAAAAAAAAAATTCTCCCCCACAGAACAGATAATGACCCAAATTTCTTACTGGTAGAAATTCAGGGGAATATGAGTATAAAACCGTGAGTATAATTTCATACATGGGTGATGGATTGGTTATTTTTGCTTAACTCTTTTTCTGTGTTACTAGGGAGGGTTTAGTTCTTGGCCTTAGTAATACCAAGTAATGACAGTGAAAAGTCATTGATAAAATCCATGAAAAAACCCTTCAGTTGAATTAATTAAAATATTATGTACAGATCAAAGAAGATAATATTCCCACTCTACTGTGTACTGGTCAGTGTTTATTTGGACTTTATACCACAGTCTAAGAACAATGACATGAGCATGCATGTTCAGAGAGCAGTGTTTGTCAGGAAGCCGAGAAACCTGGAAACCATGTCATTCAGCATTCAGTTGAAAGTGTTAGGAATGTTTAGCCAGAAGAAGCCCTGCCAAGTGGGTGAAATGGTCACTTCAATTTATTGAAGGATTTTCATGTTGAAGGGGGATTTGTTTTTTCTCCTTGGCTTGAAAAGATCAAACTACCATGTTTCCCCGATAATAAGACCTATCCCGAAAATAAGCCCTCCACTTACTGTGTAAGATTCCTCCAAAATAAGCCCTCCACCGAAAATAAGCCCTATTGAGATTGCTACTGTAGTGAAGGTGATCCCCTGCGCTACACACTACATTACGGTACCCTCTGTATGCACCGCCCCCCCAGGTGAAACACACGCCGCGCTCCGAGCTGCATCCAATCAGAGCTGCAGCAGTGAGAGCATCATCCTGTTCTTCCCCAGTGATTTGCTTGGTGGTGCCATTGAGAGCAGTGCCGCGGAGGAGAGCTGAGGCAGGACAACATAAAAACCCAGTATGTAAGCGGGAGTGAGGGGGCATGATCGAGGATAAAAAGAGCATGATGGAGGAAAAAAGAAGAACTCAGGGGGCATGATGGAGTGAAAAGAAGGACTGATGGTCATAATTTTATTATTCTGTCTGTTTTGACCCCCAGACATGAGTACAAAAAGGAAGAGCTATACTGTTGAGTATTAAGAAAGCAATTGTAGAGGAGTCACATGTCATTGCTGTCAGTGTTCATTGAAATAAGCCCTCCCCTGAAAATAAGCTCTCTGGTGTTTTTCTGTCCAAAAAAAATAATAAGACAGTGTCTTATTATTGGGGAAACACGGTAGAAGAAAACGCTGGAAATTACAAGGAGACTGTATTTCTTGTTTGTCCTTTGTTCTCCAAGAGGACTAATGACATCATGAGGTGGTGTCTTGACTTGTGAGTGAATTGGGTTTAAGGCAGAGCTGTGCAAAGTCATCACCCTCCCTCTCTCCTCCAGAGTCATTGGAGTCCAGCGACAAGAGAAGAGTCAAGATGACTGGTGATAGCCCAGCATAGTAGGATTGTATATTTATAACTGGAAGGAGAAGAAGGTATATTTCAAATGAAGGTAAGAAAGGACTTCTAATTAATTATACCTGTCCCCAAATGGGATGCATTGCTTTGTGAGTTAGGGAATTCCTCATCAGCAGAGATGTTAGAGCAGAGGAATAGACTTTTGGAGATTATATAAGGGGAGGATGTTTCAGATAAGCTATGAATTAGACAACAGAAAAGGCAGTGGATTTGGAATCAGACAACTTGGTTTCAAATCCTGGTTCTCTTACTTACAGTTTTGGGCAAGTCCCTTAACCCATGTGTGCTTTAGTTTCCAAAGATGAAAAATGAAACATAGTATTAGATTATCTCTAAAGTCCTCTGAGGTTTTGTTTATCTTTACACCTTCTATGAATTGAGCTACAAAAGACAAGAGTTCCAGAAAGAGGCCAAAGTTTTTTGAGCAAAAATCATATAATAGCATGATGGAGGCAGGAGGGCCACTGGAAGAGAAGAATGTTCTTGAGACAGGAAAGAATAGAAACAATTGGGCTATCATATGGTTGTATAAAGATAAATGAAAGGATACTATTCTTTTTTTTTTGGAAGATGGTACCTTCCCCACTATCTTGACTGGCACAAATTATTCGAGTGAGAGAGACTGTTTTTGTCTTAATTAAGACAATGAAAAACCCAAAGGTTATGGGTTTGAATACTTATCTTCAAAAGAGAGAAAAATCTATCAGAAAGTGAAGTATTTTCAGTTCTCTTTAAAAATATGCCTGCAACAGGCAATATTTATAAGATTTGCAAGCATACATTCTTTGAGTGTTATTGAGAGAATTGCAGTTTCTCCTTTTCTGTCAGAATGTAAATAACAAATTGAAGAATGTTTCAGGTATCTGGAACCCAAATTTTCCTACCATTCTGGGACAGGTAATGTATCATGTTGTAAGAAATTCTTGGGACTTTGATAATTCAGGAATCCAAACAGCTTGTCATTATCTCATCTGACTCTTTGTCTGTTGTTATCTCAAATAACAGAAATGTAGCATAACTATTGACTTTACCACACCAAAGAAGTATTTTTCAGTAATGACAACAGTGAAAGTTCTCTAAAGTTAGCCCTAATTTTAAAGTTACAAAAGGGATCTCATTTTTCTCTTGCTCACCACAGAATACAAGTTGTTCCACATTCAAGGTAATCAAATTCAAAATTTTCAAAGAGTCCGTCTAAGGCAACCCATATCTGAAAAAAAAAAAACATCCCCTATATGGTGCGGAAATATATCTTTCTCTTTGTGTTGGAGAGACTATAGGTGTGGAATACTGCATATATTCTCAGTTATGGTCAATTTGTTGGTTGGTTTGGCTTAAATATTTTTCAGCTTTGTTACAAGGGAAGGTTCAGTGGATAAAGGAGGGCAGGAATGATATATCTGTAATAACTGATGTAAAAAAAGCAAAATACAAAAACAAAAAGTAAAATGAAAAAAAATTAAAATATCCTTTCAGCAACAAAGTTGTTGAGTGGTCATCCAACCTTTTCTTGGAGACCTCCAGTGAGGGAAAATCCATTACCCTCTGTGGCGATCTATTTCACTTTTGGATAGTTTTAATTGTTAAGTTTTTCTTTATAGTGAATTTGACTTTTTCTAAACTTCTCCACATTGTTCTTAGTTTTCCCTCATCAGGCAAAGTAGAACAAGTTTAATCCCTCATTTACATGGTCCTCTTCGAAAATGAAGGACAAACCACACAAGCTACCCTTCTTCAAGTTTAACATACCTATCACCTCTCTACAAAGTCTTCTCTTTCCTAGGCTAAACATTCCAAATTCCTGCAAGTACTCATACATTTTAGTGATTCCTAACCTGCTTTTTTTGGGAGGGGGGTCACAGACCCCTTTGTCAGTCTGGTAAAGTATATGGACTTTCTCAGAGTAATTTTTAAAAATACATGTGATAAAGAAACATAGGACTCCAAAGGAAATCAATTTTATAAAAAAATAGTCATCAAAGTATCTTCTAAAACAAAATTCAGGGATCCCAGATTAAAAGCCTTTGTTAGTTATAGTCAGTATGCTGTTTAGTTTTTCTCATTGGTCTTATTTTTTGTCACAAGGCAAGGTTCTCTGGGTAGGTGAGGGTGGGGAAATACATTTGAATATGACCAACGTCCACTTATAGCATGATTTTGATTACCTTTACAATTCTGGTTGGTTTTTTTTAGATACTCTCCAGATTAATCATATCATGCCTAAATTTTTCTTCTGAGAATAGAATAGAATATTTGAGATGTAGTGTGACTAGGGCAGAGTACAATGGCAATTTCACCTCCCTACCCATGATTCTTATGCTTCTCTGGATGCAGTTTAAGGTCATATCATCTTTGGGGCTGCCACACAATACCCCTGACTCATGTTGAACTTGAAGTCCATAAATGCCCTGATTTTCTCAGAAGAATAGCTAGCTCCTCAGTCTTATATTTTTGGTGTTGGTTTTTTGAACATTATATTGATCTCTATTAAATTTCATCTTACTCAATTCATCCCAATGTCCATCTCTGTTTAGAACTTTTTGAATCC
Organism: Petaurus breviceps papuanus; assembly: GCF_028583685.1. Taxonomy (NCBI): domain Eukaryota; kingdom Metazoa; phylum Chordata; class Mammalia; order Diprotodontia; family Petauridae; genus Petaurus; species Petaurus breviceps. The sequence goes on along the minus strand of NW_027185876.1, from coordinate 13,217,155 downwards.
TTATTCTGGCATCAGTGTACCATCTTGGCTAGCTTTGTGTCACCTGAAAAAAATCAATGTTTGTTTCTTATTTATGGATTTAACCATTACTTTTCCACAGAAGTAGATATTAAAAAAGAAAGTAAGAGAAATGAACAGCATGAAACTCAACTAAAGTAAAGAAATCTCTTCATATTCTTTCAAAGTGAATGCACATGTTGTAGGACCAAATGTCAATCAATATTTGTTAAAGTTGATGTATTATGAGAACAGCTTTAAAGGCAGCAGCACTAACATTGCCCCTGCTCCTCTGCCTCCCCCTGCCCCCCCCTTTAAAATGAAGGGGAAAGTAAGTGAATGTTTAGATCACACGATTCTCTAGGCTGTACTGCTCTTGGGTTGTACTGCTTGGGTAATTTTGGAGAAACACATTTCATGAACATAGGATTTTTCACTCTTCCCCCATTATCACAAAGCTTCCCCTGCTGTGTCTATGGGGTGATTATGCCTGATTCAGTAGTCTGTAATACTCTCATCTCACTTGGAAGTGTTGCATACAAATCATCCATTAAAAGGGTAGAATAGAAGATATCATCGAACGTTACTTTAGGATGCGGTAGATGCCTTTTCAATTTTGTGTAGCTTCAGGGGAGGCATCCCTGCAAACTGCTTTCATTTGAAACTTCTCTCATTTCCCCACTAATCCATAAATCCACTTTCCCTCAAACATAGCCTCATCACTCCCTTCTCTCCCCTTGTGGTCTGCAGTTATGAAGCAAGGAACCAAGTGGAACGTGCCTCATTTGTTAAACTCTAGAATTGTTCACTTTACCTAGAAAAGTTTTCTGCCAACTTCTTGGTCAGGTAGATGGCTGGGTTTCCCTTTCACTTCGCTGCACCACCATTATAGGAACCAACACTTTTTTTTTGAGGTATGTGGGGAATATACAAATAAGATGCTTTCACTTAGGTGCCTGTCAGGACCACTTTTGATTCAAGTGATGACAGACTTTTAATCAAATCCAGAGCTCATTCAGCCAAATTGATGATCCAGGATTTCTCTGTTATGGTTTTTTTTCTTGGACTTAGTTTGCTGAGATTGTTATCTAAAATGAAATTGTGTGATCTTGGGTCAGTCACTTAGGCAGTCACTACCTCTCTGAGCCTCAATTTCCTCATCTGTAAAGTGAGAAAGTTGGACCCACTGGCCTGTTGAAGTAATCTTAATCTCCTTCTTAATGTTTTTAATATCTGATCTTCTTGGGTTTGTTGTAAAGAGGCAGTGTGGCATAGTGAATAAAAGGTCAGGCCTGGAGTTTGGGCAGCTAGGTGGCACAGTGGATAGAGTACTAGACCTGAAGTCAGGAAAACTTACCTTTCTGAGTTCAAATCTGGTCTCAAACATGTACCAGCTGTGTGACCCCGGGCAAGTCATTTAATCCTGTTTGCCTCAGTTTCCTCATCTGTAAAATGAGCTGGAGAAGGAAATGGCAAAGAACTCCAATATCTTTGCCAAGAAAACCCCAAATTGTATCACAGTGAGTCAGACATGACTGAAATGACTGAATAACAATGACCTGGAGTTTGAGAAGATAACACCTCTGACATAGGCTAGCTATGTGACCATGGGCAAATTACTAAGCATCTCAGTGCCCTAGGTAATTCTCTATGATGACAAATTGGAGAAAAATTACTGTTAAACAAAAGTGGGGAGGATGTTCAAGCCAGAAGCTCCCTAGAGCAATGAAATCATTGATCTGGTTCAAATTAAGTAAACAAATAATAGTAACAATAACAATAATAATAGTAATTCATAATCACCTGATATAACATTGATCCACAAAAGTCTAAAGACAATGTTTTTTTTTTTTTTAGTAGATTTGCTAATCTGATTAACCCACTTATAACCCACTTAGTCTCTTACCTTAGGAAAGTCATTTTACCTTCCTGGGTCTCAGTTTTCTCAATAGTAAAATGAGGAAGTCAGAATATAGCCTCTTATGTCCCTCCCAACTCTGGCTCTGCAGTCCTTTGAATATACCTAATGTCCCAACTATGTGACAAAACCCCTGAAATATAGTGACCTAGTAGAAGAAATCAAAACCATGTAGGAATAGGAAGAAGTATATTTAATCTCTATTTTCTGATTCTTATAGAAGCTGCCCCCAAAATACTTTGTCTGAGTCTAAAGTTGAAGAATTTTCATGCCAAAAATTTCATTGGATTATAAATAATCATTTACAATATCTCACCAAACATTGAACATAAAAAGTACAATCACAACTTGTCTTGGTACCATTTCTATATAAATGTTGTTGAATGTAAAAATGATAAAATTTAAATGACAGTGATAATAATATTTAGTCAGCTAGTCAATTAGCACTTATTAAGTGCCTAGTACATATAAAGCACTGTGCTAAGTCCTGGGGATTCAAAGAAAGGTGAAAGTCCCTGCCCTCAAAGAACTTATAGTCTGATATGAAAATGCAAGCAACTATTGTGCAAAGAAGACGAATACAAGATAAAATGGAACTAATTAACAGAGGGAAAGCGCTAGCATTCAGATGGATTAGGAAAGGCTTCTTGCAGAAGGAGGAGTCTTACCGGAGACTTTAAGGAAGCCAGGAAAACCAGGAAGCAGAGATGAGGAGGGAGAGAATATGAGAGATGCAGAATGAGACGGCCAAATGAAAGTAGATGGAGTTGGATGCTGTAGTTTCTTGTGTAAGGAGAAGTAAAGAGGCCAGTGCCACTGGATGGAAGAGTATGTTTTGGGGTTGGGGGGCAATGGTAAAACGGAGGCAGAAGAATGTAAATTCCTTGAAGTCAGAGATTGTTCATTTTACAGTCAAGAAAAGTGAGGCTTTAGGGGCAGCTAGGTGGCCAAGTGAATAGAGGAGCAGCCCTGGAGTCAGGAGGACCTGAGTTCAAATGTGACCTCAGACACTTAACACTTACTAACTGTGCGACCTTGGGCAAGTCACTTAACCCCAATTGCCCTGCCTTTCCCCCCCAAAAAATACAAAAAAAAGAAAAGCGAGGCTTGAGGAGTAATTGATTTATCCCATCACACAGCTGGCAAAAGGGAGAGACAGGAATTGAACTCAGGTCTTCTGACTCCACATCTGGTTGTCCTTCCATTAAACTGAATGGTAGTGCCTTACATAGACCTGACCCAGCAATTTCTAAATTTTCACGCTACCTACTATGACATTTGTATGTAATACAGTGAAATCCTCTTTCAAAAATGATACTTTTGTGTCTATGGATGTGCCTGTGAATTTATTTATTCCTTTGTGATAGCAATTTTTTGCTTCATAGGTAGAAATATTTTCAAATCATAATGCACACTGAAGTCCATCTATGTCTACTCATACTATTGATTCACATTCCTTAATGAGTTTGACTTGGTTAGAGGCACGGGACACTCAATATGATAGGGATCTCCTTGTTTTCTCTAGCATCATGAAGCTATGGTTATCTTATCTGGTTATCTTTCCATTGCTTTCAACATGTGGCCAGTCCATCTTCTAGAAAGCAAGCAAGCCCATTGCTTTGAACATAACATTATGACTCCTCTAGTATTCTCTACATTTCTTGAAGCAAGGGGAGAAACTTACTCATCTCTATTTCTTCAGCAGCCTAGCACAGAATCTCCAATATAGCAGCTGCTCAGTCAATGTTTGCTGAATGAATAAGCAATTGATTGAGTCAGGCAATTATTACTGATTATGCTTTTAAGAATAGTCTGAAACATGATAAGTATTAAGAGGTAAAATCAGCAGTCTCTAAAACAGTTCAATTATATGCTCTTTATCTGTCTTGAAGAGTGTAATTTTTACATTTCAATTATTAGGATTTTAGATAAATCTAGAATCTCAAGCACTATTTTTTAAAGTAAAATTGTGATTTTTGTCACATCAATTAAGTGAGAAAAGGCAATTGCAGAATTAGGCACTGCTTTTCTTTTCTTTTATATTTTTCTCATTTTGATCCTGACTTCAGTATTAAGGTAAATTTATATGAAAAGATATATCTTTGTATATTTGTATACACAAATACATATAAAATATACATACACACATAGACATATAATATATGTGCATTTTGATTTTTTTTTGTGTGGTACATTTCTGTTTGCTGTAGAGGATGGGAGCACACTTTTAAGACATGACTTCTGACTTCCAGAAGTCACAGAGAACAATTGATTCTCAAAGTGATCTCAGATGCCATCTAGCCCATTCTGTATCTGTACAGAATCTTTGGGCTACACATTTCTAGTCTAATCCCTCTTTCACATGACAATCCTTCAAGTAATTAAGGAGAGAGATCTTTATATTTCAACATCCTTTGTTCTACAAATTTGGCTCCTTCAATCATTCTTTGTGTATTATATCTTCCACTCTGCTCACCTTCTTGCTTGCCTTTTTCTGAATATGCTCTGGCATTTTAAGGCCCTTCCAAAAATGTATCGCACAGAACTAAACTCAATATTTGCAGTTCTTCTTTGGAGAACTGCTTGTATCATTTGACCACTTATCTATTGGGGAATGGCTTTTGTCTTAATATTCATTAGCTGCCTACAGATCATGGGTACTGAACCTCACCAGAGATAAGATATAAATTCCTGATTGGTGAATGTCTTAGAGAGCTTAATACATCTGGTGGCCTCAACTCTGATTCATCTTACCTTTGGTTATTTTCTTCCCAAAGAACCTGTCACCAGGTATTTAACTTCCCCTGACTTTCTCCTCACCTGACTCTCAGTTCTAGAACCATTATCAAAGAAATACTACCATTATTAATGTAAAGCCTTTTCTAATCTACTCCTCTATGGCTACCTTCACCATTATTCTGACTACTGAACAAAAATGCTGCTCCCTAGCTTACATTTCTCTCTAAGTGTTGTCTTCCTTTATTAAAATATAAGCTCCTTGCAGGCAATGACTGTGTTCACTTTTGTTTTTTGTATTTCCAGCAGTTAGAACCATGACACCATTGTTATTAGTCATCAAATAGTCTTTTATTCAACTATTCAATTTCATTCAAAGTTTTCACCCTTCTTTAGTTACATTTTTGTCCCAGGAAAAATGTATTTAAATAAAATTTATTTACATTTCAGTGTTAAATTTATCAGTCTTATATTCTGTCATTGCTTCTATCTTGTTTGGTTAAGAATTAACCTCTTAGCCATAACTATAAAAGATACTTGATTGGATTGTTTCTCTCTGTCTCTGTTTCTTCTTTAATATTCAAAACACAGATTCAGTTCTAGTTTATTTAGTGTATTTGGTAAGTTGTTGTACTGCCTACTTTCCGCCAAACAGAGATGCTTTACTGGGAAAAGGGAGAGGACATCATACACAAATAGAGGATGTCATGTAAAAATAAGTAGAATAAAAGGAAAGCGGTGATGGGAGATGAGAGGCAACTTCACAGAAGAAGCAGAACATCTGCCTTGAGAACGTCTTCACATATGAGGACCAGCCTGACTATACTCCAAAGGGCCCATCACCAGAAAGTTGGCAATCAGGTGATGGTTTTATTTTTAAACACTGTGGCTCAGGATGATTATCTTCTAAGAGCTAGGATTGGCCTCTGTGGAGAGAGTACCCATAATAAAAAAACTCAACAATTCTTTTTTTTTTTTGGAGGGTCAGTTGGGGTTAAGTGACTTGCCCAAGGTCACACAGTTAGTAAGTGTTAAGTGTCTGAGACCAGATTTGAACTCAGGTCCTCCTGACTCTAGGGCTGGTGCTCTGTTCACTGAACCACCTAGCTGCCCTGAAACTCAGAAATTCTTAATGGAAGAAGTGCATTGGTGAATGGCCCCTTTTTATGGTTTTTCAAAAATTATTTATACATAGAATATATTTATTATCTATAATTATATATTATGTTTAGCATTATATATATATATATATATAATACAGTTATTTATACATAGCCATTGTGATATAATAGTTAGAGAAATGACCCAGAGTAAGGAAGACCTAAATTCAAGTTCATAGTCTTGCACTCCCTCTTCCTTGGAAGTCACTTCCTCTGATTTGATAGTTATTCCTAGAATCTCTATTTAAGTAATAGACCAATTTTTCTTCATTTCCCATCAGGCTGCACTCCTCCGGATGTGATGTTCTATGTCAAGCACTTTCTTCCCCACTATTAACTTCCTTTTATGTGTTCTCTTCCCCCTTAGAATTTAAGTTCCATGAGGGCAGAGACTGTCTTTCTTTTTTCCTTGTATTTGAATTCCCAGTGCTATGTACAGTTATTGGCACATAGTAAGCACATAATAAATACTTGTTGATTGGCTGATTGATTTTGGGAGTCTAGATGAGTTCCTTAACCATTCAGTGCCCCAGACAAGTCTCTAAGACTGTGAAATTGTAGGGAAAGTATAGGTCCGCCTTGGTAAAAGGAGTTCTTTACAAAGAACTAAATCTTTCCTTCTATGATCCTAATCACTTAATAAGTGTTTGTTGGACTGAATTGAATCTAATAGAGGCAACAATAGAGGTTGAGTTTTACAAGAGAAACAAGATGGTGGTTATGATATTTGCAAACTTCATAATGGGGAGGCAATGAGGATAGAAGAGGGAAAAGAAAAGAAATTCAGATCTGTCATTTTGCCTTGATTTAATCACTCCAGTCTTTGACTAGGGTATTTATTACTGACAATGCAGGTATACATCACTAATTATTTGAACACACTAATCTCTCTCTGTCTCTGTCTCTCTGTCTGTCTCTGTCTCTCTGTCTCTCTTTGTCTCTCTGTCTCTGTCTCTCTCTCTGCCTGTCTCTCTGTCTCTGTCTCTCTCTGTCTCTGTTTTTCTGTCTCGCTGTCTCTCTCTGTCTCTGTCTCTGTCTCTCTCTCTCTCTCTCTGTCTCTCTCTCTGTCTCTGTCTCTTTCTCTCTGTCTCTCTGTCTCTCTCTGTCTCTCTCTCTCTCTGTCTCTCTGTCTCT
>NW_027185876.1:13145433-13210110 GCF_028583685.1 Petaurus breviceps papuanus | reverse complement strand
TCTCTCTCTGTCTCTCTGTCTCTCTCTGTCTCTCTCTCTCTCTCTCTGTCTCTCTCTCTCTCTCTCTCTCTCTCTCTCCCTCTCTCTCTCTCTCTCTCTCTCTCTCTCTCTCTCTCTCTCTCTCTCGTTAGGCACTTATGTAGTACAATGGATAGAGTAACTGGGCCAGGAGTCAGGAAGACCTGAGTGCAAATGGCATTTAGTAGGTGTGTGTCCCTGAGCAAGTCACTCTACTTGTCTCAGTTTCCTCATCTGTAAGATGAGGACAATAATAGTACCTACCTCCCAGGGTTGTTGTGAAGATCAAATGAGATAACAATTGTAATTGACCTGAGTTCAAATCCGGCCTCAGACACTCAACACTTACTGGCTGTGTAAGTCACAACCCCAATTGCCCTCCAAAAAGACAAAAAGAAAGAAGCAGCTGAGTGATACAAGAAATATATCAGTATGGGGAGTCCTTCTGCCTACTCACAAATTTGTTAGAGAGAAATGAGAAATTGGTTTGAGGAAGAAGACAGAACAAGTTAGAGCAGTGGATGAGTGTTGAAAATGGGAGATGATGAATATGAAGAATCATCTAACTCACTCAAGTTTAGGAAGGCTTTGAACAAAATATCACAACAGTATTACACTGAATGAAGAAAGAGCTGTTGTGATAGCCAAGCAGGCTTAAGCTAAGGAATAAGTAGCCTGTGGGGCAATACCAGTCACCAGAAAGAAGGATGCATTAGAAACTAGGGAGTCTGAACACCACTTGGACAAAGGTTGTATGTCAACATGTGGTTTCTCTCTGTAGAGGGTAGCCAGTAGTCACAACTTACATCAGGTTGTAGTTGCCAGGAGTCATTTTTTGTTGCTCCATTCTTACCACCTAAAATTTCCAAAGTTCACTTGGTGGTTAGGGCAATGACCTCTTTGCCAGCCTCTCCTCCTTTCTCATCCCCCCCCTCTCCCTCCAGATACTGGATGCTCTTTCAAATTCACTTCCATCACATTAAAGAAAGAAGATAAAATAATCATTTTCATGCTGCCCAACTTGGTCTTTTGTAGCTGTGATATTGCAATATGGCTCTAAGTCTAAGAGGAAACAAAACCACATGTCTCAAGGACAAGTTTGGGGGAAACCTGTTATTACCTTTTCTTTCTCTCATTTTTTCTGTGTGTATGTGAACAATTTTAAGGGTAATTGTACTTTAATAGAGACTCTGTTATTTACAATAACTGAAAAGTGGAAGGTAGAAAAATAGGAGTGATTTTAGTCCTATTCAAAATGTTGCTGTGACTTAGAATCATAGAGTTGAGGAGGTCCCACCACCTATCTGATGCACGGACTCCCTCAACAGTAATATTTCTGTTTGAACAACTGTAGTATCAAGGTGCTGAGAGAGAACGAGAGATAGATAGATAGAGAGAGAGAGATAGAAATTTACAAATATTTTCCTCATAACATATCTTTTAAAGTAAGTAGGATATCATTATCCCAATTTTACAGATGAGGAAACAGGTGTAGTAAGGTTGTGGATTGCCCATCCTCATACAGCTACTATCAGAAGTATGACTCGAACACAGGCCTTATTAGTCCCCATCCATTGCTCACCATATGTAAGAAAGTCTTGAGGTGAGAGGACTTAAGGGTTTGTTATTTGCATTAGAGTATGGAGTTCCAGTAGTGATGTGTAAAGTATGGAAACCACAAATCTATGAAAGTATTAATGTGCACCCTCATGAGGCCCCCAGATATTTTCTTTTTGTAGGGTAAACCTTCCTGGTTCCTTTACCTGACCCTTGTGTAATTATCATCTAGATGTCTTTCAGTTCTACAGTGGTCTCCTTTGACTAGTGTACCTAGATAAGGATATAATATTCAATGTTTACTCTTAGACTTCTAAAAAACTATTTATTTTTTTTTGTTTCATTTTAAGTTCCAAACTGTCTCCCTCCCTTCCCACCTTGCACTAGAGAAGGCCACCATTTCACACACACACACACACACACACACACACACACACGTACGCAGTGCATATTCAAATACACATATATAAATATATACAAATACACATATATACATATATATGATATACATATTACATTAATGTAAAACCATACCATGTATACTTCTATTTATCAGTTCTTTCTCTGGATGTGGGTGACAGCTTCCCTCATAGGTCCATTGTAGTTGATTTAATTATTTATAATACTCAGAATAACTTAGTTGTCCATGGTTGTTCTTCGAGCAGTATTGCTATTACTATATGCAACATTCTCTTGATTCTTCTCATTTGACTCTTGGTCTTTTCATTCAAGTCTTTCCATGGTTTTTCTTTTCTTTTTTTCTTTTATGTCTTTTTGGAGGGGAGGAAGGCAGGGCAATTGGGGTTAAGTGACTTGCCCAAGGTCACACAGCTACTATTAAGTGTCTGAGGATGGATTTGAACTCAGGTCCTCTTGACTTCAGGGCCAGTGCTCTATTCACTGCACCACCTAGCCACCCCAAATGCTTTTCTGCATGGGCCGGGCATCGAACTCAGGCCTCCCGCATGGCAGGCAAGAATTCTACCACTGAACCATCCATGTACGACCAATCACCACTCTTAAGGTAAAGGCACGGTTCATCCAGTAAACACATTCAATGAATTGTATTATTATTTAGACCAGTGGTGTCAAACTCAAATAGAAACAGGGGTCATAAAACTATTCTCTGAATTGTATGCTGACTTAGAAAATCTAACATTATCTATTTTCGGTTGTATTTCTATTTATTTTGCTAAATATTTCCTGATGACATTTTAACCTGGTTCAGCATTACTCAGGAGTGTTGCAGGCATTGTGGCTCATAGGCCCTGTGTTTGATACCTCTGATTTGGGTCATATTTGTCTACCCTGTCTCTAAGGATTTCATGAGATCCTTTGTTGAATCGTCCTGACAGACTGAAAGCTCCATAAGGGTAAGCACTATCCTTTGTTTGGACTTTGCATCTTCCCCAGGGTGTGGACTTATTAAGTACTTCATAAATATTTGTCTAATTTAATCTTCGAATTATTGAAATCCAAAAATACTGTATACACAGTTTCTCTGAGCTAATTAGAAAGGTTAATAGTTTAATCTGGCATGACTTGTTCTTAGCTAACTCATGCTGATTCCTAGTAATTGCCATTTCTCTTCCTAAATCCTTTCAAAAAACCTGAAAAATCAACATTAATGGCACTCATATGTAGTTTACAAAATCCCTTTGAACATCAGGTCATTTGTTCATTTATAGTTTTCTGTTACCTTATTTTTTAAACTTTCTATGGACAGCATTTCAGGGATTCTATCTCCTGAGGACTGCTTTAGGAGCATCCCAAATACTCTGTCATTTTGTCATCATTGGAATTTTCTTTCACATACCTATTAATTGTTTATATGCTTTGTTTTTTGACCTACCCATTATTTAGGATTTCATTAGTAAGTCTCCTTTAGGATCTATGTTCTTTTGTTTTTACTTCTTGAACTGATTACTTGTACTATAGTGTCTAAAGTATGTGTTTGTTATTTCCCCCTTTTTATATTTGTTTGCAGTGTCTTTGCACCCTAATGATAAATTTTTATTAAATTCCATGTAGGGCTAAGAAATGTGTATGTTAATAGTTCAGTTTAGAAGATGTCATTAGTTTTTTTAGCTATAATTTCTCCAGAAATTTGTTCAGTTCTATAGTTTCCCCTTTGTTTATATTTCTATTAGATTTGTCCAGAGCTGAAAGAATATTAAAATCTCCCACCACTATTGTCTAAACATATGTATCTTCTTGTAATTCAGTTAATTTTTCTTGAAAAATTTAGAAGAGTTTGGAGCATGCAAATTTAACTTTGATTTTTATGTATTGTCTATGGTTCCTTTCAGCATAATACAGTTTATTCTCTTCTTTTAAGTTGTGAATTTTTGTTTTTACTTTGACTGATAGCATGATTCCAACTCCCATTTTTAAAAATTCATCTGGTAGACAGTAAATTTTATTCCAATCCCTCATTTCTATTGTGTATGTTATTGCTTTTTATATGTTTTTCTTCTAAATAACAAATCGTGGGGTTTTGTTCTTTTATCTGATTTGTAATTTTTCACATTATTGGAAAGTTTAATCCATTTACATTAAAACCATGAAGATTAATTTTATATTTTATTTCATTTACTTTTAATATTATATTTCTGAGTTAGGATTCTCCCTTCCCTCTTTATCTGTAAATATAGAACATTGTTTCTTCAGTTATTTGAATTCAATCAACTTGAACACATACCTTTCCCAGTGGGTTTCTACCCCTCCCTCTTACTGTCCCTCCAAACTCTTTCCCTTTTTTGTCCCCCTTTCCCCAATTTTGGAGTATTGCTTACTTTATTAATTCCTTTTACTTTCTTTATTTTACCTGGTTATTTAACTTGTCCCCTCTTTTCCCCCCTCTTAGTTATGTAGTCAAGTAAAAATACCCTTTCTTTGTCTCTGCTTCAAGTTGTTTGTTAGTTTTAAATTACATCTTCTGTGTTTTTTTCTAAAAAAAGATTTCAGTTCTCATTCTCTTAACTATTTTTCTTCACTTTCTCTTCTAGAGTTTTATTCTTTGATTTGTGGCCCCCATACTTATTTATTCCTTCTTCAACCTCTGTATTCTTCATGGAAATTCCATAATTTTCTATTTATTTAGTGTGATTTTTATTGTCTCACAATGTGACAAATTATTTCTTGATAGATATTTTTCATTCTTTGTAAATGGAAAATACTTCATACTCTTTTCAAGGTAGAGTATTTTTTGTTTTTTGTAGCAGTGGAGCTTAACATAGCAGCATGAACATAGTAGGCATAATTGACAATTGTTGAAGTGAATTGAATTAAATTTCAGAATTTCAAAGTTGAAAAGGACCTGAGAGGTCATCTAAGATATTAATACCTGATGTCAATGATACAAATGGTATACCCAACAAGTGACCATCCAGCACAGACTTAAGGCTTCTAGAGATGTGGAACTATCTACCTCCCAAAAGAACCTATTCTACTTTGGGGTAGCTCTAGTTATTAGGAAATTGTTACTTATATAGAGTGGGTAACTATGTCTATATGACTTCTGCTGATTGCTTCCAATTCTGACATGTAGAGTGGGGAAAAACACATACAATCCTTTGTTCATTTAACTGTCCTTCAAATGTTTAAAGACAGGGCAGTCAGCTCCTTTGCTCTAGTCTCCATTGCCCAAATCTCTTTTAGAGGCTAAACTTATAAAATTATTTTAATAGAAAGGGAGCATAGTGGACAGGGCACTGGACTTGGAGTCATGAAGATCTGAAGGCAAATCCTTCTTCAGGAATTTACTATTTGTGTGACTCTGAGCAGGTCACTTAACCCTTATGGTCCTTAGTTTCCTCATATGTAATATGGAAATAATAATAGCTCATATCTCACACAATCATGAGAATAAAATGAAACTATACATATACATACATACACATGTATACATACATATATTTATGAAGCACTTCCAAACCGATAAATGCTAGCCATTATTATTATTCAGTTTATCTTTATATAACATTAGTTCTTTTCAATATGAAAAGACAAGACCACCTTACACAAAACAAGAGTAAAATGTAAAAAGTTTTGTTTTAATCAAAGACCCTATGTTTGGAAGATATTATAGAAAATGACTGCTTATATTTAAAACCAAATTTATTAATATGTAGATCATGTATATAACACATTAAAATTACAAATCACCTCACAAAATGGCACCCATAAATAGGAAGGTAAACTGAGTCTAAAAGAGTTGAAATGAAATATGCATAAGCTAAAGAAGGAAATCCATGTTGTCTCTAAATATTGTTTAAAAACTACTCATACAATTCTTACAACATTTGTTATTGAAATTCCTAAGTTAAAAATTTATAAGTTGCATAAGGAATTTGCAAAGACTGGGTAATTAAGTATTACATTCTTTTGTACTGAGTGAGCCCTGCATTTGAGAGAAGGGTGAGCTCAGAGAATGGAGTAGTCAAGAGTGGTCTCACAGCAGATTGAACCCAGGTCTCTAGACTCCACATTCAATCCTATTTCAACTATATAATGCTTCTTGTCTCATTTTCCTCTGATCCTTACTCAATTACTTCTAACTTGACAGAATTTGGGGATATACATCATCATTTCTTCAAAGACAAGCAGCTGCTTCCCCCTCAGAGTGTCCAGCCTTGAAGGCATTTCAGGTAGGGGGGACAGCAAGAATAGAGGTGTGCAGATGGGAATTAGTGTGAGATTGGCTTGAAAACATTCAACAAACATTTATTAATCACTAAAATGTGCAAGTCACTTTACTGGGTGACAGGAATATATTTTCTTTTAAAAGAAAAGAAAAGGGGAAAAAGACAGTCTCAGACTTCAAGGAACTTATATTAGGGAAGATGTAACAAGTATACAGATACCAGATGATACAAGATCAAGTAATATTGAAGTCCTGGTGGGACAATTCTAGATGTTCTGAAAGCAACTGGCTAAGTAGGATGAGAGTTCATGGGAGACATTAGGGATGGATGCTTACATTTGGGGGTTATCTGTGTAGAGATGATAATTGGACCTATATGACATTTTGAAAAGATCATTAAAAGAAAAACAAAACATAGAGAGAAAGAAGAGGTCTTAAGAGAGAACCTTACGGGACACTCACACTTAAGGGATAAGCGTAAGGCAAAGAATGAACAGTGGAGACTGATAAGTTTTCAGACAGGAAGAAGAATGAGTCTAAAGTAGTTTATAGAGACCAAGAGTGGAGAGCGTATCCTTGAAGAGAGCAAGAAGGATCCTTTTGGCTCTGTATTCCCAATGCTTAGAACAGTGCCTAGAACATAGTAAGCTTTTAATAAATTCATGTTTATGCACTGGTTGTTTATGAGACAGGATGGATCCTAGCCTGATTCAATCAGAAGATGTATATAGATAAGCAGTGAGAAGTAACTGAAAACAGGGTGTGGCACAGGGGTTGTACGTCTTGGCTGCCAGGTGAAGAATTTAAACTTGGTACAAATGGAAATAGGGAGCTACTGAAGAGTATTGAGTGTAGTTTTACATCATGAAAGTAGTATATGACAGTGTCATCTATGCTCAAATAATCATAAACTGTTTTATCTTCTCTGTATTTATTCATAAATCTCTTTTCTTCCTACTAAAATGTAAGAATGGATTGTGAACCGATTCAATTCAATTCAATTCATATAGATTTGTTAAGTTCCTGCTTTGTGCAAGGCACTGGACACTGGGGATACAAGGACAAAATTAAGTCCTGTCCTCGTGGAGCTTTCATTTTATCGAATGTATGTAGCATGATCTTGTAAGTTTTTGTAAAGGATATCACTGCGTCTCATACTTTTACTTTTATCCTTCCCATTTTAAAAAAAGTTTAGCTCATGAAGTCTGTTCATACACCCCTTTCTTGCCTACCAAAATAATACATGTGAAATCGCCACTCATTTCAAGAATGATTTCTATACACCCGTAAGATTTTACCTATCCATCTCAGAGGGGGAGAGGAGAATTGGATTCAGGAAAATGCATTTACTATTAATGATTTTATTAGTATAATAATGAAAAATTTCCCAGGCTGGTTACATTTTGGGGCTATCTATGCAAATGTGGATTATGGATTTCCAAATAGTTTTGTAATGAAAGTAAGGGGTAATGACTTAAGTTCTCAGTGCCCCAGGAGACTGACTACCATATAGCCTGGCTGCTGATTGGCAGAAGGAGTCATCACCTCTTCTCTGAACTATTACAATAGACTCCTAAAAGATCTCTGTGCTTGTAGTCTCTCCCAACTCTGTATCATCCTCCACTCAGCTGCCAAATTGATTTTCCTAAATGAGGGGTCTGCCCTTGTTCAAGAAACTTCAAGTGATTCTTCTAGCGTCCTCCAAAGCTCCTCTCTCTGGCCTTCACAATCTGAATCAAATCTATCCTTCCAGGCTAACTACACTTTTCACATCCTCTGTGTTCCAGCCAGTCTGGTCTACTCGGAGATTCCCATACATAACAATCCACCTCCTATCTCTGTGTCTTCTCATAGACTTACTCCAAAGACTGAAACTATCTGCCTTCTTATTTCTGCTTCTTGGAATACAGAGTTGGCTCATTTTAACTGTTACCTTCTTCAAGGAGTCTTCTCTTATTCTTCAGATGGTGGTCTCCTCTCTCCTCCCTTCAACTGTGCATTTGTTGTTGCTGTGTGTGTGTACACACACATATGTATGTGTATATATGTGTATACACACATAAATATACACACACAGACACACAAAATAGGCAGCTAGGTGGGGCAGTGGATAGAGTGCTGGGCCTGGAGTCAGGAAGACTCATCTTCCTGAGTTCAGATCTGGTCTCAGGCATGTCCTATCTATGTGACTCTATGAGAGTCACTTAACCCTATTGATCTCAGTTTCCTCATTGGTAAAGTAAGATGGAGAAGGAAGTGGTAAACCACTCCAGTGTCTTTGCCAAAAAAAACCCCAATGGTATTACAGCATTGAACACGACTCAAAATAACTAAACAACAGCAAATATATATATATATATGTATATATACACATAATAATAGCAATATATATTTATATATATGTATACATACACACAATAATAGCAATATATATTTATATATGTGTATATATATACACACACATACACTGAGTTTATATATATGTGAACTCAGTAGAATGTAAACTTTTTGAGGGTATGAACTGTTTTTGGTATTTGTATCCCCAGTGCCTAAAACATTATAGGTACTTGATAAATACTTGTTGATTGATTTATTGAGTTTCCATATCAAGAACTGACTGTACTGATCAGATTGTAAATCCAATCCGCTTGACCAATACCAAAGAAAAATAGAGGCAAGTGACATGTTGAATACAGAGTAGGTCTCAAAGCCAGGAAGTCTTATATTCAAGTCCTGTCTCTAACATATCCGGGCTCTCTGACCTTGGGTGAGACACTTAACCTCTCATTGTTCTAGGTCACTCTAAGACTATAAGTTACCTGCATTTCAAGAGGGAGTTCCTTATACCAGTGAAATCAGAGATCTAGTCCTTATCCTTAACTCTGTACATTGTTGATCAACATATCTGTGTCCTTTTTGTTTCAATCATGAAAACATGGCACTTTGGCTTTTCCCTCCAAGATTACGTTCTATTTACTTTGCTTGTATTTTGTATGAACTTATTTATTTACATGTTGCTTTCCTCATTAGAATGTGAGCTCTTTGAAAGTAGGCACTATCTTTTTTTGGTTACACTATCACTTAGCACAGTGACTGGTATGTTAATAAATGTTTGTTGATTGATTGATCAATAATTAACTTGCATATGGGTATAGCTAGAATGTTTCCTGCCTAAAGTAAAAATACTTATTTTCTTGTCTCGGTACTGCCATTAACCTTGGAAGAGGACATTTAAATAGCATGGCTTCACTTTTCCTATCCACAAAATTGACTCAATGATAATCAAAACTTACATTTTTTGCAGCAGAGTTTTACAAAATGCTGACCTTACAAGCACTCAGTGAGGTAGATAGCACACACATTATTTATTCTTGTGTTACAGAGGAAGAAACTGAGATTTGATGAGACTCAGGGAGACTGATCAGTGCTCAGATATAAATGCACTTCTTCTGGGAGACTTTGTTCAAGTCAGCTCTCCTCTTTGGGGCTTCATATGAAGACAATTGATCGTTTCAATTTCAATTCTAAAGATATGCTCTAAGTACTCTGGTCTGACTCTTCTTGTTCATTATTCTATATCCCAAATAACCCCTATTTTAGGAAATGACTCCTGAAGACAGATGAACAGAATGCTGGTCCATAAAATGTCACAGCATACAGTTTTAAGGTGAGGAACATGGGGGAAAGTACATAGTTAGCAAGGCTAAACAATTGGTCATAGTACATTAATGTTTAACTTTGATCATGTTTGAGTCAGGAGCATTTCCAGTGTAGCACAGAAAATATGATAGAAGTTTCCAGACATATGATTTGCAATCCCCCCCTTTTTTTTAGCAAGTAAACAAACCATTTTTTTCTTAGATAGGGCATTTCATTCCTCCCATATGAAACCTGGTAAGAGAAATACAAGGCTTTCTCTATTTGGCAGCAGGAACCCTTCCCTGTGCCCCCACCCCCAATTGTCTTCTTAGAAGACAGGTTTCCCACTGACATCAATGGTAGCATTGATGAATATACAGTATCCTGGGTTTTAGGTTTGCCATATGGATCTGTGACTGGGATCTTGCTCCTAGAGATGTCATTACATAAACATCGCCATTGCTTCTTATCCTCTGTGCTCTCAGACAAATTACTTTGCTCGGTATCACCCAGACTATTGCAGTCATTACGCAGTAGGAAAGTGTGTTTCCTGGGCCAGCCAGCCTGATGGTAACTCACACATGCCCCCGCACATGTGGCCACTTAATAAATATCCAGTCAGGATGATATTTCTGACAGGCCACAGACTGTCCATGTAATAGACAAGGAGCTGAAAGGAAAGTGACCAGCCAGGACACTCATCAAATGTATAAGGCTTAAGAATTTCCATCTCATTTTTGGTGAAAACTAAGAAAAGCTGATGCAAGAAAATTTCTTTCAGGCATTAGTTTATTTGGTAGGGGAGCATTTGTAGGGCTTGGTTTAAATATGAAAGAAGTAGTTTTTAAAGTAAAAGTGAAATATTCCATATATTGATCTAATTCACATGGCAGCAATTATTACATTTAATTTTGCAATTATTTCTTTGAGGGAAAAATGGTAATTATTTTCCATTAGGAAGATAGACAGTACATTTTCCCACACATGTTCTAACAAAACATCTATAGAAAAGTTTTCAGGGAAGATATGACAGCAATTCTTAGTGATTTCTTTGTTATAAATAACATTTTTTTTAAAAAGGTACTTTTTAAAACAGAAAAGTTAAGTTATGCAGTTTCATATTTACAAAGCCCTTTGACAAATAAGAATCATGTGGGGAGTTTGGTAATGGGCTCTACAGGACTTCAGAAAACAAAAAACGAAGCATCTAAAAAGAGCAGCTCCGCCAAAGATAACATTCACTTCAGGAAATCCAAGTTCAATAGAAATATCTGCTCTATATACAATGTTTTTACATTTAATGGCATGTATAGCAATGGGCCTTTGACATACGCAGGCAGTAGCTTGACCATTACATCAGGTTATACATTTCTCTAGCATTTATTTTTTTTTACCTAATTAAACTCATAAAGGCATAGAAATGAAGAATCAGCAAAGAACAATTACCTGCTGACAATTAACTTGAGAAGTGACTGAGTGTCTCCCAGAGTATTATTCACAGAACGAAACTGATTTCTCTAAGAGGGGTCTATACGTTGTTGTCATAGAAATGTAACTTGAGAGTATTTCCTTTAGTTTCTGAAAGGGGTTTATTCCTTCTAGTCCTTATTTTGTCCTCACCATTTCTTAGCTATTTTACATGGACAAGTTTACCAGAAGGACAACTGAATGTTTTGAGTAGCCATTTTCTTTGAATATTTTGTTCTTCTCTTCCTTCATTCCTATTCCAATGGCCCACTTTAGGTGGAGTTCATTACTAAAGGAGGGAGGGAGACATGTTTTAAAGGCAGAATTCAGGAAAAAAAGTGGTTCTTTCATGTTATTTGATCATTCCTTAGGTAAGAAATAAGATTTTTGATAGATGTGGCTCTATCTTTAATAAGAGTTCAATCCCTCCCCACTTATCTGGTCTATTATTTTTGACGCCAATTTATAGTGTCTTATAGGAATATATAGAGTAGCTGCAAAAGGTAGAATTCATTGACTTGCAGATTTCATGACAGTCTCTATCCTGTAGATGGCATGACTGACTTGAAGTCTGATTGTCCAGTAGGTCACTTGGTGTTTTTACAATACCGTATTTCATTAATTAATAACATTTAAGTCTGGTTTCTCTCTTAATACCTGTGTTGAGTTGGAATGTCCTTTTATTTACCGTAAGCAGCCAGAACAACAAGGAACGTTTTTGAATAACCTATAGTATTCTTCCTGAATCTGTAAAAAAAATGAAGGCAAGCAAAAGACATAATTCATTACCTTTACAGAAATCCATGAATTTACTCATAGTAAAATTCCACAATCTCTTATACTGATTTTCAAACCAAGGACATCATAAGACTATCATGCTGAGATGCTTAAATATCCACATGTGAAACTCTTCAGAAACAATCAGTAACAATGGTGATGAGGTTCACTGTCTTTAGGAACTGAAGGCCAAGGAATGAATTCTCTTCTGATAGGGATCTTCATTCATTGGGGTATCAGTCTTATGAATAGCAAGTATGAGATACTGAATGAAGGTGAAATACTTACTTTTCTGGATAAAACACAGAGAAATATGAAGATGAACATCCCCTGGAAAGCATTGCTGATTGTGAAAAGGTATGCCGTCACTACTGATGCATGTACAACATGGAGAACCCCAAAGATCCAGGTGGTTCCAAGAAGGAAGAGCAGGGCCAGGGCTCCCCGTGCACATGACCTAAATCATATTTATAACATTACGAAGGAGGCTTCAGTACATTGTTTGACACCCTCAAGTTTTCCATGATTACACTGTGGAAAATTCACAAGCCTAAGAGTTTTCTTCTTAAACAAAGACCAAAAATAATTTTGAATTATGAAAAAAGAAATCTTACTGTAGTTACATGGGATGGCCTTTAGGGTGTGCTGCTGTACTGCTGCAAGAACTTATAGCTAAAAGCAGGCTATGTATAGCATTTAAAAAGTGGATAATTTTTTCTTTTTAAAAGAGACTTTCTTAATCTGAAAATGTTTTTCCCCCCTCCCCCCTTCTGGTATACTGCAGACCAATATGATTTGATTTGAAATCTACTGTTCATGTAAGTCCCAAAGGTAAAACATATATCTGTTATGAAGTATTTCCCCCAAGAAACCTTGAAAAATGTGCTGTGTGCTCATAGGTCAGCCCATGTGCACAACATCAAAAGAATTTTCTGGCTTCCTTTCAGATGCGATACAGAAGAAGGTGCAGGATATAAAACTAGATTTTCTTCTTTTTGATCTTACAACACAAATGTCTCTCAATTCTTCCAGGGTCAGAGTACTGATGTCTCTATGTTAGAGGCACATAGTATGTTTGTGTATGTATATCACAAGTATATAATATATGTGAATATGTGCATAATACATATGGGCATGTGTGTGTATACACACACTATGACAGAAAAGAACTGTCTATGACTTTTGGTGAAATATTATACAACCTTATTCACTGACTATACTGATGACTTTCATTGCCTTGAAAATGAAGTAACTAATGATTGCTTTCTCATTCATTCTTAGTCCAATCACTCCTTAGTACGGAAGATCTTTTAGCCCTATTCCTTAGAAAATGAATCATTTTCAACTTCATTAAAACCAGCTCCCTCCATGAGACTGTGGAGGGGAAGGAGTAACAGAAAGTCATCAATCACACAATAGCTAAATCCTAACTATAAATCTGGTGCAACACATGGAAACTGCAGGAGTGTTTCTAAGCAACACAAACAGTACGTTGTTTTCAATGTTCCCTATTGTACACTTCAGCTTTCCCTGCACAAACGGTTTTCAAGGTCTCAATAAATCAGTTTTAAGGAGAGAGCTGATGGAGGAAATCATGGCAACATGCAAACTAGGACCAATTCTCCACCCCTCAAAAATATCTTTCCATGATTTTGTCCTTCTTAGAAGGAAAATCACTAAGAAATGACCTTTCCTTTTCTGAGCACAATCCCTATCACTTTTTACAGAATAATTACTGACATTTATATAGTGTAAGCCATTGTCCTGATGTTCAAAGAAATCAAGAAAGGCCCCTACCATGTTGGGAAGACCCCCCCTGTGGCCAACTTGGAGGCTATAGAGAAGAATAATACAGAAATGGGAAGCTTGGATAGTTTGAGACCTCAATGTTCAGTGAGGATACGCATCAGTGAAATTATTGGTTCATTGGAGGACTTGAGTAAATGGCACTTTATGTTTCACTAAGCACCATCTAGCATAATAACAATAATAAAAGACAGCATTTTATGTATGGTCTACTATTTTCCAGGCACTGTTCTAAGAGCTTTACAAGCATTATTAACTCATATGTCCTCTCAACAGTCCTGGGAGGTAGGCGATATTACCATGATACCCATTTGACCATTGAGGAAACTGAGGTAAATAGACTTGCTCAGGGTCTCTATAGCTGTTAGTGTCTCAGGTCTTCCTGACTTCAGACCCAGCACTCTCTACTCTGCCACCTAGCTGACTCTAGAATGTAAGTTCCTTGACGTCATCAACTCTTTTGCTGTTGTCTTTGTACTCCTAATTCTTGTATATAGTAAGCATTAATAAATGATTAGTTAATTGAATTATAATCTCATTTGAACCTCACAACAAACTTGTGGCTTTACAAATAAGGAAACTGACTTTGACAGATTAAATGTCTCATCTAGCGTCATGAAGCTAATATGTGAGGCAGAATTTGAACTCAGATCTTCCTGACTCCAAAACCCACACTCAATCGATTACAGCAAGTTAGATTATCTATGGCCATTAAAATCTTACAATTTAGGAAATGATATTGCAAAATAATGAGGTTAAAATTGCTATTTTCTGAGTACTTTGGCCACAGATTATTTGTAGTATAGATTAATGCAGGGTCTACCTTGCCAATGGAGACTTAGAAGGAAACTTACCTTATATTTTCATAACAACTAACTTCTGGTTTTAGCATTGCAGTGTGTCGAAAAACTTTGTAGATGATCACCCCAAAAGCCAGCAGATTAACCTGGGGAAACATATTAATTTCAATTGACAGTGGAATAATTTTGAATGTTATGATTAGAGGCATATTGAGGAAGATGAGAAAAGAGGCAAAGATTTCACATTGTAAGGAGTCTAGAGAATTCAGAGCAGTTTTAAATCTTAGTAAAGCAAAATCCTTTAATAGACATGAGTCAAGCAAATCTGTAACTCAACCTAATCTTAACATTATCGCCAGAAATGTTTATTGATTTCTTTTTTAGGTAAATCTCCCCTATTCCCAGTGTAGATTATTTTAAGCAGATGCCAAAAAGGCTCTTCAGATTTCCCACTATCATACATATTGATCAGGGCATATCTTCTGTTGCCAGCAACATCAAAAGCTCACTGTGCATGGAGGTCATTTTGGGTTTGGAAAGTATTGGGAATAATTTAGAAAACAATTTTGATAGATCCTTCACTGAATGACATGGGTTATATTTTTACAAGGGTTTCCATGAAGAATGCTATTAGTGACTTTTCTGAGAAAAATAGTTGCTCTCTGTTGAAATAGACAAGGGGGATCTAAAAGAAAACCAGAGCCTTTAGTGAATAATGATCAATTCCCCCATATATAGTCAAACACCAAATAAATGTCTGTTTAATTGAATTAAAAGCTGTTGCTATGTTTTGTCAGATTTCATGAAGTGTCCTGCCCTTCATCCTGTTCTAGATTAATCTCACAGTACCGATGATTGGGATTTATTTTCTTTCCTACATTTTGTGTCAAAATCTCTTCAAATATTTATAAGGTAATTTTTTTCCCTGTGAGGCATTCAGATTCTATTAACATATGCTTACTTGTAATTTAATTCTTTGCATTTGATACCATGAACTAAATATATATGTTTCTTTCCTATAATTTTTATCTTAAATTTTTTTAAAAAAAGATAGCCATTATTATTTATCTGTTTGGAGGATAAAAGTCCCTTGTCATTATTTGTCTTTGTAAATTTTTAGAAATTAGTTCAGCTTATATTGGAGGGGGTGGGTGTCTGACAAAAAGCAAACTTTGCTTTAATTATGTACTTATCTCTATATGAAATACTCAAATCCAAATGAACATAGTGGTCTCAATGTGTAGAGGCAAGAGTATTAGATGGGAATTAACAAGATTTTTAGGTTCTTATCCTAGATCTTTCACTCTTTCACTTTGTGAGATCTTGGACAAAATAGCAATTTTCTTTGGCCTTCAATTTCTTCAATTATGAAATGAGGGCATTGCACTGGAAAGCTTCTATAGTTCCAGCTCTGTGATAAAAAATATTGAGGTTATTCACATTTAGATAAATATTCTTTTGTTAAATAGCTCATCCTTATGATATTAATACTTTATATTTGTTTAGTATTTCCTAGGTTTCAATTCACTTTGATTCAAATTCCCCAATGTGAGTCTCATAATGTCCTATGAAACATAAATTCTTCAAAGGTAATAAACTGGCACCCATTTTGCAGATGTCCTAATTGACAGTAATGATCCCTTTGAAAAACCATGGTACTCCTCATCTAGGATTTTTTTTTCTGACTACTACTCTTGCTTTGAATATGTTTTCCAATGGTTTTTAACTTTTGAAACTATGATAGACAAAATTATAATGATCAGCTAACTTTTAAACAAATCACAATAGGGAATTTGTTAAGCTTCTATTGTCTTTGTGTCTGGAACTAACTAATTGGAAACCTATTTTTTATGATCTATTTTATGAGTTGTTGGAAATTTTATAAATTGCTATGTATGCTACAACTTCAACCAAAGGGCAGGTCCAGTATTTGCTAAAATATAGCCCTAAAAGCATAAATAAAAGGAACTAAAGAATTTCATGCTGTTGCTTCTCTATGGGGTTGATCTTTGGAAGCAAAATCTTATGGGTATAATATAAGATGAGGTTTAAACTCTTCTATACTGGAAAATGTCCATTAATTCTAATTACTTCATTAATTAATTCTAATGGGAATAATGCTTCCCTATCAAGAGGAGAGAAGACCTTTCAGAATTGCAGAGGGAAGATAAAATTGATTTAAATAAATTTAGGTGACAGAATATTTGAGCAGTCATCATTCAGGTAACTATTATGACAAGTAATATTTTTATGTAATAATTTCCAATGTCATAAAAATATCTGACTATCCCAGGGATTCAGTCTTTCTCATGGTATGGACCTCTTCTCAGAAAAATGTTGCATATACTCATAATTGAAGGAAAGGCTAAATTTCATTTAGAAGTTAGTGAAATTGAAGATGTAATTTTTTTTACCAAGTTCACAGTTCTCCTGAAATGTATGAACCCCTGGAGTAGATACTGATTCTAGGTTCTCACAATTCTAAAAGACTATAATTTCTTTCTAGCATCATCAATTAAGACAGCATAGATATTGTATAAGGCAAAATGCTAAAAAAAAATCTCATATGAAATATGCTTCAAGTTACTTTTTCTGTCTCGAAAATATTTGTGAGACATTCTAAGCTACATTGGTTATCTTGGTAAAAACAGGAGTTAGAAAATATGAAAATGTTCAAAACAGTTCCAAAGACCCACACATTTTGTAATTTGCAGTATGTTCTAGCAACACTTCTCAAGTTTTGCTTCCAATATAGATAGCTATAGGTTGGGGTGGGGAGAGAAAGCTGTTACTCACACCACTATGGGTTCTGTGGAGTGCTCACTTGTTTGGGCTTTGCAGTTCTGTGCCATATGCTGAAATCGGGGAACAGGGAAATGCAATGCTCCCAAGGGACAACTCAGGCCTGAAAACTACATTTTCCAATACGGAATGGAAAACTGTTCTTGTACTCATAAAAACCAGGTGTTGCTGGGCAGTGGCAAAATAATTCTCATTTCACAAAGGACATCCTTGGATGTTTTTTCTAAATCTGCATATGTGCCTATGTTGAAAGGCTTTCTGTATTGGTGGTATTATTTATGATTGGGACTAATCCAAAATTTACATTCATTTGGGTTCTTGATGATATGAGTTTGTCAGCATATGGAATTTGTTACCTGGAGATGTCATTAAATACCTCTTAAGTCTATAAATAGCTTCAAGAAGGGTTTTGATAAATTCAGGGATAAGAAATACACAATGACATATTAAGGATATTTAGGGCATTTCCTTAACCTCCAGGGATCACAATGGGAAGTTCACATACTCAGCCTAAAACCCCTTGAGGCCATACCACTTAACATATTTATCAATGACTTGGTGAAAGGCACAGATGGGCTTTTACCAATGATTTGGTTAAATGTATAGATGGCATCCTTATCAAAGTTGAGGATGACACAAAGCTAAAATAATTAGAAACTAAAAGGTTCTCCAAAGGCTAGAACATTGGGCTTAAAAACAAATGAATTTAATTTGAATAAATTTAAAGTTTGAACTTTAGTATAAGAAATTGACTTCATGAGTACAAAACTGGGGAGGCCTCTTTAGAGGGAAATCTGCCTGAAAAAAAATTTGGGGGGTTTTACTGGTTTGCATACTCAATAATTTAAATGTGAAATGGCAATGAAAAAAAAATGAATGTGACCTTGGGCTACATTAAGCCACACATAACTACCAGGACAAGGAAATAGTCTTTCTGCACTCGGTCCTGGTCAAACTAAATCCAGAGCAGGGGTTCTGATCTTAATTTTGTCATGGATCCCTTTGGCAGTCTGGAGAAGCCTATGGACCCCTTTTCAGCATAATGTTTTTTAAAAGCATTAAATAAAATACACAGAATTATAAAAGAAAATAGTTACCTATATATATGTATTAAATCATGGGCTTTAGGCTCTAAATCACTAGTGATTAGAGAAATACAAATTAAAACACCTCTGACATACCACCTAACACATGTCAGATTGCTTAATATGACAGAAAAGGAAAAATGATAAATGTTGCAGAAAATGTGGGAAAATTAGAACACGAATGCATGACTGTGGAGTTGTGAACTGACCCAACCTTTCTGGAGAGCAATTTGGAGCTATGCCCAAAGGGCTATAAAACTGTGTAAACTTATCAAGCTAGCACTCCCACTATGATCTGTATAATGGAGAGATTATAAAAAAGGGAAAAGGACCCAAATATACAAAAATATTTATAGCAACTCTTTTTGTAGTGGCAAAGAATTGGAAATTGAGAGGATGCCCATCAATTGAGGAATGGTTAAACAAGTTGTGGTATATGAATGTTATGGAATACTATTGTTCCATAAGACCTGATGAACAGGTGGATTTCAGAAAGCCTGGAAAGACTTACATGAAATGATGCTGAGGGAAGTGAGCAGAACCAGGAGAACATTGCACATAGTAACAGCAACATTGTGTAATGATGAACCATGATACATTTAGCTCTTCTCAGCAATACAATGATCCAAGACAATTCTAAAAGACTCATGATGGAAAATGCTATCCACATCCAGAGAAAGAATTTTGGAGTCTGAATGCAGGTTGAAGCATACTATTTTCACTTTTTTGTGTTTTTTGTTTTTTCTTTCTCATGGTTTTCCTCTTTTGTTCTGATTCTCCTTTCACATGACCAATGGGGAAATATATTTAACATTATTGTACATGTATGACCTATATCAGATGGCTTGCTATCTTGGGAAGAAGGGTTGGGATGGGAGGGGTGGAGGAAAATTTGGAACTCAAAATCTCATAAAAATGAATTCCAAAAACTATCTTTCCATATAATTGGAAAAATAAAATACTATTAAGAGGAAAAATTGTAATAAAAAATTCTGAAGACTAGATTAACCCCTGATTCAGAATATTGTTTTCAGTTCAGGGCTCTACATTTTGGAGGCACTAATAGGTTGAAGAATGTCTAGGTGAAGTCAAACAGAAGTGGCTTTATGTCCATATCCTATATTATGTTTATCCTTCATTTTTGAAGAAGACCAGGACATCAGGAAAAGGATGATATGACTTGCAGGTGACTTTGATTTGAGTGAATGAGGGCTGTGCAAAGACACTAGCCTAACTTTCTCCTCCAGAGCCATCTGGATCCAGGGAGCAGATATCCATCAGGATGACTTGAGATGACCCAGGATGCAATGGGAGACTGTGGTCCTTTTAGAATTGGTTGTTTGATAGAACTAGGGATGTTTAGTCACAAGAACTCAAGGGAAACTTGGTAACAATCTTCAAGTACTTTAAAGTTTATCATGTGAAAGAGGGATTTGATTTGTAATTGCTTGGCCCTAAAAGTCATAAAAAGGTATAAGGGCTGTAGAGAGACAGATTTAGGCTTGACTTCAGGGAAAACAAATCCTAACAAACAGCACTATCCAAAAAATGCATTATATTGTCTCAAGAAGCAATGAGTTCCCCCTCACTGGAGATATTCAGGTAAAGATTGCACGATCACTTGTGCATTCTATTAGGGATTCTTTTTAAGGCACAGGTTAGACTAGTATGCTGCAAAAGGATGAGTCAACTCAGAAATTCTTTGATTTGTTTGATACTATAATGTGACATTTTTTTAATGTTCTTATGGTCATTCAGTGACTCCTGGAATGAAAGGAATAGAAATACCCTCCTTTGTGTTTTCTGTCCAATTCTAGATCTATGATGCTGGGATTCTATATAAATATTTTCTCCTAACCATGTTGAGTATGGTGTAAGTTACATGCAGTTATGAGTGCTTCATTTGAGCCAGGAAAAATTTTCACAGAATATTAAAGCTATAGATAAAATCTGAAAGCCACTATGGGTGAAGATGATGAAGTGATCTAAAGAAGATGCAAATACAGGGGAAAGAGGAAAACAAGGTTAAGTAGACAAGAAGAATAAGAATCTACCTACAGGTAGAAGGAGGGACAGTTACATAAGCAACTTCGAATGAATGAGTGTGGCAAGTGTGGAAAACAACAGGTAAAATTAGGTTGAGGGCATCAGGAGAAGGGTAAGACAGGCTCTCGAATTTTTGCAATCTGAACTTTAGCATCAATTTTTGGTGGACAGAGGAAATCCCAAAGGGAGGAAATGTGCGAGACAATTTTTGATCACAGTCTTCTTCTAATGAAATAAAACAACAATAAAAAAGAAGTGAAAACTAATCACTAGCATTTTAACTTGTAGTAATGAGTATAGTTTTAAATTATGGATTATCTAAGTACTCTAATAACAACAACCACACAAAATCCTACCATTTGTGGTTTCACATATTGTCCCCCAGTGGTTACTCTTTTCAGTGACTTGGAAGTCTTCAGGGACTTGAGTAGATTAAGTGACGAATTTTTGCTAGCCATTCATTCATTCTGTAATTCGGTGATTTTTATCTCTAGGCCTGTATTATGTCTATTATATCATATCATATATAGTATATCCTATATACATATTTTTGTATTATATTATATCTAACTAGGCCTGTATTAAGGATGCATCTATTTGTAGACCACTACATTAATATTTGTAGAACACCTGCTATGTATAAGAGGGATACAAAAAGCATAAGATATATTCCTGCCTTTAAGAAACAGAGGTTGCTGGGGAGACAGACCAGGACATATGAAAAAATATAAAGAGCCCATTGGTAACATATGTTCATGAAGATTGCTTCTAGTATTTAAAAGGATTGAGTACGTCTAATGGCTTTCTTATTGAATAGAAAGTAACCTTCTTGAAGGGAAGGCTATTACTGCAATGTTGTCTTTAGTCCCTGGGTGGTGTTGCAGATATAAAGTAAAAATGGCATAGTTCCTGCCTTCAAGAAGCTTACATTCTACTTAGGGGGAAAAGTATTAGAGATGCTGTATCATGGAATGTATGTGTGCTACCTTAG
Source organism: Petaurus breviceps papuanus (assembly GCF_028583685.1). NCBI lineage: Eukaryota > Metazoa > Chordata > Mammalia > Diprotodontia > Petauridae > Petaurus > Petaurus breviceps. The sequence goes on along the minus strand of NW_027185876.1, from coordinate 13,188,477 downwards.
TATCTTAGAAATAACAGGTAAAATCAAGGGAAGGTCCCCACACATTGGATGTATCCTCTGGGGCAGTCATAAGGGAGGAGATAGATAAGACCCACCCAGGATAAGCAGGTATGGATGAGCTGCAATCTGCAGTCTTGGGGGGGATTGCCAACAGTGATAAAATCACGGATCCATTTGAGATGTTGAGTATTAGAGAATTACCTCCAGAATCTAGTATAGTTCCTTGTACGAAGTGGGCACTTTATTATAGTCTTCATGTTGATTATTATATAATATTATATATATATATACACACTTCCTATATCCATCTACATTATATGTGTATATATATATGTATACATATATACACACATACTACCTATGCTACAATATATTACCTATTATTATTATCTTTATTTTATTGATGGAGAGCCTGAAACAAACAGAAGGTAAGTGACTTGACTAAGGTCACATAGCTAGTAAGTATCTGACACTGAATTTAAACTCGGGTCTTCCTGACTACAGGCAGAAACCACCTAGCTGCCTCTAGAAATATTACTCTAGTCCCATTATTTTTATACTGAGTATTGGAGGCTTTAAAATACACAAAGATTTATAAATGAACTGTAATTCACAATCAGTTTGTTTTACAGTTCTTGGACCATCAACCACTAAAGACTATAAAGCTTTCTCAGAATTGTTCAAGAATATGTACATCAGGGTGTGAAAAAGGAGAAAGAAACCCTCTGGCATCCACCTCTATGCCTTGTGTTATAGGAAAGCCTGGAAATGGACACAGGGGGGACATTTACCTAGAGTAAATAAACAGACCACTTCTAAAAAGAGAAAATAAGTCATCATTCAATTTAGAAGTCTGTTAATTTTTTTTTTCATTCCAACTTCAGGGATATTTATTTGCAGACTGGATTCTGTGCTCTCCTTCATGATACATATTCCTTGTAGAAGATCAGTGGGCACCCTGTGTTGCTAGTCTCGGTGTATTAGAGCTCGTTCAGTGCCTGTATTTCTAGAACTGGAAAATTTAGCAAGAAGAGCTAGTGAAAAAGCAGGAGATAATTCTGAAAGATTTAGATATACAAGTCCTGATTCAGTCTGAGTGCTTCAAATTCAGACTTCAAAATGAATCCCCCCAAATCAGTCATTTTTCTTTTCTTAGTCTCATTCTCAATAATTGATGAAGCCATCTATATGCTGATGTCAGATCTCACCAAAAAGAATGAGAAAATTTCTCCTGCTGCTCCTTTAGATGCAAGCTTGAATTTTTTACATACATCAGATGGAATCTGGCTCCCTTGGAAATGTGTGATGTTCAGAACTGCTATATTTTCTCAACTGCTTGCATTATCTTGAAATTAAACAGTTTACAATAGCCCCAATTTTGTCAAGGGCAAAAGACACAGGTCACTGTGTCTGCCTGGCCAAAGACATGCAGGAATTAGTGGCTTTTTCTCAACCAATGTGTTATTTCAGTTAGGGTACCATAGTGTTAAACAGTTAACAAGGCAACAGTTTAAACTTCCAATTTTTTTTAAAGTATGCCATATTAATTGCACAGAATTGCTCACAAGCTGGCAATCAAGCCGTCTCGGTTTTGTCTCCTGTATGATTTTTCTTATTATTTCCTCCCAATTGGCAGTGCTTCTGTAAATGCTTTAGCTACAGCACTAGTCATGTAGAGCATTGGAAAGCTGGAGGTGGGGGGGGGGAGAGCAGCAAGAGACGCTAAAAATTAAATTAGAATAAAGAAATGCTCAGCAGTTGTACATGCGAGATTTTGCAATTATAATTGCTCTGAAAAATCTCAATTATTTAAAATATGAATACTTGATAGCTAAATATATTTAAGACCTTGTCTAAATAAGTATTAATTTTGTCATAAAATTATGCGTTGCTATGAAAATTTAATAGAAAGTTTATAATTTATGCTCTAGATATAGCATATTTGGCAAGTATGTCAATGTCAACATTTCTGAACACATTCTCAAAAAGGCCTTTATTTATTTATTCATTTATTTTTTAGGTTATGCCTATATTTTATCTTAAAACGACAATAAAAACGATCCCAGAGCTGGCCCAAATTATAGCCAACAAATGCTGTCCTACAGGAAAATTAAAATCACTACCATAAGAAACTCAAACATTTATAATCTTTAGCCATATGGAAAGCTTTCATTCATGAAGACATTCGTTTGACAAGCATTTATTAGTGACCCACCGAGTGCAGGGCAGTGTACTAAATATCTGAAGGTCATACAAAATTTAATGAAGAGACATTCCCCCCACCTCACAAGCATAGGTTGGCAGCCACTCCTCCATCATCCTTTCCCTGATCCTTCCTTTTAGAAGGGCTCTTAGCTTCCCTTTGAAATTCTTTGTATAACTTTGCTTATACTTTCTACTTATTTGTACGTGTGTATAGGTATGATTGTAGGTGTATATATGTATAAGTATACACATATGTCTATATCAATCTATCTATCTATCTATCTATCTATCTATCTATCTATCTATCTATCATCTATCTATCTATCCACACATATTTATAGAGTTTTCCCTTCGTCTAGTACAATATAGGTTATCTGAAGGCAGGAGCTACTCTGTGTCTTTGTCTCCCCTGCTTACCCTAGAGTGCATTGCACATTGTGGGAGAGAGTCAGAGGGAGGAGGGATTTCATTGATGTAAAGTAGAAAAGTACTGGGGAGCCAACTATCTTTATCAATGAAGATTAACAGCAGTTCTTTGGGAAGACTGCAGTGACTTGCAAAAGGTCCCATAACCAGTAGTACCTGAACCTGGGTAATTCTGACACAGAGGCTGGCCATTTATTCACTATATCAGGCTTTATCTTACTTTGAATACAGGAAGTGTTTCCTAAATATTTGCCAACCTGAATTGAACTAACCCACACAATAGCAGGTGCTCAGATAAAGTGATTTGATACTACTGATATCAAAAAAGTACAGCAAGTGATAGACTTTCATCAAAGAAGACAAGACCTCTTACTAATACTATATTCTTAAAGTATACAGGCAGGATAGGTCCCTGGGTCTTAAGTTCTTGGGGAAAATACACTCACACCCACTCATAATAAATATGCTCTATGTGACATGCTTCACCTCTGACAATCTTAGGTCAGCATCAAATGTCATTTCTTGCTAGTTTCAATTCTACTATTTTTCGTCTGATTACAGATTAAGCATGCAGATTAAAGTGAAAATAAAAATGTGAAATGTTGAAACGGTAAATTCAAAGCCTAAAACCATCTATCAACAATTGGGGTGGCTAGATGGTGCAGTGAATAGAGCACTGGTCCTAGATTCAAGAGGACCCGAGTTCAAATCTGGCCTCAGACACTTAACACACTAGCCATGTACCCTTGGGCAAGTCACTTAACCCCAATTGCCCCTCCAAAAAAGCAAAAAGAAAATTAAAAAAAATCTATCAACAGGATAAATGACAAAAAGATGCCAAAATAAATAAATAGTAAAAACACATAAAAAACAGCTATGGATTAGAAGATGGCACTTTCAGATTCCACTAAAAAATTCCTTCTCTGATGAAACTTAGAGAGTATGTCAGAGGACTTTATGTCTTAGCAGGCTTGATTCGGCCTGAAAGGCTTCAATCATGGTGCCAGTAATAGACTATCTCTGTTTTCCTGAGGAACAGTCTAGCCAAGTACTCAGAGGTAAATAACAGTAGGGCTGGCCACTTGGTGATGGATTCCTTGTATATGACAATGCATAATAATAATCACAATAACTTATAATGCCTAGAAAAACTTTCAGAAAATGGTCCTCAGTTTTGGGGATTCCCCTTCTGTTTCTTTGGTGAAAGTGGCAGAAACATAAAACCAATGAAATATTTTGATATTCATTCAGTTTAGTCATACTCAGAAGAGTCCCCACCCCTCCCCCAATTCCATGATGACACAAGACCAATAGATCAATAAATGCTCATCGAGTGAAAGCACTGTAGTCTGGTCCAGGAGAGACAAATTTTAGATAAAACATAGTTCCTTCCCTCATGTAGATTACAATCTAGGTATAGGATATGATAAATATGCAGATAACTAACCACCTTAAGTTTGGGAAATGCCAAACTGAGTCTACTAATTGAGCCCATTATGGTCTTGGACAATGTTATGCAAGGACATTTTTAGGGAAGAGTATAGATGCATCCTTAGATGTGAATTTAAAGACAATTAGAAATAGACCATAAAACATTTTGGAACCTAGTTCTATTTTTAGTTTTTCTACATTTTTTAAAAAGGAAGGAATATCTTATTAGGATTTGAAGAGTATATTACTATAAATAGTACATTTATCCCAAGATGCTGTGATCTTTACTTCAGAGATAACATCTGAGTTAAGTAAATGGTCAAAGCCCCAGCCCTTATTTTTGTATATCATAGGCTACCTCAAAGTACTTAAAATTCATCACAACTTACATATTTCACTGAGAGGTTATTTATCATCAGCCTATATAGGTGGGCCACAATGAAAGGCATTAATTAACAGCAGACTTTCTTACTTAGAAAGATATTCCCATAGGTTATATCTACAACTAACTTATATTATTTTTTTTAATATAGCTAATCTTCTAATCTTAGTATATAATCTTAGGTATTAAACTACTGCTCAGCTCTTATAGCTTTGTGGATTAAAAATATAGTAGCACTGGCAATATAAAAATAACTTTAAATTCAACTCAGGAAGTAACTGGAAAAAAAAGGACAGCTAATAATGAGTGTAAATGAAGGATGTTGTGATAGGGTGGGCACACGGGAAATCTCATGGGTCCATTCTTAAAAGTGTTTTGTCAATTCAGATGGAAAGAACCCAAGACTGATGGCAGGGCAGAAAGCAACGGTGAAAGAGTGGACATATATTAAAAGTATTAAAAAGAAAAGTTATTTTCTATTTGACAATGAAGTAAATGATGATGAAAAAACCTCAGAGATAAGGAAAAAAAAACGATGATACTAACAAATGTGGGAGATATTTGATCAAGACCTAGTTTTGTACCTGAATTCCTTAAGAGCAATTTTAATTATGAAAATTTCAGGCATTCAGGCAGTACTGAAAAGATGGGGAAGGAGGAGAGTAATGAATAATTTTATTTTATTTTTTTGCTTTTTGGAGGGGCAATTGGGGTTAAGTGACTTTCCCAAGGTCACACAGCTAGTTTTTGTGCTAAGTGTCTGAGGCTGGATTTGAACTCAGGTCCTCCTGACTCTAGGCCGGTGCTTTATTCACTGCACCACCTACCTGCCCCATACTGATTCATTTTAAAACAGCATATTAGACAACCTAAACCAATTGTTTTATGCAAGAAGGCTGATCTATTTTGTATTGTTTAATGAAGTCAACTTTGTAATATGAAAAGTCACAATCAAAGCATTTTGTATCAAAAAAACAAGAAATTATGCAAAATAGCATTTCCAATAAAAGTCAATACTAAACTACATTACAATTTTTTATGACTTTAAAGGACACATTTACATTTATTTTCTTTCTTTCTTTTTTTGGATTTTGAAAATTTTATTGTGAATCCACCAGCTCCACATTGATCTGCAAAAACTAGGCAGCTTCTTCTTTCGTGACACGGTCTTTTTTGAGTGGCCCCATGAAAGCTTTCTTCTCCTCCACGGTCTGGAACCGACGGTGACCAAATATGGAGGTGGTGTCGATGAACTTCAGGTCGATCTTCTCCAAGGCACGACGTTTGGTCTGTACCAGCAGAGACTTCCGCAGGGTGAGGACACATTTCTTGGTCCCAACGACACAGACTTTCAGCATGACAAAGTCATTGGTCACTTCACCGTAGTGGACGAAGCCTCCCAGAGGGTTAATGCCCTTGTCAGACAGATCGTAATCGGTGGACCGTTGTTTTTGATCAGCTTGGATCCTTGATCTGGTAGCCCTGGCCGATCTTGTAGATCTTCTTGTTGATCTTGGTGCGATGGTGGTAGCCCTTCTGACCAGCTCGAGCCACAGAGAAGGCCACGCGGGCAGGATGCCTAGCTTCAATGCACGCCACCTTACGCAGGCCTCGGTGGGTTTTTCGGGGCAGTTTCTTTGTGTGCCAGCGGCTGGTGACACCTTTGTAGCCCTTCCCCTTGGTCACTCCAATGACGTCAATCATCTCGTCCTGCCCAAACACAGTGGACACGGGCATCTGCTGTTCCAGCTTCTGCTGGGCCCAGTCCAGCTTCTCGGCCACGCTGCCGCCATTCACCCGGATCTCCATCAGGTGGGACTTCTTCTGCCTCAGAGGCAGCAGGCGCATCTGGGTGTGGGCAATGACGCGGATCACCTGGCAGTACTTCTTCATGCTGCTGAAGTTTTCTCCAGCTGCTTTTTGCCGTCATCGTCCTGCCACTTCTTGTAGTACTTGGTGAAGGCCTTCTTCTTGGACTTATGCCAGTTCTTATAGAATCGCCTCTTACACTCATCACTGATGTGCTTAGCAAAGATGGTTTTGAAGCTGCGCAGGCCCCTGGGGGTCTGCACGTAGCCCACGATGCCTACAATGACCATGGGGGGCGTCTCCACGATGGTGACGGCCTTGATGACTTCCTTCTTGTTGACCTTCGAGCCAGGCCTGTCCACCTCCTGTAAGATGTGGGTCATGCCGGCCTTATAGCCCAGGAAGGCTGTCAGGTGGATGGGCTTGGTGGGGTCATCTTTGGGAAAGCTCTTCACCTTTCCCCGGTGCCTGCTGCTTCTCTTTCGAGGCAGGAAGCCCAGAGACCCATGCCTGGGAGCCAAGAACTTCCTGTGGGACATGCTGCCACTGCTGCACCTACTCCTGCCACCGAGGCAGGTTGGAAGACCACTTACATTTATTTTCTAATTTTTATCCTTATAGTAACCCTATGAGTTAGGCAGAACAAGTCTTGTTATTGACATTTTACAAATGAAGAATCAAAAACAGATTAGGGAAGTTACTTCCTCAAGTTTACCAAGTAACATAATGAGAGAAATCAGATAAAGTGCAGGTTCATTTCAATTATATTCCAGTGCCTTCTTCAGTTAACTCTGCTGTCAGAGATATAGTTGGCAATGATATTTAATTAGATCCTATTAATCAATAAAGTAAATCAAAAATATTTTAGTAGGTGCCTACTAAGTAATAGGGACAGGTCTAGTGTTAGAAAAAATATTTTTAATTAATAAGTATAATCTAAATACAATTTTGAGAATGAACCTTTCAGGCATTTAGGAAACGAAGAAAGGGCATACTGGATATTGACTGTATATTGACTAATTGACTTAGTATAACCTTAGACCTTAGTATGACCATCCATGATCTTCAAAGTCTGACTAAAGGCAAGATCAAATTAGAAGTTGTGTAAAAAGTAGAAAATTGAGAAAAAAATTTTTGTCCTGAGAAAATGAAGAAATCTACAGGCAAAGAAAAACCTCAGAAATAAAGTTATAAAGCAAGAAAACTGAATTTCATAGGCACTTGTTCAGTATCCCAGGTGGATGTAACCAGTGCTTTTCAAGGAAATACAAAGGAAGACAGAATCTTTTCAGTCAAAGACCTTCCAATTGAGTTGGGCAGATATGTAGAGGAATCTAAAGCAAAAGAGAAGTAACAGCCACTGCATATGGGACAATTATCTGGGCTCATAATTGAACAGCAATATGAGGGAGGGCTGGGCTGCCTTTAGATAATAGCATGGCTCTTTCAATGGCCCCAAGCTCTTCTCTGAAACCAAAGTTCATCTTTTAAACACCAATATTATTCCAGTGAGGCTGTATTGTAACTATTTTGCCATTGTAGATACATACAAGTCATAGAGGGAATCTAGGACAGGGAGCAAAGGTAAAAGAATGGACATGTATTAAAAATGAAAGTAAGTCATCTGTCATTTAATGCTAGAGTGCATGGTGATGAAAGTCGTGGAGTCTCCAAAGAAATGCACTTGAAGAACACCTCATGGGCAGTGGAGAGATACATTCAAGGCATTACAAAGAATTACATAAGAGAAGCAGGATGAAGAAGAAGATGATGATGATTTCTAGTATTTATATAGAACTTTGAGGTTTCCGATGTATCATGCTTATGCTATGTCATCCTGACTTCACATAACCTTGTTAGGTAGACGCTATAATTTTCCTCATTTTACGGATGATGAAATTGAAACTAAAAGATGTTAAATGACTTGCCCCCAGGGACACAGGTAGTAAGTGTCTGAGGTCAGAGTTAAACTCATGAAGATGAGTCTTTTTGACTCCAGGTCCAGAACTCTATTTACTGCATCACCTAGCTTCCCACTAGGGAGTCTACCCAATAAGGAGCTCTTCTAGTTGCCTTGATATTTTTTGGCTACCCTTGGAATACAGGCCATCTATTAGTCATCCTTCACTCTTGCCATGTGGCAAAACTTTCTTCTTTTTTCTTCATTCATTTCTCTGCTGGTGTCCTCCACTCTAAGGCAACTTGGTGGCACCCTAGATGAGAACATTGAAATTGGAGTAGAGAAGACCTGATTTGGAATCCTGCCTCAGTTTCCTCATCTGTAAAGTGAGATGGAGAAGAAAATGGCAAACCACTCCAGTATCTTTGCCAAGAAAACCCCACATGGGGTTGCAAAGTGTTGTACATGACTGAATGAATGAACAGCAATGAAGTAGAAAACTATCCCCTAGGATAGGATGGGCAGACAAAGTTGACCGTGGCCCCACAATAATGAGATCATTGTGCCATTTGCATACCAAAATTTATGAATGTGAGGTGGCCACTACTTTTCCTATAAGCCATGCATTAAGTGTTGAGGAAGCTTGGGTTGCAGGAAAAATCATCATGAGGTATTCTTAGCCCCATGATGGCTTGGTGCAGGAGGTGAAAAGTAAGGCATTTATTAAAGGTTGTGGAAAAAAAAACTGTTGACAGCAATAAAGTAGATAGAATTACTCTATGAGAGACAAAGAACTGTAGGGATACTGAAAAGAATTTAACAGAAAACTCCCTCCAAAGAAATAAGTTTAGTGACACATGATGAGGGGTATGAACTTAATTGAAACTTTCAAAAGACTGGAGTATTAAATTCATTTTTCAGTCTGAGTTCTATGAGAGAAACCAAGAAAACAAAAAGAAATTTGAACAATTAGATCTAATGGAGGCCCTGCAAAAATAGCTATCAATAGAAACCAAGTAAGAGAATACTTGAAAGATCTGAGTATGTATAAATCAGCAAGTCTGGCTGGCCTGCTCACAGGGATATTAGGGATCTTAGCAAACACTGTAGCAGTTGTGTGCATGATGTTCTTGGCAAGCACTTTAAAAAAGACCTCATTTAGAACTGGGAAGAGATCATGTGATGCCAGTGTAGCTTTTCTTCTTTCTTCAACAAGATAGGAAAGGAGCAAGTTTGACATTTATTCTAAGTAAAATAACAGACTAGATGTTACGGGAGGAACATGTAAGAACATCAAGGGGATGATGGAAGTGATAGGAATTATTCTTGAGCTTTATTCTGCAATTCCTATATATTTCTGCACTTACCTGGGAGTTGCGGAATTTCCTGGAATTTAGTAAAATGATTCAGGGAGGAGGAGTTAAAAGCAACCAACCCAGGCCTATTCCTTTATCCTCTTGCTATCTCTAGATGATACAGGCAAACTTCACTATAATATTTTGGGTGATATCATTACAAAACTTATTTGTAATCACAACCAATCGTGCGATAGGGGAAGGGAAGAAGCATTAATAGTTTAAATCTGGCCTCAGATACTTATTAGCTGTGTGACCCGGGGCAAGTCACTTATTACATTTGCCTCAGTTCCCCCCTGAGCTGGAGAAGGAAATGGCAAACCATTCCAGTATCTTTGCCAAGAAAACCCCAATTGGGGTCACAGAGAGTCAGACATGATTGCAAAATGACTTAACACTATGTATCATGTACTGTACTAAGTGCTTCACAAATACGATTTCATTTGATTTTCATAACAAGGGAGGTATGTGTTTTTTATGGTCCTTGTTTTATAGTTGAGAAATCTGAGACAAGCCAAAACTAAGTGACTTGTCCAGTGTCACACAGCTGGAAAATGTTTGAGAACAGATTTGCACTCAGATCTCTCTGATCCCAGGTTCAGTGCTTTACTCATTGTGACACAATTGTTTAGCTCCATTCTGCCTTCATGGTGTAGGACCACATTAATCAAGTGATTGTCATGGCATTTAATAGATCCCATATCACAGCAGCACAGAAACTCAGTTAGAAAGGATTTCCAAGAGTATATCATCCAACCTAAGGATTGTGGATTCTAGATTGAGTGCTAAAAGAGACCTAATCTTCCATATACTGGAGCCACTATTAATGGATAAATTTGCATTAGAATATGAATTGATATCTTATTATTCGTATTGTTATATAATATTACAGCCTAAGAATCCCCTCTATTACATACCCAAGAAGCAGTGAACCATTCATTTCTCAGAGAATTAATAATAATAGCTCATATTTATATGGTGTGTGCAACTTGGTAAAGTGCATCATATACATTATCTCAACAGATCCTCATGATAACTTTGTGCAGCAGATGCTATCACCATTGTCAATATTTTACATAAAAGAAAATATGATCCTGAGATGGGAAATATTTTCTAAGGGCCACCTAGCAAGTAAATATGTGAGAACTTGAGCCCATATTTTCCTGATTCCAGATCTGGCATTGGCTACCTCCATCATATCACACAGCATCTGAGGTTGCCCATTTAACTTTTGGATAGTCTATTAGATTGGGTTTTTCCCCTTTACATTTATCTATCCTAAACCTGTCTCTGTAATTTGTACACATCATTCCTCATTCTGCCCTCTAAGGGAAATAGAACACATCTAATTCATCTTCCACATGATTCTTTAAATACGTGAAGGAAATTATCATGGCCCCATCCTCGTCTTCTCTTTTCTGGGCTAAGCATATCTAGGTCCTTAAATTTAACCATTAAACCTCCTAGGGTGTGATCTAATTACCCTTCATCATATTGGGTTATTTTCCACTGGATGCTCTCACACTTATCAATTTCTTTTCTAAAATGTGCCCCACCATGAACTGAATTCAAATATATATATATATGTATATAACATATATATACACATTATATCCTTTGATCAATTAATTTTCACAAAGCTATTACATTTTTATGAGGTTACTATATTATGTATCCCAAAGACTTTATCAGGAACAGTGCTTCCAGTTAGGAAACACCCATGAGTTTGGAAAAAATATTAGAAACTACAAATGCATTCTTTATTCTAAATTTTCATTTGTTTCACTTATTTTCTCCCATTCAGACAAGCCATTATTTAAAAAGGTATGAACCACTGGTGAAGAGGAGCAAATCATAAAATGTCAAGGTCATTCAGTCTTTGGAAAAACCATGAAAAGCAAGCACTGATCTGTGTGAAAGTATAAAATGTGGGGGAAAGGTCAGAACGTAGAAGCACTCTGAATCACTGAGGTCATCACACAAATCTCCCACCAAATAAAGTACTACTAAATTAAAACATGTAATTAAAATGTTAAGGTGGTTAACCATAACCTTTAAGAATTTACAGTAGGCAGTATTTCTTTCTCTTTTTGGCAGCTGCTTGTTTGCTCTAATTTTATTTTACTTTTTCTGGTAGCATTTCTAATTCAGTTTTAATATAGTGATCAAAGAACACTGCATTATATACAAACTATGATTTAAATTCTTTTTATCTTTTTTTATGTAATTCGTTGAAAACTGCAAGAATGCATACAATGTACTTTAGGAAATTTGGTATTAATGTTTCCCAGTGTTGAGTGGTATAGTAGAAAGACCTCATGATTTGGAGCTAAAGGAACTGGGTCCAATTCTGACTTTGCTACTCACTACTTGTCTGAATTTGGACAAATCACTTCACACACCCGGCCCTCAGTTTCTTGATCTGAAAAATGACAAGGTTGAATAAGATGACCACTAAAGTCTCTTTCAGTGGCAGTCTCTACCTTGAAATGTGTCTGCTCCAATTAATTTATTAGAATAATTACACCAATCATCTTTTGGTAATGTTGAAAAGCTGAGAGTCATGGAAGACCACAATCTCTGAAGAGTTCATATTGAGGCCAACCCAATGGGCAATGAGGAGCTAATAATGGTCATTAATAAGCTGCAACACACTATAAACAAGGACATGAGCTAGCATCACCAAAGATGGGCAGGCACATTTAGACCAAGATCTGGATCACTGGAGAGAGGTCAAAGATACATTGGTCCATTTGAGAATGACAAAGCAAATGCTGACATTATCAGGGTTTCATGGCTGTAAATTATCTAGGTCTCAACATATGCAGGACGGTAAAAAAGAAATGGAAGAATCCAGACTTGGTGAGAAGTATATAAGGAACTGCGAGATCAAGAGTTAAAAAAGAATTGAGGATGATCATACAGACAACAACTCGATTGCAGAGGCAGTGATTTAAACTCAAAGGAAAGCTTATTTTTTAAAATAGTCTTTTTTTGGCCAACGCTTAATTATTATTTGTCTCAGTCAAGCAAATACTATTCTTCAATGCTGAAAGAATTTATGAGAAACTTCAGTTTCTTTTTAAGAATTAAATTATTTTCCACAAACTGTTTCTTCACACTTCTATACTTTGATCTAATCGGCAGTATAGTTGAAATTATTTCAGTAATAAAGATTAGAAATATGAGAAGGAAGAAATAAATTGTGTAAATTATCTTCAGTTTGCAGCTTGCTTTACAAAGGTTTACAAACCTCTTTCTTGTACCACCCCATCTTTCAAATGCATGACCTGTTTCCTTTCATGTCTGTTACAATCTTAAAATGACAAAAGGCATCATTCTCAGATAGAATCGACTGGGCCACTGGTTTACACTTCAGAATTAAGAGAGACCCTTCATATTAATGAGAAAACACCTCAGGAAGTAGGGTTACCACTCAAGAAATCAAAGGAGAATGGAGCTTAGGCTCCAGATGGGAAACATGGGAGTAGTTTGAGTTTAGTTACTGAAGTGGATGAAAAGAAGGCTGGATACTTGGGGGGTGTTTGGGTAAGTAGGAAAGACTTTGAGGTCCGGAAGTCATCAGCACAAACTAGCTTTGTTCTTCGTCATTCTATTGAATGTCTCAAAGACATTTTACTTTGTAATCCCCAAACACAAATATCACAGGGATTCATTCATAAGAGCCAGTAAGTACCATTTAAAAAGCTTGTTTCTTCCTATTTGGAGGGAATGAAAACTCTCTATGGAGAAATGATGGTAGTCATTTGATAGAGAACTCAGTAGTTGTAATAGCAGTTCCCTTATGTGTGATCAGTAAATGCTATCAAGTCCATGACATCCATCCCTTAGGTTGGGGACAAAACACAAACTTGAACAATGCCAGCAATGACTGATTTATACTTGAAGGTTACATTGACAGTTATGGTTCATTAGGGAATGAAAATACTACTTCTTTTAAGGGACCTCACTCTTTTTCTCAACTCTTTTCTCCCCCAACTTAAAATAAGCTTTGGAATACTGGTTTTGGTGGATAGTTTTAAGGCCCACTCAGCTCCTCCAAAAACCTAAAACAAAACAAAATGCTTGCAAGAATTAAAACCAAAGAATTACAAAGTATAACTGGAATAAGAAATGTCATTAAAAAGGGGGGGAATGAGCAGGAAAAAAGGAAGGCTGTTCATATGGCAAAATGGACAATGGACAAACTATTTACTCTAATTAGGTGTTTAGAGAAGTCAGGGAAAGCCCACAATGCATTGGGTTGACCCCTTCTGACAAACTTATGAAAGAAAAAATGGACAATTCACAGAAGTTGGGCAGACTAGAACGGGTTGCAATCCACACATTTGAAAATAGCCACACTAATGAGATCATAGATTTGAAGAATCTTCTAAGATTGCTTCTAAGATGCTTCTAAGCTTTTAAAGATTTATAATGCCATTTTCAAGATTTTAAAAACATCTTTTCATTTGAATATTTGAAAGCATATAGGTACATAATTGTAAATACACATATTTATACATATATGAATAGCATGTTTATGCCTATACACATGTAGTTTATAGTATACATATATTTATATGTACATATATGTACACATGCATGAAATTACTCAGATACAGGGATTCTTTGCAGGTCTGTAGATAAATTTCAGAGGGTCTATGGACCTGAGGAAAGTTACATCTTAATTTTCACTAGCCTCTAATTGAATTTGAATTTATTTCAATTACGAATGTAGGCAAAAAAAAAAAAGACTCTTCTGAGAAGGGGACCATAGGCTTCACTGGAACCAAAGAAATTCATGACAAGCATTCAGTCAATAAGCATTCCTTAAATGCCTATGTGCCAGGCACTGTGCTAAGCACTGGGGATACAAAGAAAGGGAAAAGATGATCCCGATTCTCCAGGAGACTAATGGAAGAGTGTAATGGAAGAGAGAACATGAAAATGACTATGTACAATGAAGATACATAGTAAATTGGAAATAACAGTGGGGAGGCATTAGAATCAAGAAGGATTGGGACACATAAAAAGATTAAGAAGTTCTGCTGCAATCCAAATTTAGCAATGATTTTTGTTTTTGGTTTCTGGTGTTTTGAATCTGAAAGGATAGATGATAAGCAGGGTGGTGTGGCAACTAACAGATCCTCCCTCTGACACATACTAGTTGTGTGAATCTAGGCAAGGGAGGCAGGGCATGTTAACAGAAGGAGGACTGGATCTGGAATAGGAAGACCCGGTTTTGAGCCACATCTCTGCTGCTTGCTAACTGTGTGATGATCGTAAGCCTTTCTGGTCTTCTATTCAATATGTGTTAAATGAGATAACTGGACTAAATGACCTCCAAGGTCCCTTCTGGCTTTAAATCTTCATCTATGCCCAAAATAATTTAGAATTTTAAATCCCCAGAAAATTTCTAAAACTATTGGTTACAGAAGACTTCCTGGTCTTCAGTGGTGAGGGGAATTTTCACAACAGGATTCCTCTAAACTGGTGAAATCACAGGTCTAGACAACCTGCCTTCTCCATTCTCTCCTCCCCTGCCGCCACCCAAATGTCAGGCAGAACTTCTGTTCACACAGTCACATTTGAGAAGTGATATTTGCTGCCTTTTAAAATACAGTTTCCTAATTATAAAGCATTTCACTAATCACTTTATTTTTTTAACCAATATCTGCCTCCCTGCTAAATGGAAAGATACAGGGGTGGAGGGAACGAAAAAAGAAAGTAATAAGATAGCCATCACTCCAAAAGGCACCGACCAAAGCTGCCCAAAGGTTTTTCCATTGTGCGTTCCCTGATGATCATGTTATTCCCTAATTATTGTCAGACTTCCTACTTTCATTGACAGACTATTATAGTCAGAATGGATGCTGAAAACTTCTAGCACTTAGAAATGCTCTTGAGACACATAAAACATCTTTATTTAGAATGGAACACATAATACTTGCCAAATTTGCAGGTTGGAAACCACTTCCAATAAGAATTAAAAGGCCCTCTTTCCAGCCGAAATAGGCCTATCAGTAGATGACTTGTCTACCCATGAGAAATAGCGGGTTCTTGTCTCTGACGTTGCAATTTAGTATCAAATAGCTTTTATGATGACAGGGTACATAGGAATGATAAAACTGTAGAGATGACAGTCTAATCTTCAGAGATGACCGATCATCAATAAAAGATTAAGTAACGTAACATCCCAAATGCCAGATTACCAGTCAGTAGGCATACTCCCCGTAGCCATTTCTTCCTGAATAATGCTGAGATACCACAGCATGAAAATGCTTTCCCTTATAAACTAGAAATGATTCCCTCTTGTCTATTCCATTCCCCCCAAAAGACAGAAAGGGAAAAAGTAAAATGAAATGACCTTTGTCAAATATCTTTTTTTTTTCCTGACTAGCAGCTTTAAAAGGCAGAATGATAAGTAATGATCAGAAATATCCTTGCTTTTCTTTTGTTTTTACACATGACCGTCCTTAGGATAATGATAGTAATTATTAACAAACTTGTGATTATTCAAATTTTAAAAAAAGAAATAAAATACACATACAAGAATGATGAGACATGCCGGTCCTATAAAGCTCCAAATAAAGTTATTTTCTGTGCTGAGCCAACATCTGAAAAGTAAAAATAAAATGAAAATAGATATAGATGATATATATATTTATATATAGATCAAGATATATGTGCTTCTTATATTTTATACTGTATGACATTGAAAAATAGAAATACTTGGTACTTCCTAAAATTCCCAATAAACTATTTCAGACAAATAGTATGGCACAGGAGATAGAGAGCTGGCATAGAGTAGAGGAAGACAAAGATTGAAGTCATGCATTTGACAAATAGTATTTGTGTGACCCTGAGCAAGTGATTTTACCTGTCAGGGCCTCAAGCAACTCCCTTGAACCATAAGTTCTAAAGAAGGTGCTAACCTCTACTGGTATTCAATAAATTCCAATGTCTTCTTCTTGTTTCCAGGAGCAAATACAAAATGTTTTGTTTGTCATTGAAACCTAGCTGCCCCCCTTCCCCTCCAATCTTTTTACACCTTATTCCCCAACATGTTCCCTTCCATTCAGTGACACTGACATCATGGATGTTTGTTCTATGTACAAAACACTTCATCTCTCAGCTGTGAGCATTATAATTGACTATCCCCCATTCCTGGAATGCTCTCCCTCTTCTGTTCCAACTACCTACTTCCCTGGCTTCCTTTAAATCCCAACTAAAATCCCACCTTCTCCAGGAAGTCTTTCCCAACCCCTCAATTCCTGTGCCTTCCATATTTTTTCCTATTTATCTTGTATATAGTTTGTTTTGTATAAATATATTTGTCTGCATCTTGGTCTCCTCTGTTAGACTGTAAGTTTCTTAAGGATAGGGACTGCCTCTGCCTCTTTCTGTAGCCCTGGTGCCTGGCAGATAGTAGATGTTTAAAGGTGTTTGTTGAAGGATTGATAGATAGGTAGAAGGAGCTTTCATTCTCAGTAATTCCTTTAGGAAACCACAGGACTAGTACCTACCCCAAGGAAAATAAAAGTGAATAACATGTATCATTTATAATTGCAGATGTGCCCAGAAAGGTGTACCAGCACACCAGCTACTTCCAATGAAGAGAAGGGGAAGGAATTTGATGAGTGTACCAAAACACCCCTCTAGGCACGCCTTCTGGTTGTACATGTGCTGAATGTGAGCAAGCAAATGGAAATTAGCAGTCATCCCCCTAAAAGCAGGTCTATGATGATAGCAAACACTTCAATGAAACAGCAATCACTTACACTTTTGTCGTCCCATAGTATCTATATCCCAGGGCTGCTGAAAATCCAACCACTACAGCTGGACTGAGGTATCCAAAGATATAAAAATTCTTGTGTAAGAATCCCTTGTTGTAGATGACACCAACAACTATGAGATAGAGGTGGATGCCTTCAATGCACATCCATGCAAAGGCAGCTAGAAAGAAATAATGTAGCAATCCAGCAATGATTGAACAGAAGAGCTAGAAATCAACCAAAAAAGAGGAAGTTATAAACAGATTTTCACTAGTATTGTAGAACATAACTTTCCCTAATTACACCACTTGGCAGCACTGTATGAATTTACCAGTTAGAAATGCTTGTTTTATTCCATAAATTAAAAATAAAATACATTTATGGGAAAAAAGAATTTGACAGTTAGGAAGACACCTTAACCTTGTAAAAATATTCGAAGATCAAAGGATTTAGTCGTGGAAAGATTTTAGAAAAGATGGCAGTGCTGCTGATCTTCATTATATGACTAAGAACTGAATCAGCAATTTCATTGGTATAGAGAATTCCAAGGTAAGAAAACTCACTTTACCAATACAGGTTAGCACTTACTCTACAATGTACAGTGTTGGAGAATGTCCTGGGATCACTAAGAGGTCAAGAAACCCCACTAGGGCTACACATCATCATTATAATTGATATTTCTATAGTTCTGTGAGATTTGTGAAATACTTTAATACATTTTCTCATTTGATCCCCCAAATAACCCCACTGGGAATATGTCATTATATTCTCTACTTAAAAGAAGAGCCATTGAAACTAGTACAATTGAAATTTCCTGCCCAGGGTCATATCACTATTTCTAGTCCAAGGTTGATTTTGAACCAAGGTGTTCCTGATTCCAAATGCAGGGCACCAAGCACTTCACGCCAATGCCTTACTTATCTAATTAAACAACACCATTTTACAGATGAGGTAACTGAGATCCAAGGAGTTGGAATGACTTGCCCAAGGTCACACAGGTTGTAGTAAAGGTAAGATGTGTTGGACTGGCCATGGTCACAGACTCTCTAGCTTAGGAAAGAGATCAGAAGTTAGTGAGTACAACCTCTGAACCTAATGATAACTCTTTCTATAACATCTTTTACAAGTAGTCATCTAGCCTTTGTTTGAAGATTGCCAGTGAAGGAAACTCACTACCTCTTAAGTCAGCACATCCCATTTTTGTAAAGTTCTGTGAGGAAGTTTCATTTTTTTTTTGCTTTTATTTCCCCTTCTATTGAGCTGAATTTTGCCTCTCTGCAGCTTCAACCCATTGCTTGTAATTTTCTCTTCTGGGGCTGAACAGAATGATCTAATCCCACTCCCAAGTCAACTCTTCACATTCTTGAACACAGCAGTTACATATCCACTAAATCTTTTCCTCTTAAGGTTAGCCATCCCCAGTTCCTTCAGTCCATCCTCAAATGTCACTGTGCCCACTCCTTTCTCACCATCTGTATTTTCCTAGAGACATACTAGTTTGTTAAAGTCACTCTTCATGTGAAATATCCAGATTGAAACAAAATACACCAAATGGAGGTCTGACCAAAAGAGAGGCCAGTAAGAGTCACTTTTATTATTCTGATTATGACTTTCTTAAAGTGTCTCAAGATTATACTAGGGTTTTTTTTGGCTGCCATGAAATACTACCGTCTCATATTGGGTTGGCAGTATACTAAAACTCTCAGATCCTTACCCCACAAATCACTATCTAGCTATGCATCCTCCATCCTATATTTGTGGAACTGATATTTTAAAGCCAAGTGAAGGAATTTACATTTATACCTCTTAAATTTAATCGCATTAGATGTGGCCCATCATTTTAACCTGTTAAGAGCTTTTTGGATCCTTTGTCATTCAGTGCTGATGCCTCTCTCTTCTCACTTTGTATCATCAGACAATTTGATGATATAAAATACTATAAAATACTGAATGACATAAGACCTAGGAGACACCTATGAGAGTTCTCCATTAGAAAACTCCCATCATGTTGACATTAACCCCTTAATAACTACTCCTTAGGATCAATCTTTCTCCGTGTTCTAAATATGCCAAATTATACTCTAGCCCATAATTTGTCGTCTTGTCAACAAGAATATTGTGAGAAATTTAAATGAATGCTTTAACAAAATTTCCCAATTGGTGATACAAAATTATTGTTGATAGAAGGATCACCTACATTTTTTAGTTTTCAATTAACTGGCTCTTTCCTATGTGATGTCAAACATCTCCTTTTGCTCTTCCTCTTTCTTTCACTTAAATGCCAAAATCCCTTAAGACCATCCTTTGCTTTCTAATCTTCTCTCTCTACATTCTCTATCTTGTTGATAGAGGATGCATACTATGGCAACTAATTTAGATCCAGGCTTAGACTTTTCTTGGGCAGCTAAGTCAATAGAATGCCAGGTCTAGAGTCAGGAAGATTCATCTTCAACTCATCTGAGTTCAATCTGGCCTCAGAGAGTTACTTAGCTGTGTGACCCTGGGTAAGTCACTTCACCCTGTTTCCTTTAGTTCCTCATCTGTAAAATGAGCTAGAAAAGGAAATGGCAAACCACTCCAGCATCTTCATCAAGAAAGCCCCAAATGGGCTCATGAAGAGTCTGAAAAAAATGAACAAATTAGACTTTTCAAAGAAGATGCTCAAGGAATGCTCATTAATGATATTATCTGAGAAAAGTTAATTGTTTTGTTTCTGACAAAGAAAAAAGCTCTCTCTCTCTCTCTCTCTCTCTCTCTCTCTCTCTCTCTCTCTCTCTCTCTCTCTCTCTCTCTCTCTTTCTCTCTGCCTGAGCACCATCAAAAGAGAAACTCTCTGGAATGCATTAAAGACTAACTGTTAAGAATTTTGTCTTCAAATAAAAACCTGCCCAGGGCTAGCTGTCAGTTAAAATCAAGGTTCCGTGTTCAATTATTAGCTTTGTCATTTACCAACTATGTAATGCTGTGAAAAATCACAACCTCTCTGATCCTCTTTTCAATATCTGTGAAATGAGAAGTGAAGATAGATGAAGTCTGAGGTGTCTTTAAGCTCTAGAATTATTCTTGATGCTAAGGTTAAAGAGAAACTAGGAAGATAAAGGTATTCAATTGTTTGTGGAGGATTTTAGATCTATAAAGGAGGGAAGGATCTTATAATCTGACATATGGGAACACTGAAGAAATTGTCATCAACGTGAGTTATGTTTTCCCTAAGAACGTCAATTTCAGTTGTTGAGTTCCAGCTAAAAGCTCGGCCTTGATTCAGTCTTCTCTTTACTGCTTCTAAAAGACAGTGACCTAAAAGAAAGATCAGTAAACTAGGAACCCAAAGACTTGGATTCTAATGCTGCCAAATCCATGTAACGATGTATCTATCATTTTTGAATGTATGTATCTAGCATTTATATCTGTCTGTCTATCTGTCTGTCTACTAACTTTGTGACTCCCACTAAGAAACTTAAGGAATCAAAGTCTCAGTTTCCTCTACTGAAAAATGGGGATTTTGGTACGATAATATGACCACCCTCACAGAGCTGTTGTATGGAATGTGCTTTACAAACATTAAAATAAATTTTAATATTAAAAGAAACAGAGTCAGTTTCCTCATTTGTTAAGCAAGGTTGAACTACTTGACTTTTGGGTGATCTCCAGCTTCAGCTCTATGATCTTATGAGCTAAGAAGGTGTTTCTTTTGTGTACTGACACAATTTGAAGCTCATTCCCAAAGATATGCAACGCTTATGGGATTTTTGCTAAAGAATTAAACAGAACTGGGTTAATAACCATACTGACATTGCAAAATTTTTGCCTTCTCCATCCATTTGATTCTGACTTTTGGCAAGAGTTGTGGTGCCAAGGAAAGGGATATTTTTTTTTGGGGGGGGGGGAATCCTATTCCATAATTGCTTCATGGGTATGGCAAATAAAGTCTATGACCCTAGCTAATAGCTAGTAAGGAGTTAAAAATACCCAGAAAATACCAAAGACTTACCTTATTACTATTTGTGTTAATTCCAACAAGGAAAACAAGCTCTGCCAGAAAGAGGCTGCAGCATAGATTCTTGTGAATGGTAGTCCTTGTACTCTGAATTTCACTGAAAAACCAGAAGGTGAAAATGCACATGGCAAGGCAAACCAACGAAATGATTATTCCAAGTTGAGTGATCCTTGTAAGAATATTGTAATCTTTAATACCCTGAAGACCAAAAATAAGAAAACTCTTAAGAGACTGACTCAGTTGCTTGTCATCAGAACTTCAACCGACAGTGAACCTCCTTTTTTGGTGAAACATCAATCAAAGTAGTCAATAGGTGAAGAATGAACATTCATTTAGATGAGACACATTTTGGTACTTTTGGCAGGCTTTTTATACAGTGGAAATCAGTTATAAATCACACAGACTTTAAGCAGCAGAAAAATTAGTGTTTGCATTTTTCATTGTTTATGATGTGAATTAGCATGATGATTTTAAGATATCTTCACCGTCCTTTGGGTGGCACAGTGAATAGAACACTGGTCCTGGAATTAAGAAGACCTCAGTTCAAATTGAGCTCAACCCTTCACTTTGTGACCCTCAAATTCACTTAACTTCCCTCAACCTTATTTTCATCATCCATAAAATAATACCGCGTATCTGACAGGGTTTCTATGAGTATCAGATGGAATAACTTGTGTAAAGCACTGTGTAAATCCAGTGCTATTTAAATGCTAGCTAGTGTTTTAATAACTTATTTCTTTATAATTGTAAAACAATTTATTTGTAAATATCTAGGATGCTGCTAATTTAATTGAATTCACAAAATGTTAGAAAAAACATTTTTCTTTTTTAAATCAAGCAGTGGTTCATTCAAAATATGCTGAATAAAATTATTAGGGATACTAAATATATAGAATATTAAACATAATTAGTATAGCTCAAATACTTTGAAATTGGTTTGCTTATTTATTTATTTGTAATTAGAGAAATATATCCTGAAAGTGTGGTTGCTCTGGCTACTTGGTACCCAGTATAAAGAATTTTTGTGATATTTGCTTACACATCAGTTTGGGAAAGATTTAGGTGGTTATAAGTTATACCAAAATATAGATTCTAAATACTGGCAGAGATATTCCTCTATTCTAATTTAGCTTATGATACAAGTTGTGAAATTTATTAAAAAAGTCACCTCTGATGAATAGTTCTCTATGAATCAGAGAGCACTATTCCAGTACATATATATTCATGTCCACACCAACACTTGAATTTTGGCCAACAAAGTAGCAATTTCATGGATATGGGGGACCCACAGTGTAGAAACTCCCTGCCTCCTTATAAATCAATAAATCATCTGTAAGTGTTTGGGAGAGTGTTACCTGAAGTCTTGAGAGATCACACGATTTGATTATGGTCATATAGCTTTTCGAAAAAGCTAATCAATGTCAAATGTCAAGGTCAAATACAGGACTTGACCCCTGGTCTTCATGACTTTAAAAGCCTGCTCTCTACCCACTAAGTCACACAGCATGCCTCTTTCCCTCTCGCCCTCTCTATCTGTTCCTTCTTTTTATGTGAGTATGTATATATAATCCAAAGTGTATACAAACATATGTTCACACATTTTCCTTTTATGTATATAGATTAGTGTTTCAGATGCATTTAAATAATAATAGCCAATAATATTCAGCATTTAAATAGAACTTAAGGGTTTGCAAAGTGCTTTACAAATGTTACCTTATTTTATTCTCACAACAACCCTGGGAGGTTAGTGCTATCCTTATCACCATTTTATACGTGAGGAAACTGAGGCAGAGACTGTTCAAAGTCACTTGACCTGGGCCATAACAGCTAGTAAGTAGCTGAGGTTAGACTCAGGTCTCCTGATTCTAAGTCCAATCCTCTATGCATCACACACACACACACTTATGTGTATATATCACACATATAATATACATACACATGCAAATAATTAATCACATTGTCTCAATGGTAATTATTTTTTTTGCCAGGGTAACAAAAGCATTATAGGACTTCAATCACAGAAATAACTAGGTTTTAGATATCAAGATATACATATCCTCCATAATGCAGTAATTTACTGAGGCAGGCTAAGTAAAATCTGACTGGCATTTAAAAGAAAGAAATCTGGAATAAGTTATTGCATCATTGATGAAATGCATCCTGGACATAAGGATCTTGGAAAGAATAGGCTTAAATGCAAGGTTATTTTTATTCTGTAGAATTTACATGGTGAATTTACCAAAGAAGGGAAGTGAGATGAAAAGAAAGATATATTCTCTTTAGGAACACTGAAAAAAAAATAAAGAAAAAAAGAAAAAAAAGAAAAAACCCACCTACACATCTTATCTTGATACTAAATGGTAAAACCCTCAAATGCACTTACAATAGGAGCACCTGAAGACATCAGAATAGCAAAATGTGTCAGATGATTGCATTTACATGTGGTATGAGTAGAGTTGGACTGCATCAGTTCACAGCCTTCTGTAGACCAGCTGCCATTCATTGTATCACTTGAATAGTTCCAAAAGGCACACTCACTGCTATCCTTCTCTCTAGGCTGAAAAAGAAGTGTACTGTTTTATTGAGGGAGAAAGAAAAGAAATTTCTCATTTATTGTTGGCACATTTGAAATGCAACACTATTACATTCTATGACATAAATGGAGCTGTGATCTCATTGGTTTGGGTCTTTCTTCCAATGGTACAGTTCTTGACCCATTTATACCCATTCCTGTGTGGCTTTTCAGTTATACTCAAACCCACTTAAAAACAAATTTTGTAAAATCCATGTCATTGAAGTTGACCTTGAGTAAGGAGGCATATTGTAAGATCATGTGCCCTTGGTGACATCACATCTTCTAAGACAATAAAATAATAATATAATAAAGGAAATAATTTTCATGCATCTATTCTATGCAGTCCTATAGGAGATTAAAAAATTCAGATAAGAAATTTCACTTGATCTTAAGGAGTTAATAGTCTTATAGCGGGATAAGTTACCAACAAAGGTGGAGAAAGAGGAGACAGATGAAGAAGAGGAAGAGAAAGAAAAAGATGAAGGAGGAGGCTGAGGAAGGAAATGAGGAAGTAGAATGGTAAATATTATTATTACAATTTTGTAGATGTTTAAACTAAGATCAATTGAAGGCCTTGTCTCAAATCACACATTTGCTCTTTCCAAGTCCATCTGTTCTTTCTACTCTGTGTTCATGTTTTTATGCTCATAATTTTCTAAATTATTGCCCTTCCTGATTATTTTTATCAAAGAATCTTCTTGGATTAAATTTCTCAAAAATATAATTTATTTGGTTTTAGGAAAGAAAGTGGCTGAGAAGCATGCTGCAAGGAAATTGGGTGATGGGCTCTGAAACACCTTAAATAGCCTTAAAAAATTCCAGGGGTGGCTAGGTGGCACAGTGAATAGAACACTGGTCCTGCAGTCAGGAGGACCTGAGTTCAAATCCTACCTCAGACACTTAACACAAAAACTAGCCATGTGACCTTGGGCAAGTCACTTAACCCCAATTGCCCTCCAAAAAAAAAGCAAAAAAATTCTAAATATGAGAGAAGTGAAGGAATCAAACATACAAATGGGATTCCTACTCAGAGTTCAGAATGTAAGAGTATTATCATTGAAGTGAATTGGCTACTGTGGGAATCCTAAATCCAGGCAAGATGACTACTTCCTTATGAGCACAAATAAAAATATTGAACTTTGTATGATGACTACACATTGATGTTCATTCCATTGCCAATGGTCTTTCTGACATCTGACCCACAAAGTTGCTAATGATACTGTGACTTGAATTTTGGAGCACTTGAGTTAGAGTTTTCTGTAGTGGTACCCTTGGATGGTGTATTGGAAAGGAGAGATAATATTGAAAACCAATTAAGAGGTTATTGCAATAATAATCCACATTAGAGGTAATGAAGGCCTGAACTAGTTGGTATCTCCATGAGCTGAGAAAAGATATGGAGGTAAAAACAAAAAGACTTGATAATTGGATATATGGAGTGAAGGAGAAGGGGGGCTGAGAAAAACTGAAATTTCTAATCTGGGTGACTGAAAGGGTCATAGTGCTCTAAATAGAAACAGATAATTTAGGAAGAGGGAGTAGATTGTGAGGTGGGGGGTGGGGGACAGTAAGCTGTGTTTTAGAAATATTGAATTTGTCAGGGCATCTAGTTTTAAATATCCTAGAGACAATATGGCATGGTGAATAGGATGATAGTGGGGTCAAGAATGCCCGTGTCCAAGTACTGCCTCTGAAATTTACTTGCCATGTGACCACAGGCAAGTCATCTAAACTCTTGGGTACCCAAGTAACTTTCTAAGACTACATATTACAGATAAGTTGACAATTTGCATCAGTGGAGAAATTTTTGGTACCAGGTAGTCTTCACAACAATGAAATCACATGACAAGACTACACAAAAAATATTTTTGAAGAATTAGTCAACAAGTATTTATTAAGTACTTACCATGTGCCAAGAGCTGTGCCAAATATTAGGGATGTTAGAAAGTGTGAAAAATAGTTCCTACTCTTCCAGATTGCACATTTGCTTCTTAGAATATGCTATTAGAGTATGTTATTAAGAAGAGAGGTGTGGGGCGGCCAGGTGGCTCAGCGAGTAAGAGCACCGGCTCCACTGTCAGGATGACCTGGATCAAATCCAGGCTCAGATACTCAGCACCACACCCAGAAATAACTGGCTGTGTAACCTTGAGCAAGTTACTTAACCCCAATTGCTTTTAAAAAAAAAAGAAGAGAGGTGTATGTGTGTGTGTATGTGTGCATGTTTGATTAAAATAAAATCTTGTATATGGGCCCAGAAACATTTTACATCCTTATTAGTATTTTATAAATAAGTTGAATGAATGCTATGTTACACAGAGGAATCTGGGATAATAAATTTCTTGGAATAGAGTAATTCTTTAAACTGAACATTAAAAAAACTCCAAAGCATCAATAACAGTGGTAAAATGGTTGTTGTTCAGTCATTCTTCAATTATGTCCAACTCTTCATGGCCCCATTTGAGATTTTTTTGGCAAAGATACTGGAATAATTTGCCATTTCCTTCTCTAGCTCATTTTACAGATGAGGAAGCTGAGGCAAATAGGCTTAAATGATTTACTAGTATCTGAGGCTGGATTTGAACTCAGGAAGTTTTCCTCTTTCCAGGCCTCGCACTTTATCCACTGTACCACCTAGCTACTTTAAAGGTAAGATGGTATGCACCCAATAAATATTTGCCAAATAAAAGGATGGTGATTTCTTGTTTCACTTATAGGATTATCAATTTAAGATGATCTAATTCCTCCCATAGTATAGCATCTTACTGGTATTTGGACAGAGATGTCACATTTTGAGTACTAATAGTTAAATTAATGCTTCTAGATTAGAAAACCACATGATTCTTAGCAGCCTCTTCTTTTTTCTTTCCTTCTTTTCCCTTCTCTCTTTCCTCTTCCTCCTCCTCTACTTTTTCCTCCTCCTCCTTTTCCTCCTCTTCCTCCTCTTCTTCTTTTTCTTAATCTTCTTCTCTTCCTCTTTTTCCTCCTCCTCCTTGTCCTCCTTGTCCTCCTTTTCCTCCTCTTCCTCCTTTTTTTTTGCTAAGCCACTACATAGAGCTACAGAAGCAGAAGGAGGCCATGCAAGATTGATTTCTTGTCTAAGGGTTGCTAGTGACAAAAAATCCATTATCTGTTGGCTAACCTGCTAGAGACAAAAGTCTGTGTACCAATAGCAAGGTTGTTTATAGAAAATACTTTCTAGAAAATATTTTAAGCTCTTTCTGCCTGGCAGACCCTGACGGACTTTGGGATCCAATGACAGAGTCTTTGAGAAACTAGCATCTCCTCAATATTAAGATGAATCACTGGAGTGGGGTGTTTGGTCAAAGGTGACTTGAAAGTCCTCGGCTTGGTGAAGAAGAGATTTTCATTCTTTGTGTGTCCCAGAGCAAGGAGACAACTTGGTTGGAATTCATGGAATGATCAAGTACTTTACCTCAGAATAGCCATGAAGGACAAAGAGGAAAGGGGCCCACCACAAAGATATTTGCAGCTTGTACCCCAACATGTTACTGAAAATGCAGCACAATTTGGTGGACTTAAAACATCATCCAAACTAAGTCAATAAATACTTTGATATTCAATTACTTCCCTGAGAAGGTGGGCACAAGGGAGAAAAGCAAAAAAAAAAATATCTTGGAAAAAATGATCTGAGAATTAGAAATGAAAGAGACCAAAGGCTTTCAAATGACTCAGAAGCCTCATATCTGCATATCATGAATATTTTGTTTAAGAAGAATTGGAACAGGTTGAAATTAGCCAGCATGGATATATATCAGAAGGAATGAAATTGATTATATATTAACAGACGTGAAATTACTCATTGCTGATGTGGGAATTACTCATAAATTAGCTCTTTCAGTGAAATCATTTACTAATTAAAGCAATGGACCAAATTAGCACCATATTGGAAGAAAGTATAAAGATGAGAAGACGCTGAATGCAATTATGACAACTCCATCCCAACCTATTTAAGTGGACAGTTTTCTATTCAAAATGGGAAAAGAATAAAAATAACATTTTTGACTCAATTATCCACATTTCTAAGAGAAATATAGCTAATGTAAACCAATGACCACAAGGAGGAGATTAAAAAATCCTAGAGGAAGGCAACTTGAGTGGTGAAAGGATGTGAAACCACACTCTATGAGAATCAGACATATTGAATGGACATATAGATTTGAACATAGAGAATGTTTGGCCTAGAGAAGAAAGAAGTGTGTGTGTGTGTGTGTGTGTGTGTGTGTGTGTGTGTGTGAAATAATGACTCCAAATACTTTTAGGGCAGAAAAGGGATTTGAATTTTTTAGAGGGCAGAACCAAAAGTCAGGGGCAGGGGGAGTAAAAAAGAATCAGTTTAATTTCAGTGGGAAAACATCTTAAAAATTAGAGCTACTAAAAAATTGAATAGGAAGTAGGGAGTTTCAGATCATTAGAAGTCTTCAGGCAGAGGTCTGGTGACCATTTGTCTACTTATATATGTAACCTTTACCATGGTACTTAGCATACAGTGTGTGCTTAATAAATGCATGCTGACTGTTAATGGTAGAAGAGAAAACTCTTGTTCAGGTATAAGTTAGCTACCAGCTGACCTTGAAGTTTCCTCCTAACTCTGACTCTATTTTTCTGTTATTGCTGGAAGGAAATAAAGCTGATTTTCTCTTTCTGAAAAATCTGTTTTCATTTCTGAAATTGTTCACACCTTTTTTTCCCTCAACATGATGTTCCACAATATGTTTAATGTTGCTGATTCCTATTTACTTACTTTCCACAAGTTTGTTTCTCTCCACTGTACGATGTGTTTGTTGATGTACAGTGACATATTTTTGTTTGTGTGTAGGCATGCCTGGCCCTTTTGTTATAGCAAATGCCTCTTTTTTTCCCCCATTAAGCATGGGAATGATTGGTCAACTTCAAGTTTCTCCATATGGCTTTACTGAGACATTTTAATCATGTACTAAGATGTTCCTTTATAATAGTACTCTACTCCTGGAAAAATCAAGACATTTTCACCTACTCCATATGTGAGAAGTGGGGAATAAAAATAATAACTGCCATTTATATAGCCCCCTATCTAAATGATCTCATTTTATCCCTAAAACAACTCTTTGATGTAGAGAGTACAGGTATGATGATCTTCATTTTACAGAATAAACTTCACAGTGATAGAAAGGGCAGTGCTCATACTGGCTCATTGTTTATTTAGAGCCAGGAGGGATCTTAGAAGCCATCCAACCCAGCCCCTTCATTTTATAGATTAAGAAACTGAGGGCAAAGAAGTTTAGTGTCCTGACCAAGGTCACACAGTAAGTGGAAAAGCTGGGATCAAAAAATAGATTTTCCAACTCTGTTCAATGCTTTCTATATGGCATCACCACTGCCTTAAAGCATAGGGTACATGATGAATCCTGAAAGTATCAAAATCATGCTTAATTGGGTCTTGTAGTTGTTGTGATTCTCCTGCTATTTCCTCCGTCGTGTTTTTTTCGTATTAAAGAGAGACTTTAATACTTTGATAGATCTGCAATGCAATCAAGGCCAGCATCTTCTCTAATGACGCAGATCACGACGCACCTACTCTTTGTCTGTGTCTTCCCATAAAGTTTCTGCTATGAATCCACCCAATATTCTGGATGTGTTGCTCTAGAACCCTTGACATGTTGAAGGAACCAAGCAACTACAGGGTCCGTCCATTTGTCATGCATTGATCTTGCTGTTCTTTACATTGTCTTTGCATATTTGCCCAAATCTAACTCAATGATTCTCCCACTATTTAGTTCTGGGCCTGGCTCATCGCCCTCCTCCAGTGTCTGTCACAACAAATTAATAGAACAACAGAGAGATGAAAAATGAGTGTGTGAATGGATGAATGGAAAAATGAATAAAGGCCATTAAGTTCTCACTATGTGCCAAGGACTGTGCTAAGTGCTTGGGATACAGATATAGATGTAAATACAATTTCTCTTCTCAAGAACACTTCAATCATAGGGAGGGACAACACACACATAGCTTCTTTGGTCCAGGAAATTACAGTTTGGTGACTAGAGTTACAGAGAAGTCACTTGATATACCCCTTCTAGGAACAATAATAGAGTTGATTTGATCATGTTCCAGAAATGGAGGTGTTGTGGTGAAAAGATATAACCATAGAGACAAGGTATGTTTTTGTTTGGTTGGTTTTTCTTTTTCTTTGTTTCCCTAGTGCTTGGCACAGACTGGGCATTTAGTAAATGTTGACTTGAGAAGATGGTATGAGAGCAGGAAGTGAAGTGAAGCATAACCATGGAGATTCAAGGGCTGATACCTATGGCTTTTGGTCTGGGAAGCAACTATTTTCTTCATCAATCACAGTGGAGCCATTATATCTGGCCTGTAATATCACTGGGCAATCTTGATGTTAGAAGGATCTTTAGGTACCACCCAGTCTAATGTATCCCTAAACAACAATCCCCTCTCTAACATATGTGACAAGCGTCCATTCAAAATTCTCTGGAACACCTCAAGCGAGTGGCAACCACTGACTTAGGAGGGAAGTCATTCCAGAATCCCTGGGAAAAGGACAGTGAGAGCAACTGAACAGAGAGCAGTGCACTCAAACAAGATCTGTGCTGGAGGTGGTAATTTTGAGGGCATTGGAGGATTCAATCTTAAGATGTAAAAGAATAATTTAAAAAGATAGTGTGTTTTTTATTTGGAGGATGGTTCAAAAAGTTCAAAGGAAAGTAATAAAAGGACTTCTGCTAACTTTCCAATGAAACATTTTTGGACTACTGCTACTTAATCTCTTTGGTGAATTTATTTATAACCAGGCCAAAACACTTTCAAAGTTCTGTGTGACATACCAATTGGAAACAAGGCACATGAATTCCCTTCCTATGAAAGTGATATATTTCAACTGGACCCCTACGACTTCACATTTTCTTGTAATACATAACACATTTTCTTGAGGAAAAAGTGACTTTCTAAGGAAACAAGATCCTTTACACAAAACTGAAGTCTGTTTAGTTTTAGTTTTAGTAGTTTCTAGAAGTTTCTTTCCTCTTCTCTTCTCTCTCTCTGCCTCTCTCTGTCTCTCTCACCCCACCTCCTTCTCCCTCTCTCTCTTTCTCTGTCTCTCTCTGTCTCTCCACCTTTCCCTTTCCTTTTTCCAATCCCTCTCCCTCTTTCTCCTTCCCTCTCCCTCCTCCCCCTCTCTATATACATATAAATATATATGTATATATTTATAACAAGTAGATATATAGATGGATAGCTACAAATACATAAATAGATTAGCTAGCTAGATTGACTAAAGTGCCCCCAAATGACACAAACAACTTACTTTTATATGACTTAATGTAAACGTGATTTTCTCAAGCTGGTAGAGTGCAGATGGCTTTGCACTAATTGAGACAGACACAATTGAGGAGATCACAATTTCCTCCTGTTCAGGACTCTTGTCGCTCTCCGTTTCCTGGGAGTCACTCTGAGATGATGAAAGCAAAGCTCCAATACTCTTATAATGCAAAAACAAAACTGCAATGGTGCCTGTTAAACAAATAGCACATTTGATGGACTTTTCCATAGAAAACAACATACGAGATCTTGACAGAAGCCTAATACATACACTAATTTTCATTTAAACATGCAAAGTCATAGGGAATATTTGGGGGAAAAGGAAAAGCTTCAAACTGAAAAAAAAGTCTTATTGATTTATCTGTGTCCATCTTGTAACCTTCCAGCAAAATGTTAAGTTCCTTGAGGACAGGGCCTGACTTTCATTTTTGTCTTTGTCGCTCCATTGCCTAACATATTGTCTTGAATAAAGCAAGTATTTACTCAACCTGGCATGCGTACTAACAAAGGGAAAATTGAAATAATTTAGGAGTACAATCTATAAACATCTAAGATTAGGAGTTGGTATTCTTTTTATAAGGGGATTTTCCCCTCTGAATATGTACAGAATATATGGAAAATATTTTTAATATAATTTCATACCCAAATACACAATAAGGATGGTTAATGTAAAGAAAATTTGAAATGTGTGAGCAGGACTAGGCTACTAGATGCATGTGTATGTTTGATAAAGGAAGGTGCTCTGGATAGAAATTGTCAAAGATTTTTATAATCTGAGAGTCAGAAGGATTCCAGAGGTTACTGGGTTTGGTTTCTCAGTCATTGACGGAATCTACTCTATATTCTTGACATGATTTAGGGAAGCCATAATGTGTTCAAATATCTGAAGGTCTATTAATACGGAAGAGGAATTAGATATATTATGTATAACTATGAAGGGTAGAACTATGATCAATGGGTGAAAATTACAAAGATAGGTTTCTGTTCAGAGTGAGGAAGATGAAGCTAGCAACTTGAGCTATGCAAAAATGGAATGCTTTGGAAAGCAGTGAGCTCCCTGCCACTGGAAATAGGGTAGATGACCATTTCTCAAAGTGGTTACACAAGAAATTCCTGCATTGGATTAGAAGTTGGACCATATCAGCTTGAAGACAAACTTCCAGCTCTAAATCCCATGATCCTATGATTCTAATCTTGGATTCTAAACATGCAGTCTTCCTGTGATGGGGAATTTACTACTTTGTAAGGTAGCACATTCCATCTGCATCCCTCTAATTCCACTTACTAATCCTAGTCCTAAACTCTGGAGCAGCATAAAATTAGTCTAATACATTTATCCACATGCCAGTCCCTTAAGCATTTTAGCATTAGTCTTATCTTCTCTGGGCTAAGCACCCTAAGTCAATGGCTATTCACTTAACACCATTCCTAGAAGTTTCACTCTCTTGCTAGATTATGTATAGATACTGACTACTTTGTTATGGTCCCTGTGAAAAATATGCCTCAAGAACTGGATCTAATACTTCCAAACAATCTGACTAGTGCATTTTGAAGTGAAAGTCTTTACTAGTATTGTAGGCTATTAGATGTAGAAATGGTCCTGGAAATTATTTAGGCCATATACTTCATTTTTAAGGATTTTTGTTGTTGTCATTTTTAAACTGTGTCTCAGCTCTCCATGACTCCATTTGGGATTTTCTTGGTAAAGATATGGAATGGTTTGCCATTTTCTTCTCCAGCTCATTTTATGGATGAAGAAACTGAGGCCAACAGGGTTAAGTGACTTGTGCAGGGTCTTACCTCTAATAAGAGTCTGAGGCCATATTTGAACTCAGAAGATATCTCTTGCCCTATGCTACCTGACTGCCCATTTTAAGGATAAAGGTAACTAAAGAGGGGTGGCTAGGTGGTACAATGAATAGAGCACTGGCCCTGGAGTCAGGAGGACCTGAGTTCAAATCCAGCCTCAGATATTTACACAAAAACTAGCCATGTGATCTTGGGCAAGTCACTTAACCCTAATTGCCCTACCTTCCCCCCTCCAAAAAAAAAGAAACTAAAGGCCAAAGAGGTTGTCATTTGTTCAAGGTCAGCGAAGTAGGAAAACTGGGACTAGAATCCAGATCTCCTTGCTTTCAGGGATGTGCCTTTTCCCCTGAAGCACTTGTAATAAGTACAGTATATTTGTATTAAGGAAATTACAGACTTCCTAGACTTCTGTAACCACAACATGATCATATTGAGTTTGTGGCTAATTAAAATTCCCAGAGCTTTCCATATGAAGTGCTTTAAAGTCAGATCATCTCCATCCTATATTGTGAGATGATTTTGAGGCTGCTGTCTTTATTTTTGTTTTTATATTGCACTTCCCTAGAAGTGCCTGGCATATAACAGGTGCTTAATAAAATGTGTGTTGGTTGACTCATTCATTCTTGTTCAATTTCATTCATTGCTTTCAGTCCATCATTATAATCTATTGAGATAATTTTAAATCTGGTCATTAATTGAAAGTGACACCTCTCCATTATATGCCATCTGCAAATTTTGTGAGCATGCCTTCTCTCATGCAACTCAACTGCTGAATAAAACAGAGTCAAAGCCATATGACCATGGCTGAACAATAGGTTCAATCAGCTACAAATCAACCTAACTGGCATATTACACCATACACTCAATGATAGAGGACTCCAATTCGGTACTTAAAATGCTTTTTTCAATTATTTCCCATTGGAAGAACATTCTATTTGATGGAGAGAATGGAATAAAAAAGTTAAATAGCTTTATCCTTTCTTGTTATCTGTAAATGTTTTATCTTCTGCTCTTAGCAACAGATCTATCACCTTACTTTTCTAGCTAAAGTATCATTTTGCTGTTATTAGCATTTTTTTAAAGCTTAATTTTTTTTCTGGGTGTTAGTAATACTATTTTTCAGCTTTGTGTCACAGCTTTGAATGAATTCTTGATTATATATACAAGTCATATTTTTCAGCATGGTACAGTGGATAAGGTACTGGATTTGGACTCAGGAAGATCTGGGTTTGAATCCCACCTAGCTGGGTTACCATGGGCAAGTCAACTCAACCTCTGTGTGCTTCAATTTCTTCACTTGTAATGAAACAACATTTACTGCATTCTACTCTATGTGTGGCAATGTACAATGAGGAAGATAAAAATAATGAAAATATCCCTACCTTTAACCAACTTATGAAGTAAAGGGAAGAAGAGATATGCAAAGGAATAACTGTAATTCAAAGCAGCATATAGCTTGTCCTCTAAATGTGGACAAACTCTAAATGAGCTTCATTTTGTGGGGTGGTGGACTTGATGATCCCCAACGTCCCTTAGATCTTTAAATCTGACTCTACGATGTTTTGTATGCATTCTTTTAAAATCTGAGCTCATCAAAGAGCTTTTTATGCAACACATTGGTTTCTTTAGATGCTTCCTCTTTTTATTCCTAACCTTTATTATTAAAAATTTTGGTCAGATTTTCATTTTATAGAGTTTTCCCTCCTCTCCCCTCATCTCTATTGTCAATAATGAAGCTAAATAGTGAGTAAATTGGGGATATGACCAGTGAGATGGGACCATGGCAGTTATCTGGGTTTATTCCCTGAAACATGAAATGAAATCTTAAATGAAACAAGAAACCCAAACCCCAAAACCTAGTCTATGCCTTTGCAGACTACCTAACAAGCCTACTGCAAACTTTTACTCTAAAATACACAAAGAATCACTGAAGTAAAAATATTGAAATACCTCCATAGAAAACTTAACCATTATTTGCCATGCAATTTTGGGTGAGTCTCTTAGTAAACTGAGTTCATTCTATAGAACAGAAATGGATATTGCAGAGGGTGAAGGTGGACAAAGATGAAGGCACTGATTCTTGCCTACTATGCCTGATTTAGAGTGAATATGTCTATAATGAAATAAAAATACAAGTTAATAGAGTAAATGCAAATTTACATAAAAGAAACCACATAACCTCTGGTGTCTTAAAGATCTAATTTAATAACCCTTCCAATAATCCAGCTTCATAGTTTCTTGATATTCTCCATGAATTTCTCTAGTGAAATTAACCACTTTACCTGAACTATTTCTTCCACAGGCATACTGTTAAAATCCTAGCTGGTGAGTGTTTGGGAAGCTTATGAGAGCTGAACAAGGAGAAGGGAGCAGGGGCATAGAATTTGATAGGTGACAGATACTCCTGCCAAATCTACCCCCAAAGGGAAGTGACTGCCTGTGGAGTTTACAATGGGAGAAACCCTATGGCCAAGGACCTACTGGCAATTTTTAAACAAATTAGTCTGCCATATAGTAGCAACATGTGGATATGAGGTTGCTAAGAGCAAGAGAAGAAGGAAATGGGCTATTATTACGCTGCTCACTCATAGTGTCCTATACCTCATTTAGAGAACAGGCTATATGCTCCTTCGAATTACAGTTACTCCTGTATATACCTCTTCTTCCCTGTTAGCTCATAAGTTGTTTAAAGGTAGGGATATTTTCATTATTTTTGTAACTTTCTCATTGTACATTGCCACACATGGAGTAGAATGCAGTTAATGTTTGTTTAACTGAACCCAACAAAGCAAGTAAACATTTAAGTGCTTACTGTGTACAAAACATTGAAATGAATATATACGACAATCTATTGAATAATTATTCTTGATCCATGTCACAGTTGATGTTATTTTTAATCAACAAATTTAGTTGAGCAAATATATAAGTGCCTACTATATGGTGTACTGATGATATACATATACATACATACATACATACATGTCTATGTATTTACATATCTCTATATAATATGGTTATATATCTGTCTATCAAATTCAGTTCTGTGGTCTGCTAAGAGTAGTTACTAGCTATGTTGTTGTTTGGTGGTATCCGACTTTTCATGGCCCCATTTGGGGTTTTCTTGACCAAGATACTAGAACAGTTTGCCATTTACTTCTCCAGCTCATTTGATTGATGAGTAAACTGAGACAAATATGGTGAAGTGACTTGCCCAGGATCATATAAGAAGTAATTATCTGAGGCCAGATTTGAACTCAGGATGATGAGTCTTCCTGACTCTAGGCCTGGATCTCTATCCACTGTATAACTTAGCTGCTCCATTTCTTAATATAGATTTGCTGAATTAGAAAAAAAATGTCAGCCATAATGTGTTAAGAACACACACATACACACACACACACCTTAATACTTATTTAGTTCAGTATTTTGGACACTATACATATATACAGAAACAACCATACTCACAATTTGGCCCACACTTGTCATTTCACTGGCATAGGAAGCATTCCCACAACAAATTTATATCAGTTTCTCCTCTATGACTTAAAATCTTAGGGTGTTGTCAAGGGCACTGAGAGTTTGGTTAAGAGAGAAGATCAGGGTCACACAGCTAGTATATATCAAGCCCTCTTGGCTCTGTGGCCACTATTTCTGTGACATAATCTAATGAGGTTCCTTTCAGTTGAGCAAACATTTATTAAACACTATGTGGATGATATGGTTCTCATAAAAATGCAAATAAAAGGAGACAATTCTCCTACCATTAGAATCATATTCATCTTTTCTCTTTGGGCAGATTTTTATGTTATCTCCTTCCATGTTCACATGAGGATGAATATGTTTCATATGATGAGAATCAAAAGCAAATAATTTGAGACCTGAAAAGAAATAATACAACTCATATTTATTTAAAATAGTGTAATGAATAAAACTTTGACAGTTATGATATGACCTTACATTATTGTTTCAACGCATAACCTATGTCAATTTAAATGAAGATAATTAGCATATACCTGTATATTAATAGTCAGATCCATATACAGGATGTACCAAAACTCTGTGTCATTTTAAATTTTATTAACTTACTGGTGTTATTTTTCAGGCCTTCCAATTGTGTTCAACTCTTCAATACCCCAACTTGGAATTTTCTTGGCAGAGATATTGGAGTGCTTTGTCATTTCCTTCTCCAGCTCATTTTAGAGATGAGGAAACTGAGGCAAACATCAACAGGAAACTTGCCCAGGGTCACACAGCAAGTAAATATCTGAGGCCAGATTTGAACTCGGGAAGATGATTATTATTGTTTTTTTATTGTCTTTCTAATTCTGAAGTTTACATTCTCAAAGAAGTATGTGTGTGGAAAAGTGGAATGCTTTGGATAAAGTATTTCTTGATTAATTAGAAAATCTCTAGAAAATGAACAAGGGGAGCAAGTAAGATTTTCCTGGTATGGGTAGCACCAAATATCACACTATAGTGTCAAAGTCAAAGAGTAGCAGTGGATGAGGGAGTTACTTAGGAGGGAAGAAAGAGGTTTATGTCCATTGATTACTATAGTTTTGACATTAGAAAATACTAAAATAATGTTTGATGGCTAATATAGAAATGTGTTGCATGACTTCACATGTATAATGGACATCATATTGCCTTTTTAATGGATGTGGGAGGGGCTGGAGAAAGGGCAACAATTTTGGAATTCAAAATGAAAATATTATGTTAAAAAAATTAAACATTAAAGTGCTGCTATAGTTTTTTTGGAGGGGGGAATAGGAGCATTATACCCAAATACTATAAATCTAAAATTTTGGCTGTTTATTTTTTTTTAATCTGAGAAGAAAATGAAACCATATTTCAAGACCAGAGCATTGCATACAGAGTGATTTCTTTCCTTACCCATGTCGCTCGAATTAATCTCTAACTGGGTTGTCTTTTTGAAGTTCTGGGACATGCTTAGCATGGTTTGCTCCACTGTGTGCATCAGTTTAGTGAGACTTGTTCTTCTATTATCTGCAGACAGCTTGTTCCAAATTGTAATTTTATCCTTTTGAACCAAATTGTTTACGGCGTTAACAAAAACCTATTGGAAGGAGAAACATGTTTTTTTTTTTTTTAGTGTTGGAGTCTCTTGCTATTCACAGAAGCGGAGGAAAATATAATCACAAGCCTCAGGCTACTTACATTAATAGTTGTATTAGCTTCCTTCTCAGAGACATTGCTTCTCATGTAACTCAAGGATGTAGAAGATGCAGACAGTGCTTCAACATTGGTAAGCACATCAATGGGGAAAAGTGCTTGCCCAGATTTTTGGTAGATTTCTTGCAGCAGATTCAAGGGTTCCTTTATGTGCTTAATCTGGGAAGAAAAGAGTGGTAGCAGTGACAGAAGTAAGTCAATACATAGCACTGAATACTAATTTTTTTCAAGATTAAAACAATATATTTTTTTCTGGGAATATTCTATTGACGTGGGTAGTGGAGTAAAGACACCCATTTGTACATATGCATACTTGAATGTACATACACACATGTATAAACATGCACACATACACAGAGAGGTACATATATGTATATGTGTATGTATGTGTGTATGTATAAGACCTGTGATTTCCTTGGTATAGGAGGCTCCTGGTGAGGAATTCCCTCTACAATGCAGGTTGGCACCTTTTTTACAACTCAGTTTTAGAGAGTTGGCTAGAACAAGTCACTGTATAGGTAGGATTTGAACATAGGTCTTCTTGGATTAAATAGCAGCTCTCTGTTACACTGGCATAGTTTTTTTCTCTGTAAATAAGATAATGGTGTTAAATACAAACCCTAATCTGGACCCAGGGATTAGTTACATAATCTGACTAAATAACTTCAACAGAGGTAGTTATTTTGGGAAATAACAGCAATCTTTTCAGGATAGATACACTGGTGGATGTTCTATATCAATGTGTGCCATAGTGGAAAGGCTCACCAGTCAGGTACCTGAGCTCTTCCTACTAACTATGGTCTTGGTTAGGTCATGGAATTTCCTTGACCCTTACTTTCCTAATCTCTATAAAGAGAGGATTGAATGAGGTGATCTCTTATGTTCACTCCCATATCTCTAAGTCTGTGATCCTCCTCTAAGACTCATTATCAGAGATGTCAGAACCTTCTCTTGATAAAACTTCTTCCACTAGTGCTTATAAGTACCTGGTCAATGACTTAATCATCTTGGAGTTATCTAAAGCTCTGAGCAATTTGCCCATTATCATAGCTAGTACTTATCATAGACAAAATTTTTCTTTATTCCACATTTTCTTGACTCTAAAGCTGGTTATCCATGGTACCAAAGTTGATCCATCGTACCATGAGGTCTCTCTGGTAGTTAATGGACAAAAGCAAATAATTTTATAATTCTCCTTTCCTGCTGTATGCTTAATATTTAAATGTACACACACATATTCCAATATACTTTAATTAATTGATGTATCAAGATAGGAAATAATTTCTCTAAATAATAAGCACACATTATTCAATAATAAATTAATCATTGAATTAGACTTTTGAACCTAACCCAAGAAGCCCTTTTAAGTTTGATGGTAGGGGAACTATGTTTTTAATGCTATCCAAATGCTCATGGTTGAGATTCGCTGATTCAATCACTTTAGAAACTGGTTGTCTTATGAACATAATCATTTATGCCACTTTTTATTTGAAATTTGCACCTTTAAGGGAAAATATGGTTACATAATGTTTTTGACTGGGATTTACAAAGGCCTGGGTTCAGATTGTCTTTCTGACACTTACTAGCTATGTGACCTTGGGCAAGTCCCTTAACCTCTCTGTGCCTCATTTTCCTCATTTGTAAAATGAAGGAGTTGGATTAGATGGTCTCAAAGTTTCCTTCTAATTCTAAATCATAACAAGTGCTCCTTTGAATAGAACAAAATAAGGCAGGCTTTTGTTATCTTACTTGTCAGCTGTCCCCACTTTTTTTATTGAGTACATTTTTGATCATGCCAAATAATAAATCACAAAGTACGATTAAATGTGGAAAAAACCCTATCTTCACTTATTATCACTAAGCAACAGAAACAGTTTGGTTATTTTCCAGTTCATCAAATTTTTGATACTACCCAAACAAATTATAGGAAATTAACAAGCTAATTAAGGCTTAGATTCAAATAAGTAAGCTACTTCCAATGTTCTAGTAGTCTAACTTCAGGCCCCCATTCCTAAAAATCATTTTGAAAGCATATTTACAGAAACAAAATTGTCAAATTCTAATAAACTATGATCTTAAAAGCTTATGCATAAACCATTCTACTTACTTCAATTAAAGTTTTGTTAATATTTGCAGCAATGCAGACATCATCTAAATGACAGTTTGCCTTCACATTTTCTGTAGAAAAAGAAAATTCCCCATCTGGTAACTTTGTTTTATATACTGCAAATGTTTTATTGAATAATTCAATTCCTAGTTATTAAGTAGCATATATGCTTACTGGATATATTTGAATAATTTCCAATGATATATGGATCCTTTCCTCAAACTATTAAAAACAAAACAAAACAAAAGCACATTTCTCAATATGTCTGGGTTTTTTTTTTTTTTGGTGTGTGTGTGTGTTTTTGTGTGTGTGTTCAGAATTATCTTATTTTCATCCAGGAATTTGACTTAAGGTACTGTGTATGTCAATTATATCCTCATATAGTTGTAATGACAATGCTTTGCTTCTCTTGCTGATGAACCTTACCCAGGCCCTAAGGAATAGTGATGGTTTCCTTTGAAGAGGTCAGTCTATCATAACACATATACCTTTATAATATCATTTACCTTGGCAATAAGTGCCATCATTTGGCTTAAATTGCAATTTTCCTGTGGATGGCTGATAACCTTCTTTGCAGGCACAATGATACCCTCCATGCACGTTTTCACATTTAGCATGATCCCCACAGGCACCTGGGGTTGCTTCCCGACACTCATCTATATCTGCAAATATTGTGAGAAATTGAATTTTTTATTAAGTATTTACAGACTAACACCTTGCTACCTTGTTGATAATGGTACTGTATCCTGCTAGCCATTTCATAAGAAAATTGTTTAAAAAAGTGAGGAAATAGAAAAGCAAATATAATGGGAACACATCTGAAAATGCTATCAAGGAGAAATGACAAGGTAACTTTAGCTGAGCACATAAAAAAAGCATTTGGTTTAAACAATCAGTTTTGATATGATGGTGAAAAATGTTTCAGAGACCAAATTCATGCATGTATTTCTTTCCTACTATAAACAAAAATTAAACAAAAAAAGCATTTGGGTATTCAGGTGACTAAAATCAATTTGAGGACTTTCTTTGTACTTAAGATATGCCTTTTAAAACTAATTTAATAAAGATTTGTTTCTTTAAAGGGTTTGTTTAAAGGGATATGTTTCTGCTATTCCTTTAATGATATCTAAAATGTAGTTCTTTCTGCATATTACTAAAGCAATTATCACAATTCCTTTACTCAGCGACATGAGAAAAAAAAGTAAAGTAAGGGTCTTTCACATTAATATTTTCTGAATGCAGTACTTCAAACGTCAGTCATGCACTTTAGCTAAGGCCAAACATTGAAAAGTACTCCTTAAAATGTTTGCTTTATCTCATTCAAAACATTTCATTTTTGGCCATGAGTTATTGCAAACATTAAATTAAATTTCAGTTTTATTTTGTTACCATGTTGGCTACAATGCATCCCTTTCCAAGGTTACATTGCATCTGCTTATGTATGTGTATGGATCCTACAGTCAGCTCCCCAAATAATCTTTATAAAGCAGATCTGACCATGTCATTGTTAAAGCCCTTAAAAACCTGTCTTCTTTCTACCTTTCCCTTTTTTCTTATTTTTAAATTAAATTTTATTTTCTTTTCCAATCTGCATCCTTTCTTTTCAAACTCCCTTACTCCCTTCATTTTTTCCCACTTTTCCTACACTCTACTCCCTAGCTCCATGATATCTATGATCTAATGATACTGACTTTCTTGCTGGTCCTCCATCTTCCAGTTGCATGCCTTTTTTACTTACTATATCTCATACTTCTAATATTCTCCTTCCTCAGCTCAACTTCCTGGCTTTTCTCTAGACTTGGCTCAAACCAGGCATTGTACAAGTCAATTTTCTTCTTCTCTTAGACTGCTGGAAACTTCCCTCTGAGAATATCTACTAATGAAATTCTATGTATCTTGTACAAGGGCAGCTGGGTTGTACATTGGATAGAGCACCAGGTTGGGAGTCAGGAAGATTCATCTTCCTAAATTCACATCTGGCTTCAAACACTTACTAGCTGTGTGACTCTGGTCAAGTCTCTTAACTCTATTTCCCCCATTTGTAAAATGAGCTAGAGAAGGAAATGGCAAACCACTCCAGTATCTTTTCCAGACCCCAAATGGGGTCACAAAGAGTAGGGCACAACTGAAATGATGAAGAAACAACAACAGAAATTCTGTATATACATGGGGGTTTGCATGTTGTCTCCCTCGTTAGACTGTGAACTCCTTGAGGGCAGGGGATGTATTTTTACTTATTTGTGTATCTCCAGAACTTAACATGGTACCTGTCTAATATTAAGTTCATAATAAATGTTTGTTGCCTGACTTGTGTATTCATTCATATATATAAGTTGTCTCCCACATTAGAATTAAACTTCTTGAGCAGAGAGACTGTTTCATTTTTAATTTGTATCTCCAGCACTAAAGTAGAACCTGACACATATTAGGCATTTACTCAATGCTTATTGATGGATTGTGCCTCCATAGTGCTTGGTATACAGCAGGCACAATAAATGCTTGCTTGTTCGATTAATTACATCACTTATTTCAGTGGGCTAGCAATTTCTTCACCAATGCAGAAAACAACCCTTCTGTAAGTCAGAAGATGGTTTTCATGACTTATTCTAACTGTGAAAGTTCATTACTTGCTGGCTTGTCTTTTTGGCTTTACATTTCTCTCTGGTCCTCAATCTGTTGAAAGGACCATGCTCCTATTCCATTCCATTCCATTCCATTCCATTCCATTCCATTCCATTCCAT
>NW_027185876.1:13036770-13145423 GCF_028583685.1 Petaurus breviceps papuanus | reverse complement strand
ATTCCATTCCATTCCATTCCATTCCATTCCATTCCATTCCATTCCATTCCATTCCATTCCATTCCATCATCATTTAAGTAGATACTATTTTCTAGACACTGTGCTGGGTTCTGTGGATACAAAGACATATACTCACATATTTCTTTGAATCCTTCATATTTATCATTTTTTTTAGAGCACAATGATACTCTATTTTATCCATGGAATTAAATTTATTTAGCCATTCTCCAATCAATAGAATACTTTTGTTTCCATTTCTATGCTATCATAAAAATGCAACTATTAATATTTTGTGAATATGGGTCTCTTGTTTCTGTTTTTGATCTCCTTGCAGCACAGGCTTAGTAACGGCATCCAGGGGTCAAAGGATATGGATATTTTGCTTTTAGCTTAATTCCAGATTATTCTCTAGAATGACTGGACCACTTCCCAACCCAGCCAAAAGTATACTAATGTGCTGCCAACATTGGCTATTCCAATCAAGCAAATTGCTGGTTTGATAATTATTTTGATTTATATTATGTTATTATTTGTAGTGATCTTATGTTTAACAGTTTGCATTTCTTTTTAAAATAATTATTTTAAATTCATGGAATAAAACAAACATTTACATAACATAGCATAATAAAAAAAAGATGATTGAGAACAATTTGCTCATATCCCTTGACCACTTATTCATTGGGAAATGACTTTTGGTCTTAAATATTTTTTTAGCTCCTTATATATCTTTGACATTAGATACTTATTGGATAAACGTGACACAAAAATTTTCTCCTACTTGATATATTTTCTCTTTTCCTAATTGAAATGCATTGATTTCATCTGTGTAAAAGCTTTTCAATTCCATACAACCCAAATTATCTATTTTATTTTCTATGATCACCTCCATTCTGTTTTTTAAAGAAGTCTCCTACTCATAGCTATGAAAGGTACTTGAACCTATCTTCTTCTAAATTTTTAATGCTATGACTGTTAACACTTAGGTCATTTGCACATTTTGAACTTATTTTGAGGTAGATAGTGTAAGAGTGTCTTAACCTAATTTCTGCTGAACTGCTTTTCAGTTTTCCTATTATTTCTTCTTTTTTTTCATCAGACTAGCCAGAAAGGAGCAACAAGGGGTTAAGTGAATCTTTTCTTTTTGCCTTTTAGAAGGGGGAAGGTAGGGCAATTGGGGCTAAGTGACTTGCCCAAGGTTTCAAGGCTAGTAAGTGTTGTGTCTGAGGCTGGATTTGAACTCAGGTCCTCCTGACTCCAGGGCCAGTGCTCCATTCACTGAGCCACCTAGCCACCCCTCCTAGTATTTCTTATTAAGTTCTTTCCCAAGCAATTAATACTTTAAGGTTTATCATTCATTGAGTAATTGAGTCTTATTGTACCTTAAAAATT
Organism: Petaurus breviceps papuanus; assembly: GCF_028583685.1. Lineage (NCBI taxonomy): Eukaryota > Metazoa > Chordata > Mammalia > Diprotodontia > Petauridae > Petaurus > Petaurus breviceps. The sequence continues at coordinate 13,144,034 of NW_027185876.1, read as the reverse complement.
ATCTTCTATTTATTTGTAATATCTGCCCAATCGAATATAAGCTCCTTAAAGCCAGAGATGGTTTCCTTTTTTGTCCTGCTCTAACATTCTCTGAATGTCAGTCAATTCCCCCTTTCCATTTCCTAGACAGCATCCCTATCACAAGCCACTTTACAGTTCTCCTTTTCAGTTAGAATAGAACCCTCAATACCTTCCACCTCTCTGTGTGGTCAGAACAACTCTGTTATTACCAACTCAGTGTAACTGCCCACTGAGCTTTGTGCCTATGGAATATCACTAAACTTGAGCCCCCTAATGTAATTTTTACTCCAGTTTACCTTTACTCTTTTCATTAACTGTACTATCCCTAGTACAACAATTTCATGGCTCAGCAGCCTAGGCACAGGAAGTTCTAAATGTCACCAATTACTGAATTTCTTAGTATTGGTTTCACTCTACTCACACCCAAATCAACTAGATATTTTCCCAAAATTTACAAAGAGAGAGAAACTTAAAATGTAATCTTGCTTGACAGGCAGAAAAAGGAAAAGGAATAAAAGCTCAATGCTCATGGTATTCAGAACCAAATAGTCTGACTTCCTAGCAGATGAAGATTATATGTGTTGTGTTTTTGTGTGTATGTGTATGTGTGCATGGAGTGCGTTGAATAACATTTGCTATAGCATACATAGCCAGATTATATGACTCTTTAATTCCAAGGACTAGGAACAAATCAGGGAGGAAGAAATAATTTTAATTCCTCCCATAGATAATATAGAAATACATATTAACATATGCAGATATGTATTCTATGTCAATAGAATATGACTTTATAGAATTGAATTCTATGATTAGGGTATTAGAGTAGGGTATTTCTAACATGAAGGTTCCCTTCCTCTGTTGCAGAAACAAGCATTTATTAAGAATCTTCTATATGCTAAGTGCTTTATAATTATCATATTATTTGTCACAACAACCCTAAGAGATAGGTACTATTATTATCCCCATTTTGCAGGTGAGAAGACTGAGATAGACAGCAGTTAAGTAACTTGCCAAAGGTTACATGATTAGTAAATGTTTGAGGCTGTATTTGAACTTTGAAAGTCTTCCTGACTCCATTTCCAGTGCTCTGTCCACTGTACTTTCTGGCTGTCTCTATCTGAGAGACAGAAATCTCTACCTATAGATTCTATTTGCAGCCTTTTAAACTCATCTCAGATTGTATTCTTGCAGTGTCCTGGAATGCTGAGAGGTTACTTGATTTGCCTATCTGCTACATAGTTTTAATGTTATTGTTAAGTCATGTTTGACTCTTCATAACCACATGCACCATAGCATGCCAATACCGTCCATGGAATTTTCTTGGCAAAGATATTACAGTAGTTTGCCATTTCCTTCTCCAGTGGATTAAGGCAACCAGAGGTTAAATGAATTGCCCAGGGTCACATAGCTAGTAAATATCTGAGATCAAATTTGAACTCATATCTTCCTGCCTCCAAGCTCAATGCTCTACCCACTGAATGACCTGTCTCTGTTACATAGCTAGTATAAGCCAGAATCCAGGATTTGAAGCCAATTCTTGACTCTAAGGCTAATTATGCCACTCTGTCTCTCTTCTTCTATTACAGTTTTTTATTTCCTATTTACAGTGGATTCTAATGACTATAATTATCATACCTGTCAAGCTTATGCATCTACCAACATTTGGAATTAGCTGAAATCCAGGGAAAAGAGGTATACTTGTATAAGGTGGTAATAGATGTATTTCTTTGTTCAAATTCCCTTAGGATGATCAAAGTACACAAAGAAAATTACTACAGGATTGAAAAAGAGAAATAGTTGCATGGCTGCCCAAGAAAGGTAATCCTTAAGGACAGCAAAAATTGGTGAGAAATAGCATTTTTACAGAGAACCTGTTTTGCACTATAATCCTGAAAATAATCCATCAAACAAAACAGAGGTAGAAGCTTGAGCTGGGGGGGTTGGGTACAGGGCTTTAACACAACTCTCAATGCCCTGAAACAAAGAGTATTTAAAGTGGGCTCTAGGAAAAGATGATAATTTGCGAAGTATAAGAGCTATTCTACAAAATTGCATTAAAAGAATATTGTTAGAATGGATTTTGAAATAACAAATTTATTACATCTAAAATAATTGTTTTTTTTTAACTCAAGTTAGAATCCTCTCTCTCTTCCCCCCCCCTCTCTTTCCCTCCCTTTCTCTCATTTCTAGTGAAAACGGGTAATTCTATCCTTGTAAGGTATCATCAAGCACTGAATAAGGAAATCTTTTGTGATTTGGGGTTTTTATATAATATGAGTAGAAGACAAGTAAGATGTATTCTGGAAACAAGATATACCTGGGAATGGAAGAGTATTAAAATTATATTAAACTCCAATGATTAAGATGTTAAGGGTCAGATTTTTTTTCTTTATTGTAACAAGCCAGTTATGTCTACAGTTGTAGATGATAATTAAAGGCAAATTCCCCATTTTAGGTGTCAGGCCTTTCCTGGTGGTAAACTAACAAAACATAATCTGTTAAAGAGAATTAAGATTGAGATACAGTAAATTTTCTGGGCTGTAATTTCATGCATTGAAAATTTTAAGTTAAAACTGTTGATTAAAAAAAAGATTTGAAATATTTGTTTTTATTTGGAGAAGTAAAGCACTCCGCGGGCTTGTTGGAGAATTTAAAATAGTATATATGTATATACATATATACATATACATAAATATTTAAAGTATAGAATAATGAGGCTTTGTCAGTTTTAGAAGTTTCTAGTCTTGTTTTGGGGAGCTAGGTGGCACAGTGGAAAGACTGTCTAGTCTGGAGTCAGGAAGACTCTTCTTCCTGAATTCAAATTTGGCCTCAGACACTAGCTATGTGACCCCAGGAAAGTCACTTAATCCTGTTGCCCTCAGTTTCCTCATCTGTAAAATGAGCTGGGGAAGGAAATGGCAAATGACTCCAGTATCTTTGCCAAGAAAACCCCAACTGAGGTCACAAAGAGATTGAGATAACTGAGCAACAACAAAAAGCAATCTTGTTTTATTTCCTATAAACTGAAAACAATAATATGTATCCTTGCTAATGAAAACAATGATCATTTATAGAATGCCTTAAGGTTTGCAAAATTCTTGACATGTGTTATCTTACTTGAACCTCACAACCACCTTGTGAAGTAGGTTCTGTTATTATGCTCATTTTCTAGATGAGGGAATAAACTGAGAATGGTTAATTTGCTTGCCCAGGACCACCCAGCTAAGTCAGAGGTAGTTATTTAAGTTTGGCTTTTCCTGACTCCAATTCTATTACTCTATGCACTTCACCAATTCAGTTCTCTGTTGTTGTTGTTTAGCTGTTTTCAGTGGTATCTGACTCTTCATGACTCCATTTGGGGTTTTCTTGGCAAAAGATACTGGAGTGGTTTGCCTTCTCCTTTTCCAGTTGAGGAAATGGAGGCAAATAGGGGTAAAGGACTTGCCCAGGGTCACACAGATAGTAAGTGTCTGAGATGGATTTGAACTCAAGCCCTCTCTCAAGGCTCGATGCTCTATCCACTACACTATGTAGCTGTCTTCTCCACCTTACTAATTTTCAGTATTACATATTTTGAAAGATGTAAAGCAGATTCAAGACACTATTACAATAACCATTCATCATCATCATCAACATCATTATATCTTAAATGATTTTTTTAAGATCGGCATTGTTATCACCATAGATCACATTTATATAGCACTTTAATGTCTGCACAGCCCTCACATTATCTCATGTGAGCCTCACAATAATCCTGAGAAGTAGGTGCTATGGGGTATTCTTATTCCAATTTTACAGATTAAGAAACAGGCTCAGAGTGTTGAAGTAAACTGTCCATTCTTACACTGACATAGGTAGCCACTGTTGAGCAATCTAAAGTTCTAAAATTTCATGTGAAATGATACTTTTGTTTTGTCTCTATCTTTTATCCACAGAGCTTGTCATATACAATAGGCACTTAAAATGCATGGTTTTTTTTTTTTAGGAGGGGGAGGGCAGGGCAATTGGGGTTAAGTGACTTGCCCAAGGTCACATGGCTGGTAAGTGTCAAGTGTCTGAGGCTGGATTTAAACTCAGGTCCTCCTGACTCCAGGACTGGTGCTCTATTCACTACACCACCTAGCTACCCCCCCACAATGCATGTTGATTGATTAATTACTCTTTTATTTTTCTATAATCTTCATTTCTGACTATATCCCTCCTCTATCCTCTAACCCAGCAGGTCATTTTTTAGGCCTCCATATTTTAAAAATGGGCTAGAGTGGCAGTATGGCAGAATGGAGATTGATGGATTGGTTAACAGGAAACATAATTTTTAATCTACCTCAAACATCACTAAACCTCTTAGAGTCTCAGTTTCCTCATCTCTAAGAACAGGATAATAACGCTTGCATTAATTATTGCACAAGGACTGTTTTGAGCAAATCACTTTGGAGATGCTGAAATACTCTGGAAATTGGAGCTATTTTAAAGAACTTGATTTCCCAGCATAGGACTGACAATTTCAAAAAGGGCAGAACCAAAACTTGTACTTCTATCCAGCAATAACTTATTAAATTCCTTATGTCCTTGGCACATAATAGGCATTTAATAAATGCTCAAGCATAGATTGATGTGCTAGACAACAGATAATAGTTTCCCTATTATGGCTTTACAGGTTCTAGATGTTTCCATTGGTTTGCTGGATGACTTTGGGCCAAGCTAACATCTTTAATTCTCAATTTCTTCCATCAGTAAAATTGGGAGAACAGAGTAAATGAACTCTAAGAGCCCTTCTAGTCCTAACATTCTATTATTCTGCATTATTTACTATTGAGTACATTATGGGCTACTAAGTGGTGGTAAATTGATTGATGAGAAATTCTCAAGTTCTAAAAGAAAGTTAATTTTAAAGGTCAAAGAATTAGAATCACCAGAGAATTTGCTTCTGAAAACTGTGCCTATTAAAATCCCTGAATATCTCCCTCCCCTATCAGAATCCAATTCAAACCTCTAGCCCCTAGTGAATTCAGTTGTTGATTTTCAGTAAACGAACAAATTACAGTGTAAGAACATTTTCAATGTCCTCCAGATAGTCTGTTTATTATAAACACAAGTTTGGAATAATCTTCCATTGGCATAGGAAATGAATTTATCTTATTCATAGGAAATCAAATATTTTCAGAAGATATCTTCATACCTGAACTAACTCGCTAAACAGTACCATGGGGTCATGCATATTCCATAGAAGTGTCACTTAACAACAAGCTTGTAGCAAAAGCAAAGGGAGAATCTGCCGCACAGAAATCAAAACTGAATATTTTTCGGGACCCACTGGGGCCAACATCTGAATACAAATTTACAAAACTCAGAACATGAACAACAACTTGTGACCAGAATATATTTTGTTTCTTGGCCATAACAGATCAATTTTTCAAATTTAATATTTATTCAATTTGTTGCAACTGCACCCTAGGCCACTAGACCTCAGAGCTTTCTAAAATTATTTTCTCTGTATGTTATTTGATTTGGTTTTCATGGCATAAATTGTTCCTACTTTTCAAGTCCCTAGAAAAACTAATACTCTAAAGAAACTTATTAAATATAAGGATTGTTTGAAGGAACTGGAGATATTTATCCTTGAGGAAAGAAGACTTGGTTGGGTGTGGGACATGATAGGTACCCTTAAGTTTTTGAAGAACTGTCATGTAATTACAGAATTTGAGAATTATGAGAGACTTCATTTGCCTTCTAGTCCAAGCCATACTCAAAATGAAATCACCACTACAACATATCCATGTGTTCATCCAGTCTTTTCTTGACAGCCTCCAATAAAGTAGATTCTCTTTTGGATAGATCTAATTGTCAGGCAGTTTTCCCTGCCATTGCGACTAAATTAGAATTTGGTCTTGACTCTTTTATCATTGCTCTTGGTTTGTCTTATGGGACCAAATAGAACATTTCTTATACTTTTTCCTCATGGAAGCTTTTTTGATATTTGAAGATAACTATCTCTGCTTCACTCCTTTCTAATATTACCAGTTCCTTCAAGCAATCCTTGTCTTAAGTACATTCACTATACTGGTTGCTATCTTCTAGTTTATTGATGTAGTTTCTAAAATGTGGCATCTAGAACTGTACAAAATGGAATAAAGGAAAACAACAAAAAAGTGCAGATGTAATCTGACCAAGGTATATCTTCTCTTGACTCCATTATTGGCTCTGAACATCTCTACCTTTCTCTATCAACCTTCTCACCCTGGAAGATCACTATACCCAGGGATTTACTGGAGCTAGATTGTTTTGGCTCTGGGGAGATCATTATTAAATTTGCAGTGTGAGTGCTTATACCTCAGAGACTGGCAAATGTCACAAAAAGGCTTGATTTATTATTTCATTGATTGTCTAGACTTAAGAAAGTAGTGGGGGCGGCTAAGTGGCACAATGAATAGAGCACTGGTCCTGGAGTAAGGAGGACCTGAGTTCAAATCTGACACTTAATACTTACTAACCATGTGACTTTGGGCAATTCACTTAACCCCAATTGCCTCGCCTTTCCCCTTCAAAAAGCAAAAAAACAAAGTGGGGGAGAAAATGTTAATATTGTGAAAAGAAATTCAAAGCTTGTAGTACCATTTTAGTCCCCCTGAAGGACTGGTTGTTGAACATTTACCAGCATACCCCTGTCTCCTCCCTCCAAGCCCCACCTCTGATTAGTGAGTTTCTCCTACCTCTACACCTTCCACTTGAGGAAGTGCCAAACCATCCATGCTCACTCTTGTCTTAGCTTGATTCCTGACTCTCCATCTTTCTCCACTTTGCCACACATTCTGGCTTCTTAGTTCCCTTTTTATGTTGTCTACCTGCACTAGGATAGAAGTTCCTTGATGGTAAGAATTGTCTTTCTTTTTCTTTGTATTTGTGTTCCCAGTGCTTAGGCAGCTGGGTGTTGAAGTAAATAGAGCATTGGGCCTGGAATCAGCAAGAGATAAGTTTAAGTACATACTCAGACAATAGTTGTGTGACCTGAGGAAGTCACTTATTCTCTGTTTGCTTCAGTTTTCTCAACTATAAAATGGGGATGGTGATAGTACCTATCTTTCTGTGTTGTGAGAATCAAATAAGATATTTGTAAAATACTTAGCACAATGCTTGGCACATAGTAGGTGCTTAATTAATGCTTGTTTCCTTCCTTTCTTATACCAATGCCTGGCATAGTTTAATTAATAAATGCCATATCATTTCTCTCCTCTCCTCTCCTCTCCTCTCCTCTTCTTCTTCCCTTCCTTCCCTTCTCTTTTCTTCTCTTCTCTTCTCTCTCTCATCTCTCATTCTTCTCTATCAGACTATCACAGTGGGACTATCACCTCCTTTCATGGCGATTTTGCCTTTTTTAATGCAATTCAAGATCACACTAGTTTTTCCTGGCTACAGCATCATATTGATGACTCACATTCACCTTATAGTCCACTAAAAATCCCCAAAACTTTTTTTGAATAAACCAGGTATTCCTCTTTCATCTTACACCAGTGAAGTTGATTTTTGGAACCCAACAGTACAGTATGAATTCCTCCCTATTTCCTCTCTGTGCTCTCTAACTGTGAGCATTCTTTTGGATTCTGCCTCTGTTATGTTGGATATTAAATACTTACCATCCAAGCTTTGTCTCATCTGCAAAATTGAATGAGCATGCCATCCATGCCTGAATCTAAGTAATAGATTACAATGTTAAAAAACACAAGGTAGGGTGGAGATCCCCAAGGCACTTCACTGGGGACCTCTTGCCAAGAAGCCATTGAAGAATTAATGACCACTCATTTGAATGCAGATATGCAACCCATTCTTTATCCTGTAGTCAACACATCTTCATCTTTTCCAAATCAAATAATATTGGTAAAGTGCTCAGAACAGTTCCTGGTACACAGTAGATACTATCAAAATGTTACTTTCCCTTCCTCTTAGAATAATATGAGAAATTTATCAAACACTTTGTTAAAATCTGGTGGCTGGATGGCCACTTGTTGTGTAAGTTATAGTAGAATTTTGTTAACTTGGGGTCCATGAACTTAAAAAAAATATATATATAATTTTATTTCAGTGTAACTGCTTTTCCTTTCAATTCAATACATTTTATTTTATGTATTTAAAAACATTGTTCTGAGAAAGCATCCAAGGGCTTGAACCACCAAAGAGGTCCATGACCCCTCCCCCAAAGGTGAATAACTACAGGGGCATCCTTCTTCATGTAAGACTACACGACTTCATACAAGACTACATGTTTTTCACAGCTTAGAAATTTTGTTAAATAGCATCCTATTGATAGGAAATCTCTAAAATAGCTTAGAAGTAGGCACTAGGAGGATCTGGCTCAGTTTCTATCAAAGTAATCGGTTTCATAAAGAGTCACATGAAAAGAACCACCATTTAAAAGCCAACTTACCTATACAAGTAGTTCCATCATTAGTTACAAACTTGTTTTGGGAACTGCTAGATGTAAATCCAGGTGCACACATGCAGAAATAGCTCCCCTCTGTATTAGTGCAGTTGGCATTTTCACCACAAGGCTGTGTAGAGTTTTCACACTCGTTATCATCTAGGAAAATATCAATTGCAAGGCATGTTATTTTTAATTCCTGAAAATATATTATTTGAACATAATTGAAAGTATGCTCTATTGTTTTTCAGCATCTTGATTTGATGATTTCAATTGTTGGAAATTTAGAATAAAAAGCAGAGACAATTATCAATATTAGCAGATAATACATGGTATAAATAGAAAACCCAAGAGAATGTTGGAGAAGCCAAGTGAAACCATTAATAGCTTTTGTAAAGTGGCAGAATAAAAATGAAACACTCAAAAATCACCAGTACTTCATACAATGTTAACAAAACCCAGAAAAAAAAAACTAGTAAGTGAAATTCCATTAAGTAAAACTACAAAATGCAAAAAACATTCAGGAGTTAATTCATCAAGACATATATATATATATCTATATCTATATCTATATCTATATATATATATATATATATGATTTATAGGAATGCAATGAAAATACATACTATATAGATGACAAAGTAAGGCTCAAAAGGGGAGTGGGTTGTTCTGGGTTCATGGTTTGGCTGTAAGAGCTAGCATTTGCATAGACCTTTAGTGTTTACAGTGTTTTACTTACATTAACTCATTTGATCTTCACAACAACCCTATTAAGTAGATTTTATTATTTTCCCCATTTTACAGATGAAGAAATGGAGGATGAGAAAGGTTAAGCAACTTTGCCAGGGTCACACAGCTAGTCAGTATGTGAGACAGGATTTCAATTCAGGTCTTCTTGATTCTGAGGCCAACACTCTACGCACTGTGCCACACAACTACTATATCAATATAATAAACATGGCAATGCTACCTAAATTGATTTATAAATTTAGTTCTATACCAGTCAAGTAGTCATTACCCTCCAATGGAAGATTTTATTCAACCTGGGGAAACATTTGCCAAATTCCTGGAGAAAGAAATCTTGTCTCTAATATTTACTACGTATGTGACCTTGGTCAATCAACCTTTCTGAGTCTCTGTTTCTCATCTATAAGATGAATGGAAAATAATTAATGACCTCCAAGTTTCCTTCTAGCTCTAAATCTATGATCCTACAAAATTTCCAGAATTTCAAGGGAAATGGCAAAAACCAACTTAGGAATAAAGGAAGTATATATAGTATTAGTAGATTTCAGACTGTATTAAAGGCAGTAATCATCAACATTACTTGGTCCTGGTCAAACAATATGAAGGCAAAGCCTCACCTGAAACATCCCAACTCTCATCTCTGTATCTTTACAAAGATGGTACCCCATGCCTGGAATGAACTTACTCCTCTTCCTTTACTTCTTAGAATCTCCAGTTTCCTTTCAAGACCACTCAAACCCCACTTCCTACATGAGGTCTTTAATAAGCTCACCAGCTGTTATTACCTTACTTGTAATTATCTTGTATTTAAGTTTTCTATATTTTGTATATACTTATATGTGCATATATTGTTTCCCTAATACATTGCAAGATCCTTTGGTCTGTGACCATTAATTCTTTTTCTTTGTATCTCCAGCAATGCCTGTCACATAGAAGGTGCTTGATAGAAGCCTGTTTACTGGTTGATTGAGAATGACAAAGGTTAGGGAGAGTTAAAGTTAGGACTTAGGTTTCAAGAATGGATGAGTGGAAAATTCTGGTGTAGCTAACAAAAATCAGGTAAAGTCATGAGGAAGAGCCACTTTTAAAGAGACTGATGAAAAGTTCTGTGTTGAATTTGTGGAGTTGGGAGTTCCACCAGGATGTATGTACAAGTAGAGATGACAAATTGACAGTCAGAAATGATTTGAAAACTAAAAAAAGAGAACAAGATTAGAAAGATAAATTTGAGCTTTCTACTTTTTTGGTAGAGAGGATAGCTGAAGCTGTGAGGATGAATCTGATTCCAGGGACAGAAGAGAAGGCAAATGACAGAACTTGGGGAACCCTCATTTCATGGAACAGGAAGGGGACTAAGCTGAAAAAGGACAGTGGTCAGAAATGTAGGAATAGAATCCAAAGAGAACAGTGTTTTTCAGTGACAAAAATCTCCATCCGTTGAGTTAGAGGTCAAGGAGGATAAGGACAGAGAAAAGGTCATTAGTTTTAGCAGTAAAGAAGTAATTGGTAACACTTGAGAGAACAATTTTCTCCCCAGTGACCTTAGTTCCTAGAAAACTTATGTTCCTAGGGCCTTAACCCTTTCATCTCTAGATCTCCCACCTTGAAGCTCCTCTGTACTGATTGCTAAATGCCTCATGCAGCCCCCTACATCTAAGTTGTTCCAGTCATACTTCATTTTTACTTCTTTGGCACCTTCTCTTCCATTGCTCTGTTGCCACTGTAGTTTGTACCCTCCAACTCCTCTTGCTTTTTCCAGTTCTGGAACCATAATCAAATTAATATTGTCATCAGTCCTAGAAAGGAAGTGTCAATGGGGCTCCCTATGGTCATCATCCCTGTAATTTCTACAAAACCCAATACCCTTCTCTGAAAATCATTCTTTATATTTCTTGTCTCCTGCTATTAGAATGTAAGATCCTTAAGAACAGGAGCTACCTTCAATTTTGTATTGTATTCTGAAGAGTTAGCATGGCACTTAGCACATAGTAGGTACTTAATCTATGTAATTAATAAACATTTTTTGGATTTATTCACTCAGTTTCTATAAAGCAGCAAGAAAGAAAGATCTACCACAAGGGCTTGACATGAATGGGTTAGAGATAAAAGATGCAGCAGACATAAAGCATTTTTCAATAAATTTGGTGCTGAAGTAAAGATTAACTTGGTGGGATAGAAGACTCAAGGAAAGGGTCTTTTTAAGATGAGGGAGGCTGAATGGAGGTATAAAAAGGGGACTGAGCTTAAGAGTTACGGGACTTGGAATCCATGTTGACTCTGCCACTTATTACCCAATGTTCCTTTCATCTTCAAATATATAATCCTATTATGAGGATTTAAATACATACACAATGCACACACTTAAGGGTTGTAACCTGTACTGGTGAAAGGTGCACTTGTACAAATGAAAACAATAGCTCTTGAAACCTTGAGGGGGAGGGACAGTGGTGGGTATGTTTATAAACATGAGGTGGGAAAGAGGGAGTCAGAAAATGAGTCAATGAGCATTTAGTAAGCACTTATTATCTGTCAGATGCTGCACAAAGTTCTGGGGATACAAAAAAGGGCAGTCTTAGAGACTTAGATAAGTCTTAGGGAATTAGATAAAATTGGTGTTGTTGTTTGTTTAGTCATTTATGACTTTTTTTTGACCTCACTTGGGATTTTCTTGGCAAAGATGCTGGAGTGGTTTGCAATTTCCATCTCTGGTTAATTTTACAGATGAGGAAACAGATGCAAACAGGATTAAGTGACTTGTCCAGGGTCACATGGCTAGTAAATGTCTGAGGCTGGACCAGAACTCAGGTCTTCCTGAATCCAGGTTTAGTTCTCTATCTATTGCATCATGTAGTCACTCTAGTCACCAAGTAACACTGAAAAAAATCTGGAGGACTTGGAAGGCATGCAACCAAAGGGAAGTACCTAACATCTGTATCATTGCCTCTATAAAAGTATATACAGGAGTTCTGAGGTGGGGGGCTTGTATTATATTATGTTCAGAAATAAGATTAAGACTCTATTTGGGATTGAGAGATTACTTTTAGCAAAGGTCAGTACTACTTTCCTTTTCGATCAATGGGAAAGAGGCAGAGTGGGAGAAGAGATAGAAGTTACAAGGTATGAAGAGAGGAGGTTGGAGGACCTAAGGATGAACTTCCCACCAAAAAAAGTTAGGTCATCTACTGTGAATACAGAAGAGAGGAGACAGCATCTGGTGATATCCTTATAAGATAAGCATTGCATAAGCTATAAGGGCACCAGCTACATTTATTCTCAGATAACTGTAAGTAGTCCTGGAAAGTTTTCTGTTCTTATTTGTTATAATACTCTCTTAAAATGTATTTATCCTGAAATTTAAAGTCTATCCTCACTATCCTTCAGAACCAGCCTTGTCAACTCAAACCAAGAAGGAAACAGAGACTAGAGTCAGTTCTCATTAGTACTATCTATGCTAATGTAAGGATTAATGGAAAGCAGTAATTAATCTAGTGGTAATGATTATCCAAGACTGTTACTGCTTCTACTCAGTTCATTCTCACCCCAATCCTAACCCTGCTCAATTTGGGGCTGTCATTTCTATGTCAGGCCAGGACCTTCTCATCACCCATTACTTTCCTGGTCACTCTTCTGGATCTTCCCCTCCCCCTTCCAGCTAAAAATGTTCTATTTCTCCAAAATTTTGAGAATATTTTGAATGGATTTCTCCTTTGCCCTTATCACACTTTATGTAATATCATACTAATTTGGGGAAATGTCTTATTCCTCAGTAGGATTTAAAGACCTTAAATTTAAGGACCTTTTTTTTGTTTTACATTTGTATCCCCGGTGCCAAACACAATATTGCAATTATAGCTAACACTTAGGCAACTATAGAGTTTGCAAAATACTGTACATAGTTAATCTCATTTGATCATCACAAGAACCCCATGAAAGAGGTGCTATTATTTTTCCCATTTTATGTATGAGGAAACTGAGGTTGAGTGAAGCTAAGTAAGATTAACTTAGAGTCACATGACTAGTAAGTATCTGAGACATAATTTGAATTCAGGTCTTCCTCACTCCAAGTCCAATATGCCATACACTGTGCCAACTAATTTTTAGGATAAGAAATATTTGTTACATGGAATTGATTTGGCTTTACTGTGCCTATTGCTCTCCAGAAGAAAGTCATTGCTATAGCTTGAAAGGGGCATTCATTCCTTCATTTAAAAATACTTAAATATTTTTAAAGCACAAGGCACTGAGCTAGATTTCCAACTTACACCCCCCACCAAATCAGTTTAAGTCAGTTTAAAACCACTCCACTATTTCTTTTTGTTTTTGATTTTCTTTGGAGGGGGGAAGGTAGGGCAATTGGGCTTAAGTGACTTACCAAAGGTCACACAGCTAGTAAGTGTTAAGTGTCTGAGGCTGGATTTGAACTCAGGTCCTCCTGACTCCAGGGTCAGTACTCTATTCACTGCTCCACCTAGCCACCCCAACTCAACTATTTCTTAACAGATAATTTCATAAATTGTTTTAGTGAACTTCTGGTGTTGAGTCTTTCTCTAATTAGATTGGTCTTGGGATGGCAACCCATCCCAGTTTTTTCTGAAAGCCCGTGAATCTTGTTAGGATTAACCAAAGTTTATATTCCACCTGCATAACCATGAGAGCTAAAAACCACACCCATAAAATAATGAAACGTCAGGGCAAGACTTTAGGTATTGTGGTCAATAGAAGAATAGAAGCAGCATAGAGTAGTGAAGACAAAGTGGGACTTGTGAGTCTCCTACCTAGATACAAATCTGGCTCAGACATCTACTAACTGTGTGACCCTGGGCAAGTATTCAATCTTAGCATTGGTTTCTTCATCTGTAAAGTAAAAGGGTTGAACTTATTGTCCTCTAAGAACCCTTCCAGCTCTAAATCTAGGATTTTTCTTGTTCTCTATGATTCAGCTAAAATGTCCTTCTTTGCTGTTCCCTGCATGTGGCATATCATTTCCAGTCCATGTCATTATGCAGGTTGCCCTCCATTCCTAAAATGTACTTCCTCCCCACCCCCACCCCTTCTGCCTGTTTCCGTAGTTTCCTGCAAATTCCAGATTAAACACCACCTTTGCCATGAAGTCATTTTTCATTCCTCCTTCCACAGCTGCTACCTTTCAAAATTACCCCGTATTTATGTTGTAAATATGTAAATATGTACATTTTGGCTCCCTCGATAGAAGGCAAGCTTCTTGAGGGCATTACCAGAGTAGATGTTTAATAAATGCTTAGAGATTGATTGACAGAGAGAGAGCTGAAATACATAACTTTTCCTATGATAGTTATCCATAGAAAACCAGTAAAAGATTCAGCTGGCACAGCAGGGACTAGGTGAAGGAGAATTTTCCTATATCTTCTAACTGAATTTTCTCTTCTGGTAGATTTACAGACATATCAGATATCATCAGTGGTTGAAAGAATAAGTTTACCATAGCTTGGTCTGGAGAAAATGAGTTAATAAAACTGATCCACATTGAGGGAGCAAGCAACATTCACTGAAACCATCCCTTCTTCCTCCTTCCTTCCTTCCTTCCTTCCTTCCTTCCTTCCTTCCTTCCTTCCTTCCTTCCTTCCTTCCTTCCTTCCTTCCTTCCTTCCTTCCTTCCTTCCTTCCTTCCTTCCATCTTCCTTCCTTTTCCCCTCCTTCCTTCTTTCCTTCCTTCCCCCCTCCTATCCTGAATATTCCAAGAATATGATCAATCTTCTGACTTGGAGAAATGTGTTCATCAATTAACTCAGCTTTGGTTTTGAATGAAATCTTAATTAAATTTAAAGCCAGAATTCATGCTTTTAACCAAAAGCAAAATTATGCATAGATATCAAGATAAAGGGGGAACATATAAAAGCTAAATTTCCTAATTTAATATTAGATCTTAGTGTGATGGTGAGATATCTAAAATGGCATAACAAAGGATTATACCTTTAAAAACATGAATAGCTAAATATAAGGAAATCCATCTTATTTAAAGTGCCATTCCTCATTAATCTTGAACACTAAAAAAGTTTGTCATATTTTAAAATGTAAATTTTATATTTAATTTCTATGCAATTTGTAACCATCAAATATCAATGTGGGAAGAATTAATGAATAACTAATCATTCAATCAAAGGAAATTCATGCTCACCAGGCCATCCAAAGTCTTTCTACATGCATAACTCTTTTTATTTTTGATTTTTGGTGGGGAAAGGAGAATATCAGGAAAAGAGAAAGGTCATTCCTATTCTAGGTGTGAATTAAAATTGTTTTTTTTTCCAGTATTTGAAAGCACAATGCCTTTTATTATAATTCAGTTTCAATGAGCACCTCCTATTTTATTATTCATGGATACATTTATTTACACACAAGTATGAAAATAATTTACTCAATAATGTAATCATCTATGAAATCAGGATATTAATTTTACCAACTTGGGTATAATTTATTAAAATATCTTAATAATATCTGGAATAATTTGAGAATTTTAAAAATACAAAACACTGTAATCAAAACAAATTTTTATATGCAAATATTTTGTCAGTTTTTGAAAGAGAAAACAACTGTCAGTGACTGACATAATGAAAACTGTTTTTCTAAATTCCAAATACACAATGAAAAGTACATAATATGCAATTCATTTTGCCATAAATAATATTCAAGCTTTGTATATAAGGAATTTGCCTGTCCATTTTATGGCAGTCATTTAACTGAAAATTGACATTTACTTGGGGATATTAGATTTAAAAATGTTCAGAGAAACAGTGCAGGAATCCATGGTTTAGTATTTTAAAGGTTAAACTGGATAAAAAGTGATGCAATAGATTCTTCTGAGAATGAAATTCTGATCCCAGAAACACAAATGATTACTATTTGGAAGAAAAGGAATTTTGGTGGGAGGGTGATGGTAGCTTTTCTTTGGGAGAAGTACAGAGATCCCATCAACAAATTCAAATTTAAATCAAAAAGAGGCTTACAGAAGATGGAGGCAAAGCAAGGTGACTGAAGAGGATTTAAACAAAATTGCATCATATTATAAGAATCACAAAAGAACATAAAACTCCACAAAGAGTTCTGAGGATTAACTAGCAATAATATTGACAGCTTACTTTTATATGGGGACAGCTAAATGGCTCAGTGGATAGGGTGCTGGGTCTGGAGTCAGGCAAACTCCTCTTCCTGATTTCAAATCTAGCCTCACACACTTATTAGCTGTCACTTAAGCCTGTTTGCTTCAATTTCTTCATCTCTAAAATGATCTGGCAAAGGAAACATATATATGTTGGAGTGACTGGTGAAACCTATGGTACCCCTCTCAGAATAATGGTTTAAATGCATAAAATCAAATACACAGGACAATGAAAGAAACAAATTATAGTAAAGTAAAACTATTAAAATATTTATTTTTTCATACATCTAGGTTAAAAATCCTGTAGAGAGGCTATTTTGAGATATCTTAATCACTAACCTTCTCCACCTGTGACCTGATCAGCTCATTATTGACCTATAAACCCCTCTAACCCTAGAGACCAAAAAGTGTCTGCAAGAAATTATTTTTTCCCTCCATTTTTACAATAGGCACATCACAGCTTCACAAAACTTAGAAAAAAATAGGCAACTGCTGAAATGGAAGAGGCAGTTTTCCTTGAGATGGCTGTTGTTATGAGGAGCTTTTATGTGCTCAACCACCATTTCCCAGTGCAGCTTAGGTACATATAAACAAGAAGCGCTTTCAATTCTTTGTTCCTATGGAAAACAAGGAGGTGCAGTTCCAGGGAATTGGTCCTGGATGCTATCTGAATAGCAGACTATAGACAGATGTTTACCGTGTGTCAGAACCGTGGACAGCTCCCACTTGCTAGATTTTTCTTTTCCATTTCTTGTTCCCTAATATGAATGCCAAAAATAATGTGAGCATAATACAATCAAGAACTTAACATTTATCTCCACTGATGAGTGTTTGCTTACTTAGATGTGAAGTTGTTTTTCAATTCTTTTTTTTTAAACCCTAACAGAGCAAAATCATTAATCTGAGAGTTCATTTAAATAGAGAAAATTCATATCAAGAGATGGTTGCAAAAATTAATATAGTAAAATTTTGTCAGTTACTTTGGCTGAAATCAACCACATTTACTATTATCCCAAAGGTGGGATGTTTAATATGAAAGTTTATTCTTTAATATTTTAAAGATCCATGATTTCATTGGTATGGATATTCCTATCTCAACCTTTTTTTTTTCCTAAATGGGCAATTTTCTTTATTTTCCATGACTAAAAACAAACAAAATAAGAATCAGTTGGTGGTCTGCCTTTTATTGGAGAAGCACTCTAAAAAATGGCAAGTCTGGTCCTTGAATGATTATCTATAGGTTAGTGGCTGAAGTCTTTTCATAATGAAAGGATCATTAGAAGTCAATGCATTGATGGAAGAAACTTGACAAAACCTGTATCACCTATACAACATGTAGAGGTACCATAGAAGGAGTATAATAGAGATCCTAAATATTACACATTATAAATATACTATAATGTGCATATTTGCATTTTTATGTATCATAATAAGAATTTATCTTCTAAACTGTCTCATAACAGAGACTAAGATGGCAAGAAAAATGATATTCAAATACATTATCTTTTAATCTGGATTAAATTGCTAATAATTAAAAGGATGCAAGTTAAAACAACTCTGAAATTCCAACTCACATCTAACAGACTGGAAAATATGACATAAAAAAGAACAGAACAAATGTTGGAAGGCCTTCTGAAAAACAAGGACATTGGCATAGTATTGATGGAGCTGTGAATTGGTAAAACCATTATGGAAGACAAATTTGATTTTCAAAATTTTTTGATAGGTACTTTTCCACAAGACAAAAGATTTTGTTTGGAACAAAACCTATACATGAAACCTCCATTTCCTTTAAGTAAAATTCTACTTTTATTAATGTGGTACAACATAAAGAACCCTAGCTTTTGAGTTAGAGTATATCAATCTATTTATTAGCTATGTGGCCTTGCCCAAGTCACTTAGCTCTCTATGTGTGTCAGTTTCCTTATCTATAAAATGAGGAAACTGATCTGGGTGATTTATGAATTCCCTTCCATCTAGATCTATGAATCTATTAATCTGTGATTTAGATGCTGTGGGTTCTTTTTTTTTATCCACAAGATTTTGAGTTACAAATTTTCTCCCTGTCTTTCCCCTACCCCCCACCCAAGATAGATACCGAATACCCCTTCCCCCAATCTGCTTTCTATTATGTCCTTCCCCACCCTCCTTTAACTTTCTAGAAGGGCAAGATGGATTTCTATACCCCAGTGCCTGTATAAATTATTTCCCAGTTGCATGTAAAAATGATTTTTGTAACATTTGTTAATTTTTTTGAAGGGGGAAAGGTAGGGCAATTGGGGTTACATGACTTGCCCAAGGTCACACAGCTAGTTTTGTGTTAAGTGTCTTAGGCTGATTTGAACTCAGATCCTCCTGACCCCAGGGCTGGTGCTCTGTTCACTGCATCACCTAGCCTCCCCTAACGTTTGTTTTTAAAACTTTAATACTTTAATTTCCAGATTCTTTCCCTTCTTCCCTCCTCATCTTCCCCCACTGGGAAGATAAGCAATTCAATATAAGTTGTACATGTGTAGTTATGCAAAACATTTCCATAGTAGTTTTATTGTGAAAGACTAACTATGTTTCCCTACATTCTATCCTGTCCCTCACTTATTCTCTTTTATACTTTGACCCTGTCCTTTTTCAAAAGTGTGTGCTTCTAACTACCCTCTCCCACAATCTGTGCTACCTTTGATCATCCCCCCTTATTCCCTTTACTCCTACTTTCCTGTAGGGTAAGATACCCAAATGAGTGTGTATCTTATTCCCTCCTTAAGCCAAATTCAATGAGAGTAAGGTTTACCCATTTACTTTCACCTTCCTGCTCTTCCCCTCCATTCTAACAGTTTTCTCTTGCTGCTTTTATATGAGATAATTTACCCTATCCTGTCTCTCTCTTTCTCCTTCTCTCATTATATTCCCCTCTCACTTCTTAATTTTATTTTTTAGATACCATCCCTTCCTATTCAATTGATCCTGTACCCTCTGTCTATGTGTATACATGTATAAGCATATACACACACCCCCACATGTATCTATATACACATATACCCTCCTATACATACATATATGTGTGTATACACACACACACACACACACACACATATATATATATATATATATATATATTCCCTTCAACTCTCCTCATAGTGAGAAAAGTCTCATGAGTTACAATGATCAGTTTTCCATATAGGAATATAAATAGTTCAACTTTAATAAGTTCCTTATGATTTCTTTTTCCTGTTTACCTTCTCATGCTTCTCTTGCTTTTTTTATTTGAAAGTAAAATTTTCTATTCAGCTCTTTTTTTCATCAAGAATACTTGAAAGTCCTCTATTTCATTGAATGACCATATTTTCCCCTGAAGCATTATACTCAGTTTTGCTGGGTAGGTGATTCTTGGTTTTAATCCTAACTCCTTTGATCTCTGGAATATCATATTCCAAGCCCTTTGATCCCTTAGTGTAGAAGCCACTGTATCTTGTATTATCCTGATTGTGTTCCCACAGTACTCAAATTGTTTCTTCCTGACAGCTTTCAGTATTTTCTCCTTGACCTGGGAACTCTGGAATTTGGCTATAATATCCCTAGGAGTTTTCTTTTTGCGATCTTTTTCAAGAGGAGATTGGTGAATTCTTTCAATTTCTATTTTGCCCTCTGGTTCTAGAATATCAGGGCAATTTTGCTTCATAACTTCTTGAAGGATGATTTCTAGGCTATTTTTTTGATCATGGTTTTCAAGTAGCTGAATAATTTTTAAATGATCTCTCCTGGATCTATTTTCCAGTTCACTGGTTTTTCCAATGAGATATTTCACATTGCCTTCTATTTTTTCATTTGTTTGTATCTGTTTTGTTGTATCTTGATTTCTGATAATGTCATTAGCTTCCATTTGCTCCAATCTAATTTTGAAGGAATTATTCTCTTCAGTGAGTTTTTGAAATTACTTTTCCATCTGGTCAATTTGGCTTTTTAAGGCATTCTTCTCACTGACTTTTTGGGCCTGTTTTGCCATTTGAGTTAATCTATTTTAAGGTATTTTTTGGGTTTCCTTCAGCAGACTGTTGACTCACTTTTCATGATTTTCTTGTATCATTCTCATTTATCTTCCCAATTTTTCCTCCACTTCTCTTACTTGATTTTCAAAATCATTCTTGAGCTCCTCTATGGCCTATAACCAGTTCATATTTTTCTTGGAAGCTTTTAATGCAGGAGTTTGACTTTTTGACTTCTTCTGGTTCCATGTTTTGATCCTTTTTGTCCCCAAAAAAGGATTCTATGGTCTGATTGTACTTTCTCTGCTTGCTCATCTTGCCAGCCAATTACTTGACATTTGAGCTCTTTGCCATGGTAGAACTCTGCTTCCAGAGTGCAGAGAGCTGTGTCCCAAATTGCTGGGGTTTTTGCAAATATTTATGAGGAGGGGCCCTCTCCATAGACACCCCAAGCTCTGGAACACTGGTCACACACCCCAGGACCACCACTCAGGACCATGATCGAGATCCAAGCAGGTCAAAGCAAGAGCGATTACCCTCTGAATGGTCACTTGGTCCCCCTATAATCTGCAGGCCAGGAGCTCTGGAGGCAGCCATGTGGCAGTAGCTGCAGCCACCATGCCTTAGCAACCTCTAGCCTTGGGGGTAGGGGCCAGACCATGCTTTTCTGTTACCCAGTTCCAAAAGAGTTCCCCAGTGACCTTTTACTTTCTCTTTAGTGTTTATGTGTTAGGAAGTTTGGAAACCACCACAGCTGCTGGTGATTCACTCTCCTTAAGTCTGCTCTGGTCAGTCTGTGCTGCTGGTCTAGGCCACCCAGGTCAGGAACCTCATGTGGGACACCTCTTGGCTCCCAGCCTGGTGCAATAGACCCTTCCTATCTGCCTGCCAGGCTGCCTTCAGTGGGAGATTTGTTTCTCTGTCACTTTGTGGGTTCTGTAGCTCTAAAATTTGTTTAGAGTTATGTTTTACAGGTATTGGAGGTGGTTGGAGCAGGAGCTCAGACAAGTTCCTGCTTTTTCTCCTCCATCTTGGTTCTACCCCTCTATGGGTTCTTTCAGTGATATAGAACAAGAGGTCTTCACTTGGGATACAAGTTTGGGAATCCCTTTAGAGATTTCAGGATGTAAAAAATACATGTTTATTTTAATACAATCGGCTTCATTGGTAATCCTTTGTATTTTATTTTATGAATTTAACAATATTGTTCTTAGAAGAGATCCATAGGTTTCACCGTACTACCAAAATACAGTGTCAAAGAAAAAGTTAAGAACCCTATTATTGAGGCTCCTCAAAAGTTGCTGTGACTAAAAAATGTATAAAGGACATACAGTCCAGTAACAGACCACATTTGAGTCCTTTTAGTCTGGTAGGGCCAAGAAAGAGGTTTCTCTTTCTTGGTGTTTCCTTTGAAAATCCAATTCAACAAACATTTACCAAATGTCTTCTACATTCAAGAAACAGTGCTGTGTTCTGAAGATACCAAGACAAAAAATACCATGTCCTGACTTCAAGGAGCTTTCTCACTATTCAGAAAATGCCAAAGGCATACAGAAAAGTAAATACATTTCCATCTAAGCTGTAACTATCAGAGGAACCAGGTAAGATTTTCCGTAGAAAGAGGATAATCCAGAAAAACCTCCATGTGCATCTTGTGATAGTATATCAGAACAGGACTAGCATCAAGTACATTTATGTGTGTGTATGTATATACATATCTATACATATGTGTTTGTGTAATTATGGAGAGAGAAGGTGAGAGAAAGAAAGGATAGGGAGGGAGGAGAAGAGGAAGAAGGAAGATGAGGAGACGAGGGAGGAGAGTAAGAAGAAGGTGAAGAAGAAGAGAAAGAAGAAGAAGAGGAGGAGAAAGAGGAGGAGGAGGAGAAAGAAGAAGAAGAGAAGAAAGAAGGGGGCAGGCAGAGACAGTGATGGTGCAATAGATGAAGAACCAGCCTGTAAGTCTTGGGTGACCCTCAGTATGTCTCTTAACCTCTCAGTGATCTAGTCCAGAGGTGTCTAAGTCACCCAGCCCAAATAAGATTAAAATGTAACTTGAAAATATTTAAGAAAACAAAAATTCAATACAACATAGATGACATTAATTTGTGTGTTTTTTTTTTAAGTCAACATGTAGCCTGCAGGAACCCATATCTATTAGAGTTTGATATAACTTCTCTAGTCAACTTTTTGTGACCAAAACTCCTAGAGAAGATACTGACCTGCTTTGGTAGAGGAAATTTCCTCTTCTGGGAATGCCCTATGTCAATAAAATAACAAGTCTAGGCCTTATTCCCAGTTAATTGAAATATTTACATACAGCCATAGAAATAAATAAGCACTTTTAGCTATAGAAATAAACATCTTGCTTAAATTGCTATAAAAATAAACATATATACTTAAATATAAAATATACTTACACATCAGTTTCTGTATTTATATATAAACATATATTCACATATATGAAATATACAACATACTTATTTCTTATTGTATGTGCATATATGAAATGTCCCAAAAGTCTCTGTATAGTTTTAAACTGTTAAAAATTAATAACTGGAGCATTATACCTGTGTCATGTTACATATTTACATATAATATGTACCTTATATACTTAATAGCATAAATATATACTAAAACATAACATATGCTTACATATTTGTTTCCATACTTATATTTAACATATAATTATACATCAATATATACTTACATACAATTATTTTGTAACTGTGTATATATGTCAGTATGTATGTATATATGTATTTGTATGTATGCATGTACACACATATATGTGTATATACATATGTATCCACACATACATACACACAGAGTCTTCCAAAAAGTCTCAGTCAGACTTTAGGGATACATTATCTAATTCATTATATAAATAGATCTATGTCTGTATCATTTGCATATGATACGCATGCACGCATACATTACACTTAGTTCTATAGCTATATATGCATCTATCTTTATTGAAAAGTAGTGAAATGACCTCCATTTTCAAAGTCAGGAGACCTGGAATGAGTGGTGCCAAGCCTCTGAGCCTCATTTAGTGCATATGAATAGTGAGGACAATAATACATGTATGACCTCCCAGAGTTTTGTGAGGCAAGCTCTTCAGAAGCCTTAAAGCACTTAAATGACTGAGCTATAACAGAAATCAGGTGACCATTTCATTTGAAAACTTTCCAGTGGTTCTAGAATTGAACAGAAGCTGAAAATAATTTTACTCCAACTGGGTATAGATTCAGTCACTCAATTACTCAAATATTTATTGAGTTCTCAAGTGTGAATTTGGTTCTACCTGGAGATAAGTAAAATTTAATCAGAAAGACAAAGTCCCTGCCCTGTGATCAGAGTTCATATTCTAAAAGTAAGTTAACAAAGAAACATGAAATTGAGTTTTTTTAAATTAAAATTGTTGAAAAAGTTTTCTATAGTTTTATTACATATCACACACACACTGCATATCCATTCCCATATATTCCTAAATTTAGGTTATTTCACAGTAAAATCCTGGGAGAAGTTTGAATTGAGTTTAAAAGGAATTGTGCACTCAGATCAGTTATAGGTAATATGAAGGAAGATGAGAATTGGATCCCCTGTGAGTTTCACCTGTAGAGGTGATATACAGAAAGAAGAGGTATACTGAGAAAGGATGCAAACCAGGCCTGAGATGGAGGTCTCAGGAGGCTTTTCCTGAGAGTCAAGAAGTGGTAATGAACCACTTTCCATTACCTAACTGAATATGTTTATAAAAATAAATTAATATACCGAGAGGTTAAGTGCCTTGCTAAAAAAAGGAAAAAAAAAGTCAAATGAAGAAGAAAGAGAAAGAAAATCCTGTCATTGACTCTCTGCCTCCCTATTTTGTGATTCAAAGCCAATCACTTAACCTCTTAGCTCCCTTATCTACAAATTGGGGCTAATGATGCTTTTTCTTTTCCACCTCCCACTCTCCCAGACATGTTATGTGAATTAATTAGTTAATAGCCCATTTCTCATTTTTTCTCCATAACCTATAGAGCTTATCTGAGTGAGGACTCTTTACTGAATTTTAAAGTAACAGAGATAGACAATGATGTCTTGGAGGGAAAAAAATGTAATTGCTAATTACAGAGGATCTTTAACTTTTTCAATAGCTAGTTTCAAATATTTAAATTTCCAGCAGAGTGCTGCATTACTATAGTTTCAACATGGGAATTTAGATTCCTCAGTCATAGCTTTGTCTACTGTTTTCCAGTCTGAATCATTTGGCTTTGCTTCTACATCTGCACATTGGCCCTTTTAATTCTTATTGGATAACCAGGATAATACAGTGTAAAGCAGAATATCACTTAGGAAATTCAGTATGACATTTTTGATGAGACTGAAAACTTTCAAGTTACATGTAATTCATCTAGTAAGAAAAATTATTTTAAGAACAAAATAGGATCTGCATCAAGAAAAAATTGAAGATCACCTATATGTCTTTATAAGGTCTTCCATGATTGGAGTGAAGCTCAAGAGCATGCTGGAGTCAGCTCATACTGGCTCTTGAGAGACAATTGTTAAATTTTCTGTAAGACTACTTATACTTTTGAATTTATCAAATGCTATAACTCAAGGCTTAATGTATTATTTTCTTGATTATCTAGAGTTAAGAAAGAGATGGAGAAAATCTTAATAATGCAGATTAAACTTAAAAGTGTGCCATGAGTTTTCAGAAAGCTGGTTGTTAAACCTTTACTACTATCTCACCTCTCATTATCCCCACACCCACAATGTACCCAATGTTTCAACTAAACTGGATTTCACGTTATTAATGAGCAACCCCAATGTTTTCCTTTCTCTGTTCCTTGGATGTTTCACCAAATGCTGTGCCTGGTATATGCTCACTTTCCTGCCCTACCTCTGCCTAGCAATATCTGAACTCTCCTTCAAGTACTATCTAAAATGCCGACTATTCAGATCTCTACTAATATGCAAGTGTTTCATTAATTCTTTTTGTGACTGATCCCTTTGTCATACATTACTCTGTCCCAAAGTCCTATAGTTCTGTTAGAACCCATATAATGGCAACTGGTGCATTTCGTCTTGTTTCAGAAATCCATGTGTGTATATGGTATTTTATCAACTAGATTATAAACTCTTTGGGGTAAGATTATCTATCATTCATCTTTGTATTATTCTTTGTGCTTTAGTACCTTCTATATAGTAGTAAGTAGTAAGCAAATATCCTTCTATACAGTAGGTACTCAAAAATGTTGGATGAGTAAATAAATTCTTTTCTATTAAAAAAAATAATTTTAGCTAGGTAAGAAATTACATGCTTAAGGGCAGGAAATGTTAATGCTTGTCATTTTGGAGTTATTTTATTTGGGATTAGATCTGTAGAGAAATGCTGCATTTTACATCTAAATTCAACAAATATTTTTAATGATGTGAAGACACTGTTTGTTTGGAATTGGAAATATAAAGCCCTGCTCTCAAGGATATTACATTCTCCTCAGGAGGATACAACATGTCTATGGGTAAGTATGATATAATAAAGGGTATGATGGAATCAAAGGAAACACTCAACAACTTTTTTAAGAGCAAATGTCACTTAGGCTAACTTCATTTCCCTTGATGATCAGACTACAATGTTAGATCAGGGGAATGTAGATATGATCTATGCAAATTTTAATAAGGCACTAATCAAGTCCATGATGTAATGATTATAGAACAGTTAGAGAGGTGGACTCTATAACTGGATAAACTAAGAAGTGGTTGAATGGGCAAAGAAGGAAATAATTAAGCATTTGGAATCAAATATACAAAACAGGGCACACCAAAGATGACCAAAATAAAAATATGGAAATAGTCAATGCTGGAGGGCTTGTGGTAGAACAGGCACCAGCAAAACACTTCAGTGATATGTGCTTGACCATGAATTGTTTTTACACCACCCCCACCCTGCCAATAACTGGAATAAAAGAAGAGTTGGGGAATCAAATATTCTGATTACCCAAGGCTGGGATGAATTGCTAACAGATTAAAGAATAAGAATTAAAAAAAATATATCTTGACCTGTAAGAACATCGAGGCAAATCCAGTCTGATAGTATTCAATAGGGATAAATTTTACATCTTTATCTTGGATTGAAAAAAAAACCTAGCTCACCAGTAAAAGAAGTCAGGAATAGACCGTAGGTTTTTTCCTCCAAAAATTATATCTGAGGGTTTTAGAACAATGCAAACTCAATTTACGTCAGCATTCAGAGAGAATAATGTCTAATATTTTCATGGCACCTTAATATTTGCAAAGTATTATTCCATTATTCCATGCATTATTCCATTCTTATAATATGAGGTAGGTGTTATTATCCCCATTTAACAGATGAGGAACCTGAGTTTGAGAAAAGTTAATGACTTTGTCAGGGTCACTCAGGCAGTAAGTGTATGCAACAGAATTTGCATGAGTTGTCTATATTTTCTACCCTTGTCTTCATACTCTTTCATTAAGCCTATACATATTTTGGGGGGAAAATGTGCTCTACAGTGTTTTCTTGGGTTCCCTCAGTATTAAATATGTGAGTGTATCTTTTTATGTTTGTCTAATTCCTCATTTTTTCCCATGGAATAATATCCAATTACATTATTATTTCCACTTTTAATCATCCCTTAATTGATGGACTCCCATTCTATTTCCTGTACTTTGCTACCAGAGTATTACTATAATATAATTTTGGCTTTTTTCTTTGACTTTCTTGAGGCATATGGCGAAAAGTGAAATCTCTTTGGGTCAAAAGGTAGGAAGTTGAGTCACACTATTGTATAATAATAAAATAATTGTTTGTACCAAGGTAGCTTGGTGGAGCGGTGGATAGAGTGCTGGGTCTGGAGTCTGGAATACCTGAGTTCAAATCTGGCCTCAGACACTAGTTGTGTGACCCTGGGCAAGTCACTTAACCCAGTTTGCCTCAGTTTCCTCATATCTAAAATGAGCTGGAGAAGGAAATGGCAAACCTCTTTGCTTAGAAAATCCCAAATGGTGTGATGAAGAGTTGGACATGGCTGAAGTGGCTGAACAAAGAGGTTGTACCATTTTACAGACACATCAACAGGGTATCAATGTAATCCTGTCAATGATGACTTTTTATTTTTCGTCATTGTTGACATTTCCCTACAAAGGTTGCTTTAATTGTTTAAAGTGTAACTCATTTCTAGCACTACCTTTCTATTCCCCACCCCCCCAAAGTCCCTTTGTTGTTATTATTACTGTTGCTTCTCACATTGTCTTTATTCCTTCTTCCAAATCAAGGATGGGATTTGGAATGACCTTTCCAAGCAAAGCAGGCATAGTTGCTGTAGCTTGGAATGAAGTTGCAAACCATACTAATGAAGCATGATGGGTGATCGCCATTAATATGTGATTGTACTTCAATTTTGCTCATGATGAGATTGAATTATACTAGTATGATCAGACACTGGCACCCTAGGATCTGAACAACCATTTAGCTTGTATTCCATTTTCCAACCTATTGACTGCAGACCGGGAAAATTAATTAAAAATGGGATGAGCTTCCTCTTCTCTTCTCCAGTGAGCATTATGCCACTGGAAATTTTCACATCAATCATAACAACTTAAAAGCTGCTGAGTTTGACAAGTGCCATTAGCCCTGCACACATTGTCCCTGTGACAGAACTGCCTGAAAGGCTTTGAGAATACTGCTCTTTCTAAATAAGATATCCCTTCCAGAGTCATATTATCACTAAGGCTCAATGATACCTGGGAGCCCAAATATGCCTCCTTGTGTAAGGATCTGTTGCTCTCCTCATTGGTTGCATACACTTCATATGTTTTCATGTGTGCTTAGAATATTGAAACACAATCATACACACACACACTCTTTCACTTGAGCTGTTATAGGTAAAACAACCAAAATGTACACAAAATGTTTGCTTTTCCTGTGTTTATAAAACACATAGCTGAACCTAATTCCTCATATTTTTTATTTCTCACTGAATAAGTCAGTTACATTGTGATTTTCGTTTTTAATCATTCCTTAATTGATGGAACCCCATTCTATTTCCTGTACTTTACTACCAGGATATTACTATGAATATAACGTTAGCTTTTGACTTTGACATCCTTGGGGGCATATGCCAAGAAGTGAAATCTCCAGGTCAAAAGATAGGGACAGTTAAGCCACACCATTGTATAATAACAAAGTAATTGTTTGTATTGAGGCAACTATGTCGTGCAGTGGATAAAGTGCTGGGTCTGGAGTCAGGAAAACCTGAGTTCAAACTGGCCTTAAACCCTAGATGTATGACCCTAGGCAAGTCACTTAACTCTTTTTCCATAATCCTGAATTTTTTCACCATAACAATCATAACTCATAATTATATATGAAATATATCATACATAGAATGGTGGCCTCAAGGGCTGGAAGACATGGGTTTGAATCTTGCCTCTGACATATATAACACAACTTCTTGATTCTTCAAGCAACTGTCTGTGTATACAAGTTGCAAAGAGGTTTTAACCTTCATTTGTAGAGGGAGTGTCTTCATCTGGGATTTTTCTAAAACCAATAAAATCATAGATCCATATTCTCTCATTATCCTTACATTTATAAAGCAATTCAAGTTGGCAAAGCGTTCTACTCATAGCAACTCTCTGAGGTAGATAGTTCTAGCAGTACTATTAGTGCAATTTGCCCATTTTTGCAGAAGACATAGAGACACATAGAATGTAAAGGAGGTGTCCATGATCACACAGCCAATCAATATCACAGGAAGGACTTGAACCCAAATCCAGCACTCTACCCATGACAACCTAAAGTAGATACAAATATAAAACATGTTAATATTATCATAGTAAAGGCATTAGTAACTGTCTAAATGTTGGAGGAAAGATTGGAATTTGGAGTCAAAGGACACAAAAAGACATACTGTTTTTTCAACTCACTGGCTTCATAATCCTAGACAAAAGAATTAGCCTCTTTGGGCCTGTTTTTTTGTCTGCGGAATGAAAGGGCTGAATTTTAGGACTTCTCAGTTGCCTTCTAGATCCAAAGCTCTAATCCCATCCCAGATTGTATTTTTTATTTAAAATTTTTAGTAAAGTACCATAAGTAATTTAGAACATAAAACTCATTGTGATATTTTTTTGGGGGGGGTGTTTGAGTGTGTGCAGTGTATATGTGTGTATTTGTGTGTGTGTGTGCGTGCGTGTTTTAGGGAGAGTGAACATAGCTTGGATTTTCTGTGGCATAAGCACAGGCAGCGTTCTGTAGTTTAGGACAACTTGGGTACAAGTCTTCTTCCAAATACATATACCTTGTGTGACCCAGATCATGGTGCTCAACTTCTTACTGCCCTTATACAACACTCTAAGATTCTAAATTGTAAAATGTCGCTGATATTAATTTTTAGAAGGAATTTCCTTACCAGGAAGTTGCCTACACACCAATGAAATGGTAAATGTCTACACCCAAAATTAAGGCAGCAGAACTATAGAAACCATGGTTTCTTTGTGTCTGTTACTATTTTTACTGTTTCCCCATTTACTCATTTGTTGAATGAAGTTCCAATCACCACTACGCTTTTATCTTGATGCTAGAAATAAATACCTGCAGAATAAGGGGCAGGTATATTATGGAAGATTCTGTGATTCTCTGACAAGATGTTATTGTTGTTTCATACACTTCACTAACTCCTAAGGCAGCAACATGGAAAACAGACTTTTAGGGACACTATTAGTCCTTTTATCCATATTGTTCATTGATAGTTTTCAAATTTTTGCTTTGATCCTTGCTGCTTTATCATAAAACACATCCTTCTTAGGATTCTATATTAATATTTCTAAATCTTTCATTATGTTACTTCATGTTAAAGTCTTTCAAGAGTTCCCCCCTAGGATATATTCTAAATGCCATAGACTAGGATTCAAGGGTCTCCACAATTTTATCCCTGTTTTTTCCATTATTATCTATTGCTATTTCCCTATATAGGCCCTCTGTCCCAATCAGGCTTACCTTCTCACTGTCCCTCAAAATATGCTATCCACATTCTCCTTTTAGTGTATTAGCCCATTCAATGTCATTCCTCACCTGCTTAAATTCAGTGTCTCCTTTCTCCTTAGTAAAATATTGTTTGTATTGTAAAGCCCAATTCAAGTCTCACTTCTGCCTGACTATAGGATCATAGGATTTAGGACTGGAATAAACCTTAGAGATCATCTAGATTTAATTAACCATTCATTCATATTTGCTCATTTTAAATGGGGGCCTGGCCACTAAATCCAGTTCCTATGAGCATGCACAAAGTGACATTGATATAATTCTCCCTATGGAAAAGTTCTGGAGCCTTCCTTTCAGGTGAGTTTGGCTGACATGTAATGGAATGCCTCAGAAAAACTTCGTAGCATGTGCAAAAACTCTGTAATTGGTTCTGATCCTCTTATCACATGATGGAGAGGAGCCTCTTTGATTGGCTGCTGCTGCATAGGCAGAACTGAAGGTGTATTCAAAAAGTACATGTCAGTTCACATAATCCCTTATGTATTCATTGCTCTTCTCTAAATTGGAGATTTTCCCTGAGAGGTCAAGTTTTTTGTTGTTCAGTCATTTTCAGGTGTGTACAACTCTTTGTGACCCCACCTGGGATTTTCTTGGCAAAGATACTGGAGTCGTTTGCCATTTCCCTTTGTAGCTCATTTTATAGATGAGAAAACTGAGGGTTAAGTGACTTGTCCAGGGTCATGTAGCTTATAAGTATCTGAGGCTAGATTTGAGATCAAGAAGCTGAGTTTTCCTAACTCCAGGCCTGGAATTCTATCCCCTGTGCCATCTAGCTGCCCCAAGTATATATTGTCCAATACCACAATCCAAGAATTAGTGTAGCGATCTGACTTGAAAGTGGAGATTATTTTATTTTTTATATTTGTATCTCCAGAGCCCAACACAATGCCTAGAAAATAGTAGGCACCTTACAAAAATTTAAGGCTACAAAAACTGTGAACAACAGATTCCTGTTGAAATGATCACCTTCTCTCCAACTTCTGTGATAGTTATGATTTTCTTTGGATAAAATTTTTTCTTTATTTCCACTGTATCCTCCTTTACTCAAAGACCCTGTTGTTTTAAAGCCTGAATAGGAAGAGAGAACTGGATAGATTCCTAAAAACAGCTCAGTCACTGGCTAGAAATTTGCCTTTATATGAATCACTAAACGTCTCTGGTCCTAAGTTTCTTCATCTAAAAATGAGGAATTTTGATCAGTCAGTCCCTTCTGATGCTAAATGATTTTTCACAATACATACACAGGTATATAATGAGACAGGGTGGTGTGGGGGTTAGAGAGCCATGAAGACCTAAGTTCAAGACCTTTCTTTCCCTCGCATACACTGACTGTGTAACTCCAGACAAGTCACATATTCTTTCAGTGTTCTAGTCAACTTTCCTAGACTAGAAGTTGACAAGAAGGTATCACTTGGCTTTGATAACGGCAGTTTCATCACCTGAGAGTTTCCTATTCTAATGAAATATTACCATTAAATCGTAAGTTCCTTGAG
Organism: Petaurus breviceps papuanus; assembly: GCF_028583685.1. Classification (NCBI taxonomy): domain Eukaryota; kingdom Metazoa; phylum Chordata; class Mammalia; order Diprotodontia; family Petauridae; genus Petaurus; species Petaurus breviceps. The sequence goes on along the minus strand of NW_027185876.1, from coordinate 13,112,197 downwards.
GCTAAGGACTGTCTTTTTCCTCTTTTTGTATCCCCCAGAGTTATGCACAGTGACAGGCACATTTTTTGTTGTTTGGTTGTTTTCAATAATGGCAAAGATACTGGAGTGGTTTCCTATTTAATTTTACAGATGAGGAAACTGAGGCAGACAGGGTTAAATGACTTGCCCAGAGCCATACAGCTAATAGGTGTCTGAGGCCAGATTTGAACTCAGGAATGAGTCTCCTTGACTCCAGGGCTGGCTCGCTCTCCACTGTACCACCTAGATGCCCTCCCCAGGCACTTAGTAAATGCTTAATAAATATTTATTTATTGATTGAAATAAGAGATCCAAAATCCTATACTTTTATTTTATATTGATTTATTTTTTATTTATTGTTTGCCTCCCATAGAATGTAAGCTCTTTGAGGGTTGGGATCCTTTTCTTTATGTCTCTTGATTCTCTAAGGCTTAGAACTGTGATGGCCGGCAAAGGGTGAGTGTATGTAACAAATGCTTGTTGAATTCAATTGAATAAATAAATAGCTTCAAAAGCAGCAGAAACCTTAAGGAAGATGAAAGTTGACAAAAATGGTTTGGGAAAAAATATTTAAAATGGATATCATTAAAAAACTTTTTTCCATCTTGGATTTGAATTTTAAAAATATTCTATAAGCTCACTGAGAATGACTAGAAAACTACAAAGACTTGAAAAGTTGAAAATATTCACTGATTCGAATGATGAAATGTTTCATAGTATTTTCTTTTACGTAAATTTTATATGAGGAACAGTTATTTTATGTTTTAGATTATTTTCAAATTCTCTATAGAAAAATCTGTTTTTTGATATATTTATGATGCTTACTGAAGAGAGTAGCTCTATAGCAGAAATATCTAAAATTGTGTTTTTATGGACTCGCCCATACTAGGAAGCCAAAATTCCTTTTTAGTAAGTTGGATTGCATTTTTTTCTTCAAATTTGATTTACAAATTTTTTTTAAATTAAAAAAATGGTATGTTTTAATTATAACTTTTCCTGACTTTAGCTTGGAAGGATAACAACCATGTCAAAGATCCAACAGAAATATAAATTATAAATTATATATGTAATTTATATATAATATAATATATAAAATATAAATAAAAAAGAAATATAAAAAATGAATATAAATATAAAAAATTGTTGTTAATGATAACTGCCATTCATATGGCTTGCCAGGGACTTTATATAAATTGCCCAATTTGATCCTCATAATTACCCTGTGAAGTAGATAATACTGATATTATTATTACCATACCAGTGTTAAATAGTGGTTAATCAGCCAATGGAAGACCTGGGTTTAAGGCCTGTCTTTGACATATACTGGCTCTGTGTGGTTAGAAACTTTCTAATTCTCTATAAACTTCAGAAAATGTCCTTGTCTGGATTGGTAGAGGGTGTTTCTCCTCTCATGGGAGTTTTCTATACCAGAGAAGTCGTAGGTCTAGTTCTCAGGTCTAATATTACAGAAATTAATGGTCAGAGAGATTGAGTAATTTGACCATGTTCATATAACTAGTAAGATTTTGAGGCAGGCCTTGAACCTAAGTTTCTTCTGACTTTTGGTATAATAAGGTTTCTATTATCATAGTATTTATCAGATGATACTGCTGAAGAATATAAGGAATGAAGATCATTCCTAAGATTTTGTGTTTACACAATGGATGAAATACTATGCTAGTCACTAGAAATAGCCTCTTGTTGGAGAAAAGAGTTGATTTTAACATTTTATCTCTAGATGTACACTTAAACATTCAACTGGATCAGTGTTATCATCAATTAGGATTTCCTACTAAATGATGGAGGTCTCTTGCATGACGTAGCTCTTGTGCATGTCCTACTCTAAGTTTGCCATAGAGTGGCATCCACCCCATCTCCTGGAAGCCTTTCTCATTCTCCTGATGTCCTGTGAATAGCAGTGAAGCACTCCAGCTGTCCATTTGTCACTCTTTGTTATCACCATGTGACCAGTCCATGTTCTCCTCTCATACATTTCTCTAACATCACTTACTGCTTTTCTTCTTCCAAACTCCTCATCTACTGCATGTTGTTCTTACCCTCCAAGCGTCTTTTCCTATTATTCTCTGCATGAGAGTCATTTTAACTTCTTTGAAGACTAATGCATTCTCTATAATGCTGCTGTATATAATGACACCCAGAGAATGGTGCCATGGACAAGATGGGACTTTCTTTCTGGGAGGCACTAGAGGTCACTGAAGATGTTTTACAAAATTTTCTGAAGGCAACCCAGCCCATTTTCCATCTATTTGATTCTTGGCCAAGACTGTGTTTACAAACTTATATATGGTGTAAAAACTATGTGATACATTTTAAAGCACACATGAAGCTCATAGAAAATTAATTGTGAAGTTAGGGGCTTTCTGGCCCCAACCAAAGACTATATATTTTGTTGTTTCTTATCTGTGCTTGTGTATCCTACCTAAAGAACCTAAGATCCTTGAGGGCAGAGGTGAATTTTTAAAATTTCTATCCCCAGTGCCTGGCCACAATGTTTGGTAAATGTTTGTTAAATTGGATTATTGAATATTGATATTTAGCAAAAAAATCCTTTAAATATCTTGTCTAAATTAAATTGGGAGATTATATATTAGGCAAATAACTCACATTTTATAGTAATTTAATGTATCATTAACATAAAGAAAAAGCTTTATAAAATATTTTTCTAACTAAGCTTTTCATATAAATGACTATTTAGCACATGGGCAAGCTACTTAATTTCTTTTGACTTTATTTTTCTTACTTGTAAAATTTGAAGGTAGCTAGGTGAAATGGAAAGAGCAGTAGATTTAAAGTCTTGGAATCATAGATTTAAAGATGGAAACAAATTATGAACTCACCTCATCCTCTCCCCTCATTTCAAAGATAGTGAGGAAATGAAGATACAAAGGAGGGGAAGTGAGTTATCCAAGGTCCTACAGATCATAAGCACCAAAGGTGTATGTGGGATGGGGGGACACTTGAATCTAAATGTTCTTAATACAGAGTGAATTATCTTTTAACTGGACCACCTTTGAATCTTACCTCCATCAGAAATTATCTAGTTGACAGTGGACAAGTCACTTCCCCTCACTGGCTCTTGGTTTCATAATCTGCATAACCAGGAAGTTTGACAAGATGGTGTCCAAAGCTGCTCTAACAATGATGCTTAATAGTACCTAGCTCCTAATGTTGTGCTGCTCAAAGGGACAGCACATTTAAAGACATTGCAAAATGTACAGCACCATAAAATGTCCTCTATAAGTAAGATTTCTCCTAATCACAGTTTTTTCAATACTCATTTTTCACAGAACTCAATTCTGAAAATCAGCCAAAAAAATTGAAACTACTGTCTTCCTGAAGTTCTAAAACTGAGTACTTAACATCAATGTTTAATTCACAGCTGTGCTGTTTTTTTTGAAACAATGTAACATTCATGCCAACGTATTTAAAATAATACTACTACAATTTCTGTAGGGGCATCTTGCCATAAAGAAAGATTGGAGGAAGAGATGAGCAGGATTACAATTACATATTTACTCTTCTCTTTTCTCATGAAAGTCCTTTGTTGACTAGCAATAAGTTGGATGGAGTAATGACTGGATTGGCTAGTCACCATGTAAAGAATAATTAGATTTTACAGATGTTCAAAGCCAAAATACAATTTGTTAAAACTGCCAAAGAAACTTGAAATAATTTAAGATAAAAAGGGTTTTCAAAAGTTTTGGTAGACTATAAATCTTAAATACAAATTATTATTATAATTACTGAGAGAAATTTAGATCCACAGTATTTTATTTTAAAATACAAATTTAATTTTGAATATGTGTTGATTTTTAGAAATCATCTATTTCACCTATAACAGATTGAATGAAAACCAAATAGCATATTGCAATTAGAAGGCATTCTTGGATAGCATAACCTATTTTTAACAAGTATAAAATGATTACATATGCTCAAGTATTAGGAAAAAAAGGGTTTTCTTATTAAAAAGATATTTTCCCATGTCTTTAGCTATCAAAAAATCTTGAACTGTTTTTGTGATCCTAAATAGCAGTGATTTATAGAATACCAGACAGAACCTTACAATTGGAATGGATCTCAGAGTCATCTACTGCTTGAATAAAAATGTCCTCTACAACACACCAGAGGAGTGGTCATCCATTCTTTCTCTACAGTCTTTCAGTAAGGATCAACTCACTACTGCCTGAGACATCCCATTTAATTTTTGGATATCTATTGTCAAAAAAGCATATTCTTAATTGACTTCTTTGTGGGCAAGTCAATCAGCTTCACTGGGTCTCAATTTCCTCATCTATAAAATGAGAAAATTGGGGCCCCAATGATCATGGTGATTCCTTCTAGCTCTAGCTCTATGATTCTCTGATCCTTATGTTTCTATGATTCTTGGCACTCATGTTTCCTGGTTATACCCTCTTATACCAAGCAAAGCCCATCTATTCCCTCTTCCACTTGACAAGCCTTCAGATACTTGAAGAGGGCTATCATATTTCCCTTGCTAAGTCTTCTCCTTTCTAGGCTAAATATCTCCAGGTCCTTTATGTGATCTTCATATTTCCCTTCACTATCCCTGTTGTCTTTCCATGGACTCTGTGCATCTTTCAATTTGTTTCCTATGATAACAATTTTGGGGAAGGACTCGGGATTTGTGATTTCATCAAGGTAGGGTACTTGGCAAGAAAATTTGCCCAATTACACCTGCAACTCCTTTTTAATGTATCTCTAAGGTAACTGCCTGAACAATAAGGGGGTAAGTGACTATCAATCAAATTAAACAAGCTTACTATGGTGCCTACTATGGTGCCAGGAACATTACTGGGTACCAGTGATACACAGCCAAAATGAAACAGCTCTTTCCTTCAGGGAGATTAGATTCTAATAGAGGAGATGACTTGTATACATGTAAATATTTGTATATATGCATATATCTTAAAACAAATTTATAAAATACATCTAAATTTTTGTTACTCAGTGTATATCAGACCCAGGACATGAACCCAAACCTTTCAGATTCTAAAGATGGATTTATATAAAGATATGATTTAGCTCAGAGGAAAGAATGCTGACTTAAGAATTCAAACCCTGATTCTTCCACTAACTTCCTAGTGGTCTTAAGCAAGACACTACATGTTCCTGGGTCTCAATTTGCGCATCTATAAAATAAGAGTGTTGGAGTGAGATAACCACAACAGTATCTTCTCATTCAAATCTATGATCATCTATCAATTATATCATTCTGCCTCTCACAAAGATGAATTTAAAACATCTTCCTTTAAAAAATTTCCTCAGATTCCCATTGAATGATTTTTCTTCTCTTTAACCTTTCCATAGAGCTCATAGTAAATATTTCCACCACATATCATAGACCCCTTTGGCATTGAACTTGTTCTCTTTACTAGAAGCTATAGCAATATGGTAGCTAAATGCTGTGCAAGTTTTACTTTAAGCAAAGGCTTAGGGTGGTGAAGGACCTGAAGAGATCAGTGCTATGACCCTCTATTGGCTCTATTGCAAAAGGATCTGAAAATAAACTTGCACCCAATAAAGTTAAGGTGCCAAGAAACAATTAGCACACATAGAAAAACTGTTTTATGGGGCATACAATCAACATATGGACCTTTCTGCAACTGCTGGAAGAGTTCATTGAGTTAAATACTGTGGTTGTTCCAAAAAAGGCCTGGGTAATTTAATTTATAGCTATTCAAACGACAATGATGCTAAGGGTAATCAAATATTGTGGCATCAGGTCATAAAATAATTGCCTAAAGGGGTCAGTTGGAAATTGCTTTCCTCCATCATTTCTGCAGCATTATACAACTGGTTAGGTATACTCAGCTAGCTGTGGGAAGACAATTTTGCAAGTTGGACTGACCCAGGAAAAAGGCATGATGCCTTATTTTCTGGACCACTGGTCTGACCCGGGATGGGATGGGGAAATATATTTTATATATTAATATCAAAGTGCTTAAAAGGAATGAAAGTGACTCAAAAACTTTGCCCATTTCTGAGTCAGTCTTAAAACAAGGTGTTTGAAATCATTATGCTTGGGGTGATGATATATTTCTCCCACGATCATCCCGATGTCTTTTCTAGCCCAAGGTTGCACTGTGTTTTTTTTTTCCTTCTTATGTTTAATAACAGCCTTTTGTGACAAGCCACACTGAAGTCTTGGAGGCATCTCATCTTTATTTCAGACACTCTATTTGATCAAAGTACAGAGCAGGAAAGGTCAAAATAAGAACCTTAGAATTAAGGTTGTTTACATCGCACACAGGATGCAAAAAGTAAGTGAAAATAGCAAGGACATTCAAGGCGGTGTAGTTGAGCCTACTTTCCCGATATATATATTTAAAATGTTTGGTTTTGTTTTCCCCTAACTGTACTGTTAGCAATGTCATTCTAAAATCCAATAAAATCATTCTATTTAAGTTCTTTCTTCCTGAAATGTTTCATCAATCATGGTAAAGATGCACTCTGTCATAGGATAATTGCAAACTGGCATTCCAAAAAGGGCATCCACATGTCCTCATCCCCCCTTATCTGTGTAGTGCACAGGGATGACAGCCGATTTATTAGGTGAGATATTGTTACCCTCATCAAATAGAATACTGTTTTCTCTTCCTGTGATGTGTTCTGTTGTGGAATCAGGGTTGACTGTTTCAGCTGCGTGTCCAAAGGCAGCTGTGCCCATGGTGCCAATACTTAATAATTTCATTGTGTAGATATGGCTCAGAGAAAGGGTATTGTTGGTGTGGAATCAGGACTCTAGGCCTTTCCAATTTTGTTGTGTTCTTAGAAAGCTTGACATCACTGCTAAGACCTATGGATTGCTTAGGTATAGCTGGCATAAATACACCACTGAAAAAATGTGTTCCTATGGGGAAAAAATTCTCTCTGAAACAGTACAATGAAAAGCACTTCCTCAACTGGTAGTATTTGTTCCTAGAATGTTCCAGTCACGATTCAGTCCCTTTTTTCCACTACCCATATCTTCATCAATCTTCAAACTTTGTACTTCCCTCTCTAACATTTTATCATGCCACATTCATCTTTCCAAGAGCACTGGAGTTGGAATTAGGAAGATTCATATTATGCCTTAGATTCTAGCTGTGTGATACTACATTTCACTTAACCTACAAGTCTCTAACTGATTCAGTTTTCTAATATGTAAAATGGGAATAATAACACTTTTCTTACAAGATTATTGCATCAATTGAGATAACCTATGTAAAACCCTTTGTAAAACCACCACCACCACCATCATCATCATCATCTCAACTCTATACCACATCCAATTAATTGTCTTCTCAACACAGTTACAAAAGTATAAATGGCATCCATGTTCCATATGCCAGTTTGTTGGGGAATACCACTATTAAATCTATTTTTATATATATGATCCTGTTCTCTCCTTGTGTACAAAAGTTTAAAAAAAATGTCCTTGTCTAAACAAAAATTAAAAGAAACGCAGAGTGCTGAATTAGCTCTTTGACTCTTGTAGGACCAAATGACTTTGAATAAGGGTGGAGTCCTTAGATGAAGGAGGCATACAACAGGTGATGCATTTCCAACAGTATTTATGGATAGAAAACTGAGAGGAGACCCAATTTCAATAATTAGCTTATCTACTAGTTTTTCTTTTCTTTTGTTTAACAAGCATTTCAGTGTTTATTATATATGCTAGGCACCTTGCTAGACACTGAGATAAAATAAAAAGTGAAAGTCTCTTCCCTAGATGACCTTAGATTTGACTGGGCTAATACAACATGTACAAAGGGATAAGTAAATATAATACATATGCAAATAAAATAAAAATGATTTGGGAAGAAACTAGCAACCAGGACAATCAAGAAAAACCATGCATTCTGTGCTCTTTTGTTCCCCATTTCCCATATCTATAAATGAATTTAATAATTGTTTTTTTTTTTACATTTTATGTATGTCTTTTTTTATATCACAGTTCTTTCAAGATATATTTTCCCCTCCCTCATCATTAAGTGAGGCTTCCTCTCTAACAAAGAAAAAACCACTTTAGCAAAACCAATCAGCACAGCAACTGTGGCTGACCATAGTTCCACGATTCTTCAAGGGAAAAATGAGGTATGGTTCCTTATCTCTTCTCCCATACCCAAACTGGTCATTATAATTACATAGCAGTTGTCTCTGTTTTATTGGACTTTTCATTTATGCTAGTGTTGCTGCAGTGTATTTTATTCTCTTATTTCTGTTTACTTTATTCTGCATCAGTTCATACAGATTTTCCTGTACTTCTCTAACTTCCTTATATTGATTATTTTCTAGATAATAATATTTGATTTGTACATTACATTTCCCCCCAATCATTAATAGTTGAATATCTACTTTGTTTCCATTTTTTATTAAATCAAAAATGTCTGTATATTTATCATGTAGAGTCTTCTTTAGCCTCCTTGGTGTATGTGTATTGTGTGTATGTATGTGTGCATGTATATTTCATTATGTGTGTGTGTGTATACACACACACACACACACACACACTGGTCAAAAGGTATAAACAGTTTAGTGACTTTTCTTCCACAATTCTAAATTCTTTTACAGAATTTGAATTGTAAATTATAATTCAATTTATAGCCCCACCAACAATGTATGTGTGCCTTTCTTCCCACAGCCCCTCTGACATTCCTGTCTTTTGTCATCATTACTAGTTTGCTGAGTATGATTTTACCTAAGGGGTATTTAAATTTGCATCTCTCTCTTTATATTTCAAGGATATACTATATCTTAAACACTTTCAAACCTGCTAGAGGGACTAATTATAGCTGATGCAAAAATTTTTCATCCTATCATCTCTGTTTTCTTTGCCCTACTGACAAAAATATTAATTGCGCCAATTGATAGAGTTGCTATTTCAAGCTATTAATAGCTTTTGGTTCTTCTAGTGTTAAAGCAATTTATTATTGTTATTACTTTGTGATTTGGCGCCAACTTTGATATAGTTTTTGATAGCTTGAAAATCTTTTTTTTGAAAATCGTTTGTTCATGTCTTTTTAACCCTTATCTATTGGGAAAGGGATCTTCATTTATTTATTCTAAATCCCTATATATCTTGGATGTCACTTAGGAAATGTTTACTGGGCAGCTACTGGTGTTATACACTGTGAAAGTTACAAAGAAAAAGAAATAGTCCCTTCCCTCTTATATCTTACAGTCTAGTATATGAAATCGATTTTCAGGAGTTGTTTTGAGCATAAAATTAAAAAAAATGTTTGCAAACCACTTTTAAGGGTAAAAGTACAATAGAAATGGTAGAGAGAGCAACTAGATGGTTCTGTAGTGCATAGAGTGCTGGGCTTGGAGTCAGGAAGATGAGTCTTCCTAAGTTCAAATCTGACCTCAGACATTTACTATCTGTGTGACCCTGAGCAACTCACTTAACCATGTTTGCTTCAGTTTTCTCATCTGTAAAAAAATGAGCTGGAGAAGGAAATGTCAAACCACTCCAGTAACTTTGCTAAGAAAATGCCAAATGGAGTCACAAAGAGTCAGATGTGTCTTAGCAACAACAATGATAGAAATATGAGGCTTTATTAACAATTTTAAAGGCTAGAAATTCTTCCTATGACAGTATAAACACTACAATGTCCAATAAGTGAATGGATTTTTATTAATTTGTCATTTACTGATAATCACTCAGCGTTTCAGTAATCATTAGCAATGTTTTAATTTTAACACATAAGAAAACAAAAGAAAAATCTATGAAGACAATTGCTTTAACCTTAAAAGTTAAAAGGGAAAAGAATATTCCTTTAGAAATGAATCCTAGTTACATGAAAAATCCTTCAAAAGGATATCAGAAGCAGCATGTAACAGCAGAGACAGTTTGGGACTTGGAAACTGGCACACTGGGGATTATATCTGACCTTAAACACTTGGGAGCTATGTCAACCCAGCCAAGTCACTTAACTTCTCTTGGCCTCAATTTCATCATTTGTAAAATGAAGGGGGTGGATAAATGGCTTCTGAGATCTTGTCCAACTCTAAATCTATGTTCCTTATTTGTATTTTGACATTTTGTAGATCTAAATAAACTTTTGAAAAAAATGTTAAATTTTTGATAAATTTTAATTTAACATGAAAACCAAACATCATATATGGAGTATCTTCTTTTCATTTGCTTGCCTTGAAGGCTAGAGAAGAATTCCTTGTGCAGAGGAACACATAGACCTATTTAATTTTCTATTGAAATCTTTATTGTCAGAAGGAACTTTTCTTGAAGTCCTGAACAGCAAAACCTGAGAATTAAACACTAAAGAGAAAGTCACTTATCTCATTATACTATTAATTTTATAATAAATGCATGAAATTATTTACCAGGGATAAATTACAATAACATTCTAATAATATTTGGGGGGTCTTATATTGTAACTGGAAGCTTGTGTTGCAGTTGTTATTATGAAAGAATGAAGAGCATTGGGTGGGGTTTGGAAATTTTTGTTTCTGGTACTGCCTCAGGTACTAACTAGCTGTGAGATTTGGGGCATGATCTTAATCTCTCGGGGTCTGAGTTTCCTTACTGTAGTAGTAACACTGTAGTACTGTAGTCATTTTAAGTGCGATAAATGTTTTACCAAAATTTTGTTATTTGAATCTCACAATCATTCCATGAGATAAATTCCATCTCCATTATACAATTGGGGAAGTTGAGGCTCAGGGAAATGGTGTAATTTGCTCAAGGTCAACTACCTAGGAATTGTCTGAGACAGGATTCCGACCCTGGTCTTCCTGCCTTCAAGTATAGCTATCTAATATACCATTCTTCCTCTTATGTAAAATTAAGAGGTTGAATTAAACAAACAATGGTATTTTCCAGCAATACAATTCTTGGATTCTAAAAACTGCTACAGTGGGCTTACATCTTAGGCTCTCCAGATGGAATATGGAGACAACCCCAGTTTTTACATGTATCCCATCTTAAAAAAGCATGATGGAATTGTATTAAGCATAGATTTATTAGAGCAGCATTGTTTTAATTTCAGAATAAGGACAATAGTTGCATCCAGTTAGGAATAGAAAGATAGAATTTAGAATCTAATTATGTAATAATAAGACAGTGGGCATAAGTGAATAGAAGCCGAATCAGTAACATGAATATCTGTTTAACATGAGTCAATTTTGTTGAATAACAGACCAAAACTCAGGGTCAGTAAGTGACTTGGAAAAAAGCATCTAAGTTTCCCCACCTTAAATGGCTGAGGGATTGTGAGATGCCTGGAACTAGATGGGAACAGCAGGGTCAATGCCACCAAGGCAGAAAGCCAAGTTACTGCAGTAAAGGATGATGTGGTACTGAAGGCTCCCTGACCCCAAGTCTCGCCTTCTTTTAAATTCAGTCTCTGATCAGTATCAGCTGTGTGATCAAATTGTCACTTAAGCTCTTAATCCACCCAGGCTTTCTGAGACAGAAAATTTCAGAAGAGTCACTTATGTCTGGTGCTTAAGCACAGTGCTAGTCATATAATAAATGCTTGATAAGTTTTTTGATTGACTGATTAATCTGCATTGCTAGAGGGATCTTCCACATCGGGAGGTTCCTATATCTCTGAAATCATGGGTCCAGACCCCTTCAACCTCATCCTCCACCATATTAATGATTCAATGCAGGAAAATAAATGAATGGTTTGGATTAAATCATGGTTATTATATGCTCACATTTATAAATAAATATTTATTTTGACAGAGGTAAGAATTTACACAATCTTATATAATTCCAATGTAAATAGTTGTTAGCAATACAGGTTAGATTATTTTCCCTTCAGTAAAAATGCAAGCACTTAATTTTACATAAGGCAGATGGAATTTACCAAATTATTTGCAAAATGAAACAACTAACAAGAAAAATCAAACATTTAGAGTTGGAAGAACATTGAGTCTAATAACTTTCCAGAAGGGAAAAGCAGAGATTAAAGGGAAAAGGGGTTAAAGAGATTGACCTGAGTTCAAATCCTGGTTTTAATACTTATGAGCCTTGTGTCCTTGTAAGTATTAAAATCAGGATTTTAACCCAGGTTCAATGCCTTAGTCACTATATCATTCTTCCAATTCAATCTAACCTTTAGTAAGTGACTATGTGCCAGGCACTGTGTTGAGTGTGAAAGATACAAATATAAAAGTGAAATATCCCTCATCTTCAAAAAGAGCTTATATTCAAATACCTACATTATTTTTCATTGTGATCTGAGCACTTAGTAATGTCTCTATTGCCTAAAGTGATAATGATGAACGACCTGGTCATTAAAACTATAACTGACCTAATATTTATCTTATAGGAAGATTTGTTGGGGGTTTACAATGTTTTTTTTTTTTTTGAGGAAGGGAGTGTTTGGGTAGAACATTTGGCTTCAGATATGTAGGACATTAATTTCCTTTTAGTATCTCTTTTTGGAAATATCTACAAGCCTCCAGATTAATTTCTCAAGTTTTAAGACATCACAGTAGCTTTATTACTGCTATGCATCTGCTCATGATTCCTACTGATTTTTTTTTTTTGGTACCATAGTCACACTCTGCTTGCCAAGTCATTTCCCCCTCCCCTTTCCCCTTTACTTCTCTTAACCAAAAAGATAAAGAAAAAGGAGAGGGGAGGGAGGAGTCTGGTAGGACACAGTTGCCTGCAGTGGCCAGCTCCAAACCAGGTGCAGGCTTGTCAACCACAAACACTATGCAAAATGAGGATGAGGAAAACATGTGCTCTAATTGTAAGTGAAGCCAGACAGGTGGTACCCTCTGGTTTCTAGCTTGTTGGCATTCTATTCTCAAATGTCTAGTTTCCCCGTCTTTACCCTCTTATTTCTCTTGCGCCTTTACCGTTAAATACTTGATTCAAAGCAGACTTTTGTTTTGGAAATTTCTGATTTTCCTTCACAATTTATAAAGTGAACAACCCTCCTGTGTTTTCCTTTGTTCTAATGCCCATATTAATAGGAACAGATTATGATTTTTTTCTCATAATAGTAGCTGTTTTGCTATTTAATTCACGATACAGCTGTCACCCCAACAAAAATTACTAAAGAACTCCATGCTCTCCTCATCTCTAAAAGAACAAATGGGGACACAAGCAAGCTCAGCTGTGCAACCTATCTGTAAAGCTTATCAAATTAAATTATGACCTTTCTAGGTTGTTTTTAAGCATTGAAGGAGAGAGGTGCATATGTAAAAGAGCTTTTAGAAATACAAAGCACGAAACTGGAATCTTGGTTCTTTGTGATATTAGACAAAGCAGTTGAGGAAGAATCCTAGCTCTGATACTGCCACTAGGAGGCATAGTCAAAAAGGTGCATGAAATAAAATCTTGCCTCGTTCACCAGCTGTGTAATCCCGGGCAACTCACTTAACCTTTGGTGTCTCATTTGTGAAATGAGGGAGTTGGCTTCTAGGATGGTCTGGAATGGTGGTCCATGCTTGTAACCCTTGCTATGGCATGAGGTTGGTGGATCTCTTGAGCTCTGGACTTCTTAACTACAATGGGCTACTGATTGTTTGATGTTAATATAGTGACCCCCCAGAAATGAAAGTAAAGACGAACCAGCCCAGTTCTTGGGTATATTTTTAAAGTGTTTTTGCTCCCACACCAATTATAGGACAACCAAGCTTGTGAACTTCCAACCTAGACAAGATGAGAAAGACTAAATATTAAATAAAAAAAAAAAGTCAACGGCGACAGGACTACAATAGATGCTTAGGATCTCTGGGTCAAAGTGTATCAGTAGATTATTGATTTTTCTCACCAAATTCCAAGGTGTTTTCCACTGAGTAGTTGGATGAACAGCTTCTCTAACACTGTCTTAGTGTGCTTATCTCCCCACAGCCATTTACCATTGACTATTTTAATCTTTTGTCACTTTGTAAATCTGATGAAACTTCAGAGTTGTTTTAAATTGCATTTCTCTTATTATTAGTGATTTGGAGCAATCTTTCATATGGCAGTCAATAATCTGGGTTTCTTTTAAAAACTATTCACATCTTTTTGATCAGGTAATCAGCAAAGCAGCAGGGGTTGTGCAAGGTTCTGAGACTCCTAAGAGAAAAGTGGCATAGTCCCAGCCTTGGGCAGTCTGCAGTCTAGCTGAGAGAGACAACTTATTCACACGAAGGTATATGAAACATAGCTAAAAGGTTATTTTTTTTTTGGAGGGGGGGAGTAGCAAAAGAGAAGGATCATGAAAGAATTTGTGCAGAAGGTGATAAAACTTGAAGGATATTAGGAATTCTGAGAGACAGCAAAGATGAGGGAGTGCATTTCAGGCAAGAGGGACAGGTCAGAAGCATGGAGTCAGAAGATACAGTAAGTCCAGTTTGACTGGATTGTAGTGCGTGTGAAAGAGAGTTTTACGCAATATGGTTGGGAAAGTATTTTGAGGCTACCTCATAAAGGACTTTAAATGGAAAAAAGATAGAGTTTATATTTGATTCTAGAGGTAATTATGTGTCCTTCATGCTCAGAGGACCAAAATGACATCAAGATATCGGGATAAATGTACAGAGTGTTCAGTGGGGCTGATCAGACTAATATGAACTCAGAAGGCTCTACCATAGGTCAGGCAAAAATAGTCCATGTGAACATTGGGAGTTGAGATATCTCTAAATCAGTGCATCTCACGTTTCTTTTGAGCTACTGCAATTCAGTGCCTTCTTCATGCAGGCACACTATGTTGGATGATCCTGTACCAGATTTTTGCGAATTGTAGTGAAGTGGTTAAACTTCAAAAAACAAAAACACGCTTTAGAAACATCACTTAGGTGGCTATGTGGGTGATTAATTTTAGGAGATGTTTGAGGCAAGGGGATGAATTAGGAGGCTATTGCAGTAGTCAGGTGACAGGTCATAAGGGCTTAAACCAAGTTTGTAGCTGTGCGATTGGAGAAAGGGGGAAAGTTGGGAGAATTTTGTGAAGGTTGAAACAATAAGATCGGGGAACCTACTTATCTCTGGGGGCAACAGGCCTCACTTTTAGCTATATGTGGTAATTTCCCATATATCCTGGATATCAGAGAGCCAATGTGTATTGGGCACCTATTATGTGGGCCCAGAAGCCACAGGAGTTCCAAAGGAAAATGTAGGTAATACCTACCTTATGTCTTACAAATTAGAGCTGGTGAATTTCTCTCTCTCTCTCTCTCTCTCTCTCTCTCTCTCTCTCTCTCTGGCCAAAATGTAAATTTGTTCTGTTTGACTATATTTATTTCTCATAAGGCAGGGCTTCTATTTGGGGGACAGGAGTTGTGGGGGCTTACTGAAAATGGTTCAAACGAAAAGAAGAAAAAATCATTGATGAACACTTTAAAAATATACCCAAGACAGTTGAAATCAATTTAGTAGCAGACATATTCAAACTGGGTGATTTTGTTACATTTTGTGTTAAATGTAATACTCTCAAATGTTCATTTGGTGCCCTGATCTCATTAGTTCTGGATTCCCTCAAATAATGCAGATCACAATCCATCTGTGGTTAAATTTAACATACACAAAAACCAAACCAACTCTACTAATGGAAGCCCACAGGTTTGTGCACAATCCTTTTGCCAATTCTTGTGTATTTCAATGTTCAAGCTTACTAATTTGTCTAATTCATAATAAAAAGATAATTTTATTTTGAAAAATTTCACCACTGAAAATTTAATAAAATAATTTTGATGTCATGGATTATAGAAATTATAGAGAATGACAATTTTCTAATGAAATTTTTCTTATCCATCTTTGTATGAAATTTTTAAGAAGTCCAGCTGCTGATAGTCATCAGTTAAGTATTTATTAAGTGTCTTCTATATATTAGGCATATTAAATGCTGGGGATACAAAAAGAGGCAACAGACAGTTCCTGTCCTCAAGGAGTTCACAGTCTAGTGGGCAATGCCCTCCCCAAAACATATACACACACATATAATATCATAGCTATTAAAGCAATCTTAAATAATATTCAAGAATGTTGAGGTCAGTTACATTCATATACTATGATTTCTTTTCTATACTAATCTTCTTATGACTCTCTATGGTAAAATTTTATTGTAAGACATTCACACATGTGCTAACAAAATTTCTAGGCAGTGAATTATCATGGATTATAACCTAACCTAGTTTCCATTACTTTATCTGTATGAACAGTATTCCCACAATTTTATGGATGAAAGTATGGTTTCAATTCCCTGAAGGCTGTGATGTTGTTAATACATATTTTCCGGGATACACACACACACACAAACATACACACATACACACTTTTGTGGTACTAAAATATGCCAAAGTCTACAAAGGTCCTCTAGTTAATTTTGTACTTGGGGAAACTGATTTGCATGGGTTCTTTGATGGTCATCTTTAGATATACTGGAGGCAATCAGCTGCAGATGCCCACTTCTAGACAGATGTTTCACCAAGCATAAATTTTTTTTGCTTTTTGGAGGGGCAATTGGGGTTAAGTGACTTGCCCAAGGTCACACAGCTAGTAAGTGTTAAGTGTCTGAGGCCTGATTTAAACTCATGTCCTCCTGACTCCAGGGCTGGTGCTCTATTCACTGCACCACCTAGCTGCCCCCAAGCATAGTTTCTTCAAACAGACTTTTGCAAAGCATTCTAGCTATTTTGTAAACAAGGTAGAATTCCCTGCCTTTTCTGCAGTCCTCTGCTTTAAAATTCCTTTGTAATTCTTCCCAAACATGATTCTAGGAGATTATTAAAAGAATGGGGGAAATGAATGAAGATAGGGAAATGTCAACATTATTAGCTCCTGGACAATAGAGATTGAGATAGAGCAGTATCATTCTTTCAAAAAAAATCTTTTTCATTGAACACAGGAAAATGAATATTTTTGTTCCCCTTCAAGAGCAGAAATGTAGAACTCTTACAAGTAGCTAGGGGGTAACTTGGGGATAATAAGGAGCAGCCCCTGCTTTTCACCACAATGAAATTCTGGAACACCTGTTAGGTGAACCAGTGTAGAGTGGAATCATAGTTTTCCCATAGGAATGATATTATAATTGGGAGATTATGTTCCTGACAGAGGCATCCTCATCAAATAAACCAGCTGTAACCAGCAATATTCGACAAAAGCAAAGATATAACAACTTCAAATTACTAGCATTACTCAAAATAATAAAATCAAAATAAAGTAAAATCTATGAACTACCTTTCAGAAATTTAGTGCTAAATGGGATGCATGGGAGAGAAGGGACATGGGAGAGAAGGAGAATGGATTTACAGTGTAGTCTTTAAAAAAAAACCCAAAATTTGAAGTAGATTTGTAGAAAATCAATACAAAAATGCCCATTTTAATAAATGATAATAAGGGAGCACATGCTTATAAACTACATTATGATTACAAAACTTTCACACACATACACACACACACACACACACACATATATATCTGATTTGTTTTTATGTGCTTCCTTTAATCTTTTTTTTTGGAGGGGGGAAAGCAAGGCAGTTGGGGTTAAATGACTTGCCCAAGGTCACACAGCTAGTAAGTGTGTCAAGTGTCTTGAGTTCAAATTTGAACTCAGGTCCTCCTGACTCCAGGGCTGGCGCTCTATTCACTGAGCCACCTAGCTGACCCAATGGTCTTCCTTTAAGAAAAGCTTTTTTTTCCTTATCTATGCTCTTTTCATTTTTCAAACATCACTCATGGTTCTCTCCCCCCATCCCCAATAGAACTGTTATTTGTAACAAATACATATAATCAACAAAAAAAAATATCAGCACCATGTAACAACATTGCTAGGTTTGTACCTTAAAGAGACATCCAAGACTGTGTTTTTTCATATTGTTCCATGACTCATAGCCAAAAAAATACTTACTATTATTATAATTGTCACATTCTTTTCATCTTAGTTCAATGGAGTTCCAAGAGAAACAGCCCTGAGATTGGCTGCTATCTTGCTATAATTTTTTATTCTTGGGTAGGCAGACAGATTGATTTTTGTAAATGAATAAAAGTATTGAGATGTAAACTCATCTTTTGCAAGCTAATTTTTTATTATTATTATTGTCACTATTATTATTACTACTATTTGTGTGCATGCGACATAATAAATACTTGTTTTCTTTTTGATATAATTTCCTTAATGTATCATAAGGTCTACGAGGGTAAGGGCTCAATGTTTTCCTTAATCTTTGTACTGTTCCTTCCAGACCAACCTTCCCAGAGCATATCACAGTTTTCTACAGAATAAGTAGGAACTTAATATTTTTTCTAATTGAATTGGGGCCAGTCTCTTCATACCTAGGAAATGTTCCTCCCAGTTGCCCTTGAAGTCTTTTAGCTATAAGTACACCTTAATCATCCTCCAATGACTCCTCAATTTAGTTCAGTCTATTTTAGCTATTCTAAACTTAATTCCTGATCACCATTGGAATGGAATGTAGAAAATGCCAAAAAAAAATGCCAGGGGTTTTGGGGACCAGTTCTGACTTTTTGTAGAGTATCAATAAAAATTATCTTGTCACTGATCATTCCTTGCACCCACTTAGACAAACATCATGTGTGTGTGTGTGTGTGTGTGTGTGTGTGTGTGTGTGTGTGTGTGTGTGTGTGTATAAACTGCCCTGCATTTCCCTGAAGGAACAAAAGATTTGGTCTCCCACCCTCAAATTAAAATATTTCTAAGAGTAATGTAACTCCCCTCCTCAAAATTCTAAATAGCTCCCTGTTTCCTTTAAGATAAAATAGAAACTACTCAATCTGGCATTTAAGTCCTCCACACTCCAGACCACATTTACCTTTCCTAATGTCCATGCTTATTTTCTTCTGTTTCAGCCAAAGCTATCTCCTAGCTATTCTCCAAGCGCAGCCCACCATAGATAGCTAGTGGGTAGAAGGGATAGTCATAGATTTAAACAGAGAAACCTAAGTTTACAATCTTGTCTCAGACACTCAGTAACTTTGTGACCCATCCCACATGGGTGGTTCAGTGGTAGAATTCTCGCCTACCATGTGGATGTCCTGGGTTCAGTTCCTGGCCTACGCATATAAGCTGTGTGACCCTGGACAAGTCCCCACCTCTTTCAGTTTCTCATCTGTAAAATAAAGCTAATAATAACATCGACCTCCCAGGATTATAAAAGACCCCCCCACACACACACACACACTATATTTATAAAATTTGAAGTGCTATCTAAAAGGCTGGTATTAGAGAGACAGTATGGTTATAATGGAAAGATTGCTGGAAGGACCTGGGTTTGAATCTCAGCTCTTCTTCTTACTATCTGTTTGATCTTGAACAGAACTTTTCCTCTTTTATGAAATGGGAGAAGGAATTGAGGTCCCTCCCAGCTTTAGCTCTACATTCCCATGATCTCCTACCTCCTTGCATTCACATAGGCTATGCTCCTATCTCTGGATTGTTCCCCCTCTTCACCTTTGCCTTTTAGAATTCCAAACTCTGTTCAAGTCTCAGCTCAATTCAAGGTCCCATTTTTCAACTATGTTCAAGGCCCCAGCTCCAATGATTAGTATTTTCTCCCACTTAAAATTGCCCCATATTTACTTCTCTGTATTCATGTTGCAATCCCCAAGAGAATGAAAGTTATTGGGGAGCAGGGCCTTTTGCATTTTTGGCTTAGTATTCCCAGTGCCTAAAATAGTGACTGGTTCATGGTAGTTGATTAATAGGTGCTTGATGAATTAAACTGGATAAAAATCATCAACAGAATGGACATTCATGAACTACCTTCTATGTAAGGAGTATTCTGTATTGAGTTGAAAAATGTCTGTGTCCATGGTAATCAACTGACTATGGTATCCAATAAATGTTTAAGTTCCTCTGCTATGTAATTCCACAGGCCACTGCTATATAAGTTATTCTTATTTTCCGTTTCTTCTAGTTATCATTATTTCTGTTGTTCAGTCATTCCAGTCAAATCTGACTCTATGTGATCCCATTTGCAGTTTTCTTGGCAAAGATACTAAAGTGGTTTGTCATTTCCTTCTCCAGTTCATTTGACAGATGAGGAAACTGAGGCCAACAAAGTTGGATCACACGGGATCACACAGTTAGAAAGTGTTTTGAGGCCAGATTTTGAACTCAAGAAGATGAGTCCCTAGACTATAGGCCTCGCACTCCATCCACTATGTCACCTAACTTCCCTAAAGTATTTATCATCAGTTACCCTCAAATAAATGCTCTTTCTCATGCATCCCAAAGAAGAAATTCAACACTGTGCCAGTGAAGTTTAGTACAAAGCACCAGGTAATCTTATGTCCATGTGATTGCCAATGAAACACAACACCCAGGTTCCATGACTAATTACTGAGTACATCCATGACTAATTAGTGAATGCTAATTTAACTCAAAAGGGTTAGTGCATCTGAATATATGCCTGATCTTTACTAGGGCATTATTCTCCTGGCAGACTCTAAGAGATTATCTCATTAATCAGCTTTCAGATGTGTACAGGTTGAAAGTATGATGAGTTTTGTATATGGGAAGACTGAGTTTAAATTGTGTAGTTTACACTCTCAACTTTACTGTGGGAGCTCTAGGAATAAAGTCCAATCCAATGTTTCACTTTTTGTCCAGTCCTGACCTCTAGGTTCAAATGCTCATACTTAACCTTCTTTGGGATGAAAAAATTCATATATATGTATGATTCCATGTCAGAAACTGAAAATTAGGGATGGCAAGGTGGTACAGTGAATAGAATACTGGCCCTGGAGTCAGGAGGACCTGAGTTCAAATCTGGCCTCAGACACTTAACACAAAACTAGCCATGTGACCTTGGGCAAGTCACTTAACCCCAATTGCATTGCCTTCCCCCATCCAAAAAAAGCAGCAACAACAAAAAAGAAACTGAAAATTAATAACACATGCATATATAACACATAAAAAGGGGGCAAAATATGGTTAGTGGATGGGACACTGGACTCAGAGGGAGGAAAACTTGGATTCAAGTCCTGCTTTAGACCCATGACCCTGCTCAAACCATCTAACCTCTTAGAACCTCCAAGAAGCTCTCTCTAAGACCCTGCATTATATACAACAACATCATAGGACTAGTTATTTTTTAAGAAGGGTAGGATATAATTTAAGAAGGGTAGGATAAAATCTCTCTGGTAAGAATGTGTAGGATGGATTGGTGGTATCTGTACAAGCACAGAGAAGGGGTCAAAAGAAGAGATATTCTGGAGGCAAAACATCATTTAAAGCTTTTCCTAACCTGGCCCTTTCCTTCCTTTTCAGTCTTCTTACACTTTACTTCCCTCCATACATTCTATGATCCAGTCACCCTAATAGCTTGCTGTAGGAGGTGGCCCCTGAACTGGTCTTTGGAAGGCATCCTGGGATTTTGTAAGGCAAAGTAGAAGAAAGAGCCCATTCCAAACATGTGATACAGCTTGGGCAAAGACATTATATTCCTCCAAAGTGTTAATAATCCACTAGTTTCATAGAAATTCATTATCATTATTAGTGGCAATTGTGGTGATGATGATGATGATGATGATGATAAATAGCTGTCATTTAAATTGTGGTTTAGAGTTTGCAAAATGCTATTCATTTTTTACTCACTTTTCCTTTCCAGCAACCTTAATAAGGACACACTGCAAATACCTACATTTTCGAAGTGAGAAAGCTTGGACTTAAAGAAAATACGTGATGGGCTTCTTATTTCCAAAATAGTAAGTAGAAGAGTTATAACTGGACCCTAAGTCTTCTAATGGTAGATCTAAGATTTTCTCTACACTGGTGCAGGCTGTCCTCAACTCACACCTCGACAATTGCAATAACCTTTTGGGTGGTCTTCCTTTCTTAAGTTTCTCCCCATTTTTGTCCATTCTACATTCAAATGATCTTCATGAAGTCCAGGTCTGAGCATGCCATTCTCCTTCTCCCCACTCAATCAACTCTAGTGGCACCCTAATGCCTCCAGGAACAAATATAGAAATCCTTTGATTATCTCATAAGGTTCTCCACAACTCTGTCTCCTCCTACCTTTCTGATTCTTCTTATTTGGGCAACTAGGTGACTCAGTAAATAAAAGTTCTGGACTTGAAGTTATAAATACTCATCTTCATGAGTTCAGATCTGGCCTCAGAGACTTACCAGCTGTGTGACCCTGGGAAAGTCACTTAACTCTGTTTGCATCAGTATCTTCATCTGTAAAATGAAGCGGAGAAGGAAATGGAAAAGCACTCCAGTATCTTTGCCAAGAAAACCCCAAATAGGGGCGGCCAAGTAACACAGCGAGTAGGAGCACCGGCTCCAGTCTTGAGAAGACCTAGAGATCAAATCCCGGCCTCAGACACTCAGCACCACACCCAGAAATAGCTGGCCTTGTAACCTTGAGCAAGTTACTTAACCCTGATTGCTTAATTAAAAAAAAAAAAAAACCCAAATAGGAATCACAAATAGTCAGAAATACCTTAAAAAGGTCTGAGTGAATATTTTATACCCTCCCTTCCTCACCCCACCCCTCCCCCTGCCACATGCTCTGTGATCCAGTGAAACTGACTTCCTTTCAATTCCTCACACATGACACTTCATCTTTCAACTCCAAATATTTTCACTGTCTATCTTCTTCATCAGAAACTCTCTCACTCCTCACCCCTGCTTCCTAGTTTCCCTGACTCCTTTCAGGTCTCAGCTAAAGTTCCATCTTCTGTAAGAAGGCTTTCCTCCTTAATGATACCTCTGTTGATTGTCCTGTGAATATCTTATTTGTACAGTTGTGTACCTGTTTTAAGCTCCTTTAGAGCAGGGATTATCTTTTATTTTTCTTTGTATCCCCAGTGCTTAGCACACTGTCTGGCCCCATATCATAAATGCTAGCTGACTGACTAGCATTGTTGCCTCTTTAATACATCTTTTATTCAGGCTCTGGTTAGCTCACCAACTAATTGCACACCTTCCTAAGATTTTTATCATCAAGATTATGGCCATAAATATGTCACAGAGTCTGTCTCTTCCACAAACACACATTAAGTTCAAGATGGTTGATTTATTTTTATTTCATTTCTAAGTATCCAATTTGTCACAGAGTCAGAAGAATACATTAGACTGATTGGCTCTTTCAGTATGAAGACGTGCTGATTTGCTTGTTTTGCTTTCTTTTTTTATTTTTTAATTGTCTCTAGTCTTTACTCAGTAGGGCATTTCCCAATTCACTTGATGGTAGCTTTTCTCCCCTGTTTCTGGGAAGGAAGGAAGAAAGAAAGGAAGAAAAGAAGGAAGGAAGGAAAGAAGGAAGGAAGGAAGGAAGGGAAGAAGGGAGAAAGGAAGCAAGGAAGGAAAGGAGGGAGGAAGGAAGCTAAGCAGAAAGGGATAGAGGGAGGGAGAAAGGGATAGAAGGAGGAAGGAAGGAAGTGAAGAAGGAAAGGAGGAAGAAGGAAGAGAAGGAGGAAGGGATAGAGGAAGGGAGGGAGGAAAGAAGAAGGAATCAAACATTTATTAAGTGCTTACCATGTGGCTGGTATTGTGCTATATGACCATATATTCTGGATATCCTACTATAAGCACAATTTCAAGAAAAGAAAATGTAGCTTTAGAAATCAATACATATATATATATATGTATATATGTGTGTGTGTGCGCACACATTTGTACATTGGTATATATATATGCATATATATCCAAATATTCTACTTTTGGGCTTGAATCAGGATATTATTAGGGCATAAAAATTAATCTATGATTTCTGAGATAATCACTTTTCTCATATTAAATTTAAGGATGGTATAAGCATTTTAAAGGATTGTTAGGTGTCTCCCAGACAATATCTTTGATTTGACAGAGCTACAGTCTTGGAGTAAGTAGATTTGGCTTCAGATTCTGTCTCTGATGTTTCCTGGCCTCTGGCAAATCTCAGGCTCTCTGTGCCTCAGATTTATAATCTCTAAAATGAATATAACAATACCACTAGCATCCAAAGGGTGGATGTGAGAAGCAAAAATGTTAACGAGTGCAAAGTGTTCTCCAGTGCTGAATGTGCTATATAAATGGTTATTTTAAAATATGTATTTCTTACCTGTTCCCAAATACTTTTTTTGGGGGGGTGGGGTAAAGGTAGAGGTAAGAAAGACATTAAATTTTCCATCTTTCCTTTTCTTTTTATTAGCTTGCTCATATAATTTAATAAAAAGAGCACCTTTCCTTATCTTTAATGTGCCAAATATATTTAAAAACTTTTTTTTCGATTTCCCCCAATGCCTTCAAGTTGCATCTAATTTCCTTCTTTAGCTCATCTCATCATACTATGCTTTCATTATTTCCTTGTTCTCCCCCACGTAATCTGCCTTAACTTCCACCTTCTGTGGAATTCCCATTTATAATTCAGTTCTCTGATAGACCTATTCAAGCATTCCTTAGCATTTTTGTTCATAAGGTTTTTTCTCCCTTACACTCTCATGCTATTTCTTAAGGGAAAATGTCTTCACTGAAGTTTGCAGGTATATCTCCTTTCTATTAAAACACTTCAAATGATTTCCTAACCACTTGGGACTTTATTTTATTTTTTTTTCTTAATTTAATTTCTTTCTACCTGATCCTAGGATCTTGAACTCGGTTCTTGGGCTCTTTATTTAGAGCTGCCTCTGTTCCTTAATTGTATTTCTACTTTTTCCTGTTTGCACCAAAGTTGTGTGCCCTGGTTAACGAGTTTCATTAAATTTGTATAATTCAAACCAGTGCTTCAGCACTTTATGACCAGGTCTCTAGGCCAACAGGGAGGCTGTTTGGAAATGGCAAGTGGCCCCAGGGATCACTTAGTGAGAGAAATGAAAGGGCAGTAACAAACTGAGCACCTACTATGCTGGACCAGTGAACTAAGCTGATCATCTTGAGCATGTAGGTCAGAGGTTGTCAATTTAAAAAAATTCATTTAAACAACATTTCAATAACTCCAAGAATTTAAAGAATGTGGCTGTACCACTCCTTCCCTCAAAAATCTTTTGTGATGGCACATTAGATGGAGAGCTTTTGTTGTTGAGTCATTTTGTTGTTGAATTGTTGTCGAGTCATTTCAGTGACAATAACAACAGATTGTTGTTGAGCAATTTTAATCATGTACAACTCTTCATCACCCCATTTGGGATTTTCTTGGCAAAGAAACTGAAGCATTGTCACATCCTTCACAAGCTCATTTTATAGATGAGGAAACTGAGGCAAACAGGGTTAAGTTACTTGCCCAGAGTGACACAGTGTGTGAGGTCAGATTAGAACTCAAGAAGGTGAGTCTTCCTGACTTCAGGTCTGGCACTCTATGCACTATGGTACCACCTAGCTGATCCTAGAGTCTGAAAGATCTCATTTCAAATCCTGCTTTAAATATTTATTAATTGTCTGACCCTGGGCAAATTACCAAACCTCTGAGTCTCAGTTTCCATATCTATAAAGTGGGCATAGTAATACTTTCCTCATGGGGTTGTCATGAGGCTCAATGAAATTTTATACATACACACATCATTCATATAGTGCTTTAAGGGTTGTAAAGTTCTCTACACACATATGCATATATATATATATATAATGAGTGTGTATATGTATGTGTATCTCTATATATGCATCTTGGAATATTTTTTCTCCTCTAGATTAAATTTCTACTCATCCTTTAAAGATCAAGTCAACTGCCAGTAAACCATTTCAGCAGACGGGCTAGACCAGGGTAGGGTAGTGTCTACCCCAAGCATGGGAATATTTCCCCTGGTGGAAAGGGCAGATGAGAACAATTTGTTCCAATGGTCATGAAGGCAGCTGAAGCAGGTGCTGTGGAGTGCTTAGTGCTTGGTTATCATCAAAGACACCAAGGTCAACCACTGCATCCTGGGCCATCCCCAGTGATTCTGTCCTGCCACTGGACTGTGATGACTCTGGAGGAGAGAGCAATGCAGACAACTCCCTGCAACTCTGCCTCCCTTATGAGCTCATATTGGTCTGTTCAGTCATAGCAAGACATATTGCAACTTAACTTTAGTATAGTGATGTCATTTTGCTCCTCTTCCAGAATGCAGGACAACAGCCAACCACTTTATGCAGTTAAAAAACCCAAACCCATAATAGTTTGGTTCAAAGGTACAAAGGGTATTAGAGATGATTTAGTCTGACTCAACTCATTTTATTAATGAGGAAATTGAGATCCAGAGAAAATAAGTGACTTTCCCAAAGGTAAAACGGCACACCCAACACTAATGAGGTGAATTCAATTCAATTTAAGAAACATTTATGAATCAGTAACAGAATCCTGCCTGCCCAACTCCTAGTGCCCTTTCTATATCCCATGATGATTAAAAAAATTACCTGCACCCTCAAAAGTAAATTTAGTAAAAAATGATTCTGCTAGAAGATAATTTCTTGAAGCTAAGGCAATGTGTTCTTACTCTTTGATTTTCTTCCACAAAAGGTAAAAATGAGAATGATTTTCCTACCCAAATGATACTAAGTAATCCTGAAGCATTTTTTGCTATTTCTGTGACTCATATGATTCTCTTATTATGACTATATATGTTTGGATTTGTGGAATCTTGGTAGAAAGCACAGAAGACAGGTTTTCATTGGATGAGACATCATTTTGATCTTAAGGCCAAGATAAGTTCTCACATAAGTTTGGCATCCTATCTTTGGGCAGCTGAAGGGGAACCATTAATAGGAAATGGAAGGAAAGTTGACCACAAAAATTAGAGTACCAATTGGTGAACTAGATCAGGAGTAATTGAGAGACTTAAGAAAGGAGATGGTTCACTTTCTTCTTAGTCCTTTGGGAGCTGCTTGAAAACAGCACGAAATCTGACAGGTAGCAAAAGATTATATAACAAGTTTAAAAAATGAAGTAAAAAACAATTAAAAATAAAGAAGTTTAAAAGAAGAAAAGAAAAATAAATAGTAGAAAGAGAAAAGCATAGGGGAGTAAGTGAAAGTAGAAACAAAGAAGAGAAGAAAGGAAGAAAATGAATGCAAGTAAAAGCTTATTAAATGCTGACTGTCAAGCAGTGTGAAAAACACTAGAGGGGAGATAGCTTAAGCTCTAAAGTAGCTTCTGTTGTAATAGGGGGGCACAACAAAGAAAGGGGAGTAACAGCTAGTGAGGGGAGTATTATTTTAGAAAGTTACTGGGGTGGTAAACAGACTCTGAGAGGAGTAACTTAACATACCCTTTTCAGAAGCAGGTAATATTGATTTGATTATGGTTTTGGAACTAGACAGCAGGAGGCAGGGGAAAGATAGCAGCTATGGTATCTGGTCCTGGAAGCAAGGGAGCTGGCAAGAAGATAGCCTAGCAGGGAAGTAGGCAAAGTGGGAAAGAGAAAAGAAGCAGGCATAAAATAGAGTAGAAAGGAATAGGGCAGCTAGGTGGAACACTTATCCTGGAGTCAGAAAGATCTAAGTTCAAATTTGACCTCACATATGAACCCTAGCCAAGTCACTTAAGCTCTATTTGCCTCAGTTCCTCATCTGTAAAATGGGTACACACTTGAGAAAGAAATGGCTAACTACTCTAGTATCTTTGCCAACAAAACCCCCATGGACAAGTCCATGAGGCTATGTGGAGTTGGAAATAACTGAACAGCAACAAAAAGGAATGACAATGGCATACATTAATAATAATAACAGTGAATTAACACCACAGAAGGCTTTACACACATTTTCTTCTTGAGGAAGTGGTCAACAATATGGGAAGAATAAATGTGAAATAAATAAAAAGGGGAAAGATATTCGAAAGGAAATAGGTGGAGACAAATCTGGTGGAAAGTTAGAAAGGGTGCAGAAAGGGGGAGCAGTGAACAAAGGAAGGGATTAATTTATGATTCTTTCATTTAATGGGGGTGTGGGTGGTAAAATTCCTAGCTTAATTTGCTGATTTTCAAAGTGGAAAATTGTAATCCATATAAATCCATATAACAAAGAATATAAATAAAAACTAAATCCAAGTGAAAAAAAGAGAGAAATTAATTCATAGAGGATCCTAAATAATAAGAATGCATATTAACAATGCATCATTATAAAGGTATCTAACACAAGGACTAAATGAATAGCCCTATAATTATGAGGATAATTAACAATAAATGTCTTTGGCAAAATTTGGGCTATGAAGTAATTGCAATGAATTTAAACTGTAGGGCAGGTTTTGAAAAATCCCAACTAGCATCTGCACAATAGTGAAAGCCATTTGCTGTTGAATGAGACATTTTCATTGCACTAATTGTTATGCATGATGGGAAGCTTAGTCTACTGGAAACTGCATTTGGCTGGGAGATCCAAGCTCTAATCTTTCAGTTCCTAGAGTTCCCTCTCCTTAAATAGTCTTCTATTTCCTTATCTGTGTAAATACTCCAACTCTCACCTCCCCATTCAACCTGCTCACTCCAGACTACAAACCCTTTGAAGACAGGGACTCCCTCCCTCCCCCTGACCCATATTAAAATTTGTAACTAGCTACATTCATTCCACTCTTGGCCTTGTTCTAGGCTTTTGGCATCCAATTCATGTTGTCTTGTCCTGTATCTTCCCTCAATGGTTGGGGCCTCTTCACCCTGGAAAATCCAACTACTAGGAAGTGTGTTCTCAACCTGTACTATCCCTCTGTGAGGCTATGTCTTGTCTGCCATAGGTGAGTTCCTTCTGGAACACCCACTTTGTGTAAAGGCCAGTCTTCGTTCTCCTTTCAGTCCACTTCCTGGCTGCTGGACTTCAGGACCATGCTCCCTACACCAAGTACCCCTCTTCCCTCTTTTCAGCTCTCCCTTCTGTACTGTCTTTCCCCATCACAATGTAAGCTCCTTGAGTTCAGGAATTGTCTTATATAGTCTTATATATATATTTTACCAAGTGTAAGCTTAGCACAGTGCCTGGTACATAATAGTAAGCCATTAGTGATTTACTTGTTTCTTTCCCTCATTACTAGTAGAGCCAAGTAGATATTTAATAAGTATGTGTTGAGTCAAATTCAATCCTGGCTCTCTAATTAGCCATAACCTTATGTACCTTATGTGCCTCAGTTTCCTAAGGAATGATACCTATATATACCACCAATGGTCCTATATATACCACCAATCAACCATTCAATCAACTGGAAAGCATTTAATGACAACTATGTATCAGATTCTGTGCTAAACCCTTGATATGGGATTACAAAGAATGAAGTAATCCCCACTAAAAAGGAGTTTACATTTTTAGGATTCATAGTCATGAAATTAGGTAATACGCTGGAAATCTTTCAGCCATCTTACTCTTACTTTACCATAGCCTAGTACTAAAGAAGTAAAATTAAAATTTTAAACTCTTTTATTGGCCCAGAATATAAGGTATTGTATACCACTATAGTTGGAAAACCGACTATAGCAAACTATATTAAACAAGATGTCTAAACACTATTCAATGTTACATTTGAATTTCTCTTTAAATGAACTATTAGGCATTCTTGCATTATTCTATATCTTTGTATATTTCTTAATAAAAACCAGTAACAGTTAAGGGTTGCAAAGTGCTTTCCATATATTGTTTCATTCGATCTTCACAATAACCCTGTAAGTAGATGCTAAATTATTTTACTGTACAGAGTAGAAAACAGAGTGAGAGAGGGTTGCCCAGGATCATATAGATATTTTTTGAGATGAATAATTGTGCCTAGTCATTTTGTACCTTCTCCCACCCCAACCACCATCCTCCACCATCCTGTACTTGGAAGTTGTCTTTAAAAAAATAAAATGTAAAGTTTCATTTTATCCCCATAAAATACTCGATGTTCTAATTTTAGGATTTTTTGGACCTCTCAGTCATTAAGTATTTTAAGTATGCCTTACTTTGTATCCTCTGAAAACCCCCAAACACCATCCAAAATATACAAATCACTTGTCAAAATGTTAAACAAAATAGGGTCAAGCACAGATCCGGAGGACATTTGGCCTTCAAGAAGAAAACAAACTACAAATAATGGAGTTGCCCATTCAGCTATCTCCAAATATATCAAACTTTACCACCATCCATCTTTTCCAGAATACTTGAAAGACTTTATCAAACATTTTCTAAAACGTAAGTAAAACAGGTGGCATAGTAGTTAGAGCTCTGGCCTGGAATTAGGAAGACTCATTTTCACAAATTCAAATCCAGCCACAGACACTAGCTATGTGACCCTGAGTAAGTCACTTAACCCTGTTTTCCTCAGTTTCATCATCTGTAAAATGATCTGGAGAAGGACATGGCAAACTACTCCAGTATTTTTGCTAAGAAAATCCCAAATGAGGTCAAAAAGAGCTGGACACAATTGATAGAACCAAACAACAGCAAAGTAAACTATCTATAATGCATGTAGGGAATATTTTAATAACTTGAGTTTGATGATAAGTTTTTAGATAACTTAATTGACCTGATACTGCCTGACATTTACAGTATTACTTCATTAAAATATTTCACTATGAAGCCTGATTTTTTCCTGTTTTCCTTGTATAACTCCAACTTTCTGAACTTATGGTATAGAGTCAGGCATTGTAACTATTACAATCCTATTGAAATCCAAATGTTATGTTTGCAATTCAAATTCAAACATTTTCTGAATTGTTGACTTATAACTAGCTAAAAGCAGTTGGAGTTATATTTGAAATGATTGTCAATAATTTTAAGTTAAAGCACTAGTCTGGTATCAGAAATAGAAGGGGAACATGTTTAGAAAGAAGATCAGCTAACAGGTCAAAAATATATATGAGGACAAAGGGAGACATACCAAAGCAAGAGACACTTTGAAGACATATTAAACTCAATAAATGTGTTGGAAGTCAAACACAGATTGATCATTTAAAGAAATTTGGATGGTGCTTTCAGTGTCTGTTTTAATAGTAAAATTTCCATCCCAGATGGAATGATTTCAGCCATCCTACTCTGACTTTACCATAACATATGGCTATAGGAAGCTGCAATTCATTTAATTTCAGTTAGTAAGTAAGTATGTGTTAATCTCCTACTATGTGCCAGACACTATGGCAGAACCTGGGGTGTACAATGACAAAAAGTATATAATTCTTGCCCTCAGGAACATTGCATTTTATCATAGAATAAGATAAGCTGCCAATCTCAATATCTAAAAGTGTCCAACATATCCAATAAAATATTATGACATTTATGGTATATATCCCCAATTTTTAAAATGTACGCTGTTTAATATAACATTCTGGATCAAGGTTGGCAACTATGACACATTTGTAAGAAAAACATGGTGGTGCCATGAGGTCAGTATTCTACATTGCCTGCTTAGTATTTATCTATTCAGATCCCTCTCTGCATTCTAGGGCCCTCCCCCAATCCTATTATCTCAGAGAACCAAGTTCTCTTAAGTTAATTTCTGCCAATCCAATGGTTGAAACAGGATCTCAACATGTTCAAAAACCAACCCATGGATGCAGTCATCAGAAAATCAACATTTGTACCATACTTTGCTCTCCTTTGGATGATATTCCTTCAAATTCTTGAATATACCCACCATTGTCCCCACCAAGTCTTGTCTTCTCTAGGTTAAATATCTTTCATTTCTTAAAGCATTCCTCATACAGCATAAGCCTGAAGTCCCTTACTAATCTAAACACTCCTTTCACAATGTCCTTCAGCTTAATGCTTTTCCTAAAATGTGTCCTACAGAAAGGAACATCATATTACAAAGAAATCTGAGAGCCATAGTAATTCTGATATGGATATAAGAGGCAGAGAATTTAATTAAAATGACAACTATCAATCAATCAATAAAAATTTATTGTGTCTACTATGTGCTTGGCACTGTGATAAGCACTTGGGATACCAAAAGACAATCTCTGACCTCAATAAGCTTACAATCTAATGGAGAAGACAAAGTGCAAACAAATATATACGAGGCAAGCTACATAAAGGATATATAGAAAATAACTAATAGAGAGAAGGCACTCTTAAGAGGGGTTTGGGAGAGTTTACCGTAGCTGCTGAGGTTTTGGTTGGGGCTTAAAGGACATCAGTAGATGGAAAGAAAAAGGGAGAGTATTCCAGGTATAGAGGAAAGCCAGAGAGAATGCCTGGAACTGAGAGATGGAGGGTCTTGTTTCTGGAACAGCCTGTAGGCCAGTGTTGCTAGTCCAAAGAGTAACTTCTTTTAAAAAAATTCAACTATGCTAACAAAATGCCTTAAGATTGTAAAACTTCATCTCATGTTTTCCTGCCAAATTGCAAAAATTTAAAGAGTTTTTCACATGTTGGAATGGTTTTCCAGGAGGTAACGTACTCCGTTACCTCTCTCAGAGTGTCCTCATTAGTGTGATACTTGGCAAATATTGAGCTCTTAATAAAACCTTATCGAATGTTCCCTTAGCTGCTTCCTCATTTACTCTAAAACAAGGAAGTATAACCTGATTCTTGGGGTCTCAAAGGATATCTACAAGTGTATTCATTCCTACTTCTGCAACATTTTCTACAGCTTTTTTTTGAGGGCAAATTGGGGTTAAGTGACTTGCCCAAAGTCACACAGTTAAGTAAGTATGTCAAGTGTCTGAGACCGATTTGAACTCAGGTCCTTCTGACTCCAGGGCCAGTGCTCTATTCACTGTACCACCTAGCCACCCCTGTTTCTGAAACATCTTAAAGAAGATCTTGAAAAAGATCAAAGATGGAGAAAAAGGCCATCATCCATGCTTGGTATGGTCTACCTTCGCATGAGTACAACATCTTCCAAGGCTCAGCTTAGGTGCTCCCTCCTTGACCTTCTCTGACTTTCTCATCCCTATCCCAACTGAAAGTTAATTTTTCATCTCAAATCTTCTTATAATACTTTGCTTGGCTCTATATTTCCCTTTTACTCCCCTTCTCCGTTGTTGTATCATTACAGTTGTGTTCAACTCCTTGTGACTCCTTTTTGGGGTTTGCCTTCTCCAGCTCATTTTACAGATGAGGAAACTGAGGCAAACAGAACTAAGTCACTTGCCCAGTGTTACACAGTTTGTAAGTGTCTGAGGCACAATTTGCACTCAGGAAGATGAATTTTCCTGACTCCAGGCCTGGAGCTCTATCCATCTAGCTGCCCGTAGGGTATCATATGTTACATTGAAAGCTCTTTAAAGGTGAATGGAGCTGTTGGTTTTTATCTTTGCATGTCAAGTGCATAGCACTCTGCTTTGGGTAGAACAGATTTTCAATAAACGTTTACATCAAATTAAAGAATATTTCCAGATTTCTTAAAGTCAAAATCCTCTTGAAGCTGTCTATAGATCTTTGATTCGAAGATATCCTCATTTTTTAGAAAGGTGAAACCCAGTGTGTTTCAGAGGTAAATTAGAGGACATTCCATGGTCTCTCCCACTTCTGAATTTATACTTATCACTTTCTATAACCAGTTCTCTTTTGTCCCCTTAATTTTATTTTATGAATCACATCATTTACCATATGCCATGCTATAACACTGATGTATAGATGAAGTAAATGCAGCCACAATTTCTGACATTTTAAGGTTATTCAATGCTATTTTCACATTGATGCTCATGCATTAAGACAAGATAGCTCTCACTGAAAATTTTTCCTTTTCTTTTGCCATTTCTAGCCAGGTTCAACATAGTGAAGGATCTCAGTTGCCCCGCTAGAATCTGGATTTTATGAGTTTGAAAGTCTACCTTTTTTTTCTTGCCAAAGTACTTTATTTGATGCAATTGTTCCAAGAAGTTTGCTTTTGCTTTAAATGTATATTTTAAGAAATTTGATAGGAGACTGAATGAGTGGATTGGTTTCATGGAAGACGTGAAAAATCTTAACAGAGAGAAGAAAAATAAGGGGTTCTAATTTTTGGTGTTAAACTATTTTTCTAAATTTAACTTTATTAAGTTCACTCCATACATTTGATTTTCTAAGGTTCCAAGATTTTTTTTGTATTCATCATTGTTATTGTTCAGGCCTTTTCAGTCATGTCCAAGTCTTTGTGACCCTATTTGGGGTTTTCTTGGCACATATTCATTATGTTAAATAACAAATATGTGTCAGTGATTCCAAGAAGTCCAAGTACAGAAACTCTTTTAAAGATATTTCTTGACAGTAATTTATTGGGTGAGGCCATCCTTCACCTTCAAGACCACCACCACACAGGTTCAATGATAGGCTTACAACTAACCCTCAAATTCAAAAGGGAACAATGTCAAAGGAAAAATATCCACAAACCCTCAATTTGGCATGAATGCTAGATGACTGTAAATTTATGGTCATTTGATGATGTCATTATTGTATACTTATAATGAAATGGAGAGTGAGATCAAAAGGTAAGGAGAAGTCAGAATATTTACAAAAGTTGGGAGATTTGGTAATGGCATAGAACAATATTCAAATTGAGCTTTAGTTTTCTGTAGGCACAGTAGATAGAGTGCTGTGCATGAAGTCAGGAAGATGCTGAGTTCAAATCCTATCTCTAATACTTACTAGTTCTGTGACTGTGGGCAAGTCACTTACCCTCTATGTTCCTTGGACAATTCCCTAGATAAACCCCAAGTCCTAGTTTAGCTGAAATTTATGTTGGTAGGACAAATTCCCAAAGCTGAGGAAATTACAGATCCTTGAAATTTCATACCGAGTGAGAAAACTTGTAGGAAATGGGGAGGAATAAATATATTACAATCTCGCTCCCAAAAAGAAACCTAAAACAAATTAAGGGTCATTTAAAATAAGTGGATAAACAAAAATTTTTTATTGACCCTTTTCTTTGCCAGGAACATCTCAGTAAATATTGATTTTGTATCATTTTTCATAACACTTTCAATCTGAATTTTAGATGTGAATGTTATATAGGGGAATGCACCGGATCTGTTGCTTCATTTATAGCTAAGTCCAATGTAAGGAAGCTCTCTAGCGATGTTGACTGGTACCCGTTCTGCCACTGATAGTCACAGAGACTTTTCTTGAGTGCAATGAAGGGTAAAGTATCTTGCACAGAGTCACACAGTCCATGTGTATATTGAGCCCAAGTTTATCTACCTCAGAGGTTGACTCTGTCCATTTTGCCACACTAGTTTTTAATATGAAGTATTATATCACAAATTAAATATTTTGATTTATTATACTAACTCCCCATATCTATCTAATCATAGCTATTTATGTCTGTCTCACTTTGTATCTCTCTCTCATCTGTTATGTATCTATTATCTGTCATCTATCTTATCTCTTTCTTTAGTTATCTGCCTGTTATCTATCTGTCTGTCATCTCTCTTATCCATTCATTCATCCATATCCCTCTCTCATCTGTTATGTATCTCTTTATTATCTATCTGTCTGTCTATCATCTCTATCTATCTGTCTGTCTGTCTGTCTGTCCGTCCGTCCGTCTGTCTGTCTATCTATCTATCTACAACTTCAAAATGTCTCAAAAATTAATGTTTTTTTTTTTTTTTTAGGTCAGAGCCTCTCATAGTTCAGCAAGTCTGGTAAAGCCTATGGGACCTGTTCAGAATATTTTTATATACATAAAATAAAATACATGGGATTACAAAAGGAACCAATTATACTGAAATACAGTTAAGATAAATATGTGCATGTGTATCTATTTATGTATTTATATGAAAGTTCATGGACCCTAGGTTAAGATCTCCTGTTCTAGACATATGCTGACAAAATTATTCATCTAGTCACACATAGGAAGCAGGTTTATAAAGACTATAGGGGCAGAAATAAAATGGAATTTATAACAAAAATGAGTTAAGCAAGCATCAGGAAAAGGATGAGACACTCAAGTAAGAAAGGACCACCTTCTGTAAACTGAGTTTATAGAATAATAGTGTCTGGTCCTACACAGAAGTTTTGGGGAAAACTCACTAATGAGGAAAAAGATCCCTCCTTTTCTTCTTCAAAAAGCAGTGAGCATTAGACAGCTGGGTGGGGCATAGAACACTAGACCTGGAGGTAGGAAGACCTAAGTTGAAATTCAAAGTTCTCACTCTCAGTTTCATCTTCTATAAAATGACCTTAATAAAAGCATTTACCTCACATTTTTTTTTGTAAAGATCAAACGGGGCATATGTAATGCAGTTAGTCAGTAAACATTTATTAAGTGCCTACTATAAGCAAAAAGATCTGGAATTTTGTCCTGGAGAGCTCTTACTTGCTATGTGATCTCAGCTAAGTAACTTAACCTCACCAATTCTTAGTTTCCTTAACAATAAAATGGGGATAATAGTTCCTGTCATACTTTCTTATAGCACTATTGTAAAGAAAATGGTTTATACTCTAGAAGGAACTATGCTAATATGAGCTATTTTGGATAAAATATAACCTACATAAACAGTCTATAAACTGGAAAAGAGTAACATGTTACAAACATATGTTGACATGGAGGAAAGTGAGGTTATGATTCACAAATGGGCAGGTGCCCAACATGAGCATTTGGCATTCACTTGGTATTTGCTCAGTGTAAATGAACAAACCCTCTTCCTGCTTTATTAACCAGAATTTACAATCCAATATAAATTTCATAATTGGGAATCAATTTATTAAGCTTTGATGGTCATTTCAGAAGTCAACCAGGCTCCCCAAGAAAGTAGCAGGTCTTCCTCATTGGTTAAAAACACAGCATTTAAGCAAAGGCTAGATGGTCATACTTCTTTATTTACTTGGCAACACCTCCATTAAACTGAGCGTCTTGAAGTGTAGGGACTTTTTGCATTTTTTTTTTGTCCCTGGTGTTTAGCACAGTGCCTAGAACATAGTAAATGCTTAACAAATGCTTATTGGTGGACTGAGGACCACTTGTTGGGTATGATGCTGAGGACAAGAGTTAAACTAGATGGATTCTGAGGTCTCCTTCCACAATGAAATTTTCTGATTCTACTTTTTAATAAAATGACAAAAAGATAGAATTTATATTTACAAAAGTGAGATTGGAATAGTTTTAATTCCACTAAAGGACTACTCCCTAAGAGACTTAACCTGAAAAAATTAAGGTGTCTTTTTTTTTCAAAATGTGCTATCTTGTATTTATCAATTCTAAATTGCATTCTGGCTTAAAAGGATAACCCAATATTTTAGATTCCCTTTGAATTATTTTTTGCCCTATTTTTCAATGTTTTGACATTTTCACCCAATTTGGTGTAACCCAAGAATTACACAAACATATTCTCTACTAAATTATTTGGGTCAATCATTAAAAACTAACGTAGGCTAACAACAAAACCCACAAGCAAATCCAATGGGACATTACTGTATACTTCCATTTAGACTTGAAGGAGGCTATATGGCATGGTCACTGAAGTGCTGAACTGATAGTTAAGAAGTCCCTGCTTCAAATCCCACTTCTGACTCTTGCTAGCTATGCAACCATGAGCATATATGTCATTTATCCCCTGATCCCCAGTTTCTTCATCTGTAAAATGAATATAATAATACCTATAGCATACACCTTATAGGTTTGTTATGATGTTCAAGTGGGATGATGACTCCAAAGCATTTTGAAGACTTCAGAGTGCTATATAACTGTTATTACTATTATTAATCTTTTTCACTTGTTAATCCAGATTAGATACTTATTTGGATTGTACTATCTAAATTTACCAAGAAAAATAGGATTGAAATTCAATTCAGAATTACTCTTTACTTCATCACCATAAAAGAATTTACAGTTGCTGTGATTTAACTTTTTAAAAGTTTTGAAAATAACCTATTGGCAGAAAAATAACTGCTTCCTGATGGAAACTTTCAGAAACATTTTTCTACAAATAAACCAGTTTCAAAAATTGAAATCTAAAGTACATCTGATAGGCCATACTCCTCCACATCCTGGTGTATAACAAAATTGCTGCAATGAACATAACATTAGTTGAACAAACATAAAGCTATAATCAAGCATCTGCTTGTCTGCTCTGCGCTCCATATGCACCAGAGTACTGTTCTAATTTCTTTGGTATTCTCAATGGGTTTCTCTGACTATATGCCTAGAATTAATCTTCAGAAGCCACCCTCCATATGGCATAAGAAAAGTTAACATTGGAACCTTTATGACACGGAGGACACACAGCTCTCTTTTAAAGAAATAATAATAGGCCATACACATGCAACAACAAGAACAAAAATCTTTGCCTCTGTTTAATGTAAACACAATTCATCATCAGATGTCTTAGTTGAATTCCAGAATGAATAATGCTGAAAGATTATCTCTTCCCCAGTCTACTTTATCAAATACTAATATTATTCAGTCACAGAGGCCTGTAATGGATACGGTCCTGTGTTTGGGTTCAAAAGACCTGGATTCAACTCCTGCCACTGATGCTTTAGATCTAAATGACCCTGGACAAGTCATTTAATTTGGCTGTACCTCAGATATTTCCTTAGGAATTATTTACTAAATCACTGGTTTAGTCTAATCAGGATTTGCACTGATGTCGCACTGGGAGTGCCCTATGATGAAAAAATTTCAAGTCCACATAGATCTTTGAAGTGTTTGTTTAAATATCATTCAGATTGTATTTTAGCATAAACACATTCTGGAGATGTAGGAATATGTTTTCTGTAGTGTACAGTAAATGCAGAAAGCAACTCACTAACTATGGTTTTGATTTTGACTCTCAGATTTTATGTACACATGGAAAATGGATATATAAATGTTGACCAGGTAATTATAGTGTAGACAATCAATCTGGTTATGCAGGTCAAACATTTTCTAGTCCTTAGTTTCTTATGAATAAATGAAGGATTTGGAATAGATGTTCTTAATTATTATAGCATTATATGGTATATTAATTCAAATACTCTCTTTTTATGTATTTAAAAATTCTTTAAAATGGATCTTAAATACTAGACAACAAATAGAAAACATGAAATCTTAATAAGTCCCTTTCTCCATATCTAATTTCACAATGATCCTACTAATTCACTATATAAATTCAAAATTTCTGTAAGAATATTTTTCTAAACATTATACTATGTATTTTCAATGCCAATGTTATTTCAAATGAAAATAAATCCATCTTAGAATAGAGTGACTCAACTAAGCTTGATGCTAATTATATGATACTACTCATCAGACAATGAACAGGGATTATTCAACTTCCATGTTCTACAGCAAAATGGTGGCTTCCTTCCTCATGGTGATTACAACTATGATTAATTGCAGGGTTCAAGGTGAAGGAATAATATGGTTCCAGGCATGTATGGTTTCCTTTAACCTAGTCAAGACACAGTGCCAGATATTTCAATTAACGCTCACCAAGGTCACAAAATCAATTTCTTATCAGCCAAAAACACTCATACTGTAAATTTTATTTTCAAACTATAATCTCTAAATTAAATCTATGTCCCTAAAAAATACAGTGCAGAAACTCAGTCTTCAGGTTTTCTCCCTGATAGCATTTTCACAAATGGCACAAGGCTTTGTGCTCTATATTTAGAATATGATGTTTGGTTAGATTCTGATCTTGCTAGAGAAGGTCATTATCTCTCTCCATGGCAAGTAAAGGCCCAAAGTGTTAATTTCCTCCTTAAAGTGCTTTGTATATTGAAGATTTGACCAATTTTTGACATTTCTGTCTTTTAGGCAATACAGTTGGAGAAGTTTAAACAATAATATATAAAAAATTTGGGCAAAATGATGCCAGCTAGACTTCTGTATGTAATATAAGGATATATTAGAGCATAAACACATACATACACATACACACACATACAGACAGAGGAAAATCCATGGTTGAAATAGAAAATAGCATCCAATTTCATTAAATATAATGTACTAGAACCTATCAGTAATGAAGTCAGTCTGACCAATAGCACTCAAGTTATTGACATTTATCTAAAGATATCATCTCCCGTTACACTTCTCTGCAACATTCTTCTTCATATTCTAATTCCTTCGAATAGGACATTTTCTACTAGTTTCTTTCTCAGACCTCACAAATATAAGCATAACAATGATGATTTAAAACCCAAGACCTTTACAATTCACTCTATGGCAAAGATCTAGATATGAAGGTACTGCAACCAGTAATCTATCCTAATAACCTTGCACAACAATGTTTTATTATTTAGTGAAGTAGACCTTCCTTACTGAAAACAAATGACATTTTTATTTTATAAAAACCTTTCCAAAGTTTACTGTTAAATTTCAGATATATTTGTACAACTACAAAATCCATTTTGTGCAATACTCTTTCATATTTCTGCCTAACAAATTAGACAAATCTATTTGTTACTCCTGGGCCATGGGACCAATTTGATGTTTGATACAGGAACACAGGATATAAAATCATATCTCTGGCAGACAGAAAGTGGAACATTATCTGAGATAATATATTAACAGCTTCTTAAGTGAATTTTCCTACATCCTCCAAACATGTAATCTGTTGGTAGATTTCAGAGTCACTGAAAAAGATGAAAAGGAATTTTCCTAGAGAAAGGAAGTTAGTAACACTTGGCAAGGGTTAAAACACATTTTTTAATTAAACAAATACGTCTCCCTATATGAATAATCAACTAGACCTTCAGAAACCCTCTTGTGGCTGGGGGGGTGGGGTTTGGATTTTTTCAACAATACCCTTCACATGTTTAGTTGTATTCAGATGCTAATAATAGTCCTTTCAAAGACATAAAGAAAAAAATCCATTCCTTCCTGACTCATGCTTAGAGCAGGTTAAGAAAAAATGTGGAATTTGGTGAGCCAAATGTCCCTCAAATAGTGTACATTCAGGCACAAAGACACTTCAAATGAGTGAGAGCAACATGAAGTCCCATGAAAATATACCTTAGGTTAGGAATAATATTTAAAAAGGTCAACCCAAGGAGAACATGATTTTTGTAACAAAGAGACTAAAACTGAAGGAAGCCAGGCAAAGATGTGTCCATGTTCCACCATCACAGAGCAATTTCTATGAGGGGATGAGAGGACTGTGATGTAGTGGATAGAACCCTGAACTTGAAGTCAACAAGACCTGGGATGCAATACCATCTCAGACACTTACTAGCTGTGTGATCCTTCCCAGGAAGTTTTTTTTTTTTTAAGCAATCGGGGTTAAGTAACTTGCTCAAGGTTACATGGCCAGTTATTTCTGGGTGTGGTGCTAAGTGTCTGAGCCCAGATTTGAACGCCAGGTCATCCCAACACTGGAGCTGGTGCTCTTACTTGCTGTGCTACCTGGCCGCCCCTCCCCAGGCAGTTTCTTAAAGCTTTCTGGTGCTTATTTTATTTTTCTATGTAAGAACAATGGAGTTGGACTCCATGACCACTAAGGTTCCATCCAACTCAGAATGTATGACCTTATAGGTAGAACTGCAAAGGGAGCACTGAGTTTAGAAATCACATCAGAAACTAAGATGTGAGCACTGGAGTGGTGCATGTTAGATAGAGAGCTGACCTTGATGTCAGGAAGATTTGGTTTTCAATCCCACCCTGATACTGGCTCTAAACCACATCACTCAATCTCATCTATAAAATAGGGATAACAATATGGAGTTCATAGTGGTCCTTGGTTTTCTAAGCAGTCTTATGATGGTCACATGAGGTCCAATTTAATTCAAGAAGAATACAGTAAACATATACTATGTATAAGGCTTTGGGGGATATAAGGACAAAACAGTAAATGGGTCCTACCCTTCAAGAGCTTATGTTTTCTATTATAAGGAGATTCTTTCTCATAAGCAGATTAGCCTAGATGGCTTCGAAGGTCCTTTCCAAATCTGAGGTTCTAATTCTCATTTTGGTCATCTAATTTTTTCTTTCTTAAAAACTTCCATTAAGTGTGAACCTGATGAATCTGGAGGTAGCTCATTCTATCTAAGCATGGCTCCCATGGTTGGGCAGCTAGTTGGCACAATGGACAGAGTGCTGGACTTGGAGTCAGGAAAACTCATCTTACTGGATTCAGGCACTTACTAGTTGTGTGATCCTGTCAGTCCCTAACCCTGTTTGCCTCAGTTTCCTCATCAGCAAAATGAGCTGGAAAAAGAAATGCAAACCTCTGCAGTATCTTTGCCAAGAAAACCCCAAAGGGGCTCATGAAGAGTTGGATGTGAGTGAAAGGACTGTGTGTGTATGCAATACATAAATAAATATATATGTGTGTATACGTGTGTATATATATATATATATATATACATATATGTTTGTAAATATGAGTTTTTTTTTTTTTACAACTGATCCTTGTATGATGAATTTTCTTTCTTTCTTTTTTTGCTTTTTGGAGGGAAATTGGGATTAAGTGACTTGCTCAGGGTCACACGGCTAGTTTTTGTGTTAAGTGTCTGAGGCCAGATACAAACCCAGGTTCTCCTGACTCCAGGGCCAGTGCTCTATTCACTGCACCACCTAGCTGCTCCTATGATGAATTTTATAATCCTCTTACCATTAAAAGAGGTGGTCCTCTTCTGTGTACACACTCACACTGACATACAAAATTAGCCTATTATTC
Source organism: Petaurus breviceps papuanus (assembly GCF_028583685.1). Taxonomy (NCBI): domain Eukaryota; kingdom Metazoa; phylum Chordata; class Mammalia; order Diprotodontia; family Petauridae; genus Petaurus; species Petaurus breviceps. The sequence continues at coordinate 13,069,842 of NW_027185876.1, read as the reverse complement.
CAGATGTGGTCTGATCAAGGTAGAGTAAAGCCAGCCATGCAACAGGCTTTTTAAAAAACTTGAATGTAACAATTTATTTGGCAAATTTACATGTAAATTAATTTACAAAAGAAAAGTTACAGACAAACGTAGCTTTCAGTGCAGCTTCAAATATTTTATGGACAGGAAAGAGTCTGTGAGAATTTGGAATGATAATATTGAATGGCACATGCATCATTTTCCTTTGTGTGATTTTGTTTTCTGCTCCTCCCTAGGGGGAGGAAGGGAGAAGAGTAAAAGAAAATGTCAGTGTCAATGAAAATAAAGCCATGTGAATAAAAACTCTTTTAGAGAATCAGAGGAATTTAAAATTGGAGATAAGTAAACATCCCGAAGTCAGCAGTAGTTGGCCTGGAAGGTGCAACATTTAAAGACCAAATATGAAGAGAGAGTCCTTAAATCTTAATTGTTACTCTCCTGGCTGTCAAAAAAATTTCGCTTCCACTTTGCTACCTTTAGACCCATGATATCCTAAACCCAGGAGTTATTTCCCCTACTGTGAAAGAGGGACCAATGTTGATTTCTTTCTTAGTCCATTGAGGGGACTAAAAATTTTGTAAATGTTCCAAATATTGACCCAGAAGCCTGGAACAATTTAGCAAATTGATGAAAGGATATTCAGCCTCTGTTGGCAAATCTCCTGGATTCAAATCCTATGTTAGACAGTAATTGTGTGACCTTGAGTAACTCATTTTAGTCCTCTGGGCTCAGTTTCCTCATCTGTAAAAATGTAGGGGAGGAGGGTGGATTAGAAGGTTTCTAAAATCCCTCCCAATTCTAAATCTGGGATTTAGATCCCAAAGTGGTCTCTTCCCCTTTTTTATTGGTCTAATAGTTAATATTTCTTGTCTTTCATCAAGCCTAACTGTGCCTCTCTGTAATCTCCACACATAGCTTCTAGTTCTGTGCTTTGGGACCAAATAGATGAGATTTAACTCCCTTTCACTATGATCATGTACCCTACGAGGCTTCTCTTCTTCACGCTAAGGGTTCATAGTTTTTTTTTTCAACTGATCATTCTACAATGAATTTTCTAATTCTCTTACCATCAAAAGAGGTGATCCTCTTCTGTGCACATGTCAAAAACTGACACACAAAACTGACCTATTATTCCAGATGTGGTCTGATCAGTCATGCATCTGGGTCACTTATATTAACTTATGTTCTCTGTTAGCACTTTTAAAAACTCATTCATTTTCACATTTTCTGTTGCATTATGATTAATTTTTTACAATCTGATTTTGTCCCTCCTGGAATTGTAAGATCCTTGAAGGAAGGAACTTCATCAGATTAATATGTTTTTATCTTGCTCTATGAGCCACCCAGTTCTTTTGAAGTTAATAGACACTCAAAACACACTTTATGAAATGAGCTGAATTATCCTGGGTTCAAATCATACTTCAGACACATACTAATTGTGTAACTACAGGCATGCAATTAAACCTCTCCATTTCCTCATCCCTAAAGTGAAGGATAGTAATATTTTATTAATTAGCCCAAGGATTGTTGTGAGTTGAGAAGGGAATGTTTGGTCCTCTGAGCTACAAATGCCAAGATGCCAGTCAGTTCTCATTTAATTTCTAATTTTTAATTTTAAAATTCAGAAAGTACCTCACAAACCTTAAGGGACCATACAACTCTGAGTGATTACTATTATCATCCCTACACTTACATATAATTTAGAATAAGACCAGTAAATCCACAGCTATCATTTATGTGTGCAGAAATTAAATGAAATATACAAAATGGCTAAAGACTTCATTTTTGCCAAAGGCTTGATCTTCTGACACCAAACCTTTTATTTCACGATCCCTATAAGTAATAAATCAGCACTAATAAAATTATTTATATGTCAACTAATTGAAGAGATCATTGGTAGATATTGTAGCAAATAAAAAATTTCAATAATGACTTTTTTTTAGAAAAGATATAGTCCCTGACTATAGGTTATAACCTAGGAGGGATAAAAGGCACATAAATGACTATAATATGAAATAATCCAAAGGTGAGTGAAAAAGAGAGGTAAAATAAAACTTTCATGTGATCCTGGAGGGAGAAAATCTGTCACTCATTGGTGGTGGTGATCAAGGAAGTGTGAATGACACATGCACATCCACCCTCCTCCCCTTCATTTTTGCAGATGAGGAAACCTAGCCCAGAGGAATTAAGTGAGTTATTCAGGGTCACAAAATTAGTGTCTAACATAGGATTTGAATCCAGGAGATTTGCCAGTAGAGGTTGAATGTTCTTTCATCAATTTGCTAAATTATTCCAGCCTTCTGGGTCAAAATATGGAAAATATTTTTAATCCCCCCAGTGGACTAAGGAAGAAATCAACCTTGGTCCCTCTTTCACAGTAGGAGCCACCCATAGGCGTGAAGGTGATCAGGGGAGACTTGATGAAGAAGATAATATGGAAAATGCATATTAAAATTGTATGATTTGTGGAATTGAATATTGTAAAGCTGTAACAACCAATCTTGTCCCCAAGTAACATATATTAAAAGGTACCTTCTCTTGTGTATTTGGAGAGGTGGTGGATTATGGAACACTGTATATAGTTTCAAACTTATTTGATATATTGGTTAGTTTTGCTGTATCGTTTTCCCCAATCTTATCATTATCATTATTATTACATTAGCACCTATTCTTTGTTATAAGAGATTGCTTTTTAGCAGGGAGTGAAAAGGATATATTGGTAAATGTAGGTGACACAAAGATGAAAGACATCAGTGAAAATACACTTTTATAGAAATGAATGGTGAGTTTTTCCTACTTTACCTCTTCCTACCCACACTCTGGCAGAAGAGTTACAGAGAAATAATATTTGTCAAAAATCAGACATTTAAGAGGAGGAGAGAGAGGTAGAATCAGCAGAAAACTGGGCAATGCTCAAATTAGATTATTCATTTCTGAAGTAAGAAGAGTTGGTTATAGAGTATGTTGATTTGCTATAAAAACTGGGAACTGACATTCCCAGTTCAAAGCAAATGCCATTGCTTTTTATAGAACACAGGTGGAAATCTTTGAAAGTTGATAAGGCAGGATGCCCACACAAGACACCCAGAAACATAGACCATTATGATATGTTGGTGAAGCATTCATGTTGCCTCTTTGCCGTTCTGCCAGTTGTATGATCACCAAGCAAGAGAAGATTAAAATGGACGTGAAGTCTCACATTTAGGGCCCACTTTTAATCTCTAAACAACTCAAAGAGATCTGAAGGAAAATTGGAGAAGGCAAAGCTCACCCTTTCATTTCCCAGGTAAACTTTCATTACCCAAGTCCCTGCAGAACATCTTCCAAAAATGTTTGTTCTTATCATGGCTTCACCTTAAGCTTGGACTGTATGATTTCTCCCCCTACACTTTGTACACAACAATTACTTTAGCACAAAACAGAAATGGAAGATGAAGGCTTAGTGTTCATGGGTGTGTATGAGGATATGTGCCTGTGTGATACTTTCATACTGTATGCACTAGTGTCAAGGTGTGAAAATTGTGAATTCTGAAACAGACAGTTTTGACAGACTTTAGTGCTCTAATAAAAGGGATCTTAACTTGGGCTCCATGGTAGATTTGGGGGGCTCTGGAAAAGATGGGAAAAATACATTTTATTGTCACTAAACTGTAACTGAAATTTAGCATAATTCTATTATGAATTGTTTTGAAACATCCTGAGAAAGAGCTACAGGAAAATTATATGTATATATATGTACTATTTATACATATACGTGTGTGTGTGTGTGTGTGTGTGTGTGTAAAGGTTCAGAGACCCTTCTCCAATATAATTTCTGAACAAGGCAGGTGCAGATTATTTTAATACTCTGCTTTTTTTTTTTAAAATACAGTATTTGGCACCTGAACTTTAGGGGAGAGGGAGGCAGTGGATAGAATACTACAAATGGAATCAGGAAGATCTGAATTGGAATTCTTCTCCAGTGGTAGGAGAAATGTCATTTTACTAGGGGTCTGGCCATGGCCAAATTATTTGATCTCCCAGAGACTGAGTTTCTTCATTGATAAAATGTGGGTAAATAGAACTAAGGGTGGGAAGTATAAAAAATAAATGTTTGTGAAAAAAATTTATAAACAGAAGATAAAAATAATATTTGAAAAATATGAATGTTCCTTTTTAAATAGAAAGAGTCATACATTTCTGGTATGGAAGTTAAAAGCAGCAGATAGTAAAAATACTGTATAAATGAATGAATATGCAAGCTCCTTTGGAGAAGACAAGGATTTTTTTTAAAGCATGCATAAACGTGAATTTGAAAGAAAAATCACTGACAACAGGCATATTTCTATATTAAAAATATTTTACGGCATGAAAAACATGCAGACCAAAGGACCTTGAACTATTTTTTTTTTCTGCACAGAAAACATTTACTGCTGTTTAGTTGGTTATCAACACGGAGAGAGGAAATAAAAGAAATAAAAGAAAGAAGAATACATATGCCGGGTAATGGTGGAGGTTTTAAAAAGAAACTATTAAAAACATCATTAAAAGCTGGTTGTCAAAGGTCCAAATGGAGAAAAATTATTGATGTTAATAATGGTAATTATGACAGTTGCCACCGACCTATAGAACAAAGTCGGGAAGCTGCTTACTAAGAACTGTGGTTCTGGCAATAATGACTGGAGAGGAAACATATGCAAAGGTGATTGATGGGGCTATTCTGAAGGTCACTGAACTATCAAAATGTGATGATGCCATTCAATTAACTACCCCATAAAAATCCAAGATTATTTATTGAAAAGAATTTTGTGGAGTCTATAGAACAGCATATTACAAATTCCTGCTGCATGTACAGAGCAGACGAACGCCTGATCTAATGTACTATTAAGCCATTGTAGCTTTGCTCTACATATTTTAAGCATTAAACTAATTATGATGAGGCTTAGCCTGACTATGCTGTATATTTAATCTTTTTTAAGAGCCTATCAAATTGAATCACACAATACAACTTGTTTATGCTATAAGCAAACACATGCAATATTAACAGTTCTCAGTACACTGGCTTAATTAGAAAAACCTCAGTGTTGTCTTAAATACATTTAGGGGTATAATATTGTGTGGTTCTCATCTGAACTTGCCATTTAATTATATTTTAAACATAATTTATGTGATTTGGATTTTTTTTTTGCTTTGTTGAAGGTTGGTCTGTTGACCTCTTCAAAGGAATCATAAGAATCACATAATTAGAGTTAGAAGAAACCCCAGCAGTCACTCAGGCTAACCCATACAAAGAAAGGGATCCCCACAATAACAAATGACAAATGAGCATCTACCCTCTGCTTTCAGACCTTCAAGGCAGGGCAATCCATTGCCTCTCTGAGCAGCTTGTTCCTCTTCAGTACAATTTCAAGGTGTTAGGGTTTTTTGGTTGTTATTGTTTTGTTTTTCTCCCTGGCATCAAGCCTAAATTTCTCTTTGGAAATTCCACTCATTGGCATCTCTGCTGAACAGGCAGTGTAGGCTGAGATCCTGCCCCTCTTCATTCCAAAACAATGGGAGACCATTAGGAAGCACCAAGAGAAGTGTAGTTCTATTGGCATCATTACCAGAATAATCCGGGTTATTTATTTCATTTGCTTCCCATGCTTCCCCATCAAATTTATTCTGCTGTTCCTTCAGCTGTTTGTGGTTACCTTGGCATACCTGATGGCTGAAATGCTCCTTCTGCTAGCAAAAAATAACCATCATTCTGAAATGCTTTTGAAAACCCCCTCTTAGACCAGGTCAGTCAGTCAACAAGCATTTATTAAGCCCTTATTATTTGCCAGATACCATGTTAACCATTAAAGGTATGATGATAAAAGTCAAATAGTGCCTGTCCTCAAGGAGTTTTTATTCTCTTGAAGGAAACACATAATTATCTCCCCAGTTTAAAAAAAGCAAGCAGGATTCACTTCACAAATGTAAACAGCAAGACTCTCTTCATTCAACAATCCATGGAATGAACTTTTTTTTTTTTGCTTAAATATAATCAACATATAATTTAATATCCTAACATCTTTGGAGAATAATAGAAGGTAAAGAACCCAGCCCAGTTCACAACAAGAATTGATAGAGTGATACAAACTCCCAAAATTGATATGAGTAGAATGCATGCCACTGCTGGTATTAGACTGTTTTATTACACTGCTTTGTTTCAATGTCTTCTTCTTGCATATGACTTTTCATGTCCCAATGCACTCTCTGTCTTGGTAGCCATTTGCATTTAGTCACCATACCACTCATGACCTAACTGTTACTACCAGCTTATGAGTTCACTGCACTGGTAGGGCCTCTCAACAATTTTCATTTTCCATAGAGCCACAGGACTTAGAGCTAAAAGAGGTCTCACCTAATCCCAGAACTATAACTAAAGTGAGATGACAAGGACTTTGTCTCTAGGTACAAAGGGACAATAGGTACAAGTTCTTGCCCCTTCTCCTGTGGTCTGCTTGTGCTACAAGGACCACCATTCCTCCCCCTTACCATGGTAATTACCACTGAATTCTTGTGCTTTGTGCCACCTCTGGCCCCATTCAACTGTGTTCTCTCTCATTGTTTCTACCATTACTATTTCTTCTGCTGAATTTGACCTGGAGTCCTAGCAACAGCTTTCTTTAATCTATCAGCCTCATCTTAAGAGATGAGGATGCCAACATCAAAAAAGATTCAATGACTTTACCAAGGTAAATAGTGGGGGGCAAAATTTAAATCAAGGTCATCTGTCGGTGTGGTTCAGTGGAAATAGCACTAGTCATGGAGTGAGAAGGCCTGAATCACTTAACCCCTCTGTGCCTCAGTTTCCTCATTTTCAGAATGAAGGTGTTAGACTAGATAGCCTCTGAGTGCATTCCAGCACTTAATTTTGGATCCTAAGACTAAACCCAGAAATTTTCCCACTGTACCAACTGCCTGTCAAGACACATTATGTGATATTGTGTTTCCACCCAAAAAACTGGTAGCAAGAGTCAAATGTGGCTAGCCTCACAAAGCCTCACATGGAGGCTCATGCCTCCATGCCATCACTTGGGATGCAGAGTTCATTCTCAATTGGCTGCCTGGGGAATCAATCCATCAACTAACCAGCATTTATTATATGCTTACTTTACTTTTTATTATATGCCAACCTCTGTGTTAAGCTCTGAATACAAAGAAAAAAAAATCCCTGCCCTCAAGAAGCTATTATTTTAATGAAGGAGACAATATGTACATAAATAGGTTTACACTATACATACAGAGTAAAAGGAAGGTAATCTCAGAGGGGAAGGCACTAGCAGCTAAGTGGACTGGGAGGGGCCTCTAGTCTGGCCTTTGCAATGAATCTTAAAGGAAGCCAAGATGTAGAGGTGAGGAAGGAAAACTTTCTAGGAAGGAAGGAACTCAAGACTCAACAACCAACCACAATATATTACGAGGGAGGTAAAATTGTGGTCAAGGAACACTTGAGCCGTCAACATCTTATGGAAAGGTTTCCCAGATGTTTTTTTTTTAATCTATTTTTTGTATGTTTTGTTTTGTTTTTGTGGCTCTCATATCGGCTAATCACAGTTAAGAAGGTCTTACTCCATGGGATAAACTACTTTTATGAAATCTATAGTGGGAATGTAACGGAGCCCAGAAGACATGCATTCTGGCCCTGCCTCTGATACATATCAGCTGAGCAATCAGCAGTAAGCCGATCACTTAAATACTTGGCTCTTAAGGCTACTCTCTAAGCTAATTAATGACAGGTGAGCTGCAGACCTTCCGCAGAAGGGAGCCCTTACATAGGGTGTTTCCCACAGGGATAAACCACAGGTGCAGACAACACCTTTCCCTCCTTCAACTGTCCCCACTGTCCCTCAAAAGGAGAGTATATGGGCCTGACCCATTTCAAATTCAATATTCATCAAATCAAAAGTCTTATTTATGCTAATCAATTTTAAAAAGCATATTATACACCATTGGTAGTGCAAGAAAATAGCAATACTTGTAGTCAAGTCTTCTCCTGGCCAAAACAATTTTAAAATTTATGAGAGAATACTTACCTTTACATATCGTTATGCCATTTCCTGTGAATCCTGGGAAACAATAGCAGCCTTCTATTCCATTCCGAATCTCACATTTTGCGTGTGGGTCACATTGGGTCTTGGCACAGTTCTGAGGAAAGGCCCCATCCAGCAAAGTGGAGAAGCACACTAAACAAAAGGAGACACTTAAAATGTGCATTTTCCTTTTGTTTTTCTTTTGTAACTCAAATGGGGAGTGTACAAATACTGGAGAATTAGGAGGCTGAGAAGACAAGAGTTTGAATCCCAGCTGTACTACTTATTATCTATATGTCATTGGGCCAATCAACTCGCCTTTTGGAGCATCAGTTTTTTAAAATGTAAAATGAGAAGGTTGACCAATCAGGTCCTGTCCATTTCTATATTTATGATCTATGCTCCCATAAGTGGTATTGTAAACAACAGATTGCATCATAAGAATATCAACATTTTCTTACTTCTTCAGCTGGGCCATAGAGCCTTCAATCAGTCTATCATCAAAATTTATTAAGGGCTCTCTGACCATCCATCCATCTGTCTATCTGTCTGTCTGTCTGTCTGTCTATCTACCTATCTATCCATCCATCCATCCATCCATCCATCCATCCATCCATCCATCCATCCATCCATCCATCCATCCATCCATCTATCCATCTATCTATCTATCTATCTATCTATCTATCTATCTATCTATCTATCTATCTATCTATCTATCTATCTAGTCTATCTACCCACCTACCTATGACTGTTTTCTTTGTCTCTCTTTTCTCTGTTTATGTCTGTCTGTTTCTCCCCACAAATACAATTCCTTGATAGCAAGGACTGTTTCATATTTTGTCTTTTTCTTAGCCCCTAAATCAGTGCTTGATGCAGAGGAGGTGCTTAATAAATGCTTGCTCAATGTTTGAATGATATCCTGGGTGCTGAGGTAGGGATTGGGAATATAAATACAAAATTATCATACCCTTACCTCATAGAGCTTATGTTCTTTGACCTACCATAGACTTAAGAGTTGGAAGGAACCTTAGAGATCCTTCTAGTTTAACCCCCTCATTTGACAAATGAGGAAACTGAGGCCCAGACAAAGTGACTATTCTAAGATCCCATAGATGATCACCCCCCACACACACACACTTTGGGTCCTTTTAGAGTTAAATTAAGATGATTTTAAATGTACTTTTCTAGAAATTTCTCTGTTTAGCAGCCAATGCAAAATATGCCTGAAAACTTTTAAAACTTAAAAGTCTATTTTTTTTCTAAACTCAAAAAATCATGGCATGTGATATGGGGGTCAATAGACCATACTTCCTATATGAAAAGAGCATCAAACATTTAAAAATGCATGCCTTTTTTTTTTAAAAGGAGACAAAAATTTCTGTAATACAATCAGTAATGGGCACTTTTCTCCAGAATCACCTATTTTCTGTAACACAAGTTTTAAGATATTCAGCCTTTACTGCTCACAGAGCAAAGACCAATCTTCAGGAAATGGAAAGCAGTACAATCTGGAGTAACTTAAAAACAATGAAACACAGGACAGAGCAAAACTTTATCTCTAAGTGAATGAAAATAAAGTTGGGCAATCTTTAGTGGATTGTTAAGAAGAGATAAGGGAACTCCCTGGAAAGGCGCACATCCTCCCTCCCCCCACCCCACCCCCACCAAATTTTTTTAAATTGTTGTTTCAAGAAGCCAACTAACAAGAAAACCACTTGGGGTTGAATAGGTATGAGCTATAGAAGTTATTGTTCCAAGAAAAGTCAGAAGATAAATTATCCTTATCTTGTAGCAAGATTCCCAAGTTAAATCCAAGCCCTACACAGGGGCTAGATGTGATGATATCTCAACTCAAAATCCATTTGTGTCAATCAAAGGATTTATTTTCTTCATACAGCGAATCATTTAAAGGGGTGTTCAAATGAACCCAAACGCTTGTACTTTCCATGGCTTGAAATTTAGGTCCTTATAAGGAGCCCACTTAGTGCAGGGGCTTGGGATTTAACAATTTCTTTTCCCTCTGGGGTTTTCTTTGCCAAGAGAGAGAAGAAAGATGTAATTTCTCAGACATAGAGGCCAGAAGACTAAACTTTTGAGTTGAAAGGCCCAGAAGAGAACCAGGCCATGGATTTAGTGCACAGGATCTTAACTGGAGATCTGTGAACTAAAATTAAAAAAAGTTTTTAATAACTATATTTTAATGTATTTGGTTTCTTTGCAATCCTAGTTTGTGAAATACATTTAAAAATGCTATTCTGAGAAGGGGTCCGGTAGCCTTGCCACACTGCCAAAGGAGTTCAAGATGCAAAAGGGATAAAGAATCTGTGATTTAATGCTAAAGGGGATAGACACAGTCCACTCACTGCATTTTGTAGCTGAGGAAATTGAGGTTCAGGTAGGGGAAATCACTTATCTAAGATCACACGGGTATGAAGTGGGAGGATTCGATCCCAACCTCGGTCGTTCGGCCCCAGACCTTTCTTTCCAAATCTACACCCAAACAAAATGCTAGCATGCCCCTGCTCCCTCTCAGGGTCAAGGACAGTAACTCACCTAGAAGCGGGATCAGTTTCATTGGCCACGGATGGAATAAGCTAGGTCTGAATTCTATGGACTGGGGCTGTTGGGCTGCTCCAGTTGCAGCTGCAGAGAGCTGGTTCTACCCTTGGACTCTGAATGCAGCTGGCTGGGGGGTCAGCTGAGGTGGGGGAGGCCCCAGTGTGCTGCTGGAGCAGTGACGCTCTTCACTTCCTTTAGAGACTTCCCGACCCTTTTGTGTATGTGTGTATGTGGGAAAACAACGAAGCCACCTCCCATGTCCGGCCACCAGGACTCTACCCTGACCTGGCTTGATGCCTGGCCTCGAAATGTTCTCCTTGTTACTTACTCCAAGACTCTTGCACATCCTCTTCGTGTTCCTGGAGAAGTTTCTGCCCAGCCCTCCCCTTCTCCACAGGCATCTCACTTATCACAGGGGTCATTTAGTTCAACATTCTCATTTTACGGAAGAGGAAATTGGCTAGGAGAGGGTAAAGTGACTTGCCCATAAAAATAAGAGACAGTCAGGATTTTAACTTTTATCCTGTGATTGTAGATCTCCTGGAAAGCTCTCAGTTCCCAAAGCAAAAGCAACTGTGCATCCCCACCCCAGGCCTAACCCCAAACCCTATACATAGCATCCCCTTTTCCTGAGCACAGAATCTTCTCTCCTTTGCACAATCATATCCGCTTCCCTCTAGCTGGCCCTATATAATATGCCCCAAAGAGGTAGGAATCCAAGATTGACTGCAATTATTTTTTCCTTCTAGGAGTTTATCTTTTTCTTGAGCTTCTCATATGTAAAATGGGTTTTTTTCCCTGACTCATGTACCAACCTGTTAGGATTTATTCCTGTGCCCCATAAGCACACTTTTGCTTTAATAGAAACAAGAGAGAGTCAATTCAAATTCAAATATCCTATAAGCTACTTTACTTGGTTCAATTCAGGCTCCATTCACAAAACAAGCTTGGTGGAAGTTTAAAAGGTAAATGAAAATGTTTGTCTTTATCTCAAATAATTTCTCAGTCATGTCTTTTTTCCCCCTTGTTTTTGTTGGCAGATGGAAGTTTACTCAACACAATATAATTCTCAAAGGGGAGAAAAAGGACTCAGAATGAATAGACAATGATTTGTAAAAATCTTTCATTTTTAAGGCTGCTCTTTTGTAAATCTCAAAATCACTCCGAATCCCTTTTATTAAAAAAAAAAAAAACTTTCTCCAGGAATTTAGTGAGTCACTATGTGGCATCATCATCATCTATCTAATTTACCTTCTTGATGAAGAATAAAAAGTTTACATTTTTGTTTAGGAAAAAGGTTTGATTTATATATTTCAATTTATCACCAAAAAAAAAAACCTAAAGGAAAATTTTAGGGTTTTCTTAAAATTACTATTAAAGGAAAGTATAAAGAATTAAAGATAAATTTCCCCTAGAACTTTGCCAACATTCTTCAATTAGGCACTATGACCCAGAGCTCCTATTACAAATCATCAGTTGTCTATTACACTTTTCAAACTACATGTAGAGAAATCACAAGCTCACCATGTCCAAAATTCGACTCCCCAAATCACCCCTCTTCTTAACTTGCCTACTACTATCAAGGATACCACAATTCTTTCAGCCTCTCAATTTCCTGGCATCATCCTGGCATTATCCATTGGCATTATCCTGGACTCTTCACTCTCCCTCACCCCACATAGTCAATAAGTTACCAAATCTTGCGATTTCTTCCTCTACAACATCTCTTGAATATGATTTGTTCTTTTCACTTACACCACTACCATCTTAGTTCAGTCCTTCATCACCTCTCTCCAAGATTATTGTAATCACCTCCTCTTTGCTGTCCCTGACTCAAAGACCTCCGAACTCCAATTCATGTTACCAATGTGATTTTCCTTAAGTACAGATCTGACCATATTACTCTACTCAGTCACCTCCAGAGACTCTTGGATAGAATATCAAGTCCTCTGTACAGCTTTTAAAGTCATTCACAACCATGTCTCAACTTGCCTTCCTAGTCGTTACTTTTCCTCCTGCGATGTATAATCCAACCATACTGATCATTCTACACCTCACACAAGACATTTCATCTCCTTCCTGCCTTCATGCCTGGGCACTGTCTCACATGCCTGAAATGCACTACTTTTTTAACTCGACTTCATAGATGCCCCATCGTCATTTAAAACCCATCTCAAATATCATTTCTTGTAGGAAACTTTTCCTGATCTTCCCTCCCTCCCAAGCTACATTTTATTACATTATTTTATTTGTATTTACTTTCTAGTTATACTACATATACATGTATATGTGTTTTTCCACCTTTAGAATGTTACCTCTTTAAACAGTTTTAAAAGAATTAAGAGGAGGGAAGAAAACACAGTTATTAAGCACCTACTGTGTACCAGGAGTTACACTAAGTGCTTTACAAATATTATCTCATTTGTTCCTCATAACAATCCTGGGAAGTAGGTGTTATAATTATCTTTCTTTTATAGTTGAGGAAAAGGTGGTACACAAAGGATAAGTGACTTGCCCAGGGTCACTTAACTATTTCTTCTTAGAACTCATTTCTTCATGACTTCAGGCCCAGTCCTCTATCCACTATGGAAAGTAACTGCCTCATTTGAGAACTCTGAAAAACATGATTGCCAACTGTGATTCAGGAGAGCAGATGATAAAATATGCTATCCACCCCCCTTATAGATGTAATGAGTTTAGGGTACAGAATGATCTAGACTCAAAGTTTTGGATATGGACCATGTGGGAATTGGTTTATTTTTTGACTATACATTTCTGTTACAAGTGTTTTTCTTTTATTCTGCCCCCCTCCCCAATGGAAATATGGAGTTGGAGAGAGAGGAAGATTTTTCTTAATTGTAAAAAATAAGGCTGAATTAAAAAATAATATATTCTTTACTGGTGGCAAGTTTCATTCCTTGTATTTTATTCCAGGTGCCTAGCACAATGCCTGCCATGTAGTAGGTGCTTACTAAATGTGTTCTTATTGATTTCTTGATATTTAACTATTGGAAACATCATCATAAACCAAGATAAAAGCACTCCTCAAATACTCAAATGGCTCTCTTATTTCATCATTTTGGAAGTTCCCTCTAATAATACAGATAGCAACCTACTTATATCTACCTGCCCTTTCCACATTTTCCTAATAATTGACTACAGAGTCCATCCAATCTTTTGGAGACCCTTCTCCATTTCTCCTAGCACCATGAAGCTATCAGGTAAGCACTCCAGCTCATCCCTTCCTCTTTCCACATGTCTTGTCATTTTTCTGGTCATAGTAACCCTTTTCTGGTCCCTGTGTTGTGTTTTTTTTTTTTTGTGCATAGATGGAATCATAGCTCTGAAGCTCAGGGGAACTCAAGGGTAATCTGATTCAATTCCCTCAATTTACAGTTAAAGAAACTGAGGCTTGAAGAGAAATTACCTGTCCAATGTCACATAAATGACACTAATAGAACCAAGATTTGAACCCGCAAAGCAATTTAAGGGTTTATTTCCACTATGCTGTCCTAGGAGATAAGATAGATACTAATAAAAAAAGGCTGTTAATTTTAGCATCCTTGTTGTTTAGTTGAATTCAATTCAATTTTACTTGCATTTATAAAGTACCTACTATCTGCCAGGCACTGTGATTGGTGTTGGTGTATAAAGACTAAAAAATGAAGCTGACTTTGCCTTCAAGGAGTTTACATCTTACTTTGTGGAAGTTCTGAATCCCTAAAAAAGAGATACTGCAATTGACTAAGACACTTTCAGACATTCAAACATCCCAACTTGATTGTAAGTTCCTGGAGGTTAGGGACATGCATTCCTCTTTCTTTCATGGGTCCCTTTTCCCTGCTTTTCCCCATATATCTCCCCCTGCCCTAATCTTCAGAAATTGTTTTTTTTTTCTTTTTTCTATCAGAAACTTGCCTGATTATAAGTTTTTGATCAGAACAGACCTGTGTCACATTCAAATCCAAAGATGAGAAATTTATTTTAACCTCATCAGCCTTGAATCTTTTAAAGTTTCCATCAAACACATTGCCTTGATATTGCTGAGCAGAGCAAAAGTGAACTCTGGAGGTCTATCATACATTTCCATTTTATTTATAAATATAAAAGACATTTTTTTACAGGCTCACCAGATTTCCATTTATATCAAGAGACAGGGTGAACAGGGGGGCTTAATTGGCTTTTATTCTCCAAACTCCTTTAGAAAAACAAAAACCACATCTGGCAAATTTTACAGCTGATTGACTGGAAGGGAGGAGACCTGAGTTCCTTCCCCAGCCTTGTCATTCCATTGTTCTGTGACCTTCAGAAAATCACTTAACCTCTCTGTGGTTTCATTCACCATCTGCAGATCTCCCAGTTTCCTCTCCCTCTCTTCTCTTCCTTGGTTCTGGATTATGAAGATTAATAAAGTGGTAACTCAGACTTTCGCCCTATGCCCCTTGGTTCCTGCTTCAATCCCTTCTCAGAGGGCCAGGATTTGCCTGGAAGTATACCCAGATTCATGTTAATAACCAGCTGCTTTTTAACTCACTCCTGTTGCATGTCATTAAAATGAAATCTCTGCTTGATCCTCTCATTTCTATCATACTGTTTACCCTGTTCAGAACCTTTTTTCATTTAAGGGGAAAAAAGATTAAGGTGACCTCATTTTGTCAAGGGTAACAACAGGCATCCTTTTAAAAATCACCTCTTATTCCAGATCCTTCTCATTTTCCTCTTTTTGCTGAATGCGTGCTAGCATCCTTTCCCCCGTCTGACTGCTATTATGAGCTAAGCTGTCCACCATGGCACCAGGAGAAGTTCCAGCTAATTTGAAATCCTTCCAGGTATATGAGTCCTTTAAATGATTTCTTTCAATAGCCATTTGAACTTGCCAACCTAGGATCTCATCTTCTATCATGTATCAAAATCACTTAGTTTTATCACACCTTTTTGCAATTGTCCATGTTGTTTTCCTATTCATTCATTTATTTATTTTTACTAAATTTAATACTGTAATCATGTGCTGTCAGCATCTTTCCATACCTTGTTATTCACCCCCCCCATCTTCCATATTATTAATAAGGCTATTGAAAACTGAGCCTGTGGTACTGATCTCAAGAGAACATCATTATTAACTTCAGTTCACCCTGAGAATTATCCTTTTAGTCTTATTTTTTACTTCCTATTTCCTCTCAAGTTTTTAATCTCTGACAGGATTTTGCTTCTCCTTTCATAACAGGTTTTCTTAATAACTTTCTGTGGGGAGGTACTGTCTAAAAATAAAATAGATGTTTTGAAGGTCTAAATAAATTGCATTCACTGGGTCCCATTTGTTCATTTTCTTCATTTAAAAAAAATTGTTTCTTACTATATACACCAGGTTCTGGTGGTATTTCCATTTAATGACATAATGAGCATAAATAGGTTCTGTCCAAACCAGTCATAACCTTTATTGAGATTCAATGGTTTACTAGGGAATTTACAACTGAACAATTTACCTTCTCAAAGTTGATAACAAAAGATGATAGATATAGGATCACAAAACTAGGCTGTGATGATGGCATTTCAGAGGCCAGTTTTTCTTATTCTGCAGTTTAAATAGTGAAATCTGGAAGGTTAAGTGACTTGTCCAAAGAAATAAGTACTTATTCAGGTAGTAAGCTTTGGAGTTGGGATCTGAAACCAGGAACCACAAAGCTGGTAATCTTTCTTTTAAGTTATATTGCCTTTTTTTCTCAACATATTTTCATCCCTATGATGTCCAAATTTGAAATAAACATCTTATTTACAAATGCTTTTTAGTTGACCTTGGTTTAATTAGTTTCTGTGGGTATTCCACGTGGCTGCCTTTTAAAACTCTTCACACCCTTTCCTTAGTCTATTATACTAGTCTCATTATAAATTAATTGTGTAGCTTCCCAGTCTGGACTCATCCCCTATAGGTCATATTCATACTTGGAGATTACTTCTCCAGAGGAGAGAAGGATCCTCAGAATCTACAGGCAACCCTTTGGGTAACTAACCTCTTTTAACAGATAAGAAAGCTGAGTCCCAGAGGGGTTAAGTGACTTGCCTAAGGTCACATAGCTAGCAGCCTTGTGATGCAAAATAGAAACCCAAGTCTCCAGTGCTGTACCATTAGGGAACACTGTTTCTAAAATGTACAGTTGTACCTCATTTGGACAGAGCTTGTATTATACATGCATTGCTTCTTGATGAAATTATCTGAACTTATTAGGGTGTTTACTGCCCTTTAGGTCAGGGATGGAAGTGGTAAAATGCCGTCAACTGTAGTGAAAGCTTCACAAGTGTTACTAGCAAATGTGTTTCCTGAAGAGGGAGGTCAGTGTTTAAAATGAGTTCACTGGAAACTGAAACCATTCAAATTGCAGAACATCACTTAAATGCTTATGGATTAATGGTGAAACAATGTTCGTCTTCATTAAGAAAACTAACAAACAAACTGAACTGGTATTGATGCCATTTAACTGATTAAACCACTCTGGAATGTCCTTTTCTTGATTGGTAGACCCAAAGACCACTCACTAACTATGTGACCCTGGGCAAGTCACTTAACCCTGTTTGACTCAGTTTCCTCATCTGCAAAATGAGCTGAAGAAGGAAATGGCAAACCACTCTAGTATCTTTGCCAAGAAAATCCCAGATGAGGTCACAAAGAATTGTACATAAATGAAACAATTGAACAAAATACCCAAAGGTATTCACTCATATGAACCTCCCCTCAAGGAAATATATGCATATAATATCAAAGAAAATGTAACTGGAAGGCCATTGGGCTTCTACTCTTTAGTCAAGTAAGTGTAACAATTTTTTTAAAGCAATTGGGGTTAAGTAACTTGCTCAAGGTTACATGGCCAGTTATTTCTGGGTGTGGTGCTGAGTGTCTGAGCCCCGATTCGATCCCCAGGTCATCCCAACACTGGCGCTGGTGCTCTTACTCGCTGTGCTACCTGGCCTCCCCTAAGTGTAACAATTTGGAATTGAATTAAAATCAGGAACCTTGCACTCTTAGGCTGGAGTTGTTAAGATGTTTATTACTTATTTTCTCTAGTTACTTGAGATGAGATTAAAAATTATTTTACTAAAAGTATTAGGTAGGTCACATCTGTGTTGAGTCAAACAATTTATTCCTTTATAACATCAATAAAGTTGCTCAATCTTTAGCCTCAAACTTCTTTATTTGAAGGAGGCACTAGATCTGGACTTAGAAGACCCATATTTGAAACTCAGATCTACAGTTCTTGTTTGACTTTAGATGAGTCACTTCATCCCTGAGGGACTCAGTTTACTCATTTGAAAAATAAAGAGTTTGCACTAGATGCATAGTATCTCTTCAGCTCTAAATCCTATGATTCTACTCAGTACTGCCAGAAGGGATGTGTGTGTCTGTGTCAATTTTTGTGCAAATTGAAATGTAACCTGGTATAGTCAATTGGACACCAGACATGGACTGGGATCAGTAATCCCTGAGTTTAAATGACATGTCTGTGATCCTAGGTGAATCATTTAAACCCGTCTGTGCTTCAGTTTCCTCATCTGTAAAATGAAGACTAGATATCTCTGAAGTCCCTTGTAGATATTAACTAGAACCTTGGACAAATCTCAGTCTGCTTTGCAAACCAGAAAGTTCAATGTAAACCCAAGTTAATCTTATTTAATTGTACATTTTCACTTCATTTCATCCTTTATGTTTCTATTCAAGTGTATTTAAACCTCGTCTTTCTTATGCCTAAATCACTCCCTTTTTTTCCTCAAGGTAGTTAGGTGGTCAGTGAATAGAATGCTGGAGCTGGAATCAGGAAGACTCATCTTCCTGATGAACTCAGACACTAGCCTGACACTAGCTGGATTTAACCCTGTTCAGTTTCTCTATCTATAAAATGAGCTGAAGACAGTGCTGGCAAACTACTATAATATCTTTGCCAAGAAAACCCCAAAGGGGGTTAAATTTCAGTCAGATATGACTGAAATAACTGAACTTCTCCCTCTGCTCTTAGAACATTAGCTTCTCCCTATAGTCTCCTCTCAGGTACCATCTCCTCATGATAACCTTTCAGAAGAGGGGTTGTGTTGTGTAGTGGATAGAGGGAGGGACATGGAGCAAAGGAAACCTTTATACAGATCCTGTCTCAGGCACTTATGAGTTATGTGACCCTGGACAATTCACTTAACCAGACTGAATGTCAATTTGATCATTTGTAAAATAATAATAATGATAACACCTATCTGACAGGGTTGGAGTGAGGATGAAATGGAACAATATCTATAAAATCATTTGCAAACCTTAAAGCATTGTCTATATTAGATGATAGAGTTAGGGGGCATGTTGGAAGCTTGTCTAGAAAGAACTTTCCCATGCTTCCACAAAAGGAGCTAAGTGACAGAACCAGGCTTCCAACACAGACCATCTGATTCTAAAATCACAGGTGTTTATTTCTATTGTCACATCTGACTCTGCTTGACCCCATTTATGGGGCAGAGATTCTTGGCAAAGATAGAGGAGTAGTTTGCCATTACCTTCTCCACAATCCCTATTTTACATTTGAAGAAACTGAGGCAAATAAGGTTAAGCGATTTACCCAATGTCACAATCTAGACAGTGTCTATCACTGGATTAGAACTCAGGTCCTGCTGATTCCAGGATCAGCACCCTATCCATTATATCCCCTAGCTACTCTTTGTACCATATAGTCATAGTTAGCCAGTATACTGTGGTAGATGGAAGACAGACCTTGCAGTCAACCAAATCTGAGTTCAAGTCCTGTTTTTGGCCCCTGTTGGTGATTTCACTGTGGGTTAGTCTCAATTTCTTTGTTTCCCAGGTGACCCTATAAGACTATAGGTTATAGAGGAATTGAAAATGGATGAAGTTTCCATCCTGGATCTTCCCCAAGCTGCATAAGACACAATTCCCCCCCCAAAAAACAAAAACTACAGTAAAAAAAAAAAAAACCAAACCAAAACCAAACCCTTAAAAACAACAATAATTTAAAAAAAACTATAGAAATGTGAGTCATTATTATTCCTTTTATTGATAGTGTTTTCATCTTCATCAGAGTACCTTGTAAAGTTTTTTTATTAATTGCATCCCCCAGTAAAATGCAAATTCCTTCACTGGGGATAGCGACTTATAGAGTTTGTCTATATAGACCTGGAATCTAGTATAATGGCTTGTACACACTAGATGATTAATAAGTGCTTATAAGGCTATATTGGATTAGATTTTTCAACTGTAGTATATCTTTGAGAAATATTTTAATTTCTTATTTTCTGTCACTATACAAGAAGTTTGTTTTTCTTTCTTTTTTTTTGACTAAAATGTATTTGTGACTAAAATGCTTTTGAGAGCCTCACAGTACAGCATATCACTTGAAGAAAGTCACAAATCCTGTGTTGACTATGTATTTTTTGAAGTCTGAAATTAATTTTATGCTCTGCTTATAGTTTCAGCACTCAGATTGATAAGGTTGATGGGTACAATGTGGATTGAAGTGATGCGTCTTGTTTACACTGTTTCCTGGAGGTCCATTACCATAACATTCGAAAGGAACAGTGTGATTATAGTCTTAAAGGTTGTCATGCAAATGTACTAATTTTGTTCCATTTCCCCACTGTCCTTGTCAATGGGATGGATATGTTGCATTCCATGTTCCATTCCTGATAGACTTATGAGCCTGTCACTAGTCTTGATTAATCTTGAGACTTGGTTATCATTAACACACACACACACACACACACACACACACACACACACAAACATGAACATAAACAAAGGATTTTGTCCTAACAATGAGCTATCATTGAATTTAAAGCCCAAGCAGCTTCATATTCTATTTGCAGTTATATCTCTGTAACAAAAACTTTAATGAGGGCTAAAAATGGCACCCAATGAATCCATTCATATAAGAATCTTTAAATTTTAATTTTGTATCCCTTGTTAAGGACAGCATAGTACTGCAAATACCAAGGGAATCTTATATTGGGTAAAAATAAGTTGCTGGAACCTTAACTTTCCCAAATGTTTTAGTCAATTCCTAGATGGAGACCCTATTATCATAGCACAAATAATTTCAGGTATACCTATCCTTTAATACAAACCATTATCAAGTACATATTTGATACTATCTATCCTAGGTTGGATGAAGATGTTCTTGAGAATCAGTCTACCCTAATTGATTACATACTGGTCTTGGATTTAGGCTACAGAATCACAAATCACAGAATTTGAGAGTTGGAAGCAATTAGCTTCACTCTTCCAACCCAAACATGTAAGGAATACCATCCATTATAAAGTTGATAAGGTATTATCCAATCTTTTGCTACCTAGATTTGATTCCCCCCACCAAAGATATTCAGAGCCTCAATTTTCTTATCTGTAAAATGGGGATTTGGGCTTTTATCTATAATTTCATTGGTATAGTGAACTCCAGGTAAGGGGACTCCCTTTACCAATGCAGATCAACAACTAATCTGCTTTTGTCATTGTGGTCTAGACATTTTTCAGTTGTGTCCAACTTTTTGATGCCTTTTGGGACTTTCTTGGCAAAAATATGGAGTGGCTTGCCATTTCTGTCTCCAGCTCATTTTACAAGAGAAACAGTCAAACAGGGCTAAGTGACTTGCCCTGTTTAGTGTCTGAGATTGGATTTGAACTCAGGTCTTCTTGACTCCAGGCCCAGAACTCTATTCACTGTTCCACCTAGCTACCTTGTAAGAAGTCAGCTACTCAGTATTAAAGAGTTTCTCTTGGGCATTGAGAGTTTAAATGACTTGTTAAAAGTCATACAGTCATGGGGCAGCTAGCTAGGTGGTGCAGTAGATAGAGCACCTGCCCTGGTCAGGAGGACCTGAGTCTAAATCTGGTCTCTGATCAAACACTTGACACTTAGAGCTGTGTGACCTTGGGCAAGTCACTTAACCTCAAATGCCTCACCAAAAAAAGGCATATATACAGTATGTATTAGAGGTGGGCCATAACTCAAGTATTCCTGACTTTGAGAATAGCTCTTGATCTACTATAACATACTAACTTTCAAAATCAATCAATAAACAGCATTTAAACATTATATTTTCTTTTTTCTTTATTAAAATCTATTTATTTATTAATTTTTAGTTTTCAATATTCACTTCCATAAGATTTTGAGTTTTAAGTTTTCTACCCTTCTTCTTTCTCCTCTCCCCTTCCCAAGATAGTGTGCAACCTGATACAGGTTATATATATACATTCATATTAAACCTATTTTCACATTAGTTATGTTGTAAAGAAGAATTAGAACCAATGGGAGGAATCTCAAAAAACAAAACAAAAAAGAGCAAATAATATGCTTTGATCTGCATTCAAACTCCATATTTCTTCCTCTGGATGTGGATAGCATTTTCCATCATGAGTCTTTTGGAGTTGTCTTAGATCCTTTCATTGCTGAGAAGAGCTAAGTCTAGTCAGTCATTGTACAATGCGGCTGTTACTGGGAACAACATTCTCCTGGTTCTGCTCATTTCACTCAGCATCAGTTCATATAAGTCTTTTCATGTTTTATTGAAGTCTGCCTGTTCATCATTTATTATGGAATAATAATATTCCATTACATCCACATACTGCAACTTGTTCAGAAATTCCCCAGTTGATGGGCATCCCCTCAAATTCCAATTCTGGGCCACCACAGAAAGAGCTACTATGAATATTTTTGTACTTAAGGGTCCTCAAAGTTGTTCTTAAAACAATATTGCTGTTGCTATGTAAAATGTTCTCTTGGTTCTGCTTTTTTTACTTCATTATTTCATACAAGTCTATCCATGTTTTTCTAAGGTCATCAAGCTAATCATTTCTTATAGCACAGTGGTATTCTATCATGATCATATACTACATCTTGTTCAGTCATTCCCCAGTTCATGGAACCTTTTTTGGAAATTTGGACATTTACCTCTCCTAATTCCCATTGTGCCTCTCTCAGTCTTCACCATTTCAAAGATGAGTGACAGTAGCTCAGCAATTCAAATTTCAAATTCTTTAATATTATGGGATTTTGTTTGTCTGGAGTTGACTTGAGATTTTGGGGTTTCAGAGCTAAAAGAGACCTTAGAGATCATCTGGTCTAATAGTCTCATTTATTGATAAGTCAACAGGAAAGCAGCAAAGTTAAATAGTTAGCTAGTCACCTAGCTAGTAAATGGAAGACTGGGGATAGAACCTAGGTCTTCTAACTAACTCTAAATGAATCAGTGTTTTCATTAAATAAAAATGACTTCTGGAGGCAACCTAGATGCTTTCTTACCACCATTTTTCTTACATTTTAATTTCCTGCTAACCATGTTTTGGAATCCATTCTTCCCAGTTTAAAGATTATTATTTGTCCTTTCATGTTTCTCTTGCTTTTTGTATTTGAAAGTCAAATTTTCTGTTTAGCTCTGTTTTTTTCAGCAAGAATGCTTGAAAATCCTCTATTTCATTGAATGACCATATTTTTTCCTAAAGCATTATACTCAGTTTTGCTGGGTAGGTGATTCTTGGTTTTAATCCTAGCCTCTTTGATGTCTGGAATATTATATTCCAAGACCTCCAATCCTGTAGTGTAGAAGCTGCTAGGTCTTGTGTTATCCTGATTGTGTTTCCACAATACTCAAATTGTTTCTTCCTGACTACTTGCAGTATTTTCTCCTTGATCTGCAAACTCTGGAATTTGGCTATAATATTCCTAGGAATTTTCTTTTTGGGATATTTTTCAAGAGGTGATAGGTAGGGGTGGCCAGGTAGCACAGCAAGTAAGAGCACTGGCTCCAGTGTCAGAACGACCTGGAGATCGAATCCCGGGCTCAGACACTTAGCACCCACCCAGAAACACCTGGCCGTGTAACCTTGAGCAAGTTACTTAACCCCAATTGCTTTAAAAAAAAGAGGTGATAGGTAAATTCTTTCAGTTTCTATTGTGCCCTCTGATTCTAGAATATCAGGGCAATTTTGCTTGACAATTTCTTGAAAGATGGTGTCTAGGTTCTTTTTATGATAATGGCTTTCAGGTAGTCCAATAATTTTTGAACTATCTCTCCTGGATCTGTTTTCCAGGTCAGTGGTTTTTCCAATGAGATATTTCACATTGCCTTCTATTCTTTAATTTGTTTGGATCTGTTTTATAGTATCTTGATTTCTCATAAAGTGCTTAGCTTCCAATTGTTCCGATCTTATTTTGAAGGAGTCATTCTCTTCAGTGAGTTTTTGAAATTCAATTTCCATCTAGCAAATTCATCTTTCTAAGGCATTCTTCTCTTCATTGGCTTTTTGGGCCTCTTTTTCCATTTGAGTTAGTCTATTTTTTAAGGTGTTATTTTCTTCAGTCAGGCTGTTGACTTGCTTTTCTTGATTTTCTTGCATCATTCTCATTTCTCTTCCCAATTTTTCCTCCACTCTCCTTACTTGGTTTTCAAAATCCTTCTTGATCCCCTCCATGGCCTGTAACCAGTTTATATTTTTTTGGGAGCTTTTGATGCAGGAGTTCTGACTTTGTTGTCTTCCATCCCATGCTTTGATCCTTTTTGTCCCCCAAAAAGGAAGCTATGATAGGATTGTGTTTCCTATGCTTGCTTATGTTGCCAGTCAATTACTTGACTTTTGAACTCTTTGCCATGGTAGAACTCTGCTTTCAGAATGGAGAGAGCTTTGTCCCAAATCACTGGAGTTTTCACAGGTGCCAGAAAAAATATATTTCTAAATTAAATTTTATTTTATTTTCAAATGATCTATCTTCTCTCTCTCTTCCATCTACATACTATCTGCCAGCTAGTGAGCAACTAAGTGGACCAGGGGATAGAGCACTGGTTTGGATTCAGAAAGACTTGAGTTCAGAACCATGACTAATGATAAAGTCTAAATTGAGAAACATAGTTATACAGTTATCCCTTCCACATCACGACTTTCCCCATCATGTTTTCTACATATTGTGGGTCAGCATAAAGAAATCAAATGGGAATTTTGGGGAAGTTTTGTGAAAGCCACAGATGATATGTAAAGGACAGCAGATGACACAGTGTCTATGACCAAATGCTTAACCTAAATTTTAGAGCAAGGTACTGTAAACACCCCATAATAGAAAAAGAAAAAAAATCAGACTTCTTTGGTACAGAGGGAGGACCAATTTTTAATGCAGATTTTCCAGATCAAGGGAGTGCCACACTCTTCATCCCTACCATGTGGAAGGGATAACTGTATATTCAAACCACATAGAATGCTGCATTCTACCCTTAGCCTCTACTTGGACTTTCTTTGTGTTAATAGTCTTTCAGCAAGACTTGGATAGGCTGCCTCATGGAGGATTTGAAGTAGCTAAAAATCCTGGGAGTTTTATAGATAAATATATAATATGTACACATATACATATATGAATAGCCATATGTATATGTATACATGTATATGTACAGCTATTCACACATGTGTATGAATGTATGTATATGACAGTATGGCAAAATGGGTAAAGTGCTTGGCTTGGAGGCAACAAAGATTTGGGTTCAAATTCCACCTCTGAAATTTACTATCTGTTTGATCCTCTGGCGGAGACTTCAACTCCATATGCCTCAAATTTTTTCTTAGTTTTTTTCTATTGAGTCATAAATGATTTGCTTTGTTAAATGGAGTTACCACACCAGGAGACCTTTAAATTATAAAATCATGGATTGAAACAACTTATATTTGCTAAATCATTATAAAATGCCAAGTCCTCTCAGTCCTGGACTAGAAGCAGGTGTCAAAGCTCCTATCCATAATAAACCAGGAAGGCATGCTTTATGGGCACAATGGTGGTGGTGGTGGTGGTATGGTTGGAATGGTCCACTGACAACTATATATGTATGCATGTGTATAGTGTGTACATATGCATGTACACACATATGTGTGTATATACACACATACAGAAACATAATCTACCTCATAGCAGATTGTAAACACTTTCTTCTTCTTTTTCCAAACACTTGGCACAGTGCTCAAAATATGGAAGGTGCTTAATAAATGTTTTTTGACTGATTATGACTACTCTTTTTTTAATCCCATCAAAAAGTTTTTGGGGTTGCTAGGTGGTGCAGTGAATAGAGCACTGACCCTGGAGTCAGGAGGACATGAGTTCAAATCCGGCCTCATACACTTAACACTTTCTGGCCATGTGTCATTGGGCAAGTCATTGAACCCCAATTGCCCTGCCCTTCCCCCTCCAAAAAAAGCAAAAAAAAAGTTCTTTAAAAATACCACAATTTCCAAGATTTCAAGTATAGAAGAATTTTGTTCAATCCAAAGATTGCCTACATTCACTTAGTGACTTTAATGGATTAGGAACAGAGTCAGGGAAGAAATGAGATAATATTTATCATAGAAACTTGAAACAATTTCGCATGTGCTAAGTGATAATGGAAATCATTATTAGCTTGTAAGGAGGACATTTATGTGACACCAACACTGGGCTTTGAGTGGAGCAATGTGGTTTATTGACAGAGTCTTTTTGGTTTCTAAGTAGTTGATGAATCGTACAAAGTGCAAGACTGTATGACAGCTTTA
Source organism: Petaurus breviceps papuanus (assembly GCF_028583685.1). Taxonomy (NCBI): domain Eukaryota; kingdom Metazoa; phylum Chordata; class Mammalia; order Diprotodontia; family Petauridae; genus Petaurus; species Petaurus breviceps. The sequence continues at coordinate 13,043,685 of NW_027185876.1, read as the reverse complement.
TTGGTAAAAATATTCTGGGTTGGTTTTTCTTTCAAATTCAATCAAGATGTAGTATTAGTTTATATATAAGAATGGTATGTATTTAAAGGGGCTGTGTGAAACATTGATCTTTACAAGCTCTTTTATATCTCCTATTAATCACATTAACTTGTATTGATGTATACTGACAATATTTCTTGTTTACAAGGTATGAAACTTTTTTCTTACTCCCTACACTACTTCAAAGCTCAATTCCTATGTGCTAACTCATCTATATGAATTATTGGAAGCCTTTCCTGATCTCCTTCTTAGTATAATTCTCTTTCCCTCCTCTTCAAATTCTTGATTACTCTTCTGCTGATAGGCTATGGCCCCCCAAATGAATAGAATCACCTTGAAGGCAGGTACTGCTTCTCATTTTTTTCTTTGTTTCATCTGGGCTAGAATAGAATGTAAGCAATCATAAGCTTTGACAGTGAATGGCACATGATAAGAGTCTGGAACATACTTGCACTGAAAAGTTAAATGCTGTTTTTGCAATGTGTTTGTATATGTAACATTTAAGAACAAAGTCAGTTTTGGAGGAAATAATAGAACAAGAATTGGAGAATTGAAACTGACCTCAATGGCTACTGAGTTCAAATCCTACTAGAAAGGAATTGTCATTGTAACACCCTTGAGAAATGGTTGTCTGGTCTCTGTCTCACTTCTTTCAATTGATCCACTCCCATGGACTCGTTTGTCCATCATCCTGGTTGCCCTCCTTTGTGTATTCTTCTTATAAATGTCCTTCTTAAAACATAGTACCCATATAATACTCCTTATGGTATCTGACTAGGGCAATGTATTCTGGGACTATCTCTCTTATTCTTGAAATTTGTATTCCTCATATATAGCCCAAGACTGAATTAGGGTCTTTTTTTTGGCCTATATTATACTGATAGGCAGCTAGGTGGTATAATGACTAGAGTACTGAGCTAGGAATAAGAAAGACTTATCTTCCTCAATTCAAATTGGACCTCAGAAATTTACTACTTGTGTGACTCTAGGCAAGTCACTTGACCCTGTTTGTCTAAGTTTCTTCATCTGTAAAATGAGCTGGAGAAGGAAATGGCAAACCACTCTAGTATCTCTCCCAAGAAAACGCCAAAATGGGGTCAGGAAGAGTTGGACACAACTGAAATGATTGAACAACTCCAAATCACACTGCTGACAACCGATCAGCTTTCAGGCTACTAATTTTGTCAGATCTTCTCTAGAAAATCTACTATTTAAATATGTCCATCCCACTGTATACCTGTGAAGTTGATTGTTTGCACCAACTGTAAGACTTTATATTTATCCATATTGAATTTCAGATTGTTAGATTCAGCCCAGTGTTTAAGCCTGTCAAATTTCCCTTGGATCCTAATTATCATCCAGTGTATTGGCTAACCCTCAGCTTTGTCCACAAAATGTGATAGACACCCCCTATCCCTTTATCTAAGTCATTGATTATAGTGCTCAACAACCTGGAGCTCCAGAGGATACCACTGGAGACCCCTTGGCTTGTTAACATTGAATCATTAAAAAAGTTCTATAAATTGTTGAGTCTGGCCATCCAATCAATTCTGGATACCAATAAAACAGCAGAAACAAATGAGTAATTTTGTATTGTGTCTGTGAATTCAAGAACACTCCATAATAATCTTGGTATCCACGTTCAAGGATAATAACTGTGTCTGAGATTATTCATGTTTAGTGAAAAACTCACACTATCTACTACATCAGTTCACAGGGGGCAAGCCTTGAATGGCAGGAAAACTGAACTGATGGAATACTGAGATGCTTTACAATACAACTATACTTTACTGAGAAAAAGAAATTGCATATTCCTGACATCTTCCTGAAAAAAGAACTGATTAGATCAGTATGTCTGCAAGTATGACTTACATAATCTTTTTCCCCACTAAGCAGATAAAATACTCCATGTTCTAGTTACTGGTTGGGGTTAGTGTTTGCAAAAATCATCCTTCCTTATAACTGCCTTTTCACGGGCACAATATTTTTATTTTAAAATAAGGAATCTTATTCACTGACTTTGCTTCTGTGACTTCTTAACAGCTGACAACATGTATATATACATACTTAGATGTTAATATGCATAAACATATATAGTGTTTTTAAGTTTGAGAACCACGGCGTCCTTGGAGACTACTTTCCATGTACTTGGAAGATCTAAGAGAACAGGAAGCTCGTATTCAGCACTAGGCCTAATCAAAATTGTGAAGTATATGTAATTTTGTAATTTATATACTCATCTATTAGGTATATATATATATATATATATATATATATATATATACACATATATACATACATACTCACTTCCCTTTTAGTTTCCTAGATACCATAATCAACTGTTTCCTTCCCTACTTCTCTGAGTACTGCCCCCTCACTGTCCCTCCACCCTGCATATTTTTTCACACTTTTATGACCCCCTAAAGTGGGTTTAAAAAAGAGCCTGTCTTAGACCTTCTCTTCTCTCTAGTTCTGGAAACTCTGCATTTTAATTACCTCCTTCCATCACCCCAGAGTAGTCAGCCTGCTGACTTATGTTGAGCAGTCTATATATACAGTGCATGAGTCTTTGTTTGGAGTCATCTGAGAGACATCTCCCCAAGAAGTGTGGGCATGTCCAATAGTTGCTTGCTAAGAGGACACATAAAAAGATGATGGAGGTTTAAAAGGATGGACTTTTAACAAAGGAACTGCCCCTCTTTGTGTTCTATAAAAGTGAGCCAACAGGCCAGTATGTTCCCATGTTATCTCTCTGGGCAAAAGATATTCCATTTTTCAGTCCTTTGGCACCTTTTTGGATCTCTGTGATTGTTCAAAAAACCATCAATGTGGCTCAGTGATCATTTCCTTTATGTAAATGTATTCTTAAGACACACCAAGGTACAAATGACTTAAAAAAAGAAAAGCAAAACAAAAATTATGATATTTTCTTTCCATAACTTATAATATTGAAATCACTTGAATATTTTATATACATATAATATATACATACATAATATATAATGATAGATATCTTGTTGGATCATAGTAGATATTGGACTTTGACACTAGAAGTTACTTGCTATCAAAATATTAGAACTCACTAGGCTATCATGGTAGCTTTTACTCAGACAGAAAATCTCAGTATAGTCCATAAAGAACTGGTTGAAGAACTAATGTCTACATATACAAAGCAAAATATATATATATATATATATATATATATAGCTATAATCTAGATAAATGTAGACTACAATTTCCCTACTTTCTCCTGAAATCCTTGGATAATGAAGGAGGGAGAATATTTAAAAAATAATTGACTTAGGTTCCTATTTCATTTAGTGCATTTAGGTTCATGTTATATTCATTGAATTAAAATCAATATTTAAAAGTCTGTGCCAAATTGCTTATGTTATGAGGCTTCTGATGATGTGTTTAATATCACAATTTTAACCTTGCTTACTCCTTTGCAACAGATACCGTACTCCCAGCATTTCCTCTTAAATCACCATCTCGTTCACGATAAATGACTGTGCTGGAAATGCTTCATCTGGTGGGATGAAGTGACTGTTCATTTGGCTAATGTACTTCACATCTGTCATTTTCACTCCCCCAATACATTTTCACAGCATGGGATATAAACTATACCGGGTAACTTTAGGAAGTAGCTTTCCATTTCAGGAGTCACCATGATATGATTAGGAATTCTGGAATGGTTATATCAGAAGAGTTTTGTTTTATTATTTTTTATTATCACTTCCAAGGCCTTGGCATACTCCCTCTATCAAAGTGGATTTTTGTACTTTCTGCTTTCATTAGTAGGGTTTCCAGTGTAGAGGTCTGCTAGTGTGGTGGTTTACTTTACTGATATTCCATTTGCCTGTTAAGCTGATTGCAAATAGGAGAAAGAAACTAAGAATCCTAGAAGGGCAACCCAGTGGATAGAGCACTGGGGCTAGATTCTGAAAGAACTGAATTCAAATCCCCACTCTGATATTTGCTAGCTTTAGGCCCTAAGGCAAGTCATTTAAAGCTCCTCCAATGTACTGGGCACTTGTATTAAGTGCTGGGGATGGAAAAAGAGGCAAAAAATAGTACCTGCCCTCAAGGAGCTCATAGTTGAATGGGGAGACAAGGAATTAAATATGAACAAACAAGCTATATTCAGAAAAATTAGGAAATAATTAAAAGAGTGAAATCCTTAGAATTAAGTAGTTGGGAAAGGGTTTTTTTTAAAGATGAGATTTTATTTTGGACTTGAAGGATATCAATAGGAAAATGTGAAAAGGAAGAGCATTCCAGGCATTGGGGACAGTTAGAGAAACTGCTCAAAGCCTAGAAATGGTGTCTTGTTTGAGAAATGGAAAAGAGGCCAGTATAAGTAGATCAAAGAGGAATCGTGGGGTGGGAAATATTAAGGTATCAGAAAACTAGGAAGGGAAAAGATGCTAAGTTATGAAGGGCTTTTAATTGCCAGAGGATTTTTGTATTTTATCTTGGAGGTGATAGTGAGCTGTGGAGTATATTGAGTAGGGATGGTTGGGGAGGTGGGGGGAAGGAGAGAACATGATAATATGTGAGCTGTAGGCTTATATTTGGTGATTATATATCACTTTACATTATATATCACATACATACATTTAGAAAAATATAGATAAACTGTATAGCAAGATAAGATCAAAATTGGCACATGATTTAGAAATTAAGGGTGGTATCATAAGTAAAGTAGGAGAACACAGAAAAATTTACAAACTAGATCTATAGATAAAGAAAGAGTTTATGATCAAACAAGAGATAGAGAGGATCAAGGGAAGTAAAGTGAATCAGTTTAATTGAATGAAATCAAAGTGTTTGCACAGACAAACCAATGCAGTCAAAATTAGAAGGAAAGCAAGAAATTGGGAAAATTTAAAAAAATTTCTCTGAAAAAGACTTCATTTTTTAAATGTCTAGGGAACCAAGTCAAATTTATAGAAAATAAGAGCAATTCCCTAATTGACAAATGGTCAAAGGGTATGAACAGGCAGTTTTCAGAAGAAGAAAGTAAAGTTACCAATAGACACATGAAAAAATACTCTAAATCATTATTGATTAGAGAAATGCAAATCAAAAGAACTCTGAGGTACCATTTCACACCTATCAGATTGGCTAACATGACAGAAAAGGAAAAGATAAATGCTTGAGGAGAAGTGGAAAAATTGGTACACTGATGCACTCTTGGTAGACTTTTGCACTGGTTTAACCATTCTAGAACAATTTGGAACTATGCTCAAACAGCTATAAAAACTGTTCATCCTTTGACCCAACAATACCAGAACAAGTTCTATGTTCCAGAGAGATAAAGAGATGGGAAAAGGACCTGTATGTACAAAAATACTAATGACAGTTCTTTTCATGGTGGAAAAGAATTGGAAATTAAGGGAATGTCCATCAATTGTGAATGGCTGAATAAGTTATGGTATATGATTGTGATGGAATACAATTGTCCTATAAGAAATGATGAGCAGAATGGTTTCAGAAAAAAGTGGGAAGAATTTTATGAAGTGATTCAAAGTGAATGAGCAAAACCAGAACACTGTATCTAGTAACAGCAACATGTAATGAAGATCAACTGTAAAATTAGCTGTATTACTCAATATGATGTAAGACAATTCCAAAGGACTTATGATGAAAAATGCTATCCATTTCCAGAGAGAGAACAGATGAAATCTGAGTGCAGAGTGATGCATATTTTTTAACTGTTTTTTTGTAACATGGCTAATGTGGAAATATATTTTACATGATTCCCCATATACAATTGCCATATTGATTGACTTCTCAATGGATGTCTTTGTGTGTGTGTGTGTGTGTGTTTATGTGTGTGCACGCATGTGTATGTGTGTAGGGAGAAAATATAGAACTCAAAGTATTAAAAAAAAGAATGTTAAAAATAATTGATATAGAGAAAATAAATAAAACATATTTTTGGAATGTACTAGCAATTGGGAGGATCAGTGAAGACCATGTAGGAAGTAGTTGTTGAGCTATGCTTTCTAGAAAATAAATTCTAAGAGGTAGAGTTGAGGAGGGAAGGCATTATAGAAATGGTGCACAGCTAGTGCAAAGACATGGAAATGGAAGATGGAGTGTCACATTTGTACAGCTCCATGGATACCAATTTGGCTTGAGCAGTGAGTAGATGAAAAAGAATATATAGCAAGCCTGGAAAGTTAGTGTGAAGGCAATGGAATTTATTTAGTAAGGGCTTGACACTGTCAAACCTTAGCTATAGGACAATCATTTTAGCAAATGACTAGAAGATGAATTGTAGAAGGGAGATAATTGAGACAGGTACCCAAAACGGAAGGTAACTACAGTAGACCAGGCTAGAGGTGATAAAATTGACCATGTGAAGAAAGAGAGCCGTATCAAGGTGTGACATCAGTGTTCCAGCAAGACAACCACAGCTAACACAGGATCTGGCACATTATAGTTATTCAATGATTGTCTATTTTGGGAAAAAAATCAATTTTTAAAAATTTATTTTCAATGACAATTTCCAATGATTCAGGAGAAATAATGAAGAAACATAGTACCCAACTACTGATAAAGAAGTGATGGACTCTGGGGTGGCCAGTTGGCTCAGCGAGTAAGAGCACCGGCTCCAGTGTCAGGATGACCTGGGGATCGAATCCGGGCTCAAATACTCAGCACCACACCCAGAAACACCTGGCTGTGTAACCTTGAGCAAGTTTCTTAACCCCAATTGCTTAAAAAAAAAAAGAAGTGATGGACTCAAGGTGCCAAATGAAATACAATTTTGAACATAACCAAGGAGAGAATGTGTTTTGCTTGACTTCAATGAATATTGGATATTAATATTTTTGTTTTCCCTTCCCTTTCTCCTTCCCTTTCCTT
>NW_027185876.1:13031450-13036670 GCF_028583685.1 Petaurus breviceps papuanus | reverse complement strand
GTAACCTTGAGCAAGTTTCTTAACCCCGATTGCTTAAAAAAAAAAGAAGTGATGGACTCAAGGTGCCAAATGAAATACATTTTTGAACATAACCAAGGAGAGAATGTGTTTTGCTTGACTTCAATGAATATTGGATATTAATATTTTTGTTTTCCCTTCCCTTTCTCCTTCCCTTTCCTTTCTTTTCCTTCTGTTCTCCTTTCCTCCCCTTTCACCTTCTCCTCCTTCTCCTCCTTCTCCTCCTTCTCCTCCTTCTCCTCCTTCTCCTCCTTCTCTTCTCTTCTCTTCTCTTCTCTTCTCTTCTCTTCTCTTCTCTTCTCTTCTCTTCTCTTCTCTTCTCTTCTCTTCTCTTCTCTTCTCTTCTCTTCTCTTCTCTTCTCTTCTCTCCTCTCCTCTTCCCTTTCCTTCTCTCCTTTTCCCTTCTCCCTTGTCTTCCTTTCCTTTCTCTTCCCTTTCCTTCCTTTCCTTTCTTTTCTCTTCTCATGGTGGGGGGACAAGTGGGAGGGAGAGCAAATAAATACTAATCAATGATTGCTTCTTTAATTAAAGTTGTGAATTGGGTGAATAGAAAGTACTATAAGGGAAACCATTTATATAACAATAAGTCAAATTTCTACAAGCCTTTAAGGTTTTCAAATGATTGTGAGGTAGATAGTGCAAGTATTGTTATTATTCCTATTTTATAGATGTGGAATCTAAGCCTCTGAGAAGGTTAAGTGACTTTCTCAAGATCACCATATTAATAAGTGTCAGAACTGGGGTGCAAAGCTGAGTTTCTTGTATTGCTTTTAATTCTATCACACCACTTCTACTGGCACTACCAATTCTCTGAATAGCTATTTTAATGCCAACCTTTAAAAAAAAGAAACAAAAATTGCATTGGAAGAAATGTTCACATTCTCAGCATTTAGATTCATTCAATTGTTCTTAAAAATAAGTTCTCTATTTCTCTATGCCCTATAACACAACCTTCATGTTTATATTTTCTTTCTTCCCTCTTTTTCCTCTTGCTTGGATCCACAGAAATGGTTTGGAATGTGCAAGCCAAAAGAGCTGACTGAATGAGATGGCAAATGGATTTGAGAAATAATGAGCCAAGTTTTGGAGTAGAAATGTCCCTGCAATATGTGTGTATCTGCATATATTAAGTCACTTTTATTTTTAAATTAAGGAAGGCTACCTAGGACATGAATATGGAAGAAAATCCTACAAAGCTTTGAAGAAATAAAATCTTTGTAAGTGAATGTCAGAACTATTTGTGTTTGTTAGAAGTATAGCCTTCCCGAAATTCCCTTAATGTTTAGTTTTTTCATGAATAACCACTCCCACTCCCCCTGCTAAACTAAAACATATGGGAATTTTCATTGGGGGTTAAAAAGAAAACCCACATTAAGGCAAACTAGTGTTTGATTTATATTCAGAGAAACAGGTTGTGATTTTCTGTAAACTTCCACAATCACATTTGTGTACATAAATCCTTTTGCTGTATGGACTGCAGAATGTTACATGGAAACATTATGGTCAGGGGATACTAATTTGGATAAAATAATAAGTAACAATGTTTTTAAACACCTAGAATCATAAGATCCAAACTAAATGTAAAGTTGGAAGGGGCATTAGAGTTCAGATTCAACCCCCCCATGTTTCCAGATGGGGAAGCTGATATTTAGAGAGATGAAGAGGCTTGCCCACTGTCATGCACATCCTAGGTAGAACTGTTAACATAGCTGGCATGGGTAGCCTCCTTAAATGGGCAGGAAATTTGATTTATTGCAAAAGCCAGGGAAGGCTTCCTAGAATGATATAGTTTACAAAGGGAGATGATTGGACCAATTGCTGAGAATGCATCAAATGGGAGAATGATGGCAGGTGGGACACCTGATAGCTAAAATGAAATTTGTAAGATGCATATGGTTGAATTTCATTTTCCCTTTTTCATTTGATGATCAAAACTACATGACAGACAGTGCAATATAAAAACAGATGAAATGAATTTCCACATGGTTCTGCCAAGTTTCCCTTCTGCACTGAGTTCTTAGAAAGCCCATCTTCCATTCCTGTGAGTCTCCTGGAATCTTCAAATTCCACAGTTGACTTGCTCATTCTGCCACCTGACAGAACAACAGGAAGGGTTTGTCCCAGTGTTTCTGAAGGCCGGCTTGTTTACTGTGGTACCAGGCTATTTTTCAATTCACTCTGATGGGTGAAGAAGTTGTAAAATACTGCAAAGCTGTAATCATCACTAGGCTCATTCTGATGAAAGTTGTAAGGCTGGATAATAAATGGGATGTAATAAAAATGTGATTTATACTTACATGGCATTCTGAAGTAAAAGGGAATTCAGCTAATGAGACAACAGATTCTTTCACTCATTTAAGACAGGGTTCAACCCAGGAGAAGTTTAAAACTTGCACAAAGAATTTGGTGTGGTTTTTTTTTTTCGTAATTTAAAAATACAATCTTTCCTCAGTCTTTATGCTAATGAGCATACCCTTTGGCAGTGATACAGTTCTACTGGCTGTCACTCAACAACACAAAAATCTTCAAGTTATTCTGAACTTTCTATGTAAATGGAGCTTATGGGGTGAAGAAATGGTAAATTGGCTTCACTTTTGCTTAATCTGTGGTCTCTTTCCCCCTATCTGCATCTCATTCCAAATTAATTTTTTTTTGCATTCAGAGATGTGTGACAGGATGAAGGGAAATCTGCAAGAGTCACCATATGCAGCATGTGAAAATCTGTGACATATAAATGATGTACATTCTTCCTGACTATTGCAAATTGTATGAAAGACATCAAAGATAGTAATATGTTTTGAAACAATGAGTTTAAGGAATATTGATGCCAGATCATCTCTCTAACATATTTAGTGACATGATATAACCTAATGAAAAAAGGAGCTCTGGTGAATGAGGGAAAAGGTAAATTGAGTATTTTTTTGGGAAAAAAAGGTTGCTTGTAACAGTATCCATAAATTAAGGAGAATTAATTAGATTCATGATTAAAAAAGGTAGAAAGTGATTCATTTATCCATGTAAAAGACTAGAAAATTAATATTAAATATTTGAGATTATATTTAATTATATCTTACCCAAAGTGCCATTTGATATTCCAGGAAAATTTTATGAAGGGAAAAAAATCTCATACTTAAAATCTTTACCGAGTATTTTTTCTTTGTTTCAGAGATTTTATTGAAAGTTATAGTTTAAAACCCCACAAAATAACTTAAAGATGAAAAATGATACAAATTGCTATAGAAATAATCTATTTTGGGGTGCTTAAATCTAGTCCATAAACATTTATTTTTCTTGTTTTTATTGGGTCATATATGAAAAAGCAATATTTCAGACTATGCAAATATCTAAATTGTGCTCTAAATCTGTCTGATAGAAAGATGAATGTCCTAGAGCTAGCAAGGCCTTATTTCTAGTTTTACTTCCATTTCTTATTACTTATATGACCTTGGATAAATCACTTTCCTTCTGGCCTCACCTTCCTAATTTGTAAAATACAAAGCTTCAACAAAATGATTCCATACCTTACAGTATTATATAAATGTCTATCATTTGTTCATTTTTGGTCTGGCTCTGTAACTGGTTACTGTCATATATTTATGTGGGAGTAAATTATACTTGAATATGGTGGTAATAATGTGGCCCTTTCAGTTCCATTGGAGTTTAATTCGTAAGGAAAATTTTTCTAATGGATTGTGACCAGAGCTGGGGATTTGCTTTGTCTGCAGAAGTCCCTTCCATTTAGCATTCTCTACTAACAATATTTATTCTGGCTGTACAATAGTGGTTATAGAATTATTTTACTTTGTACTAAATAAACAAGGGCCAGGAAATGAATAAATACTGAGATATATTTGAATTATAAATGAAGTACTTTTGAGTGGCAACTGAACTATGTTCAGTAGGAAGAGATGTCACTGTAAAACTCTGGGTTCTTAATCTTAAATTCTTTTTTAAGACCTCCTCTTTATTTATCCAAATGTTAAAAGTAAATACATTTTTTAAAAAAGTGAATAAAGTCAATTTTCTATTTATCACAACAAATTTGATGTGTGAATACCAGGACACAAATTATGATTCCTATTAGTCACCACTTTAAAATTTTTGGAAACAAATGACCTTTGCTATTTTTGTCAAATAACATTTAAAAAGTTAGTTACCTCTATAAGATGGCAGAAATTCCACCTGCAAAATTCAAGAGTCAACCCTAGGTGATGTGCAGAAGATTTTCTGATTTTATGGGATATCTTATTTTTGTAAGTCCTGGGAAACCTGGCTTTTGAAACAGCGACAACAATAATATAGTAACGAGGGGGTTCACACGACCAGTTAGATAGAAACCTGGACATTTTTTCCAGTTGTCACAATTCTCAAAACTGCCCAAAGTAAGATTTATGCCTAAGAGATGAAGTAGTTAACAACTGTCTCTGCAGATCAACTGGCCAAAGATTTTAAAAAGGTAGCAAGGTGATTAACCAAAGAGGGGGCTCATCATTATCACAGTCATTCAACAACCTTTGCCCAATAAATTTTGTGTTATTTCAAAGTCATGCAATCTAATCCATTGCCTTGTGCTCTCTCTGCCACTACACCATTCTGTTATAACAAGCAGCAAGCCTTTATTTTGCCCAGCCCCTACTGGAGAAAGTGGTTGTATAAGAAAGTGAAGCCTAATCTATTTAAGAATGTACCACTGATCAGATAGAGAACTAAAGAGTAAAGAAAACTGGGGTAGTATACCAGCATATGTGAAGGGCTACACCAGACCAGAAGGAAAAGGATAGGCAATCGGTTGGGGTCAATTTTATCTCCTGAGATCTCAGGGCAAGGACTGAGACTGGTAAAAAGGGAATGCTCCAATGTGGGAGGAGACTGAGATAGTTTTGAGGTCCAGGGGAAGAAATAAAAAAGTGACCAGTAACAAAGTATAAGAAGGAGATATCTGAAACTACCAAAGATCTCAGGAGGAAGAACATTCCTGAAATTGAAAACCTTGAGTGCAAATAAATAAAACTAGACCAAAGATAATAAATCATAAAGGAAAGAGGCCACCAAGATATTCAAACCAATCTATACATCTCTAAATAAATATGGCAAGGCAAAGGAAATCAACCAGAAAATGAGACAGAAGACTACGAACTTGAAAGACATCACGGAACAATAATAGGGTGTACCTGAATAGTTCAGGAGAGAAATAAGAATCAT
>NW_027185876.1:12948714-13031350 GCF_028583685.1 Petaurus breviceps papuanus | reverse complement strand
GGGAGGGAGGGAGAGAGAGAGGGAGGGAGGGAGAGAGAAAGGGAGGGAGGGAGAGAGAGACAGAGACAGACAGAGACAGAGAAAGACAGAGACAGAGAGAGAAAGAAGAGAGGAGAGGCAAAATGAAGTAATGTTAAAAGAACATATCTCTATAAAAAAGCATAATGATCTTGAAAATACAATGACTGTAGATAATCTAGGAATTATAAATCTAGAAAACAAGAGTTAAAAGCTCTGAATTCTGTATTACAAGAAATAACACTAGAAAACTACCCAGGACTTCTGAATACAGAAAATAAAGTGATAAAAGAATAAACAAATTATCTCCACAAAAAGTAAAACAAAACAAAGCTATGCCAATTCCAAAACATATAATAGTTAATAACAAGTTCAATGACAAATAAAAAATTCTGTAAGCAACCAGGAAAAAGAATTTCAAATATAAAGGAAATTCAAAATAACACAGAACTATTCAGCATCCATCAGAAGCTGCAGAAGGGAATTGAATAATACATTCCAAAAAATGAAAGAGCTCAGGATATAAACCAAAGTGACATACCCTGCAAACCTGAAACTAATCATTAATGAAAAAATATGAACATTCAATAAAAGAGAGGCATTTGAAGCATTTCAATAGACATGAGCAGCTTATTTGCTTTGCAGACAGCCCAGACAACAAAAACACAAGAAAAATAAACACAACTACCAAAATCAAAACACAAGTAACTAAATAAATTACTCTTATCTCTGGAGAGTATTAAAAAGGAAAAAAGAGAAAGAGAAAGACATCTATAGCTTCAAAATAATAACAAAGGAACTTCTAAGAGGTTTTATTCTGAAAGGATACAAAGCAATACATATGAATGTAGAATTTACATAGAAATGATTGTGGAGGAATAGGGCTGAAATTCCATAGATGAGATATTATTTGTAAACTGTTTCCTTCTGTGCCTTGCACATAGTAGGTACTTCATAAATGCTTGCTCCCTTCTCTTTTCTTCACTTAAAGTAGATGAATCAATGTGAGAGTAAATCTCAGAACTGTAGTACACATAAAAAGGGAGAGAGAAGGCAATAGCAATAATTACAATAACAATTGCCCCTACTGTGTGTCTGGCACTATGCTATGTACTTTGCAATGATTGCCTCATTTGTTTTTTACCAGAACTCTGGGAGGTAGTTATTCCTAATTTACTGGTGAGGATAGTGTGGTAAACAGAAGTTAAGTGACTTTACATAGCTAAGTGTCTGAGACCGTATTTAAATTCAGATCTAGATTTCGGGTCTATGGTCTCTTTGCAATGCCACCTAGATGCTCAGAAGATTTAAGGAAATGTGACATAACCAAGTCAGTGGTAAATGATGGAGGGGAAATAAGTCATTTAGTCTTTCAGGAAAAAGACCTGTGAAGAATGGTTGTCATGTCAAAGGGAGGGATTAAAATAAAGGAGAAATTTCAACTGAATGATAGAAAGGCATACCTCTGTAGAGTGCTTCCATGGGGAGGGGGGGAGGGCATAGATATATTCCGAAATGAGAAATGAAGACATTGCAATGGGCATAATTTGCAGAAGTTTGGTTATTCAAAGATATCACTATCTTTGATAGAGTATTGCACCCCAATTGAAAAAAAAATTCTTCCATAGGAGAAAAAGAATCAGAGCTTCTGGAGGTAATTACCATCTAGAAGGGAGGGAGGACATGAACCCAGAGGAAAAAACCTCATGACAATCGGGAAAGAAAGTGCTCATCGGGAAGGCAAGGGTTAAGAATGAACTACACAGGGATACAGGAAAGTTTCTACCAGACCAATGTCCTCTCTATCCCCTGAAGGAATTTATAACTCTAAGAGTCAAGTATTAGAGGTAGAAAGAAATGATTTAGAAGAAGAAGCTCTTAATAGCTAGTTTAGAAACTTTAATTCCATGAATTAACTAAAAAAGAACAAATAAGTACAAGAGTAATGAATCAAAGAAAAACATTTTATTACAGAAAAGGTAGAGGATTGATAAGAACAAGGTGAAAGAAATGATTATTTAGAAAAAAGGTATAGAAAAAAAAAGCAAAGACATTGAAGAGAAGGTGGGGAATTTAACTACTTAACTGAGAGAAAAAAAAGAGAAGGATAAGGGAACGATATAAAAGAAAGACAAGGAATACATTAAACAAAATTTCAAAACTAGGGAAAAGGGTGACAAAAGGGGTGGGGATTAAAGGGATTAAAGAAGAGAACTTGTGGGAATAAAATTGACTTGAGTAGAGTAAGCCAAATAATTGAAGAGAAAAAATACCATCTTTGCGGAGGATGAAGGACAAAAAATATTACTAATTCAGAAAAAAAGAGAGACAACTGGAGGAAAATGTAAACCTAACTCATAACTTTAAATATGAATGGAATAAAATCCAATGAAATGAGAGTAAAATATTGCATAAAAATCCCTTCCCCCATATGTTGCTTATGAGGAACAGATCTGTAAAGCAAAGATAAGGAATAAAAATGATGAGCTTTAACAAAATTTAATATATAAATATATATATCTTGAATCCCCAAAAGCTCAGTCATGGTATGGGACAAAACAAAAACAGAAATTCACACTATAAATAGAGATAAAGAAAGTACCATATGCTGAAAAGAACCATAGACTAAAAACCAATATCAATATTAAGCTTACATAATCTAAATGCTTAAGTATCTAAATACATAAAGGAAAAATTAATCAAATTTCAAGAAGACATACATGATAGCACAGTTATAAGAGGATACTTGAATGTCTTTTTCAGTTTTGAAGAAAGATAAATGGGGGCAGCCAGGTAGCACAGAGAGTAAGAGCACCGGCCCTAGTGTCGGGATGACCTGGGGATTGAATCCGGGCTCAGACACTTAGCACCCACCCAGAAACACCTGGCTGTGTAACCTTGAGCAAGTTACTTAACCCCTATTGCTTAGGGGGACCAGGTGGCTCAGAGAGTAAGAGCACCAGCCCCAGTGTCGGGATGACGTGGGGATCGAATCTGGGCTCAGAAACTTAGCACCACACCTAGAAATAACTGACCATGTAACCTTGAACAAGTTACTTAACCCCAATTTCTTGAAAAAAATAAGAAAGATAAATGCAAGGGAAAGTATAGAATTGTAATGTTAGTGGGATTTAAGATCTTTCCCACCCATTAATAGGCCTCATGGAAGCTTGCTTGTAGGAAGGCTTTCATACCTTTTGCTAATGTCTAATTAGGCACTGAGTCAGGAGGAATGTGATGCCTTCTGGCTCTGGGAAGTGTATATATCCTCTGAGTTGGTATTTTGCTTTGGAGGCTTGCTTATGAGAAGGATCTTGTGATTCCCTGGTCCAGATTCTGAGTGGCCATATGTTCAGAGCTCCCTGACTGCTCAGATGTAAAGGCTCTCTTGAACCAGGGATGTATGTAAAATGTAGAGCAATGTTTCTTTGAGTCAGGCAGAATACTGCCTGTTGGTCTTTATTTCTCTGCTTATATTTTCTGTGTTTATATTTTCTCTGAAATTCAGGATGCTGACTTTTCCCCTGAACTAGTGAATGTAATTTAAAAAACATAGTTGACCCCTTAAATAGCAATCTTTCCTCATAAAGCAGATCTAAGAACCTGTGCTGGTAGCCATCCTGGGTATACTGCTACAAGAATGTAAGAACTTGCTGGAGAAACTTATTTCAAAGCAATAATAATTTATTAAGCATCTACTATGTTCCACGGATTGTGCTAAGTGGTAAGAATGCAAAGAATTAAAATAAAACAACAGTCCCTTCTTTCAGGGAACTTAAAGGCTAACATTAAATTATAGCTATTTTATGGAGTTTTCCAAATGGGACAATTAAATAATATACATGTTCTTAGCAACAAATGGAACTTTTACAAAAACTGATCACATATTAGAGCACAAAGATATTTTAAAGAAATGTAAAAAGTCAGAAATAGTATAAATCGCTTTTAGATCATAATGTAATAAAAATAGTAATCAGTTCAGGGAAAACAAATAAAAGATGCAGATGTAAATGAGGATTTAATATAGAGATTTTAAACGATGAGTGGGTCATTGAACAAATCATAGAGTAATCATTGATTTTTTTAAATAAAATGAGAATGAAAAAGAAACAAATTTTTTTGGGAAGCAGATGAAATCCATAGAGAAAAAATTATATCATTAAAAACATACAATAACAAAATAGAAAAAATAGAAAATTGGGCAGCTAGGTGAATAGAGCCCCAGCCCTGGAATCAGGAGGACCTGATTTCAAATCCGGCCTCAGACATTTAATGCAAAAACTAGCTGTGTGACCTTGGGCAAGTCACTTAACCCTAATTGCCCCCAAAAAAAGCAAAAAAAAAGAAAAATAGAAAATTTAACGAACTGAATATACATATGAACATTAGAATAAGTAACCAAAATGAAAAAAAGTAATATGTTAAATTAGAGGATAAATAGCTAAAATTTAAACAAAAAAGACTATAGGAATGATAACCAAAATTGAAAGATAGTTTTTTGATAAGACCAACAAAATGTTAAACCTTTTGTGACCTTGATTAAAAATAAGAGGATAGAATATCAAATGGGTCACTTAGCAAACAGTAAGACAAAATCAGAGTAAAATAGAAGAAATAAACAGAAGAAATAAAAGAACAGAATAAATAAAAGAATTATCATAACCTATAATGTATTAGCCATATTTTATCAAAACTGAGGACACAAAAGAGTCATACATGTGAAGATATAAAACTCCCAAGCTCTCCCAAGCTAACAGAAGGCCAAATAGGGGCATTAAATAATCTAAGAAAAAAAAAAACTAACAAAGAAAAAGCTCCTTTTCCTGATAGATTCAGAGGGGAGTTCTGTGAAAAAAATTAATACTTATACTATTCAAATTATTGTCAAAAATTGAGGAAGAAGCCACTCTACCAGGCATCTTGTATGACACAAATACATTCATAATACCTAAATCAGAGAAGGATATAGCAATTTAACCAAGAAAACATTCATTATAACAAAGTTGGATTTAAACTAGACAGTCAAGGATGGTTCAACATTAGGGAAGCAATAAGCATAATAAATCATATCAAAAACAAAAAAATGATTATCTCGAGATGCAGAAAAAGCCTTTGATAATGTACAACACCCATTTATGTTCTCTGTCTCTGTCTCTCTGTCTCACTCTCTCACACACACACAAACATGCACACACCCCAAAATCCATTATCCAATATAAAAATGGTTAAAAGTTATATAAAAATAGTTCTCAAAAGAATTGTGAACTATTATGTACATAAAACAATTTTGAGGTTTCATCTCATACCCAGAAAATTGGCAAAGATGAAAAAAGTGGGAAAAGTCAATGTTGGTGGAGTTGTGAGAAGATAGGAACTCCTATGCATTATTTGTGGAGTTGTGAATTGGTACAACATTTATGAAGCAAATCAGAATTAACAAGAATTTAAAATGTCCATGCACACTTTAATACAGAGCTTTCACCATGAAGTTTATACTCCAAAAATGTAATCAATAAGAAGAAAGTCTTATACATCAAAATATTTATAGCAATACTTCAGTACTAAGAACTAGAAATGCAATAGAGACCATTGCTTGGAGAATGGCTAAATAAATTGTGGTACATAAATATATATCATGCTATAAGAAATGATGAATATGATGAATACAGAGAAACATGAAAGACTTACATGACCTGATGCAGAATGAAATAAGCAGAATTAAGAAAAGAATATACACAGTGACTACAACAATGCAAATGGCAAGAACAATCCCAACTCAATCAAAAGTGAACTTTGAAAAATTTCACAGAAGAAGCATGGTCCCATGAAGAGTTATGAGAACACACATACACCCCACTCCTTTTAATACATATTGGGAGATCCATGGATATAGAACACTGTATATATTTAAGATATTTTTGATATATTGATTGATTTTGTTTATTCTCTTTTGCTTCTCCCTTTTCTTTTTCTTTAAAAGTATTCTTATAGGGGGATGATACTCTGGGACTGGAAAGAAAAGAGATACTAGGAGAAATTTTGACAGAACAAAAATAAAAGATATCAATACAAATTTATTTTTAAAAAGAAAAAAAAAGAAAGTGAATGTTTTACAATTACACAGAACAGTCATGACCTCAAAGATGATATAAAAGATGTTACCTTCCTCACTCCTTTGAAGAAGTGGAAGGCCCATAGTTATGGAACATGGCATAGATTTTCAGACTTTGTGTAATGATCAGTTTTGCTAATTTCTCTTTTTTTTCTTTTAAAATAAAATTTTACATTACTATCAGGGAGACGGAATACTGATATAAATTTAATGGATATAACAACAGTAGATGTTAATGAAAAAAATTATTTAAAAGAAGTAATAGGATAACTAATCAGCAACTAAGCAGCAGCTAGATTGTTCAGTGGATAAAGCTCTGGGATTGGAGTCAGGAAGACCTGAGTTGAAGCCTAGCCTCAAATACTTATTATCTCTCTGAACCTGGGCAAAGTCACTTAACCATCTCTTTACCTTCATCCACTGGAGAAAGAAATCACAAACCACTCCAGTTTCTTTGCCAAGAAAACCCTATGGATTGTACTGGCGTTCCTATGATCCACAGGGTCACAAAGGGTTCAGCACAACTGAACAACAATCAGTAACTAACCCTCTATCAGGAGTTCTTAATGAGGAGGGACAATAAAATTAAAAAAAAAATTGAAAACTATTTCCCTTGCCATTTCCCATTGCTTTCCTTTTTTATATATCTTTTTTTTCTATTTTTCAAATGCTTTATTGGATGGGTGCCCACTCTGATGCCTCCACAGACTCTGGCAACCTGGACACATGCCCCAGGACCTCCACCCTAGACTACAATCCAGATCCAAGCAGTTTAAATCAATAGCGATTACCCCTCAGACTAATTGCTTGGTCCCCCTACATTCTGCAGGCCAGGAGCTGAAGCTGCCGCGTGGTGCTGGCTGGCTCTGCCAAGTGTCTCAGCAGCTTCTCATCCTGGGGGCAAAAGCCATGCAGTCCCACTTACTGGGTCCCAAAGTCCAGACTGCACTGACCTCTCACTTTGTCCTTCGCATCTATGTGTTGATAATTCTGGAAACGGCCACAGATGGTGCTGATCTGGAGTCCTTCCTTCCGGTGGCTGGTCAGACTGGCCCTGGGGCTAAAACCTCTGGCTCACATGGGCCTGGGCTGCACACTGCGCTGGCCAATTCCTGCCAGCCTGCAGGGCTGTCCTCAGCAGGAGGTTAACTTGTCTGTGTCATTTTGTGGGTTCTGCAACTCCAAAGTTTTTCAGAGTCCCATTTTTATATTGATTGGGGAAGGTGGAAGCTGGAGCCGCTCTCAAGGTCATGCTTCTACTCCACCATCTTGACTCCCTGCATTCCCTTTTAATAATATGTACTTTATGCATTTAAAATCATTATTTTGAGAAAGATTTATATAGACTTTACCAAACTATCACATATCTTGACGACATAAAAAAGTTTAAGAACACTTGCTGTAGATAACTTCTAAAAAAATCAACAAAACACTAAACAAAAATTATTTATATTCACAATAAACCAACTTTTATGTCATATTGGCAGAACACTTTTATTACTTCTTTATTTAATAATATTGAGTAAAAAAGTCAATGATCAGATTCTTTCTTTTTATATGTTGCTTGAAATTATATATATACATATATATATATATATATGTATATATATAATTCATATAGTATAATGGGTAGAGGGCCAGCCCCTGATCTGTAAACTCTCAAAAATATTTTATTTGTCCATCCACACAAGAAAATACCAAGTGGATAAAGATTTGTCTATTGCATATATTAAGATATACAGTTATACACCCTATAGTCTCTCTCTCTCTCTCTCTATTTGTATGTCTATCTATCATCTCTCTATCATTATCTATCTCCATTGTCCTCATCATTTCTAATATTTATACATACATATCTATACATATACATAATACATATACATACCCAAACACATATAAAAGGGTCACATAGCTAGCAAGTGTTGGAAGCCACGTTTGAACTCAGGCCTTCTTGATTCCAGGGCAGATCCAGAACTCTATCTACTGTACCACCTCACTATTCTGTCTTAATGATTAAAACTTTGCAATGTAGTTTGAAATCTGGCATTGTTAGGCTCTCTTCCTTCACATTTTTTTGCATTGATTCCCTTGATATTCTTGACTTTTTGTTCTTCTAGATGAATATTATTATTATTTTTTCTTGCTCTATGAAATAATTATTTGGTAGTTTTATTGGTATGATATTGAATAAGTAAACTAACTTGGGTGGCATTGTCATTTTTATTATATTGGTTCAGACTACCCATAAGCAATTGATATTTCTTTAACTGTTTAGATCTGTCTTTATTTGTGTAAAAAGTGCTTTCTAAAGTGTTCATATAATCCCTGGATTTATCATAACAGGTAGATATCCAAGTACTTTAGATTGTCTGCAGTTATTTTCAATGGAATTTCTCTTTCTATCTCTTCCTGCTGGGTTTTGTTGGTAGTGTATAGAAATTCTGATGACTTATGTGGGTTTGTTTTATATCCTGTAAGTTGACCGAAATGGTTTCAACTAGTGTTAGTGTTCTCTAAGTAGACCATCAAATCATCTGCAAAGAGTGATAGCTTTGTTTCCTTAAGGCCCATATTTTTAATGCTAGCACTCTATTTCTGTTGTCATATGGCTCTAAGACATGCAACACAGCATTCTAAAAAAACTGGAAATTAGCATCCCATTGAGGGTGATGAGGGTGTGATCAGGCTGCAGCATATGATAAATAAGTAATTTAAAGAAGAAGTGGGATAATGAAACCAGAAAAATATATACATGTAAATCAAGATGGACTGGTCATGTGGTAAGTCTGAGGGAAAACAAGAAAACCACTTGAGGGATCCATTGGTGTCCTGGTAATGTCAGAAGTAAAGAAGAAGTTACCACATGCTGGGTGGACCCTCTGCAAGTAAACTCATGAGAGTATATGGACAGGAGTCTCTTTGGTTGGAGAGACAGAAACAGTTTGATGTCTGCATTGTATGTGTGTGTGTGTAATTTCTAAATGAGATCATGCTTTTAATTCAGTAACTTGATATTACAAAAAAATTGCTTTCATGTGGTATTACATGTATAGTTAGTGATGGATGCAACTGTTTCTGCACTTCTATGTGAACACACTAGGGATTGTAAGTGGGTAGTAAGTCTTAGATCTTAATCTATAACTTAGTATTTACTTCCTGGAAAGTTATCTGATTCATATTAAGATTAATTAATTTGGGTTGTAACAGAAGTGATATTCGAACTCAGGTCTTCCTGACTCTAAGATGAGCAGTCTATCAACTAATAACAAAAAGCAGACATTTGTATATTGCTTTATTGTTTACACCTATACACCTATCCCATTTATGTGTGTATATATATTATCTATATAAACACAATATATACCATATATTTGTATATGCATACATATACATTTTTGTAAATGCAAACACTTATCCTATTGAACTCTTATCACAATCACATGATATAGATATTATAGGTTTTAATATCCTCATTTTATTAGAAAGTTTAGTTTCAAAGAGGTAAATGATTTACCCAGGGATGCAGAGTGTCAGAGGTATGCCTTTAAGCCCACAGCTCTATCCATTACACTTCCCTACTCTCAATTCTCTATACATAAGCTATACCCTTATTGAAACACAGTTACATAATGAAATAGGGCTCCAGATAATCCACCTGAAAGACTGAAATAATAGCAAAATATCATGCTTTAATAAAGTTAACTAGTTTCCAAAGTGTTCTTTTACATTGTGAATTCATTTTTTAGAACAAATAAGAAAAAAGACAAAACAGATGAATCCCTATCAGATTGCAAAATTTAGGGATTTCTTTTAAAATTTGACCTTTTTACTCTAAAGTTCAAAATTTTATAAGGGAAAATAACAGGTTTTCTTTATATGCTAGGCAAATTAAGATATCTCTGTGAGTAAGAATCTGGTACATATGGTGATGTCTCAAATAGGAGATTCTGATACTGGCAGGATATTTTAGGGAAAGGCTCCACAGTTTTGTTTTAAGAGTGTGTCCCGTCACAGCTGAGGATATTTCAAGGGAAAGATGGTGCAGTTTAGTCAAAACTCTGTAGCTTATTCCTTGGTCCAGTTCCCACCCTAGCTCTAATTGAAGTGAATCTTGCCAGATGGGAGCTACAGCCAAGAAAGTGAATAAAATGCTGGGCATCATCAGGAATGTACTGAAAACAAAACAGGAAACATGCTCTCACATTTATACAAAGCTATGGTATATAGCCACACCTGGGGTAGGGTGGTCACCTAAGTGTAAATAAAAACCAAGATGATATTTATATAGCAATTTAAAGTTTGCAAAACACTTTATATACATTTTCTCATTTGAGATAGAACTTCTCTTCACCCAATACTTTGATGACCTGATTCTAGCTCCCACCAAATTTATTCCCAAAGATATATAGTTAGTCCTTTCATATTATGACTTTCCCCATCATGGTTTCGATATATCATAGGTTGGCATAAGAAATTCAATGGGAATTTTGGGGGAGTTTTGTGGGAGCCTCAGATGACAGGTGAAGGCCAGTAGTTGATGCAGAGAAAGTTTAGAATCTCAAAAATGCATAAAGTATATGAATAATATCATAATTTTTTTGTTTTAGGTTTTAATACCATAAAAATTCAGACTTCTTCCCTGGTATGAAGGGAGGGCCAACACTTATACACCAATTTTCCAGATCACCTACACCCCTAACCCCTGCAATGTGGAAGGGCTAATTGGCTAGACTTGCTCAAACAATTTTTCTACATTGAAAAAGAAAATCCTTGGTGTAATAGGGATAGTGAAAGAAACAACAGCTTTAGCGAGCCAAGGAGAGCGACTGGGACTATGGCATTAAAATTTCATGTAAATAACTGGACAACTGGAGCCACACAAATAGTACAGGAAGGATCAAAGTCATCCTGGCACCAGGACAAGAATGGCACCCAACTCAATGGGTATTTGGCAGCAAGCCGAGGAATTGTGACAATCCAGTGATTCTCAAGAGTGATAAAAGGAAAACAATGACAGCACAAAAAAAGGAAAGTCAATGGGACACCTTTTACTGGTCTCTCTTCACTCTCCTTCCCAGGTAACCTATCTTTTTTTTTTCTTCAGATGTAATAGGCATCCCATTCCTTTCTAGAAATTACTTGATGAAGACTTATCTAAGCATAAAATCTAGAGCTGGAGAGGACTTTCAAGATCATCTATTCAAAGCCTTCATTTTACAGTGATATATATTATTAGAAGATTCATGAAATATTCACAAACTAAATATTTGCCCATTGCATATTCATAAACTAGAAATGGCCTAGAGAAGTACAATTATAATGCTGTCAGGGAAGGCTAAAGCCCAGAGTGAATTTAAGCATCTCAAAATTCAATTCAATTCAATCCCTGCCTTCCTTCAAGGCTTCAAGGCTCACCTCCTTCCATCTCCTACTCTAGGACTGTCTTGATCACTTCAAGTTGCTGATGCCACTCCCCTTGGAAAATGCATTAATATATTTTGAATTTTATTATCTGGTTTTGCTCTGTTTTCTTTCAATAGAAAACAAGCTCCTGGAGGGCAGGTGCAAATTTTTTTTTATCCCTAGAATGTGGCACAAGTGTGAGTGTGTATGTGTGTGTGTGTTTGTGTGTGTGTGTATGAGTGAGAGAGAGAGACAGAGAAAGAGAGAGGGAGGGGGAGGGAGGGATGGAGGGAGCTCCAATATCAGCTTTCTTTCAGTGCTGAGGTGCTGAGATTCTTAGCAATCACTTCATAAATTCCATTTGCTATTCGTTTTGTTGTTCTGTGACCCAAAAGAAAAATTAGGATGAGCTAGGCCCCCTGCTTGGGAGAAGGTGTTATGATGCTAATTTTATTTTCACCTTTCTTATCATTAAGAATGATCTTTCATTAGAAAGAATAGAACAAATGTGGTAAAGTGAGAAATGAGGCCCAAGGAAAGTGAGGAGATAATAAGAGGGATCCCAAGTTTTTAAAAATAATTTGAAGTCTTTCTGTTTCAACAAACTATATCCCAAGGTACTGAAAGAACTTGCACATTAGGATATGAAAGCACTTTATATTCTTTAAAGAATTGTGGAGAATGGGAAAGACTGTAGATTAACAAATGAGGTCCCAATTTCCAAAAAGGTAGGAAAAGGTAGATTTTATAATCTACAGATAGAAGTTTGATGCCTGTCCTCGGTAAAATTCTAAAATAGATTTTAAAATGGATAATATGTGAACAAGTGGAAAACAAAAGGGTAATTAACAGGACATTTCATGGGTTCATTAAGGGTAAGTCATGCCAAACTTAAACTATTTTCTGTTTTTAATAGGATTGTCAAAGTGTTTGATCAGGGGAATACTACAGATATATCTTTTTTTTTTTTTTTGCTTTTTGGAGGGCAATTGGGTTTAAGTAACTTGCCCAATGGCTGGATCCGAACTCATGTCCTCCTGATTCCAGGGCCAGCACTCTACTCACTGTACCACCTAGCTGCCCTTATATCTTTTTTCTTGATTTAAGTAAATTATCTGAGTATCTCATGAGAGACTTCTGGATGAGTTTGATAAATGAGCACTGTTTGATAGGACAATTATGTGGTTTCATCATTTAGGATAAGTACAAACTTCAGCTCAGACAGATTTCAGTTAACAAGGAATGACCATGTTGAAGAAGTGTTGTATAGGTTGACATTAACCTGAATGGAGGCCCCATGGTCTATGTTGCAGTATTCTGTAGTTGGTTTTCTTTTCTTTTTCTGCCTTTTGGAGGGCAATGGGGGTTAAGCAACTTGCCCAAGGTTGGGTCTATTTTCTACTAAAGTTACATCTTTGCAAACAATTTCAATGAAGACAATGATAGTATGCTTACCAATTTATTACAACATAACAAAACAATGCAAATTTTAATAGGGAGGAACAAAATGACTAAAATTTAGGTTAAAATTTATTATAGAAATAAAAAATACCTGACAATAGCAGTTGATATAAATTTTTTTGAAATGAAAATTTTAGTTGATAGCAACTCTCTATTAAATGACATTATTATATAAATGTTAAAAATCCACTTATTTAGGTTAAACTTCCATACAAAATTATGATAGAATGTTTCTATGTCTTTTTTCAACATGTTTCATACACAATAAATTATTTAAATAGTTCAGGAAGAAATCTTTTAAACTGAGCATCATATTTTTTTTGGTCTTCTAAATTTGTAATAAATTTTATCTTTGTTTTAATGAGTTATTTGACTGCACAGAGATATTTGATTTAGTAGCGACTCACATATGAGTAACATGACATTCCCTAATTTTTAATCTAAAATCAATTTTTTGTGATGTTTTTTTTTTTCAGGTTTTGCCTTTGTCGATGCCAGAACAAACTATAACCAGAAGTAGAATCAAAACTAAAACAATTTAGAAACCGATGAGGGTCCAGCAAGGAAGCCCAATCTCCATGGGCAAAGCCTCCCTGAAGGAACAAAAGGGCAAAGCTTGTCTAGGTTTTAGTTCAGACAGGAGGTGAAATGGGTATGGATACCTCTTGACTGGATTATGCCTATTACTGGATGCTTACAGTGTAGGAATAGGGGATATAGTTTTCCTTGCTAGGACTAGTAACAGGAAATGATCTTCTTCAGATTAGCTGTCTCTTATAACTCCACCCTAATACAAAGGAATGTCCTTTCTGTTTCAACAGAAAGGAAGGCCATAAAAAGGGCTAGCTGCAGTATAAATAAAGTCTGGGGCAAAACATAGGAACAGCAGACAAAATGAATTTGCTTTTTTGGCAACCCACATTCTGCCCATCATATTATTTATTATTATTTTGAAGAATGTATTCATTACATGGATATGTAAAATTTCTATGTAGTCCATATTTTTGGTCCTTCTCATTCCTAATTCCTCATTTCGCAATTACCTCCTTTGTATTAAAGTTACTGAGAATAAAATAATAATTTGATTTATATGGAGGGTCTTACTCCATAAATGTCAACTTTATCTACATTTACAAATTATGTAATTGAGCTTTTCCTAGAATATCTCTACCTCTTTATCATCAGTACCAGATATTGGCTGATAAGTTGTGGTCATTTTCATGGTGATTTTTTCTCAAATACTGAATACAAATTGATCAAATATACCATGAAATGATGTTTCTTGTTGCCTTTAGTTTCATGATAAAATGTACCCTCTAAATTCTTTTATTTTCCTCCCCAAGCAGAATGTGAGCCATCATTCTATTTAGAGAAACTTCTTTTTATCTTCTGATTTCATTTACACTGTAAATATAAAGTTTAATGTTACACAGTTCTTTCAATAACAAGTCCATTCATTGGTCTTTGGAAAAGTTTCTTGCATTTAGGTACCAGATGGTTAAGATACATTTTATAGACAGTATAAAAATTTACTTCACCTAGTATACATAATTCTAGTGATTAGAATAAGAAAGAAAAACAGATTAAAGAAAATAAAATTGGAAATGAAGTCAAAATATCATTATTTTCAAATGACATGATAGCACATTTGGAAAATCTAACTATTTCAACCAAAAATAATAATGGAGATAATAAATGAGTTAATCAATATAACAGGATAAAATATAAAATCATTTTAAAGCAATTTGAAATTTTATTCACTAGCAATAAAGATAAAGAAAACATCATAAAAGAGAAACTTCATTTAGTATAACAACAAAAGCCAGCAAATATTTGGGAATTAAACTACCCAGAAACATCTGACCAGCAAAGTGACAAAAGCAAGCTAAATTATGTAACTAAAGGAAGACCTTTGTAATTGAAAAGACATTTAATGTTTCCCAATGAGTCTGATTAATATAGTAAAGAGGGCAATATTCACAATTAAAACACATACTTAGAAGCATATATTAATATACTCATATGTATGTATGCACATACATATGTGTGTATATGTAAATATGTGTGTATATGTTTATATACATATACATATGTATATACACACATATGTATTTCCATACCAAATGTAATGCCAAAGGGTGTCTTGACAAAATTAGATAAATTCATAAAGAAATCAACATTAAAAATGCTCAGTACCAAAGGACAAAATGAGGAAAATGCTATCAAAGCACTTGCACTCTAGACTGATAAAAATCTAATCCAAAGCATTAGTGATGAAAACTATCTGGTACTAGGCAGACAGTGGAGAAATAGGACAGTGGAATGGAACAGATGTACCAGAAATCCAAACAAATGTTTTTAATCACTAAGTTAGTCAACACACTTTTAATAGACTCCTACTATGTGTCAGATACTGTGTTAAGCACTGGGCATACAAAAGAAAAAAAGAGATAGTTCCTGCTCTCAAAGACCTCACAGGCTAAAGAGGGAGATAACATGCAAATACCTATGCAGAAAGAGGATATATGCAGAGTAAATTGACAATAGCCAATAGAGGGAAGGTACATGAACTAAAAGGGATTGGGCAAGGCTTCCTGTAGAATGTGGGATTTACCTAGTGCTTGAAGGAATCCAAGGAAGTCAGGAGACAAAGATTAAGAGGAAGACCATGCCAGGTAGGGGGAACCACCATCGAAAATGCTTGGAGATAGAAGATAGAAGACCTTTTGGGGGCAACAGTAATGTTGTTGTTTTCAAGTGGTAGAAAGGGGTTTTAAGGTATAAAAAACTGGTTAGATTGCAGGGCAGGGAGCTAGGTAATACAATGGATAGAACAACAGGTGTGGAATTGAGAAGACTGATTTTTCTGAGTTCAAATCTGGCCTCGAACACTTACTAGATGTGCTACCCTGGGCAAGTCACCACCCTGCTGGCCTCACTTTCCTCATCTACAAAATAAACTGGAGAAGGAAATGGCAAACCACTCTGCTGCCTTTTGCCAAGAAAACCCCAAAATGAGTCATGAAGAGCTAGCCGTGACTGAAAATGACTAGACAACAACAAAGGTTGTGCAGACATGTTATAAAGGGGTTTGAATGTCAGAAGATTTTATTTTTAATTCTGGAGGTAATAGAGAGCCAGTGAATTTTATTCAGCAGAAGGTTAACATAGTCAGACTCGTGCTGTAGGAAGATCACTTTGAGAACTGAGTTGAGGTTCTGCTTAAAAAATAGAACATTTCATCACTCAAACAGATTAGGTACATAAGTCAAGGTGTAGACTTGTTTGACTCTATTTCTCTTTTTGAAAATTTTAATTTATGAAATAAAATAAACATCTCCATAAAAGATTATTAGGGGGAAAGGAAAAGAACTTATATGTTTTTAAATGTTTATAACAACTCTCTTTGTGGTGGCAAAGAACTGGAAATTGCAGGGATACCCATCAACTGGGGAGTGACTGAACAAGTTGTGATATACATTTGTGATGGAATACTACTATGCTATAAGAAATGATGAGCTCAATGATTTTAGAAAAAATATGGAAAGACTTTTATGAAATAGTAAAGAGCTAAATGAGCAGAACCAAGGGAACATTGACTATTTTTATAAGAGACGGACTGGGGAGGATGGTGAGAATCATGGGGACTAGTGATAGTGATACTAGGAAAAGTGGTGCAAAGGTAAATCAATGTAGCAGCATAGGGCTGATGAACCAAAGTTCTCTAGCTACTAGAGTAAGGACTTACTGTTTGACAAACATTGCTAGGGAAACTAGAAAACAATATGGTAGAAATTAGGTTTGGACCAACATCTTATACCATACACCACATCAATTTTCAAATGGACTCATGGTCTAGACATAAAACATAACATTATAAACAAATTACAGGATTCAGGAAGGATTTGTCTTTTTACAATTATGGATAGGGCAAGTGTTATGACCTAGCAAGAGGTAAAGAGGATCAAAAGAGATCAAATGGTCAATTTCTATTATAAAGCTTTTGAAGAAACAAAATCAGTTTAGTAGTAGAAGGGAAGCAACTGCTTGGGAAAAATCTTTTACAGCAAGCTTTTTTGCTAAAGGACTGATATTCAAGATATATTGGGAACTTTCAAATATGCACAAACAAGAGATATAATAGATAAATGGATAAGGACATGAAAAGTATCTTTTGAAAAGAAAAAAATAGAAATACTTCAAATCCCTAAAAATAAAAGAAATACAAATTAGAACAATGGTGTGATTTTTATTTATGCCTATCAATTTAACAAAAATGACAAATATAAGATTATAATTATTGGAAGAGACATAAGAGGGTAGACACATCAATGTGTACTTGTGGAACCTCTAAACTGGTCCAGCTATGACAGAAAGAAATTTGGAACTATTGATCCACCAATAACCATTTATTAAGCACATATTCTACATGAGGAAATTTTTTAGGCATGAGAAATTTAAATAAAAACCCTTAAAAATAGTATTTATACTAAAAGGATTAACATTCTGATGACTAACACCATAAATATATTCATAGATACGAACATGATAATATAAAATAGGAAGACATTTTTGCAAGGGACGGAATTGGCAGCTTGAGGAATCAAGAAAAACATCCCATAGAAATTAATATTTAAACTGTCTTGAAGGAAGCCAGAAATTCCAAAATTGAACTATGAACACCTTTTGATCCAGCAATATTTCTACTAGGTACTTAATCCAAAAATATAAAAGATTCAGGGAAGGCACTGATATTTAAAATTTTTAACAAACTTTTTATTGTAACAGACAAAAACTGATTTTCAGAGTTGAAAGGGCTCTAGATAAGTAATTAGCATAATTGACAATTGGAAAAATAGTTTTCTATATTGTTGTTTATTTTTAATTCTCAAAGAGGACAAATGGTATCACAAGGGTGATGTCTTGACTTGTGCATGAATTGGATTTAAATGAGGCAGAGCTGTGCAAAGTTATCAGCATCACTCTTTCCTCCAGAGTTTTCTGTAACATGCCTGACAAGTGGTCATCTAGTATTTGCTCAAATAATACCAGTGAAGGAGTAACCATTACACCCTAAATAGCCCCTCATTTTTAGGAAGCTTTTCTTTATATTAAATTTTGCTCTTTTCAACTTTTACACATTTTCCTAGTTTTTCCCCAGGACCAAACAGAACATATATCTCTTTTCTTTTCTGAATGACAATTCATCAAATGCATGAAGACAGCTATCATGTACCCCCTCAGTATTCTTTTCATCAGGCTTTTAAACATCCTAATGTTTTCAAATGACCCTCATATCTCATGAATTCAAGGTCTTTCACTATTCTGGTTACCCTCCTTTGCAGTCTCTCTGGCTTATCATGCCTTTCCTAAAATATGCTTCCTAGAATTGAACACAGCATTCAGGGATGGTCTGATTGGGACATAGTAGAGTGAGATTATCATGGCTTTATTCCTGTAAGGTATTCTTCCCCTTAATGTAGTCCATGATTGCATTAGCTTTCATATCTCTCACTTTGCCTTCTGGATTTATATTAAGCTTGAAATCTGCTAAAATTTCTTCATTTTTCTTTCAGACAAACTATTGCTAACTTTGTTTTTCCATGATTGGTATTTGTGAGTTATGTCTATCTTAATGAGGCTTAATATTTTTAGATATGTTTTTGTTTATGCATAACTTGAAAATAGAGTTGTTAGAAAAGTAATCATACCTTTGACCCAGGCATTCAATATTACATTGATGGAAATAAAGATAACATTTGTAGAGAGAAGTTCCTACTATGTGCCAGCCACTGTGCTTACACTTTACAAATATTATCTCATTTGATTTCTACGACTACACTGGAAATTTTTTTAGCATTGAGGAAACAGACCCATAGAGGTTAAGTGACTCGTTGAAGGTCACACAGTGAATTCTTGAGGTTAAGATTTGAACTCAGGTCTTCTTGACTCCATGCCTAGTAATCTTTCCACTGAGTCACCTAGCTATCTCAGTCCTTACATCATTATGTCCTCGAAACCCTTGTAAATTCTGGAGGCCTAATCCTAATTCCCACTGTCAGAGATAAATTGGATCCAAAGAACTTCAAAATATTTTTTGTTCAGGGTTCCAGGGAATAGTCCTGAGGAACGGGGAAGTTATTCTTGAATGTAATCCCCTTGAGATCCCATCAATGGACTCTACTTTTCCCCATTATCAGCTGAGGATAATTTCCTCTGTTAGGTTTAAGTAGCTTTCATAAAGGAGTATTTATTAAGGTGATACAAAATACTCTCTATTCCAAGGTTTGAGATACATTTGCCTACAAATGCATGCAGAATTTAGTATAAAATGGGCTTAAGTTTGGAGAGAAAATGCGGCAAAAAGGCAACCCAGCTCTCGATTTCTGTAAGACCTTTTCTCCATGTGAGGGGAAAGTTTCCCTACAAGGTATAGTTTCTTTTCTAGGCTCCTCTGTGAGTCATTAATCTGTATGAAGTTGATCCTTGGTTTCAACGCAGATACTGACATTAACTGAACCAGGGATACCACCTATGGACAGATGAGGTGTCCAAAGTACTTCTCATTGCTTTGGAATTTATGAGTTCCTTCTCCAGTCAAAGTGGCACAGAGAGAGAAATATGGTGAAGGCTAAAACTTAGCCCTCTTCTTTCCCTAATTGATCCCTTCTTGTGGAGAATTCCACACTAATTCCAAGATCTGAAATTCCTTCTCTCTTAACTCATTTGAAAATCTATAGACAATCCTGCAGGCATGGCCAAGTTTCCTTGATCTATTTAACAACAATTTTTTGCAAGCAATATGATCCTTGTCAAACTTCAATCCAATTCAAAAAGTCTTTTTGCCACTTAATCTAACAGGATGAGGACTGTTTCAACTCAATCCTTATTATCAAAAGCAACAATAAAAAAGAACTTATGTATCCAGAGAATTTCATGTGCATTATTGTAATTGAAACACAAAAGGGAAACAACCCAAATTTTACAAATATACTGGTATATTAATATAATTGACTCTCATAGCACAATTTTAGGTTGGAAAATATGAGGAACATAAAGACATCTTCAGTTACCTTTTGAAATAATGTGAAGCAAACAACAGTAATGGTAACAAACAACACTAGAACAAAGTATATACCAAATATGACCATGGAATAGGAAAAGTGAGCAAGAATGAGTGAGAAAAGATTCCTGATGGAGACTTAGAGAAAACCAATGAAAATTTATCTCTTTTTACATGATGAGATCACTTAAATGCAAACAATTGCCAAGTAAGTTTCATTGTATTGGTGTTTGAGATTCAGTTTGTAATCACTCATTTAAAAAATAAATGTTTAAATGCAAATGTTAAAAAAGTACTGGCTTAATAAAGAAAACTCCAAATCAATAAAATAAATACCATGTCAGTTTCACCACTGCTGTGTAACCATGTTTTAGTTATTCAAGTTTCTTAAGGGCCCAAAGACCAGGCTATTTAAGGACCAGTTGAATGAAACTGAGACGTTTCCCCTGGAGAAGAATAGATGGTTTTTAGAGGGGAGAGGAGCACTTTTAAAGTGATTTGTAGACTTCAAAGCACTACATCAATTCTACTTATTTTCTTCTATGGTTTCTGAAGAAAGAGAGGTAAGGAGGAGTTCTGTAACTAAAGTTCTTTTGTTTCAAATGTTAGTTTTCTTTTAGGAAGACATTGTCACACCTCTGCATTGGCTGAACCTTATGACTGAAATATGCTTACTACTTCTTTAACTATTTAAAGATCTGTCATTTAGTACAAGGATTTGGCTTGTTTTGCCTTTTTCCAAAGGGCAGAACCAGGATCATCAAACTGAAGCTTCAGGTAAATTCAGTCTTACTAAATAGAAGAATTTTGTAACAATTAAAATGCTGCAAAAGTGAAATGAGATGCTCCAGATGGTAGTAAACCCACCTTTTAAGAGATGCTTTAAGAGATATCTTCAATTAAATGCTCCGTGAACAATTTTTTGGTGCTTTAGAAAATGTCTGTTGGGTTGAATTGGAATTCTAAAGCTTTCTAGACATAAACAAGTAAAACAAGGCAAGGTTAGTGTTTTTCTACTTTAAGTAATTCTACCAGCTTTTCCGATTATCTCTTTCCAATGTTGATGTTCATATTTTCAGTTGTTTAACTAGGTAACCACCTGATATGTCTTCTATCAGAGTATCCCAAAATTCCTGAGTTGAACATTACCATATCTTTTGTTTGAGGTTGTATTTCAAGTGGAGGATCAAAATTAATGTGGCTTCTCTACCCAATGGCATTTATTTTGGTTATAAGATTAGAAATGTAAATTTGCAATAAAAGAAGAAAATAGAAAGCTGGTTTTAATGAATATTTTACACATGACTAATTAACAGAATCCCCTACAGGAATTTGGAAGTAATAAGGAATTGACTGAAAATAAATTAAAAATTAATAAAGGAGTCTCCAAACAACTTTGTTTATGAACATTTACCAGTTGCTTTCTTAGTTATGAATATTTCAAGCTGTTTTGTTATTCAGGGTGTATTATTCTTGGAGTGTTCATAATTTTAGAGGTGATTAGACAAAAAGAGAGTAACACATGAAACAAAATGTCTTAAAATGATAAAAACCTACCTGGGGAAAACTTGCTAATGTAAAAATAATGGCTTAATATTCATGTATTTTGTCTAACAATACCTGCAAAATGAAGCCTTTTCCTGTATTTCAATCGTGAGTTTAACATGAGAGGAAGTGCAGATGATGCACGTTGATTTCATAGGACCAATGGTGTAGATCTAGAATGAACATTAGAGATCATCATGACCAATCTTGCATTTTGCAGATGAGGAAACTGAGGCCCATAAAGAAAAAGAGCCTTGCCTGCATCCAAAAAAGGAAGGTCTGGAACTAGAACTCAAGTTTTCTGTCTCCCGGTTTAGTTCTCAAAATACGTAAATTGATGAGAACTTAATCACATAAGAGAAACAACAATAAAATGATCCTGGAGATTTACTTATGTTGAAATACTTTAACTTTTTCTACATGGAGTGGTGATAGGAAAGAAATGACTCCTCATGGGGTGGCTAGGTGGTGTAGTGAATAGAGCACTGGTCCTGGAGTCAGGAGGACCTGAGTTGAAATCCGGCCTCAGACACTTAATGCAAACCCCCCCCCCAAACCCCAAAACTAACTGTGTAACCTTGGGCAAATCACTTAACCCCAATTGCCCTCCAAAAAGCAAAAAAAGGACTGACTCCTCATGGATCAACATTGGATCATTATGTTTCAGCAAATTTTATATATTTTTTTGAAAGTCCATGCATTTTCTCCGATCTACCTTTAGGAATGCCTCTTCCCAATGACTGCAAGCTCTCAGCATAGATGAAAAAAATACAAAACTCTAAAATATTATATATTTAATGGACCAAGGATATGTCATTTCATTGATATGGGTCACACAATACTGACAAACTTTAAAACAATTCCAAAAAATTAAATCTAATTAAATTAAAAATATATATAATAAAAAAATTTTAAGCGTCTGCTGTGTGTCAGGCACTGTCCCACATTCTGGTAATACATAGACAAAAGTGCCTTCTAGGAACCTAGATTTCACTGGAGACATAGGCCATGATCACACATAAGTAAATGCAGAGTATATACAAAGTAATGGGAAACAGTTTCAAGGAGAGAACTGAAATGACTTGGGGATTAGGAAAGGTCTGATATAAGAGGGAGCACCTGGCCTGTTTTTTGAAGGAAGCTAGGCATTCTATTAGGTAGAAGTGAGTAGGAAGCACATTCCAGTCATAAGTTTCAGCCAATGCAGAGGTGTGACAATGTCTTCCTAAAAGAAAACCAACATTTGAAACAAAAGAACTTCAGTTACAGAACTCCTCCTTACCTCTCTTTCTTCAGAAACCATAGAAGATAATAAGTACAATTGATGTAGTGCTTTGATGTTTGCAAATCACTTTACAAATATTTACTCATTAGATTTCACAAATGAGGAAACTGAGGCAGAGACACTAATTCACTTGCCCCGAACTCAGGTCTTTTTGGGTCAAGGTCTAGGGCACTATCCATTGAGCTACTTGCTACCTTCGCTAAAGTAACTTCCACTCTTTTATCTGTTTTTGTGTGGCTTAGTTATTGTTGTTCAGTTGTGTCCATCTCTTTGTGACCCTATTTGGGGTTTTCTTGGTGGACATATGAGAGTGATTTACCATTTTTGTCTCCAGATCATTTTATAGATAAGGAAATTGAGACAAAGAGGGTTAAGTGCCTTGCCCAGGATCACATAGTTAGTGTCTGAGGCCACATTTGAACTCAGGAAGATGAATATTCCAGACTTCAGGTCTGACACACTGTCCATGTAATAGTAATGGAATTTGAAGTTCCTTTTGTATTGCTAAGCTGAGAGGTACTTAGCATCTAGTTCAAAGTAAGCCTCTCTTAAAGAAATTGATGTTGCTGATGTAACAGGAAGGTGATGAACAAGGAGGAGCAAAACTGTATATAAGGAAAAGCCCCAGAGATGGGAGAGTCAGAACTTCTTGGGATAAGCTTCATGGAGGGCAGAAGCAGCTGCTGCCAGGGAGGCTGAGGAAGAAAGGCCCAGGCTGGAGATAATGATTTTGATTTTGGAAACCTGGGTGAAGTGATTTTGATTCTGGGAACAAGATGTAACTTCTACTGGGGAGCGACCAGCTTCTCCTGGGAGCTGCCTAAGACTTCCAAGGACCAGCTGGAGCTGCTGAAGACTGAGGAAGCATGACTGTGATGCTGGTACTTTGAATGAACCTGTTTGTGCCTTTGTTAAGCCTTGATTTCCCAGGAACAGAGACTGAAGGATTTAAGGTGGACTGGATGCTGTGAGCTTCAGTGTGGTACAGAAACTGCATGGAGAACTGGACAAGGAACTGGGGGCTGTCTGCCATCGAATCCAGGTGACAGTTTAGTGAATCCAGGTAGGAAGTGGGAACATGAAAGGTGATCCAGGGAATCTGAGAGCCTACCTTGGGCCAAGATGAAAAGACCTCTCCGAGAATACTGAGTAGTGACTTACCCTGATGTGAGGTTTTGCTTTGGGACTCACTTTGGGAAGAGTTGTGCGATTTGGCCCAATGAGACTCTGGGCAGCCATTGAGCCCCTGGCTTTGAAAACCCAGATGTTGGTGTTTTCCTCTCTGGTAACTAACTAGGTATGGATGTAATGGTCAGACAGCTGGAAACCCTGTCTGCTGAATTGTGTAATTTATTTGTGATTGTACTTTATGATTGAATTAAGGACTCTGTGATTGACTAAGTTAATGTACTTTCCAGGGGTGGAGTACTTTGACTTTTGTATTTTGTGTCCCTTAATGAGGCAAGACTCCTTAAGGATGATTGAATGATTGAGTTGATTAAATAATTGAGTTACTAAGTGATCGATTGACTAAATGGTTGTACTTTGTTCAAAACCAAGTGCCCACTGTGGTGAAAACTATGTGGCCATTTCTGTGATAAGTTGTTGTGAATGCTGTATTTTGATTTTCTGTGATAAGTTGTAACATTGTGAATGCTGTACGTTGATTCACTGTGAATGTTTTGCTCTAATTTGTTATTGAATGTAGTGTTCACTATACTATGTAATCAGAGCCTTGAAAGTTATTCACAGTAGCATTCTTGTGGAAAGCTCCTAGTGCTTGGCTTTACAATCCACTGCACCAACTAGCTGCCATTGTATGAGTTAAGTATATAATTATACAGTCATACCTCGAGATTGATGTGTTTCACATTTGTGGTTTTGGTTATTCCTAGGTCAGCCATCGATAATTACTTGGGGATTTCTGGAGATTTGTGGAAAACTCTGGAAAATCATAGATGATGTGCATATGTAAAGAAAACAAAAAAGTCATAAATGTATTAATACTGTATATTATTAATCTATTTTATTATTTCCTACCCCACATATTCATATTTAAATTTATAATAAACAGTTAAATATTGTCAAAAGTTTCAGTGCACCAGAGAATGATGGGCTATGTACTCTCTTTGGGAATATCTCCTCTTTGTAACTCTACCATCCAGACAGTCACAAGATTTTCTCCCTCATTAATCTTTGTATCTTACACTTTTTTGGTAGGAGAAGGAAATTCACAAAACTGTTGCTGCAGCTATACAAGTGGCTGTGAAGACTCTACATAATGTGCTACATATGACTCTCCCTTGAGGAAAATCTGCAATGTTTTTATAGGTGCAATGTGTTGTTTTACTTGTTTTATGTATTGAAAAAAATTATGCTCAGAATGATTAAAAATAAAGGTTTTGGGTGGAGCCTAGAGTTCATATTTGTGAGGGGTCTGTGCCCCTAACCCCAGTGAATGTTGAGGGATGATTGTATATGTGATGTTGTATACCACATTTATACTCTTTAAAGGAAGGGACTACTCTTTTGATTCAAACAGTGTCTGGTACATAGTAGGTCTTTAACAAATGTTAGTTGCTTCTGTGTTTCCAAAGAAAGTATGTACTTAGTGGGTGATTGAGATAAGGGAAAATTTCTTGGAAGGGAGAATTGTTAAGGCAAACTTTAAAACTGAGTTGAGAAAATGCCTCCTTTCTCCAAGTGGACAGACACCATCTTGAACAATTGAATTAACACTGTAAAAAATGATGACAGATCTGAATATTTAGTAGCAAGAAACTGCTGCCAAGTTACCCTAAGGGTGAGCTGTAAATCTCTTGCAATATTAAAACCTCTTGTTATACTTAACCCTCCAAGGATGTACCAGGATGGATGATTTCAGGAGAAAATAATAGGGATTCAGGGGCTTTGTAATCTTGAACATGTTTCAACAGAAAGGAAAACTTTTGTTAGATTCTGGAGGTTAGTTATGTCAATGACTATCGATAGTTCAGTCAGATATGAAATAAATACAATGTTAACAAGGCTTTTCTTTTATGTCCTTGTGCTGCTAAAATTATTGGAACATCATCTAGGAACAAATCAGAAAAGAATGTAGAGCTGAATCTTCACTCAATTTTCACAAGACGGATTTGAGGACAAGATTGTTGCGAAAGTAACAGAGTTGTGTCTTCATTAACTCAGCACTAACTGGCCCATCTATGCTCCAGGGGATACTCACTATGATTTTCTCTACCTGATTTAGAGCAACCAGGTGAAAAACTTTTCCAGTGATGATTAGAATAAGAGCTGACTGTTAGGAATGGGTAAGACTTCTCCAACTGTGATTTTGCTTTTCACTCCCCTTCTCTGGAAGAAATGAAAGGTTTGAGGAGACTGGAGCATCATCAGGGGATCAGATTGATGCTCAGTAGATTGAGTGTTCAAGGGAAGAGGTGAAGCAGTGAAGAAGCATTTATTAAGTGTTTAGGATTTGCAAGACATTGTGCTAAATGCTGGAAGAGAGACAGTCCCTGCTCTCAATCTAATGAATAAAAACTACATATAAAAGGAAGCTAAAAAGAGGCAGGGAAAGATGCCTAGAACAGGGGTGGCATGATGAGAAATGAAGATGTGGCAGGTCTGGGATCCCCCGGTTAGATGGAGGGGAGAGAAGAAAAAAAGGAAAAAAGAAAAAGTTACAGGATAACTTTATTATATATTTTAAAAGAATAGCAAGTTTTACATAAAACAGTTTCAGGTTCCTGTCCAATCATCTTTTTTTTCTGTTCTACTGTTATGGAAATGCTTGTTTTCTTTCATAAGTTCAGAATAAAATTCAAAAAAAAATTTAAAAGGTAGAAGTCCTAGAAGAAGCCATCCAATCAGACAGAAGGACAAGAAGGGATGAAGGTGCTTCTAAAGTGTAAATTTCAGGGATGAAATTCTCTGGGATGAAGAAGGGGACAAATGAGGGGGGAAGAGATAAGGCAAGGAAGGAATGAAGAAAGAGAAGGAGAAAAGGAGTAAGGAAAGGTAAAAAGGAGTGAAACAAAGAAGTAAGAAAGGAAGGAGGGCAGGAGAGAAGTAAAAAGGAGTGTGTTGGGGAAAGGAGAAAAATAGGAAGGAGGGAGATTGAAAAGAGGGAAAGAAGTAGGAAAGAAGGAATGAAAGTTAGGATAGACATGAACAAGGAGGATACAAAAAAGGAAGATAAGAGAAAAAAGGAAGATAAAAAGAAAGATAAAGGAAAGAAAACAAGGAGAACAAGGAGAGACAGAGAGAGAGAGAGGTTGAGAGAGAGGAAGAGAGAGAGAGGGAGAGAGAGAGAGAGAGAGAGAGAGAGAGAGAGAGAGAAAGAAGGAGAGCAAGGAGAGAGAGAGAGAGAGAGAGAGAGAGAGAGAGGAAAGAAAAGGAAAGGAAGGAGGGACCTGGAATGGACAGAGGAAAGGAAGGCAAAAAAGGTATGAAGGAAGGAATTTGAGGAGGGAAAGAAATAAGAAAGAAGGAGGGAGGGAAAGAGAGCAGTATAAAAGGAGAAGGGAGTGAAAGAAGAAGGAAGAAGAAATAGAAAAAATTAAGGAAGGTTTGAATAATGGGTCTCTCAATATCTTGCACACAAGTCTTTTGTTAGACTGCAAATATATGATTTAATGAGAAGATCTTTGACCTGAAATATGGAAACCCATGTTCTAGTTTAGGGGTCTACCACAAAGAAATTGTGGTACCTTGAACTAATCACTTAACCTTTTTTTCATCATCTGTTTCTTTTCATGTGAATAGAGGGGGTTAATAGATCATGGATTCTTAATGTTTTTTATATTATGGACTCCTTTGGCTTCTTGAAGTTTATGGATTACTCAGGGAGAAAAAGGTTTTTAAGTACATAAAATAAAATCAAGAGAATTACCAAGGGCACAAATTATACTGAAATAAAAATATCAAAATATTTTTTGAAAAAGGTTCACAGACCCTAAGTGAGGAACACATACAGTACATGATCTTTCCATTCTCTTTAATATTCCTTTCATTGCCCCCAGACAGTTGTTTTTCAGGGTAACTAATAAATAACCAGAAATTCCATTTGAATGGACATTGTTAGTGCTTTTTTTCCTCTTCCTCTTTTTTTCATTTTTTTCCCTTTACATTTGGATGCAACAGGGTAAAATTTTGTTCTTTTTCCTTGTTTTCCTCCCAACATCTCTAAGAACTAGAGCATGGGAATTTGTAATTAGAAATTTCTCGATAGCAAAGGGCTTGCTGATGCTTTAGGAATGAGCCAGTTATATCCCCAGATGACATACTCTTGGTGTGAAACACTCTTTTGAACATAGTAGGAACTTAATAAATGCATGAATGAGGGCCTGCTTGCCTGCATGCATTCATGAACACCTGAATGAATACTCCCATTGAAAACTGCACCCGGAACAAAGATAATTCTTGAATAGCTCTCCTTTCTGAACTTAATTATAACCTGTTAATAAGGTTAAAAATTAAGAATAAAGATAATAAAATTGCATAAAATCAATTTCTACCATACATTTTCTTGCTTTGTGAATTTGATGACATCTAAGCTATCTAAAATAATTTGCTGAAATTGAGTAGAGATATTCATTTTGATTTTAAAAAATCCTTTGTGAATTTGCATTAATATATTTAACTACTCACCTTTCCAGGAGCTGTATTACTGGGCATTTCAATTTCATCATTTATGGCAAAGTTTTAAATATTGAAAGAGATTTCAGAATCCTCATTAATGGAGATATAGAGTCAGGTAAAGTAGATAATGCTACAACTCTGGAATTTCAACTTTTCTGTCTTTGAACCTATTAATTTCCACCATCTTCCTCTAGTAAAAGTTGAAAGATAATGTTAATAAACAGGAAGGGGAACTGAATGAAAGGGGGATAGAATTATTTTCCTCCTCCCCACCAACCCCACGTTAACAGTTCTCCTTGATTCCAGGGTAAACCAGGGACACTTTATTCTCTGGGAAGAACCTGCCATGAATTCACTCAGATAATCAGGGTAATATAGTAAATTGTCTTTTCAAGGCAAAGAAAGATAATCTGGTGACCTCCAGAAATTAACATCCCTCCACGACCCCTTCCCACTGTTCACACCTTCTCTGAAGTTATCTTTCACTTATACTGTACATATTTTGTTTGTATATAGTTGTTTTTATGATAGTTCCTCCATTATAATGTTAATTCCTTTAGGGTGAGGCCCTTTCTTTTTCTCTCCTTGTATCTTCAGTGCTTAATCCACAGTCTGGCATGTAGAAGCTTCTTTAAAAAATGTTAATTCATTGACTGACTGTTTTTCATAGATTACATTATAAGGGTATTGGGAAAGTTGTAGCCTTTTTTAAAAAGCAATTGGGGTTAAGTAACTTGCCCAAGGTTACATGGACAGCTATTTTGTGTAGGTGTTAAGTATCTGAGGCCAGAACCGATCCCAGGTCCTCTGGACTCTGGGATCCGTGCTCTTATTCACTGTGCCACCTAGCTGCAGGAAAGCTGTATTCTAATGTTAGCTCATAGACTAGGTCAATTCTGTGACTCTAGGAAGCTCCATTAAATGCTTGGTGCCTCAATCCTTCTACTTTGTTCAATAGGCACGTTGCAATCCACTTCAATAACACTGTTGATGTGAATTAGTTTTCTGAAAAGTATCATAGAGTGTTTTAAAATTAAAGGATCATAGGTTTAGAGCTGCAAGGCACCTTAGAGGCCATCTGGTCTAACTTCCTCATTTTACAGATGAGGAAACAAAGGTCTGAGGACATTAAGTAACTTACTTAGGGTTGCATCTGTAATGAATGGCAATGTTAGGCTTCAAATTAAGGCACACACACATATATGTATACAGACAGAAATATGTATATGTGTATATTATATTATCTAATATAATATTATGATAGATAATATAATAATAATATATAATATCAATCATATACTACTTTTACAGTCATCTACACAAATAAAGGAATAGAGAAAGCCTAGTGAATCAAAGGAAAGCACTTTCTCTTTGAGACTAAATAATTGTAATTCAAAAACACAGAAATGAAAAAATAACCTGGAAGAGAAGAAAAAAAAACAATAGCTTTAAAAACATTATTGGTAATTGGTAGCAGAGCCAAGATAGCAGAGTCTAAGCAGCAACCCAGCTGAAACTACTTAAACTTGAAACTACTTAAAATAACACATCAAGTATTTCAGAATGGCTAAGCCAACAAAAGGTTTGAATGAGACATTTTTTTCCAGTCCAAGACAACTTAGGAGGTTGACTGGAGAAGTCTGTGACATGAAGTTAGGGCTATCCTAGAGCATAGGTGGCAGCAACATCAGTGGTGGGCTTTGGAGGCAGCTGCCACATCATTAGCAACACTTTTTAGGGGCTCTCAGACTAGAGATGATAGGAGTATTGGACAACTTATTAGAAGATTACCAGGTACCTTGAGCTGGAAGCAGGACTGGGCACTGTCTGGCAAATCCATTGCCTATATGCATTTCTGGGTTAAGTTCCATGGAAGAGAGGAGCACTTTTAAGAACAAAGGGGAGTGCTAGTACTGTGGTTTTAGGGGAGCAAGGGCCCTTCCTAGGTAAGGGCCAGAGTACACATCAGAAGAGAAGTAACCACACCTCTCCCAGGATAACACCAACTTGGAAGCACTGAGGACTTAGAGATCCCCAGAACTAGCTCTGAAAATAGATGCATGAAAAAGTCTGAAGGTTGGTACAGTATTTCCCCAAACCCAGATAAAGAAAGCCCTCTTTTAACATAAAGTTCAAAGTCAAGAAATAGAATAGAAAAAATGAACAAACAGCAATAAAAAAGAACCTGGCCATAAAAAGCTACTATGATGACAGGAAAGATCAAGAAACAAACTCAGAAAATGACAACAACATGAAAACAGAAACAAGTAAAGCCTCAAAGAAAAAAATTGCAAGTTGAATGAAAGCTCATTAAGAATCCCTGGAAGAGTTAAAAAAAAGAGATGAGTGGTAGATGAAAGGTCTGGAAAAGAAGTGAAAATATTGCAATAAAATTATGAAATGAGAATTAACATCCTGGTAAAAGAGGCACAAAAATACTGAATAAAATAGCCCCTTAAAAAACAAAATTGGTTAAAAGGTAAAAAAGAGGCACAAAAATTCACTGAAGAAAACAATTCCTTAAAAATTAAATTGGAGAAGTGGAAGTTAATGACTACATGAGACATCAAGAAACAATAAGGCAAAGTCAAAAGAATGAAAAAGTAGGAGAAAATGTGAAATATCTTATCAGAAAAACAACTTACTTGGAAAATAGATCAAGGGGAGATAATTTAAGAATTTATTACACTACCTCAAAGCCATGACAGAAACAAAAAGCTTAGATATCAGATTTTGAGAAAATATAAAGAAAAAGTGCCCTGATATATTAGCACAAGATGATTAAGAAGAGATTGAAAGAATCCACTGATAACCTCCTGAAAGAGATCCCCAAATAAAGGCTCCTAGGAATATTATAGTCAAATTCCAGAACTCACAAAAGAAAGAGAAAGAGTAATCACTTTCAAGAAAAAAAGATACAGAAAATTAAATTTAAAATCTAACAACAAAACATGTTGAAGGGCAAGGGAGGAAGATGGCTTAATCTTGGCTAACTGAGAAACGCAAGAGGAGAATTAGACAACTATATAAAAATGGTGTAAGTTGAGCAAAATTTTCAATAGGGCACAAGGAGGGAAATAGAAAAAAAATGAATTAAAGATAGGTGACTTCAGGATGAAAATAAGAGAACCAGTGTAAATAGGGATGCATTCCAGCAGATTCAGCTAAAATAACTGAAGTGACAAAATACTGTTTTTACATAGGAAGAGGGGGGAAATCCCAATTCAGGAAAAAAAAAAAACATTAGGAACTAATAGAAGAAAATAGAAACCTAACTCTCATGATCTTAAATGCAAATGGATTAAACAATCCAATAAAATGAAACAGATAATAGAACAAAAGTGCATAATCTGTTGCTTACAAACAACATACCTACAAGCAGAAAGACATGAGAATATAAAAGGGTAGCAAAATTTTTTACTATGCAATAGGCAAATTAAAAGAGAAAAGCAGGAGTTGCAATCTAGTTATCCAACAAAGAAAAAGCAAAAATTCACAAATTAAAAGAAATAAACAAGGAGAATACATTATGCTGAAAGAAATCATAGAAAACAAACTAACATCAATATTAAATATATGCTTTAAATACTTTAGCATTAATTCAAAATATAAAAGTAAACAGAATTTCAAAAAAATATATAGAGCAACACAAGAGTGGCAAGAGATTTTAATGTCTTCCTCTATTTTAGACAAATCTAACAAAAGAGAAATATAGAATTAAATCAAATTGCTAGAGAAACTAGAGCTAAATTGTTTATAGC
Organism: Petaurus breviceps papuanus; assembly: GCF_028583685.1. Lineage (NCBI taxonomy): Eukaryota > Metazoa > Chordata > Mammalia > Diprotodontia > Petauridae > Petaurus > Petaurus breviceps. Next base: position 12,999,062 of record NW_027185876.1, on the reverse strand, counting down.
AACTTCTAAATGGAATGCTAAAGATTTATCTATCTATCCATACACATATATACATTATATATAATATGCATACATACAAATATACATAACACACTTGTATCTACTTCTCAACTCCATATGGGCTTTTTGTAAAAATAGCCCATCTATGAGGGCAAAGAGATACTTCAAATAAACTTAAGAAGCCATAAATAGTAAACATATCCTTTATAGACCATAATTCAATAAAAATAGTAAATAATTCAGGGAGAACAAACAACAGATAGACTAAAATGAAGATTTAGAAATGGAATTCTAAATAATCAGTAGGTTGAAGAACAGACAAGGTGGATGGAAATAAACACTAATTAAGCACCTAAAAGTGCCAAGAAATCTACCAGCTACTTTGCAAATATTATGTAATTTGATTTTTACAATAATCTTGGAAGGTAGGTACTATTCTTATTTCTATTTTATGATTGAAGAAAGTGAGGCAGACAGGTTAAATGACTTCCCCATCATATAGCTAGTAAATGCCTAAAATGACATTTGAATTCTGATCTTTCTGACTCTAGACCCAGTCAGGAATTAAGAGCTGAAGAATGAAAGCATTCCAGGTATGGGAAACATTTAGTGAAAGTGCTCTGTTAGGCAATGGAGGGCCTTATTGAGGAAAAAAAGGCAAGGAGGTTGGTACTAAGGGATTGTGGAATACTATTTAAATCTAATATAATCACAAAAGAGACAATATTAAAAATTAAAGGAAAAATAGAAAACTTAAAATTTGAAATGACAAAGCCAAAAGCTAATTCTTTGAAAAGACCAATAAAACTGATAAATCTTTAGCTCACCTCATTAAAAAGATGACGGTAGAAAATTAAATTCACAAAATAGTAAAATAGCAAACAATGTAAAATCACAATAAAATAAGAAGAAATAAAAAGAATTGTCAGAATGTACTATGAATAGTTCTATGCTAACAAAACTGAAACCTCAAAAATAAAGGAATACATAAAAATATAAAGTATTCAAACTAATACAAAACTAAATAGAGATCTTAAATAATCCAGAGAAAGAAATAGTATGAATTACAATGGAATTGCCATAGATAAAACAAAAGAAAACAAACAAACAAAACCCTTCTTGGGATATAATCACAAGAGAATTCTGTCCCCAAAGTTGGATTTACACTTAAGATATGAGGATGATTCAACATTGGGAGAACAATTAACAAACCCCTATACTTAAGGAGTTTACAATCTATTGGGGCAGACAAAATTATCTTCCCTCTAAGACTAGGTAGAACAAGTCTAAGCCCACTTCCAGTTGACGATACTTCAAGTACTTGAAGACAGCTATTATGTTCCCTCTATGGTTTCTCTTTTCCAGGCTGAATAATATCAATTCCTTCAACCATTCTTCATGTAACATAATCTCAATTTCTTCCCCCAAATCTGATCACTCATCAGTGGATGATCTCTAAATTATGAATGGTTTCTTAGACTGTGGCATCCAGAATTGAACACAGCAATCCTAATGCGATCTGATCGGGCATATACAACTGGATTGTTATGTCTTATGTATTAGACATTATGGTTGTCTTAATGTAATCTAAGGTCCTATCAACTTTTTTGACTGCCATATAATACTACTGACTCAATATGCTCTTGTACTCCACTAAAACCCCTGTATCTTTTCCCTCACTGAAAATATCCATCTTTTCCAACCTTTTATTTCTGCTCTATGACAAGTCCCACCTTCTCATTATATATAGGCTTTATAAAGTATATTACATTATTTCTTAAGTGAAAATCAGCAGTGATTTCCTATTATTACTTAAAGATTTTAAAGGATTTCATTTCATTGGCTCTTATTGCATAGCACATAATCTCCATTAAGTTTATATGTTTTGTGGCTCATATTTTGTGGTTTTAACCTAGGAATGACATCTTCAAGCTTTATATCACATCAGATAATTTAGGAAGTTACCTTACTAATGCTTTCCCTGGAGCTATTCAAGAGAAAGCAGAATGACTGCCTCTGAGGATTCTATTAAGAGCATTTATGCATAGGGGAAGGTTTGGACAAGATGCCCTTTAAGATCCTTTATGGCTCCAAGATTCTAATATTCTATACTTTATATTATGAAGATTTGGCCTGCCACCAACAGTACATTTATTCAGAAGATCCTACCAGATATTATTCTATGAGACAAGACAAAGACCATATTTAAGTATGAGCTTAGCTCAGGATGGGAGCCATCTAAGATGATTCTAAAAGCATGAAATCTTCTGTTACAATGAGATTTTAAAAATCTTAGTAAATTGACCTGAATATTTTATGGGACAGCATCAAGTTAACCTCCCACCTGTAGACACAACCAAGAATCTTAAGAGGGAGGTACGAGAGTGTTGACAATTCGGCAATTGGAAACTTGAATTCCATTTGCAAATTTCTTAACATGAAGACAGTGGTTGGCACCAGGTTCACAGAATCACAGAATATTAGGATTGAAAGAGACCTCAGAGGTCAGGAAGTCTAAGCTATATGTGAATAAAAATCTACTTTACGGGGTGGCTAGGTGACACAGTGAATAGAGTACCAGCCCTGGAGTTAGGAGGACCTGAGTTCAAATCTGAACTGAGACACTTATCACAAAACTAGCCAGGTAACCTTGGGCAAGTCACTTAGCCCTAATTGCCCTCCCTTCTCCCCTCCAAAAAGCAAAAAAAAAATCTACATTATATCTGAGAAATGGTTATTTATCTTTTGTCTGAACAATTCAAGTGATGTTGAACCCATTGTCATTGGAGGCAGTCTAATGTTGGGATTTTTTTTTTTTGCTTTTTTGGGGAAGATTGATATTCCAAATGTTATATCTAATTTTGCTTTTTATAAGCAAGCAAATATTTTTATACCATGTCTAATATTGCTTTTGTATTCCTCCCAAGAATTTAGCTTGTAGTACAACTGCCATAGATGCTCAATAAATAACTTTTATTGCTGAATTGATTGAAAAGGGGATGGAATACAAAAAAAGGACAAAGAGGAATAGAATTTTAGGAACACAATGAAATGCAGTGGGCTAAATTTTCCCCTTTGCATAGAGAGGTCAATTGGGGAATTCTTTACTTCATGCAATAGAGTTAAGTTAAGCTAAAGGCACCTTCTTTAATTCTGATTTCAACCAACACTATGTTTTTGCCTGAAGAAGAGAAGCTTCAGAGGGGCAGGAGGAATCATAACTTTCTCCAATTATTTGATGAATTGTCATGAGGAAGTGGGATTCAACTTACTCTACTTGACTTCAGGGCAGAAGATGTAGGAATAATGGGAACACATTTCAGAGAGGCAGATTGAGGTTTGAGGTAAGGAGATGCTTCTTAATGATCAAAGTTATCCAAAAGTGGAATGGACTACTTCCACAGGTCATGAGTTCATCCTCACCTGAACTCTTCACACAATGGATGAAAAACTACTTGTCTAGTATGTTGTAAAGACAGTCCCCCTCCACATTTGGCTTGGACCAGATTTAGAGGTTGGAAAACAACACCCTGAGATCCAGAGTCAGTGAACTGACTGCTAGTCTATGGCCTGAAAGCTAATAATCTTTTATTTACATTTTAAAATAAGATTTTATTGTATTTAAAAATCTGAAAATCATTCTTAACTCATAGACTGGATGGAAACAGAGGGCAGGACCTCTGGCTGTACATTGCTGACTCCCAGACTAGATGAACTTTGAGACTCTTTATAAGTCTGAAGTTTTTTGAAATTTAGAAACATAGAGGCCAAGAGCTGAGACAGCTGTTGTGTTTTCAGCTCTCTCTGTAAAGTAGTAAGTGAGACCATCTGCTAGAACTGGGGTGGGGGGGAAAGAGAGAAGATATTTGCAACAACTTTGGTACTGTGGGAAGAACATTGGTCAAAGTACCTGGCTTTGATGGCTGTCTGTAACAACTGCCTATGTGACTTTGGGCCAGTAACTTCCCCTTCCTTGGCCTTCATTTCTTTATATGTAAAATGAGAGGTGTTGTATCTGATGACACCCAAGGCTCATATTAACCTCTAGTCTATAAATATCCTCCCCCAAATATCCACTTGGGTACCCCAGCTTTGTTCAGATGAGACCTCATGTTCTTGATGGCAAGTTAGGAATGGATGAATCAATAAATGAAAAACATATTAATTACTATATGCCAAAGAACTACGTCAATTTTCAGGCATAGAAATAGGAAAAATAAGATAATGCTGCTGTCAAGGAGCTCCCACTATAATGGGGAGAATTAGTACACACAGGAGAGTTTAATCATTGGACAGATGGCTAGGCTCAGGAATCATTTGGTGCTTCTAGCTAGTGGATGGATCACCACTATTGGGAAGTGGGGAATGGGCCTAAGGGTAGGCTTGGCTTGGGAATTCTGGTTTCTTACAGGAAGATGTGGTAATGTGAGGGTCAGGTAAAAAGAAGCACTGGCAGGAAGGAGGAAAATAGGGTCTGGAGGAAGTTTCCCTGCTTTGAGCCAGCTCCGGATGGGTCTACAGTTCTGTTAACCTTGTACTAAATATTGAAAGTCAGCAGCATAGTGCAAGGGAGAGGAAGCTCGGTTTGGCATGTGAGGAGATCAGTTAGAATCTTGGTTTTTCCACTTGCAATAGACCTTGGCTAATCCACTCAGTTTCTGTGGACTTGATTTCTTCATCTATAAACTGAAGGGATTAGATTCAGGTTTTATTTATCTTTGAAGACTTTTCTAGTCCAAAATTTATGATTATATGTTGGCAACATATTACTTGAGGACTAGTCTAGCTAAATTTATAGATACTCATTATTAGTTCAGGTTTGCCTCAAGTTGATGCATATTTTGGCCTTAATAACTTTCAAAGAAATTCTGAAAAACAATAACGGGGTTCTAATTTGTTCATATCATTGGATAGAACATTCACATTGATGAAATCATTGGTTTTTAAAGTATTGGAGAGATCCTCTACACCCTCTTGACTTCCCTCTCTGACTTTTGGCAGTATCATCTGACGATCTACTGATGTAACCTAGACCTTTCTATTCACCCTACAGTCAACTTTCTTTTATAGGTTGTTTTCCCCATTTAGAGTGTGAGTTCCTTGACAATTAAACTTTCTCACATGTTCCTATTGTCCAATTTAAACCCTATGCTGCCTTATTGCGGAAGTAACTAATAATAGAAAGATCAGCTCATACTTCTATAGTAAATGGAGGTTAACCAAGCAGTAAAATCTGCTAATTCATTGAATGAAGTAACTAGGTTCTCCCAGTACAAATAATACACATACACACATAATTTTATTGACATTTTTGCTTTTATGTCACCTTCATTTCTAAATCTCTTTCTTCTGTGTCTTCTCCCAAAAAAGCCATCCTTTGAAACAAAGACAAAAACAAAACAAAATAGCTCATCAAATTGAACAAAGTTGAAACCAAGTTATGAATGGGCATACAACATTGAATATCTATGGTCCTTCACCTCTATTAAAAAGGCAGAAAAGTGCATCTCTTCATTTTTTTCTCTGGGGCCACCTTTGGCCGATATAATTAAATGTCCATTATTTTTTGTTCCTTCCATTTACATTATTGTGGTATTTATGTTTATTGTCTTCCTGCTTTTGTTCACTATACTCTATGTCAACTAATGTGAAGAGTATACTCTGCAATCCAGTGGCACCAACTGGCTAGTCTTGTTCACAAGACCCTCTATCCACTCTGGATATTTTCACTGGCTGACCTGGTGCTAGAAGACTTTCCTTCTTTATATATGCCTCCTTGCTTCCCCTGCTTTCTTCAAGTCTTAGCTAAATTCCTACCTTCTATAGCAAGCCTTTCCCAATACCATCCATCCCTTCGCCAATTCTGTTGCCTCCCCAATGTTATTTATCTCCAACTGATCTTTTGTGTAGCTTATTTGTAAGTAGTTGATTGCATGTTGTGTCTCACATTATACTGTAAATTCTTTAACTTCTGTAAGCAAGGATTGTCTTTTACCATTTTTTGCATCCCCAGCACTTGACCTTATACCTGGTACATTGTTCTTAATAAATACTTGTTGAATGACTGACTAGATCAAAGCACTTCAAATCCTATTGAATGTCCATAGTAGGTCTCTTACTGTAAACTGAACAATAAAGTTTCAAATACTTCAATGGACATGTGATCTCAATGTGAATTTTTTTCTTCCTGCTGTCACAATGGTAAGTCAACTTTGATTTCTTATCTTTGAAAATTCCTTCCCTCCCCATCCTTGAGAAGAGTGACCAAATATAGTATTTGACTTAGAAGGGAAGGAAGCAGGACAGTTTTCTAATTCTTCATGGGGGATTTTACTTTTAATTTATTGCTTGTGAAAAACAATTCTGGAATGTATTCCATTCTTTCTTTGTTTCTTGTCTCTCTCTCTCTCACCATTTCTCTTCCTTTACTTCTCTTTTTCCTCCTCTTCCCCCTTTCTTCTTCCTCCCTCTTCCCTTCTTCCTTCTCTTCCCCTTTCTCTTCTGCATTCTCCCTCTCCCCCTGCTTCTTTTCCCCTCCCTTCTCTCCCTTTTCTCCTCCTTCCCCTCCCTCTTCCTCATTCTCCCTCTTTCTCTACTCCTCCCCTTCCATTTATCCTTCTCTTCTTCTCATCCCTTCTCATCCCCCTTCTCTCCTTCCTCCTCCTCTGAAAAATGGAAACATTACCTATGCTGTAAAAAGAGAAACTCTTTAAATATGTTTGCCGCTAAATTATGCTAAAGAGAAGTCCATGCTTAGTTATTTAAGGGACACATTACTTTTGGACATTAATTGTACAGAAACAAAGCCATCAAAAGATTAGGACAGTCCACTTTTATACACCTTTCAAAGTTGTGAAAATAACAGAAATATGTAATGGGGAAGCACACATTGACAAGTGAAAGAATTTAGAAAAATGACCATCTAAACATTGCTTGTTATGAATTGACACAAATTTGTAAGAGAACCGTGTGGCTGAGGGATTTACTGTAACTTACAAAAAGTTGCCCTTATCTGAAACTCCAGGTTATTACTTGTATGGGGTATATTTTTAAGAGTCTCCAATGTTAGTTTGACTTTCCCATGTATACAACATAAATACAGCATTGGAAGAAAATAATAACCCAAACCCTTGTGGGAAGCCTATATGGGACCTACTCCAAGAAATGGATTATTTCCCATTATAAATATTTTGGTTCTTTTATAATGTTAGCCTATGTTGTCTCTATTTTAAAATATGAACACTGGTTAGTTGGCATGGAATGAGAACCTTGATGACAGCTTTATCAACTCATTATCAACTAATTTTCTCCTCTCCAGAGAATTGAAAAAGAAACAGTTTATTGTTTTTTTTTTCAAAATTTATGATTTTCTGATTCATGGGCCTGGCTATTTGAAGGAAGTTAAAACATAAAGAATCAATTGAGGAAAGCTTCCTTGAGACACCTTTACATTCTGTCAGCTACCACAAGAGATGATCATCCAAGGTATGTAGCTTACACATTTTGATTGAAAGTTAGAAACCTGGTGAGTTGCCAAAGTCTAGTGAATCTCACATTCACAGAGCCATAGAACTGCAATGGAGCCTTTGGGTTATCTCATCCAATCCTCTCAATTTACAGGTAAAGAAACTGGGGCCCAGAGAGGGGAAGTGGATTTCCATTGGCCACACAACCGGCTAATGTCAGAGGCAGGATTTTAATCCAGTCTTTCTAATACCTGATCCAGTGATTTTTTTTTCCATCTGAATTCAGGAAAATTCTGGTTATGCTATTTCAGGGAAAGAAATTTCTTCTTCTTCTTGTTCATTCATGTCTGATTGTTTATGACCCCATAAATCATACTGCCTATGGCATTTTCTCAGAAAAGATACTGACATGATTTCCCATTTCCTTCTTTAGTGGATTAACACAAATTAAGTGACTTTGTTCAAGTTAAGTGACATAGCTGGTCTCTGAGGCTGGATTTGAACTTGGGTTTTCCTGACTCCAAGGCCAGCACTCTATCCCCTGGGTCACATAATTACCTCTAAAGATATTTCTAAGCACATTTAAATGTTCATAAATCGTTTATTTTTCATTCACTTTTAAACACAAAATTCAAGTTCCCCAATTTCCTGAAGTAAAAACTGTTAAATTCCTTTTACCAAATGATTTAGAAATACAATTTGCCCTCCCCTTTTCTTTCTTCTGTTTACCCTCTTCCCCCCAAAAAAGTAAGGGACTATGATACAAACTATTATCATGGAATGTTTTAATTAAAACCTAAACTATATGTGGCACTCTGAAAAGGAACAAAATTTTCCAAGCCTTAATAATAAGTCTATTTGTTCAGGAGTCCTGAAGCAATTGTGCTTTTGAAGATAAGGCCTCGAACAACATTAGTCTTTTTTTTTTTAAATTCCCGTTCACTTTTGAATCTTTCTTTCATGTAAATTTTCTCTCTTCTTTGTTTGAGAAATCACCCTGGGTGTATCTCCCTGGAAGGGAGGACCTTCTGCAAAGGATTTAGGGAACAAAAAGGGGTTTGGATTAAAATATGGAGAGCTGCCACTGAAATCCTGGCAATATTTCTCCAAACTGGCAAGAACTTATTTTTTTTCCCAATAAGAGTCCAATGGGGTTTATCTTTGGGGGATTTTGTGCATTAAAGTGTACTATAAGAGGAACTCTTTTGTAAGGACCCATCAGGGGTGGAGTGTAAGCAGCAGTGTTAATCGGGCCTTGATGCTACAAGAACCTGCAGGTAGTGAATGAACAGCTGGGGAACAGTTTGAGACACAGATGTTGCTATGTTGGTAGGAAGGCCCATGGTGAAATTCATGGATGTTTTACAAACAACACGTCCATTGCCATTCCAGTTGTGAATACTCAGGTGGCAAATAATAGTTAGAAGATCCTCATGCCAACTGCCCCCAGAACTGAAACAAACAATCGTCTGCATTCACAAAGAACTGGAGCAGTGAGACAAGTCAACCTTGAGAGTTACATGGTCACTGTCAATATTGACAGCTGAAATCATCATTTTGCTCCTCTCCTCCCTCCCCAATCTGAATTTGACTTCATAGCTGGGATTGACTATAAATAGGAACATTTTCTCCTGTTCCAGTTTTCACCTTGACTTGTGTGTGTATCCAAAGAATTGTCCCTTGAATATTTAAGTATGCAGAGACACCAGCCACCTCAATCCACTAGTCATTTAGGAGGGATTAGAATCACAGCACAGATTTTCTTTACTTCCCAGACCTTTGTCGGAACATGGAATAAAGCGGTTAAGTGAATCCAGCAACAAAGTAACCGAGCTCTAGGAAAACCGTTATTATGTTGAAGATCTGGCAGGGTTTCTGAATTATTTAACACCTCCCTTTGCCAGGCTGACCTGCTGTGCTGTCTAAGTAAACTTCCTTTTCATGCTAACAGGGCAAATCTAGTCACACTGAAGCCTTGCTATTCCTCTTAATCTTGTGCAAATTTACATGTGACTCTGTTCTTGACATTCTTAGTCCATGACCAAAAGTTGACGATACCTTACTGCTAGTCCCTGCTGGAGAATTATCTTCCAGTCTCTTTCATATCATGTTGGTGAAATAGTGCCATTGATCTATAGACAATAAAAAATCTAACCTTTTTTTAAAAATGAAAATTATTGAATTATATTCCTAAATCTAAGTTATCTGGACCATAGTTATATCTCAGACTTATCTCTGTTTGTCTGTGTGTGTGTGTGTCTCTCTCTGTGTCAGCCTGTCTCTCTCCCTTTCTCTCTTTCTGTCTCTCCCCCTTTCCCTTTCTTTCCTTTTGTTCTCTTCTTTTCTCTTCTCCCTTTCTCTCTTTTATATGCACAAAATGCTTTTTCTGTGTGTCTATCTATCTATCTGTCTGTCTCTGTCTGTCTGTTTGTGTCTATCTATATGTCCCTTTCTATACACACAAACATAACAGCTAACATATATTGCTTTAAAAGTTTATAAAACACTTTGCATATATTGTCTTTTTTGATTCTGACATCAATCTTCTGAAATAGGTGTTACTATTCTATGTACACATAAATACAAAATGCATCTATAAATACCTGCATATATGAAAGTCAGTGGGGGAGAAATGGATAGAAAGGTGGCCTTGAAGCCAGGCAACCATGAAGTGAAGTCTTGAATTTTACACATTCTGACTGTGTGACTCTGAGCAACACACTTAATCTCTCTGGATTCTAGGCCAGCAGCTCTCAAAATGTGGTCCAGGGACCAATGGGGATAGAGGTGGGACCTGAAACCCTTTCAGGAAGTCCTCAAAGTCAAACTATTTTCATAATAATAATAAGACATTCTAATTTTTAATGGTACATGCTGATAGATACAACCAGGGCAGTGCCATAGCCAGCTGTAGTCAGTCAAATTTCAGTCTGAGCCTTTATACCTTAGAAATCACCAAATGGTATAAATCAGGGTTCGATTTATTGTTCTAGACAATGATGTGATGGAGTAAATAACAATAATTCATTTCAAGGTTAAAGTTGTGTCTTGCACTTTCAGAGAACTGGTCGTTCAACATTTACCAGCACACCTTGGGTATAAGCAACAAAACAACAGTTCTTTGGGGGGGGAGCCCTCAGTAATTTTTAAAAGTAAAGTAATCCTAACATCGAAAGGACAGAGAACTGCTTCTTTGGCAATGCTCTTTAGGCTACACAAAGCGAGGAAGATACTGACCTGCACTGCCAGAAGGAGTTTCCTCATCTGGGAATTCCCTATACAAGTGATAACGTATGTCTCGTTCCTATTCCTAGATTAGGTAGAAAGGTAGATAGAATGTATCTATGTATGCATGTAATCATGTGGACAAGCTATTGAGTTGGTTCTCTGTATATTTTCTGCAAATGGACTATAAGCTTGATCTAAGTCTCAATAGGAAGAAAAGAATGGGTGAGATAGAATTTGGGAAAGTGTGCAGTACTTCCAGTTGTCCAAAGCTACTATCTGACTCAAAAGCCCAGCAATATTTTTCTAGTGATACAATGTGGCCCAAAATGATAGACCGACATACCCTTTGAAGAATCAAAATGATGGTGATCCAAAGGATGATAGAGAGACCTGTGGTGGCTCTTAGTGACTTGCACTATATCACTGTTGATGAATTGTATTCTAGAAATAGCATAAAATAGATTGTCCTAGGGAATGTATTTCCAGAAAAGAAGTTGAATTAATTCTGTACCAAATGTGAGGGGTAACAGATAACAGTTCAAATTATGGACTAGTACCCATGGACTTTTAGGAGACATAGAGGAAGTTTCCTGAAACATTGGGTAGATTGACATTGCAGGACTTGAGGGAGCACGTTATAAAAAATTCTGTAGGATAACTCATGGATGTGTTAGAACCTGCCACATTGTCTATGGAGCACCCATATTGAAGAGACCACAGATTGAAGCATAACTCTATAGCTGACTAGGGTATTACAGTTAACTTCTACTTTTCTTATGTAGGATGTTTGATTGACCCTCCTGATTTCCTGACTTGTAGGATGAAACAGCTAGATAGAGCACTGGGCCTGGAGTCAGGAAGACTCATCTTTATGAGTTAAAATCTGGACTCACATATATACTAACTGTGTTACCTTAAGTCACTTAACCATGTTTGCCTCAATTTCCTCATTTGAGGAAATTCTAACTCAGTCAAATGAGTTAGAAAAGGAAATGACAAACCACTTCAGTGTCTGCTAAGAAAATCACAAATGAGGTCACAAAAAGTCAGACTCTACTGAAATGGTGAACAAACAAGCAGATGAAAGAGCTTTTACTAAGATGTTGGGTATGATGTCATGGGGATCCTTACTCATGTACAGACTGGACTAGACGGCTTCTGGATTCCATTCCAATTTTGAGATTCTGTAGGAAGTGGTCCTTGAACTTTTGCATATCTTCCAGGCTATTTATTTTGAAATGACAATACATTAGCTCCTAGGTTACTATCCTCCATGCTCTTGATGCTATTAATAACTCTTAGGTTTCTGGGGGAATCAAAAGTGTCTTTTGTTACCAGTATTTTAGAATATTTTTTAATATGACAATTTATTAAAATGATATCTCTCTGCCATTGATGATGGAAATCCAGGTTACCACAATTCCATCATTTATAGTATACCACAGTGTTTTGTCCTCTTTTGGAGGATGAGGACCACTTTTTAACCTCAAGCAATTTCTTTGGCCTTTACGTCATGATGGTTATTGTGCTATTATGTAATCAGTAGATTTTTATGACTTTTTTGTCTTTTTGGATGGGGGAAGGCAGGGCAATTGGGGTTAAGTGACTTGCCCAAGATCACACAGCTAGTAAGTGTTAAGTGTCTGAGGTCAGATTTGAAATCAGATCCTCCAGGGCCAGTGCTCTATTCACTGCGCCACATAGCTGCCCCTATAATCAGTAGCTTAAGAAAATACATAATAACAAAAACTACCATGAACTCAGTGTGTTCTTAAATGATGATGGCATATACATTTATATGAAAAATAGCAATGCATGTACAGTATAGTAAGATATTTATTCACAGTATATAGAAGGTCTTAGTTTCATATTGTATATTTTGTTGTAACTAAATAAAATGTTATCACAATGCTTGATGTACATTTGGATTTGTGGAACCTTTTTATGATTCAATGGTCATTGGTCAACACCCAGTGGTGCTGAGCCCACACATTGGCATCATCTAGTATAATCTGGGAATAGTGGTTAATTCCTGGGGGTAGTAAAATAGGATTCAACGTTGTAATACAGACTTAATAAAATCATCTTGTTTGATCTTCATATTAGTCTTGTGAGGTAAATAGTAGAACAGTTGCTGTTTTTTCATATTAGGAAGTCCTTCTGAGAGACATTAAGTGACTTATCCAAGACCACTCAGCTATTAAGTGGCCAAGGAAGGATTTAAACCCAGGTGTCCTTGACTCTAAAGCCTGTATTCTATTCCTCAGATGCCACCTAGAGGAGAAATGTAGAAGTAGTAATTTTTTTTTTTGGAGGGGAGGAAGTCAGGGCAATTGGGGTTAAGTGAGTTTCCCAAGGTCACCTGGCTGGTAAGTGTTAAGTGTTTGAGGCCGAGTTTGAACTCAGGTCCTCCTGACTATAGGGCTGGTGCTCTATTCACTGTGCCACCTAGCTTCCCAGAAGTAATAATTTAACCCACCTCTTGACAAAGGTGATGGACTCAAGGTGCAATGGTGGTTGAGTGGGGGGAGGCATTGGAGTAAGGAAGCCTTGAGTTCAAGGTCTGCCTTTGAGACATGCCTGTTTTACGACCCAGGACATTGTATCCAGAGATCCCTTTCAGTGCCCTATGCAACTTTCTAATGCTATAAATTGCAAAGCAGGTACACATGTCTAATGGTTTACCTCACTCCTTCATCCCACAAAAACCCCAAAATTAGATAATCAAAAATACTGCAAACTCCTCCAGTAACACAATATAGTTTAATGGTTGTGGGTGCTATAATATAAAAAAATGATAATTATGGAAAACTCCATGGGCCATAATACATATATATATATGTATATATATATATATATATATATGGATACTACACAATGATTGCCAATGATAACTCTTGTGCAAGAGTATGAATCATAACAATGATTATACCAAAAGTTTTTATTGAATGCCAGAACTTTAGTCACAAAATATCCAATTAAGCAATAATTCATCAGTGTAGCATTTCTAAATCATGCTATACATTGCCCAAAGATTCATTTTATAGAATCTCCTTTTCCCTTTGGCCACATTTTTCAGTAGGTATACTTCTTTATTATTCTGTTTACTGTTGTGTATGAACTAGAAAAAAATGTTCTGTTGGCCTTTTGAATTATGGCTTCATCTGTGCTCCCTTTAGGTCAAGTCAAACTATTAATTTCTAAACACCAGAAAGTGCCACAAAATACTAGGAAACAGGGTCTAAGTGAGAAGGGAATGTTTTATGTGGCCTTGCTTTAGGTTATTGGAAAGGGATTTGAGAAAAGTTAAGTCACTCATCTATGTAATGTTATTTTCAATGAAAGTGCCATTCTCTTTGCCCCAGATCTGTAACCTATCATTCCCAACCCAATAAACTTTGATACTTAACTTGTCTAGATCTCAACATTTTTTGAATAGTAAATAATTTGTTGGAAAATAATTTTTTTCAAAATATTCATGCTATTTCAGTGATTAAATTAGGGTTGAATTGTCTAGGCATATTGTTTTCTTATCTTTGAATTCAATAGGTAGTTGGTTGAGGGAACTTAGAAGACCTGTGTTCTTCTGCAGGCTCTCTTAGAAGGCAAGAGTAGTGCAATGGAAAGGTCACTGAAATAAGAGAATACATAGGTGTAATCCCTTCTCTGTCGTTAATCAGTTATGTAATCATGAGTGATTTCCTTCATTTCCCTAGAACTTAGTATCCTTTAGTTATAAGGAAGCCATCAGCTAGTAGATTATTGAGACAGGGATAGGACTTGTGATTTTAATGGTATAGGAAACTACCACATGAGAAAACTTCCTTTACCATTGCAGATTAGCAGCTTTTCTGCCACTATATTATTAGAGAGCCAACTAGGGTACTGAGAAGTTAAATGCCTTCATTTTCCACCAGATTCTGCTTGGTTTTAACTGCACCACAATCATACTTCACTAAAGATGAGCATATTACCAGATACCTTATCATCATATGAGAAAATTAAATTTATCCATAGTCATATAAAAAATGCTCTAAATCATTACTGATTAGCAAAATGCAAATTAAAACAACTCTCAGGTACTACCTCACACCTATCAGATTGGTTAATATGACAAAAAAGAAAAATGGTAAATGTTGGAGATGTGGGAAAATTGCAACACTAATGTATGGTTGATGGAGTTGTGAACTGATCCAATCATTCTGGAGAGCAATTTGGAACTATGCCCAAAGGGCTATAAAACTGTGCATACCCTTTGATACAGCAATAGCACAACTAGTTTTGTATCCCAAAGAGATCATAAAGGAAAAAGGACCCATTTGTACAAAAATATTTATGGCAACTTTTTTTGTGGGGCAAAGAATTGGAAATTGAGGGGATGCCTATCAATTGGTGAATGGCTGAACAAGTTGTGGTATATGAATGTAATGGAACATGATTGTTCTATAAGAAATGATGAACATGCAGCTTTGGAAAGATTTACACGAACTGATACTGAGTGAAGTGAGCAGAACCAGAATAACATTGTACATGGTATCAGAAATATTGTGCAATGATAAGTTTTGATAGACTTAGCTCTTATCATCAATACAATGATCTAAGATAATTCCAAAAGACTCATGATGGAAAATACTAACTACATCCAGAGAAAGAACTAGGTGGTAGGGAGTCTGAATGCCGATCAAAGCATGCTATTTTCTCTCTTTTTTCCTTTCTCATGGTTTTTCCTTTTGTTCTTATTCTTTCATGACATGACTAATGTGAAAATTATTTAATATGATTGTACATGTATAGCCTGTATCAGATTGTTTGCTGTCTTTAGGATGGGGGGTGAGGGAGGAAGGAAAAATTGAAACTCAAAATCTTATAAAAGTGAATGTTCAAAACTTTCTTTACATGTAATTGGAAAAAATAAAATACTATAAAGTATAAAAAGATCATCATGGAGATTGCATCAGCTTTGGTATTCAATACCTCATATGTATCCTCAGTTACCCCGCTGATTGGAAGTCTGGAAAATGGAACAGAAAATCATCCCAAAGCTTCCCTTTGTAGTAGCTCAGAATTCCCAGGCAACTTTTCATTTTAAACTTGCTGCTCTGCTTGGTTTTGACATCACTGACATCATGCCCTTGATCTGAGTACCCTGTGGAATTCCCCTTTTGCTTTTCAGCTTCCTTTTACCTGTCATCTTCTCTCATTAGATTATAAGGTCTTTGAAGGCAAGAACCATCTTCCTTTTAAAAAAAATGTTTCCCTAGCACAGTATCTGATACATACTAGGCACTTAGTAGGTATATATTGTATTGTACTGTATTATATTGTATTGTCACTTGTCCATGATCTTACAACTAGAAAGTAAGGTGGAATTCAAAGGCAGATAGTCTAACTTCAAGTCCAACACTCTACCATCACTACATGTTGCTTTGATCTGAGCAGAAGCATTTCTTCTAGCTCTGTTATTTTATGTTCTTCTAGGACTATCTTTGGCTCATGACTTATCTGAACTTAGGCAAAACCCTCTTATCCATAGTTCCTTCTATTTTAAAATGAGAGTAATAATACCTTCTCTGCCTCAGAGAGTTATGAAGATGAATGAGACAGGGTTTGTGAAATCATGTCATCACTTGTGAAACAGGGAACAAAGACAGTGTTACTGGATTACGGGTGATATTGTCTGTCTAAGTGGATGGTTTAGCCTAATAAAAGCTTATAATGTATACGTGCATTACACTTTACAAACATCCTCCTTATAGCAATTCTGCTGTAGAACATCTTATTTCTATTTTAAAGTCAAGGAAATGGCAGTTCACAGTCCCTTCTCTAGTAAATGTCAGAGCAAAGATTCAAACTCAAGCCTTTGTACTCAAGGCAATTCCTCTTTGCATTATACCATGCTGCACTTGGAAATCTGAATTTCTCTTTAGACAAATATAATCAGAAAACTATAGTCCTTTGATGTAGCAGGGACCTTAGAGTTCGTTGAATTCAATCCCTTCATTTTACAGCCCAATAATGGAAAGTTAGGATAAATCATAATCCAATTCCTTTCTGTGAAAATAACCTTTTTATTTATATATCAAATATCCCCTTACATTCTATGAGACATTTTTAGAACATGAGTTAGAATTTTAAAGTGAGAATTAAAGAAAAAGAACTCAGAAAGGAACTAGATAGCCTGTTGATATGATGACTACTGATTTACTACTATTTGTCTCTACTAAGAGTTACAAAGATACTTAGAATATGTTGAATATCTTCCAGGTTTTATATGTACCATCTTCACATAGCCGACATATATCTCTGTCTCTATCTCTACCTCTGTTATATAGTTATAGAGTCAGTGCTGTAAAGCACCAGCAAGTTTGACATTAGATTTCCTTTAGTTATTTCTAAGAACCAAATTCTTAGAAATGTGAAAGCCTTCATACTCCAGGACTTCATACTCATTTTTTTTTCTATTTTTTTGTCATCTAGAATAGAGGGAGCAAAAATTTATCATCTTAAGTGTCCTTTCCTTTGTTCTTGGGAACCAAGCTTTTATATAACTATTTGCACCTTAGAGTTTTTGCTTATTCCCACTTGATTTCAGCTGGCAGTGTTTTCCTGAGTTAGAGGAGAGAGAATTCTGTTCATTGTTGGTCTCTCTATTTACAAATACTAAATTAAGCCCGTACAACTGAATTCTTCCAGCCCAGACTGTATTTTCTGTCATGAAAGAAAAAGACAGTTTTATGGAGAACTCACACAGGGCAAGCGTTCACTTGTTGGTCAGAAGAAGTGATACAAGGACACTCTCAAGGTCTTTCTTAAGAACTTTTGAATTGATTGTGTGATATGGGAGACACTAGCATAGGACTGCCCAGCATGGCATGCCCATATCAGAGAAGGTGCTGTGTTCTATGAGCAAAGCAGAATTGAAACAGCTCAAAGCAAATACAGAATGTGCAAATTTAGAGTGTCCACCCCAAATATTCACACGGACTATTGGTGCCCAACCTTTTGTAGAGCATTGTGAGTTTGTATTCGTCTGATCAGCCACAATTGGACATATTGAAACTTGATTCTAGCATAGTGATGTATTTTGGTCCTCTTTGAGAATGAAGGACAACAACATGAAAGATGTCCAAGAATGTGGTGTGCCCTAGACTCTGATTTTTGAGGAGGTTCTCCATTCCTTGGGGTCCTTGTTTCTGTTCAAAGTTCTAAGATTAAAGTTCTCCAAACATGTTGAACAGAAGATGACAGAATTTTGCTAACAGCTATTCAGCATTAACAACTGTTTTACTGAATTGAGGTTTTTAAATGAGTGATGTATCATTATCAAATCAAAACCGAGAGGGATAGCTAGCACGTAGATGATGGAGTGGAATCCAAAAAGAGTTTGACAGACTAGAGAATGGAGATGAATCTAATAAGATGAAATTCAATAGGGATAGATGTTAAGACTTACACTTGTGCTTTTTTAAAAAAATGACTTCAGAAGTGCAAGATGGGGGAGGCATGATGAGAAGTCTGTCTGAAAAAGATTATGGGTTTTTACTGGATGTCAAACTCAATATAAATCAATAATTCAATCAACTAGCATTTATTTATTAACTATTATGTTCCAGAAACTATAGTAGATATTTCATGGAGATATTTTGTCTTTGGACAAAAATTAAACAATATACTAGGGCATCAAAAAAGAGCTAATCCTCTCTTGGGCTATGCTGAGGGACACAGGTTTCAGGTTAATAAATGAGGGATTGTAAAGTGACAGTGTAGAGTAGTGGGGGAAAAAATCTTCAAGGATGCGAGTTCAAATCCTACCTTTGAATCTTACTACCAGGATGAACTTGAGTAAGTCACTTAGCTTCCTTTAGCCTCTGTTTCCTTATTCGTAAAATAAGGAAGCTAAACCAGATAGCTTCTGAGGTCCATTTTTACTCTAGAGCTATGTTCCTATGAAGAAGAAATTGAAAAAAATATGTTTTAAGTAGTTATATGACAGGAAAAATATGATGATCTGAGTGAGGGAAAGAGATGTTAGATGGATATAGTGAGTGTTCCATTGGTTTACCAGTGATATCAGGAGAAATTCAGGAAGTTCCAGTCATGGAAGTGAAAACTCCTTGATGACTATATTAGAAGAAAAGGACAAAATTAGGCATAGATGGACTGTGATCTGCATTGTCAGAAGGAATATCCAAATCAATGAAACCTCAGACCCATTTAAATATTTGAAGATTTGTTTTTCTAAGAATAAGGAAATGATAATAATAGCTAGCATTTATGTAGCCCCTTAAGGCTTGCAAAGCATTTCACAAACATTTCCCTTTGTCCTCATAACAACCCAGAGAGATAGGCATTATTATTATCTCTTCTTTGCAGTTGAGGAAACTGAGGCAGACAGAGGTTACATGACTCACCCAGAGTTATGCAGCTAGTAGGTGTCTGAAGCTGGGTTTGAATTTGGGTCTTCCTAATGTTAGTTTTAAAGCTCTATCCAGTAAACCACTTAGATGCTTCTAGGCCCTTTGTTATTCATTCCTGTCCATACTATAAGCTTTTGGTGCCATGGATTAGGAAAGACACTAAAATGTTTTAAATAACCTGATTGGGGCAATTAGGATGGGCTCTAAATCATTCCATATAAAGACCAGGTTGAAGAAATGGGGAATGTTTTGTCCGAGCTAGAGAAGAGTCTGATAGGGAGAAAAAAGGATTGGGTAAAATAGAGGAATCAAAACTGCATTCTTATATTTGAAGGCTTGTCATATGGAAGAAGCATGAGACTTTTCTTGATCGCCAGAGCAGACTGGGAGTAATGATGAAAGTTGCAAAGATATAAGTTTCTTCTTGGTTTCAGTAATACTCTCTTACCAATCCCAATATCAGCTGTCTAGTACTGGAATGGACTCTCTTGATTGGTGCTGGGTTCCTCTTCATAGAAGCTCTTTGAACATCTGATGCATGATCATTTGTCAGGTACGTTGTAGAAGAGATATTTTCTCAATACGTGTTTCAATATAGTAGATGGACATTCCCCTCTTCAGATTCTAAAATTCTTTAATTCTATTTTATGTTATTTTGAGTCCAATATTCTTTCTTTTCTCCCAATCCTCAACACCTCACCAAAACAACCTGAAGAAATCATTCTCCAAGTGTAAGAGGAAAATCAACAGGAAAATTGGATTCAATATAAATAAATCTGCTTTATTGGCACCTTTTCAGTCATGTATCAGTTTCTCACACAAAGCATTCTGTACAGATGACTTCAAATGTTAGTGTCTATCAAAATAGCTGTTGCCAATTAAGTACTGGCTTAACACTGAGTGATGCCAGGATTAAATGATTCCTCCTTGACAATGTTATGTCTATGAATTTAATGAATCTGATAAAGTAGTTTAAAATTATTTCTTATCAAGAACATGGAGGTAGGAGAGCACTTGACTATTGACTTCATTTTACTTCTGAGGAAACTGAGGCTCAAAGAGATTGTGGGATCCTATGTAAAGAGCCTTAGCTCTGGAATTAAGAGGATCTAAATTCCAAGGCTTTCTTTTCCTTTTATTTTCTGTTTGAGTATTGGAAAACTATTGAGCAACTCAGACTCTGATTGCCTTATTTATAAGATGAAAGAGCTGGACAAGAGGGCCTCTAAGGTCCCTCCTAGCTCAAGATTTAGAATTCTTTGAAGTCACTCTCAGATAGTTACCTTAGGGACAGAAGAGAAGGTCAATTTGCAATTTGAGACGGAGTCCAATAAGCTTTCTACTACACAAAATTGAGTAATCCAGTTTGTTCATTCTACAAGCATTTATTACGTGCCTACTATGTGCTGCTTATAGTGCTGGGTCCTAGGAACATAAAGACAAAAATGAAATAGTCCTTACCCTCAAGGAGATTTTATTTAGGGTAAAGAAAATAAAGATAAATAGTTCAATAATAAAGGTATTCTGCGTCTTTAATGTAAACTGAACAGTTTAGTAATGAAAGGGGCAGAAGAGAGATATATGACAAATAAGTAGACAGATGATAGATAAATGGATGGATGGATAGATGGATAAATGGATGAATGGATGGATAAATCAATGGATGAATGGATGTATGGATGGATGTATGTATGGATGGATGGGTGGATGTATGGATGGATGGGTGGATGAAAGGCACTAACATTTTTTTTTCCATAGCAAGATTTTGTTAATTATGTTTTGGGTTTTTTTTTTACTGTAATAGAATAGTAAAAATAGTTTTTACAAATAATTCCCCTCAGAAAACTGCGTCACAGTTTTACACAAAAATCCATGGTACTCATGGAATGAGTGTACATAATCTTAGACTATTATGAGTGTGGCTAATAAACAGAGAACATGATCAAAGCTCCTTGTTTCTCCAGTCCCAGGAGGCCTCAAAGTCCTTTCTTCATGTAATTCTCTTCGCAACCCAAAACTTTATTGCAAGGACTAGTTTTCTTGATTCCAAAATAAGCTTTATTTTTTTCTGATAGGCATCACACTACTCAAAGCTGCTTCTAGTGTCAAATGAGACAAGTCTCCTTGTATTAGTGTCTGCCTGGAGAGTATCTCCCTCAAACCTATTTCAAGCTCTTTTGTACTGTATGACTATTGGAAAAGGTGTCTCTTCTTAGATGCTATGGTTGGTGGTAGATAGGAAGAGGGATGAGATAGAAATCCACTCCTTCCTCACAAGAGTGATTCCTTTAGGGGCCAGGTTCTTCTTTTACTGTTGGCTCCTACCAGATCTGCCTTAGGAATGATTGTCAAATTATCTTTTGCAATCACATTGAGGTACTAACAAGTATGAGAATAATGAAAGGCTTCATGGAGAAGTTAGCACATTCTGAGCTTTGAAGGAAGCAAGGGCTTCTATGACATGGAACTGTGGAGGAACTGCATTCCAGGCATTATAACATGGGAGAGGGGATTGAATATAGTGTACAGCACACAGCAAGTATGCCTATTTGATTGGAATGTAGTATGTCATGTGTAATCAGCCTGGAAATGTAGGTGGGGAAAGAGCGTGAAGCACTTTATTTTATTAAATTAAATTTTATGTTTATTTTTAGTTTACATTATTCATTTCCACAAGATTTTTAGCTACCAATTTTCTCCCTGTCTTTCCCCTACCCACCACCCCAAAACAGTGATCCCACTGTATACACCCTCCCCCAATCTTCTGTCTTCTACATCCTCCCCCATCTGCCCTCCAACTTTCCAGTAGGGCAAGATGGATCTCTATACCCTAGTGCCTATATATCTTATTTCCCAGTTGCATGTAAAAATAATATATTTTTTAAACTTTTGATTTTAAAATGATTTTGATTTTGAATTCCAGACTCTTTCCCTTCCTCCCTCATCACCCACCCTTACTGGGAAAATAAGGAATTCCATATATGTTGTACATGTGTAGCTACGCAAAACCTTTCCATAGTCGATATATTGTGAAAGACTGACTATATTTCCCTCCATCCTCTCTTGCCCCCACTTGTTCTTTTCTCTACTTTGACCCTGTCCCTTTTCAAAAGTGTGTGCTTCCAAATCCCTCCCCTCAACCTGCCCTCCCTTCCATCATCCCCCTATCATCCCCTTCCCCCCTACTCTCCTGTAGGGTGAGATACCCTGTTTAGCATGTATGTCATTCCCTCCCTAAGCCAAATTCAATGAGAGTGAGGTTGAATCATTCCCTTTTGCCTTCCTGTTCTTCCCCTCCATTGTAACAGTCTTACTTGCCTCTTTTATATAAGATAATTTACCCCATTCTATCTCTCCCCATCTCCTCATTATATTCTTCTCTCACCTTTCAATTTCACCTTTTAAGTATCATCCCTTCCTATTCAATTGGTCTTGTGCACTCTTTCTATGTATACCTGTATACATATATACACACACTCACATATGTATTCATACACCAATATACCCTTCTATGTAGACATACATGAATGTATGCACACACACACACATATATATATGCATTTATATTCCTTTCAACTATTTTCATACTAAGAAAAGTTTCATGAATTACAATTATCATTTTCCCACGTAGGAATGTAAATAGTTCGATTTTGATTTGATAAGTTCTTTATGATTTCTTTTCCCTATTTACCTTCTCATGCTTCTCTTGCTTCTTGTATCTGAATGTCAAATTTTCTTTTCAACTCTGGTTTTGTTCATCAAGAATGCTTGAAAGTCCTCTATTTCATTGAATAGCAATATTTCCCCCTGAAACATGATACTCAGTTTTGATGGATAGGTGATTCTTGGTTTTAATCCCAGTTCCTTTGACCTCTGGAATATTATATTCCAAGCTCCTCGATCCCTCAGAGTAGAAGCTGCCAGATCCTGTGTTATGCTGATTGTGTTTCCACAATATTCAAATAGTTTCTTCCTGTCTGCTTGTAACATTTTCTCTTTATCTGGGAACTCTGGAACCTGGCTATAATATTCCTAGAAGTTTGATTTTTGGGATCTTTTTCAAGAGGTGATTGGTGGATTCTTTCAACCTCTATTTTGCCTTCTGGTTCTAAAACATCAGGGCAATTTTCCTTGAGAATTTCTTGAAGGATGATTTCTAGGTTCTTTTTTTTGATCATGGCTTTCAGGTAATGCAATAATTTTTAAATTATCTCTCCTGGATCTATTTTCCATTGGTTTTCCCAATGAGAATTTCACATTTGCCTTCTATTTTTTTTCATTTGTTTGGATATGTTTAATAGTATCTTGATTTTTCATAAAGTCACCACCTTCCATTTGCTCCTATCTAATTCTGAAGTAATTATTCTCTTCAGTGAGTTTTTGAGGTTCTTTTTCCATCAGGCAAATTCGGCTTTTTAAGGCATTCTTCTCCTTGTTGGCTTTTTTAGCTTCTTTTACCATTTAAATTAGTCTATTTTAGAGACATTATTTTCTTCAGACTGTTGACTCTCTTTTCATTATTTTCTTGCATCATTCTCATTTCTCTTCCTAATTTTTCCTCTACTTCTCTTATTTGGTTTACAAAATCCTTCTTAAGCTACTCTATCACCTGTAACCAATTCATATTTTTCTTGGAAGCTTTTGGTGTAGGAGTTCTGACTTCCTTCTCTTCCTCCTGTTCCATGCTTTGATCCTTTTTGTCCCCAAAAAAGGAATCCAAATTTGGATTGCTGTGCTTGCTTTTCTTCCTTTGCTTGCTCATGTTGCCACTCATTTATTTGACTTTTGAGCTTTTTGCCACAGTAGAACTCTGTTTCCAGAGAGGAGAGCTTTGTCCCAAATAGTTGGGGTCTTTCGCAGATGCCAGAGCTATAAGTTGGCTGCACTCTCTGAAGGCTCCACAAGCTCTGGCACCTGGTCACATGCCCCAGGACCTCCTAGACAGCAATACAAATCCAAGCAGGTTAAAGCAAGAGCGATTACCCCTTGGACTAGTCTCTTGGTCCCCCTACAATCTGCAGGCCAGGAGCTCTAAAGCAGCCAGGTGGTGGTGGCTTCATGGCCATGGTGCCTCAGCTGCTTCTCCCTTTGGGGGCAGAGGCTGGATTGCACTCTGCACCCCCCCACATTCCCACAAATCCACGCTGAACTTTCACTTTGTCTTTGGCATTTATGGGTTGATAATTCTGGAAATTGCCACAGCTGCTGGTGATCCACTCTCCTGAAGTACCTCCAGCTGGGGCTGGGTGTGGCTGCCCTGAGGTTAAAACCCAAAGACTCAAGCAGGGCTGGGCTCTGCTCCCAGCAAGCTGGGATGGATCCTTCCTGATGGCCTCCCAGGCTGTCTTCATCAGGAGGTTTGTTTATCTCTGTCACTTTGTGGGTTCTTTAGCCCTAAAGTTTGTTTAGAGTTATGTTTTTATAGATATTTGAGGTGGTTATGGAGGGGGCATATGGAGTTTCCTGCTTCTACACCACCATCTTGGCTACACCTTTGAGGTGCTTTAAAAGCCAGAGAAGTTTATAGTTCATTCTAGAGGGCATAGGGAGCCAGTGGGGAACTTGAGCAGAGGAATGACAAGGTCAGACCTGTCAGGCTTTAGGAGTAACAATTTGAGAGTTATATGAATAATTAATTAGAGTGGGGTAAGACAAGAGCCAAGGAGACTAGCTAGGTGTCTAATCAAACAATAAATAAATACAGGTCTAAATGAAACTTTGCAACTGATCAGATAAATGAATCAGAACATTTATGAAGTACTTACTATATGTTACACACTGACAATACCCAGACAAGTTATAAAAAAAGACTGTCTTCCTGTCCTTAAGGAGTTTACATTCTAATTGGGAGAAGACAACACACAAAAGAGAGCAGAAGGAGTGCATGGATTTCCTCCTGGTGGAGAAATCTGATGAGCAGAGACAGTAGAAGAATGAAACAGTGAGGATAAATTACATGGGCATTTCTTCAATTGGATTTTCCATGGCAAACTCATCAATTGGAAGGTTGGAGGATTCTTCTTTCTTTTGCTGTCAAACATTAATGATTTTCATTCTCTTTTGATGTTCCAGTTCAAGGATATAAAAAATCCAATGAATTCAACTGGAATTTTGAGACTTACCAGCAGCCTTGCCAAGTGGTCAAAGTTGCCCTGTGAAGCACCCATGTTCCTACCCTTTCCCATTCTAAACCTTTTCTACTGTTGAGTAGCTGGAGCTTGTGTAAGATATAGCTGGAGACTTGCACAGAAAGTTTCATGTTCTTAAGGAGAAAAGCAGAAGAAGGGGGTGGATCAACTGTTTGAGATCTTCAAATAGTTTCCAAAGAGAAATTCAAAGGTCAATTCCTGGTGTCTCTCACAAGTCACAGATCACTTCAGTGAAGATTCCTCCAAGGTTCCTCTAATGCAGGAAAACAGGGGAAATAGGTGGGGAAATAGTCTTTGTACTTCTAAGAGGGAGAAAGTGCCCCCAAATGATTTTTGAAATTTTTAAAAGTTTTTGTCCCCAAAACCAAACTTTTAATGTTACAAAAATAATACTGCTGAACTTGACTTTTTCCCTTTTCCTGGAGGTTTTATAGAACCATGTATATCAGCTTCCCATTACACCATGTCGGGGATTTTATTACAAATATTTGATTATGAAACCAAAACAAACCACAGCTCTTCATAAGATCTTAAGGTGGCTGGGTTTTCTCCCAAGCACTAGTGAGATGTGATTTTTTCTTCTTTTTTTCAAAATTTTAATTAATTCATTTTTAGTTTTCAACATTCATTTCCACAAGATTTTGAGTTTCAATTTTTCTCTCTCCCTGTCTTCCCCCAACGCCCCCCAAAATAGCAAGCCTACTGTATACCCCTCCCCCCAATCTGTTCTCTCTTATATCCTCCCCCTTCACTCCCCTAACTTTCTAGTAGAGCAATATGGGCTTCTATACCCCAGGGCCTGTATATCTTATTTCCCAGTTGCATGTAAAAAAACAATTTTTAACATTTGTTTTATAAACTTTGAGTTCCTCTTCACCCACCCCACTGGGAAGATACGCAATTCAATATAGATTGTACATGTGTAGTTACCCAAATAATTTCCAGAGTAGTTTTATTGTGAAAGACTAACTATATTTCCCTTCATCCTATCCTGCCCCCCACTTATTCTATTTTCTCCTTTGACCCTTTTCCTTTTCAAAAATGTTTGCTTCTAACTACCCTCTCCTCCAATCTGCCCTCGCTTCTATCCTCCCCCCTCTTATCCCCTACTTCCCCATTATCCTGTAGGGTAAGACATCCAATTGAGTGTGTATGTTATTCCCTCCTTAGGTCAAATTTGATGAGAATCAGGTTGTCCCATTCCATTTCACCTTTCTGCTCTTCCCATCCATTGTAATAGTATTCTCTTGCTTCTTTAATATGAGATAATTTACCCTATTCTATCTCTCCCTTTCTTCTTCTCCCAATAAATTCCTCTCTCACCTCTTAATTTTATTTTTTAGATATCATCCCTTTATATTCAACTCCTCCTGTGCCCTCTATGTATACACAAACATACAAATTATATACACATATATCCTCCT
Source organism: Petaurus breviceps papuanus (assembly GCF_028583685.1). NCBI lineage: Eukaryota > Metazoa > Chordata > Mammalia > Diprotodontia > Petauridae > Petaurus > Petaurus breviceps. Next base: position 12,972,378 of record NW_027185876.1, on the reverse strand, counting down.
ATACATACATATATGTATGTATACATATATGCTCATATGTATACCACATTATACACACACACATATTCCCTTCAGCTATCCTCATACTGAAAAGTCTTATGAGTTACAATTATAATTTTTCCATGTAGGAATGTAAATAGTTCAACTCTAATAAGTTCCTTATAAATACTTTTTCCTGTTTACCTTCTCATTCTTCTCTTGCTTCTTGTATTTGAAAGTCCAATTTTCTGTTCAGCTCAGTTTTTTTTTTCATCAAGAATGCCTGGAAGTCCTCTACTTCATTGAATTACCATATTTTCCCTGTAGTATTATACTCAGTTTTGATGGGTAGGTGATTCTTGGTTTTAGTCCTAACTCCTTTGACCTCCAGAATATCATATTCCAAGACCTTTGATCCCTTAATGTAGAAGCTGCTAGGTCTTGTGTTATCCTGATTGTGTTTCCATGACACTCAAATTGTTTCTTCCTGACAGTATTTCCCTTTGACCTGGGAACTCTGCAATTTGGCTATACTATTCCTAGGACTTTTCTTTTTGGGATTTTTTTGAGAGGTAATTGGTGAATTCTTTCAATTTCTTTTTGCCCTCTGGTTATAGAATATCAGGGCAATTTTGGTTGATAATTTCTTGAAAGATGGTGTCTAGACTCCTTTATTTTGATCATTGCTTTCAGATAGACCAATAATTTTTAAATTATTCCTCCTGGATCTATTTTCCAGGTCATTGGTTTTTCCAATGAGATATTATACATTGCCTTCTATGTTTTTCATTTGTTTGGATCTGTTTTACAGTATCTTGATTTCTCATAAAGTCATTAGCTTCTAATAGCTCCAATCTATTTTTGAAGGAGTTATTCTCTTCAGTGAGTTTTTGAAATTCCTTTTCCATCTTGTAAATTTGGCTTTTTAAAGCATTCTTCTCCTCATTGGCTTTTTGGGCCTCTTTTGTCATTTGAGTTAGTCTATTTTTTAAGGTGTTATTTTTTTCATTGTTTTTTTGGGTGTCCTTTAGCTGGCTATTGACTCACTTTTCATGATTTTTTTGTATCATTCTCTTTTCTCTTCCCAATTTTTCCTGCACTTTTCTTACTTGATTTTCAAAATCCTTCTTGAGCTCCTCCATGGCCTGAAACCAATTCATATTTTTCTTGGAGGCTTTTGATGCAGGAGTTCTGACTTTGATGACTTCCTCTCTCTCCATGCCTTGATCCTTTTTGTCCCCAAAAAAGGATTCTATCATCTCTTTGTGCTTCCATTGCTTGCTCATTGGCAGCTAATTACTTGACTTTTGAGCTCTTTGCCACGGTAGAACTCTGCTTCCAGGATGGAGAGAGCTATGTCCCCAATTGCTGGGTTTTTGCAGCTTCTGGAGGTATTAGATGGGTGCCCTCTCTATAGCCACCACACACTCTGGATCACTGGTCACACACCCCAGGACCACTACCCAAGACAGTGATCCAGATCCAAGCTGGTCAAAGCAAAAGTGCTCAGCCTCTGAATGGTCACTCGATCCCCCTACAATCTGCAGGCCAAGAGCTCTGGAAGCAGCCACTCAGAAGTGGCTGCAATCACCACGCCTACTCTGCTTCCTGCTCCAGGGCCAGTAGTCAGACTGCACTCCGCCTGTTCCCAGCAAAGTTCCACATTGACCTTTTACTTTGTCTTTGGTATTTGTGGATTGAGAAGTTTGGAAACTGCTACAGCTGCTGGTGATTTACTCTCGTGTAGGTTGCTCCAGCTGCTGCTGCTGGTTGGGGCTGCCCTGGGGCTAAAAGCACAGCTCAGTTTGGACTGCAGCTCCCAGCATGCTGTGATGAACCCTTCCTCTAGGCCTCCTCCAGTGGGAGATTATTTTCTCTCTGTCACTTTGTGGGTTCTGTAGCTCTAAAGTTTGTTTAGAGTCATTTTTTTTTTCATGTATTGGAGGAGGTGGAAGCCAGAGCCAAGTGGAAGTCCTGTTTCAACTCTGCCATCTTGGCTCTTCCTCCCCACCTGACTTTTTCAATGTGATTTCTTCTGAAACACTGAGCACCAAATGGAATTATAACCAGGAGTATTGGGAAAGTAGGGGGATTAAGAAGCAAAACCAATTTTTCCTAATCAGTAATTCTCTCAAAATTGTTAAGCCCCATTTTTACCTTCTCTGACTGCAGGTTAAATAATATACCCTCTGCATTCATAGAATGGAGAATAATCTTTTCTTTCTACTGCTGGATTGACCTTTTAAGACAGCAGGTTTCTTGTTTTCTGTAATTTGAGGGGTATCAGGAAGACCCCCTGCTTTCTCCATGATAATGTCAGTCACCAACATTTAAGATTCCACCATTAGAGATGCATTCCATTGGTAAGATTTCCTTGTTGTATAAGAAAAAATTTCTAGGATATATTGTGAATTATTTGTTCGGGTCAGTTTCTAACTAGAGACCTAGCTGAGATCTAAGGAATGGGAACTGGCAGGCTTGCAGAAGATATAAAATAATATGGAAAGTAACCATAGGCCATGGGTCATAGAAGTGTATGTGTGTGTGTGTGTGTGTAAGACTTGGGATTTCATTAGTATGAAAACTCCTGGTAAAGAACCAGCTCCATAAATGTAGAAAAGTTACTTTGCTCCTTATAGTCTTACAGAGTTGCCTAGGATACTGAGAGGTGATCTGTCCAGTGTCACACAGCCTATATGTATTAGAGGCAATACTTAAACTCCAATGGTCCTGGCTCCAAGGCTTGATCTTTTTCACTATCCCACTCTGCCTTTCATAGAGTCTTATGATGTGGATTTTTTGGGATCCTTCAGAATTCAAGATATGAAAGAACATACTTCTCAATACTCCCAAAATTACAACAAATCTGTTATTTCATTAATATGAATATGGGGCCAAGTAAAGTGAATAAGCATTTAAGTGATCTCTATGTACCAGGCACTCTGATAAGTGTTGCAAATATAATGAAAGGAAATGACCATCCCTGCCCTCAAGAATCCCACAATTTAATGGGAAAAGCAAAATGCAAACAACTAAGTACAAAAAAGATACAGGGTAGATGGGAGATCATCTCAAAAGGAATTCACTAACATTAAACAGAACTGGGGAAGACTTCTTGCAGAAGGTAGAATTTTAGCTGAGACTTGATGGAATCCAGAGAAACCAAATAAGCCAGGAGGTAAAGTTTTTTTTTTTTTTAATAAGATACTTTAATCGGTATCCTGAGAAAACTGAATAGTAGGATTATATTTCCAGAATCAAGAAGTCAGCAGGTATAGTGATAGGTAAAGGTAATTCTGGTTTTGATCTTTTTCATAGTTAATATATTAAATAATTATTTATTTCCTTGAGATTTTCATTTGTTATACTGCTAAGAAGTGGTATAGCCAGTAATTCATTGTTTAATTCTTGGATAGTTGGAGGATTTGGTGTGGAGAGAAATCAATAAAAGCTTATGGGAAAATCAGATTCCCTAAAAGATGCTCACATAACTTGACTAATGAGAAAGATAGTGTAATTCTATAAATCTTAGTGAAATATTAAAACATTGGGGCAGCTATGTGGCGCAGTGAATAAAGCACTGGCCCTGGAGTCAGAAGGACCTGAGTTCAAATCCAGCCTCAGACACTTAACACAAAAACTAGCCCTGTGACCTTGGGCAAGTCACTTAACCCCAATTGCCCTAACTTCCCCCCTCCAAAAAGCAAAAATAAAATAAGATAAAATAAAACATTGCCTCCTCTCCACCATTGATTTAGAGCCTGGCATGAGAATGAATAAGGAAGTTGATCTAAAATCAAGTGGAAAGAAGTGGTAAGCACCACACATTGGTTACATATGAAGAGGGAGACCCTATCCTCTGCCACACTACAAAATATTTATAATACCAGGATATCATGATTTGAAGGAATCTTAGATACTATTTATTCAACCTATTCAGGATCACAAATTTCTTTTGTAATGTCCCTTCCAAATGGTCATCTACCCCAGGAGTGTCAAACTTCCAAGTGCAACCAAACCAGATTAAAATGTAATTAGGAAATATTTAACAAAATTTAAAAATAAAATATAGGTTAATTTGTAGTATTTTAAGTAAATATGAGTCCTGCAGGGATTTGTTTACATTTGAATTTGACACTATTGAGTTACTCTGCTTGAAGATGTTCAGTAAGAGGGGCTTTATTGCTTACAGAGATAGTCCAGTCCATTTTCTTAGACTCCCAATTAAGAAATTCATGACACTCAGAGTGAATTAGATTGAGATCAAATAGGCCTTAGTCCACACTAATTTTACAAATGAGGAAATTATTGAGTTTTAGGGGAGTTAACTGACTTCCCTAAGAGAAGACAGATAGCAAATATCAGAGTTGCAATTTGAACTCAGGTCCTCTGACAACAAAACCAGCACTTTTTTTTCACTACAGCAGGCTTAGAAGAAATGCTGAAATGAGTTGTTTCATGATGAGAAATAAAGCTTAAAGTGTGAAGACACTGGGGAGAAATAGCACATCGACAAATGTATTACTATTGTGGCCTTTTTCTGTATGTACCATTTAAACTTTCTGTTTGTACCACTTAAACTTTTTTGAAAACATAACAGAATGTGTTCAGGAACAAGAAACACCATAAAGAAATTGTATAAAGGAAGAAAAATGGTCTCTTTGTGTGACAAGAGTGAGGGATGACAGATTAATAACTGCAGTACTCCACTGCTACCTTCACAATGTTAAGAGAAAGTAAGTTGGGTTGACCTCATGGGGCATACTTATGGGAGCACGTAGAAAAGGGCCTCATAGGAAGGGCAAAATTGGATTTCTCAAAATCTGCATCGATGGAAGGAATGTCCAAATTGAACTTACAGATTCATTTCAATATTAAGTACTGAACATGGAGGAAATAAAAAAAAATAATTTGTCAAGAGCTGCAGAATGACAAATGCCTTTACACATACTCAAAGTATAAATAGACCACCCCTTTCCAAAATCCAAGTCAGTACTTTTCCAAAGAGTATGTATTTAAAGAATTATGCAATTTTAGAAATTGAAGAGGTATTGGAAGTTCTCTCTTACCTAAGGTATCAAACCCCTCTACAACATTGCCAAAAAATGACCATCTAGCTTCTATTTAAGACCTTTGATACTGTGGAACTAACTACCTCTGATGGTATCCCATTGCACTCTTTGAATTACTCTATTTGTTAAGATTTTTTTCATTTATATTGAATCTGAAATGTGTCCATTTGTAACTTCCATATATGACATCCATGCATTTGGGGGCAGGGGTGTCTTTGAAAACATTATGTCTTGGTTCTCATTCTTCTGAATTCTGCCAGGATGGTCAAGGGCTTCAGGAGAAGTGTCCTGTGATGCATTGTGGTGTGTTTAATTTGAAAATCAGACTCTGGAGCGCCATGGTAGTTGTCTCCAACTACTTGAAAGACTTTAAATGGAAGATGTATTAGAACTTTTGTTTGGTCAGAGATCCAGGAGCGATTAATAGAATCTGAAAAGACATAAATTTTGACTTGATTTAAGGAAAATCTTCCTAACGATTAGCACTGTCCCAAAATTAAGTGGGCTGACTTTGGTGTTTGGTGTTGGCCTCACCAACTCAGGGTCAGGCAGGCTACATACTCTCTCAAGGTTTTAGCATATCCTGAGGAGTACATAAGGGGTATCTCACCTGCTGTCATTAGCTCAAGTCCTCATTGTCTATCTTTGCCCATTTATTAGGAACCAGTGACTAGCACCCCAGCTCCAAATAACCACCTAACATCAATTAGTTTTTATAAAGGGATATTGACTTCAAAGATACAATCAGAACAAATGTTTAAACATTTATCCCTTCACCGCACATCTTGGGACACACTTGATCTATATCACCTTGGTCTCTAAGGCTGTCAAATTAGCTCAGTTTCTACACGTCTTTGGTACCATCTAGTTCATTTCTAAATGTTGCATCATTTATGCTGGATGAGTCCTTGCTTCAATTTCAATGCTCCATAAAGTTGCACTTTGGTTCTCAGAGCATTGATAGTGCAATGGTTGCAAAGCCTAGCCTGGATTTCAGCTCCTGGATTGATATGACTCAGCCTTCCAATGTTTGAAATTTCCATCACCTAAAATGGAAAAAAGAACAGAAATTATAAGAAGATCACATTTCTCTGGGCCAGATGGTCTCAGAGGGCAAAGGTCCTAACAAACCTTCACTTAATGCATGGTCTCTTTTGGACACCATGAAAGAAAGCACTACCAAAATCCCCAAGATGCAAAAGAAGAAAAGAGAAGGTCAAAGTTTACTCAGGCTTTCATGAAGATCAACAAAATTAAGGCTATGCAGACAATCATAAAGGTCCCCTACCCAACACATGGTTAGTCCACCAAAACCAATTATAGAATGTTTACACAAGCTTTATTGTCTCATTTCTTTTCTTGCTTTTTGGAGGGGGAAGGCAGGGCAATTGGGGTTAAGTGACTTGCCCAAGATCACACGGCTAGTAAGTGTTAAGTGCCTGAGGCTGGATTTGAACTTAGATCTTCCTGACTCCAGGGTCAGTGCTCTGTTCACTGTGCCACCTAGACGCCCCCTCTTCATTTCTTCTAAAAGTAACCTTGATTCTCCCAGAAGCTATCTCCCCAACATATTTTATGTGCAGAAGAAGTTACAGTATCCAATTGCTAATGGGGACTCCATATTCACTGGACCGCAATTACAGTAGATATGCATTTACCAGAGGCCTTGGATCAAAAATGAGATGACTATTTATATTTATATTTTAGAGAGGTGCAGCTAGGTGGGGCAGTGGATAAAGTGCCCATCCCAGAGTCAGAAAGACCTGAGTTCAAATTTGACCTCAGACACTTGGTAGTTGTGTGACTCTGGACAAATAATCTAACCCTGTTTGCCTCAGTTTCCTCATCTATAAAATGAGTTGAGAAGGAAATGTCAAACCACTCCAGGTCCACTTCTGATTGGACATGATGACAGGCTTTTAGTTGAATCCAGAACTCTTTCAGTCAGATTGCTGACCCAGAATTGCTTTGTTATGTTTTTTTGTTCTCTTGGCCTTAATTTACTGAGATTGAAATTGATATTGTATGATTTTGGATTAGCCACTTAACCTCCCTGAGCCTCAATTTCTTCAGTGGTAAAATGAGGAAGTTGGATCATTAACCTGTTGAAGTAGGTACTAGCTCTAAATTTCTGACTCTATTATATCTGTTGTAGAGAAGCAGTGTGGCTTAGTAAATAGAAGGTCATTCCTGGGGTTTGGTGCAGCAGATAGAGTACTGGACCTGAAGTTCAGACTCATCTTCCTGTGTTTCAATCCAGCCTTGACACTTACTAGCTGAATGACCCTGAGCAAGTCACATCACCCTGTTTGCCTCATTTTCCTCTTATGTAAAATGAGCTGGAGAAGGATTTCCCAAACCCCTCCAGTATTTTTGCCAAGAAAATTGGGATCTTGAAGTGTCAGAACAACTGAGTCTCCTAACCTCCACTGTGTGGTCATAGACATATGATCTCCTTATCTGAGCCTCAATTTCCTCATTTTAAAATGAGTATGACCTCGATCTCATGGTTATTCCAGGAATCCAATGAAATGATTCCATTCCATCCTGGCTTCTCTAGCAGGTTATCCCCACTATCATCTCTGCTCTTTCATCCATCTCTAATCTCTTTCTGTCTATTGGTTACTTCTCTACTACCTATAAATACATTGACATCTCCTCATTCTTAAAAAATCCTCATTTAATCCATCCAACCATGCTAGCTACCATTCCATGTCTCTTCCTTTTGTGACTAAAGACCTTGAGGAAGCTACCTATAGCAGATGCCTCCTCCTTCCCCCCTTTTCGCCCTCTTCACTGATCTTTCTCATCCTCCTTTGCCAGATCCTCATCTAAGTCATGCCCACTAACTATCGTTGTTGACCCAGGTTCTGTCTAGGGCCCTCTTCTCTTCTTCCTCAATATTTCACTTGGTGATCTCATGAGTTCTTATGGACTCCATGATCATCTTTGTGCTGATGATTCTCAGGTCTACTTATCCAGCCCTGGTCTCTCTCATCCTTATCTCCAGTCTCATATCTACAATGAACTATTGGACATCTCAAACTATATGCCCCATCTATATCTGAAACTCAACATTTTCCAAACTGAACTCGTTATTTTTCTTCTCATGCCCTCTCTTTCTCACTTCCATTATTACTGTCAAGGTACTCTTATGCTCTACTTCAACAAGGCTTGTAAACCTGAGGTTGAATCCTCAACTTGGTAGCCTATTGGATATGGGGGGTGGAATATGGAAAAATAGGGAGAGGTCAAACTATGAAAGACTTTGAATGTCAAACAGGGAAGAGTACATGTCTGTTCATCCCTCTATGTGCTCTTCAATAGATGGTTCCCTATATGGATCCCTCCAGGATCAAACAGAAAATCCTCTGTTTAGGATTCAAAGTCCTTCGCTACTGGCCTTGTCCCATCATTCCAGTCTTCTTATATCTTATTCTTCTCTCATGTACCTTTCTATCTTTGCTATTCCTCACCCAAGGCACTCCATCTTGAAATTCTATGTATTTTCATTAGCTGTTCTCGTGCCTGGAATTCCCTCCTTAATTATTCCCAGCTCTTGCTCTTCTGGCTTCCTTTAAATCTCACTTTCTATAGCAAAGTTTCATATTTATTTATTATTACTGGCACCTTCCCCCTTGTTGATTATCCACAATTTCTGCTGTATGTCTTGTCCATATATAATTGTATCCCAAGTTTAGCATGGTGCCTGGTACATAGTAGGAGCTTTATAAATGCTTCTTGACTGATTGATTCCTATAATCCTAAAACACTATACAAAGAATATTCTTGTAATTGCTTTCAAGGTACTCAGCCAGATTTTAAGAGCTTTAAAAGGTATCTCCTGATTCCAAGATATTTATAGTCTCACGGGGGGCAACAAGTAGAACAGAATGGCCACCATAACAAGCAGATTATAAGAAATTATTTAAGATAAAGAAAGTGCTCTAGGGGGCAAGAGATAGGGGTGGTGATATAGGTTTGGGCCATCAGGGATGCATTCATTAAATAAGTGTCATTTCTTCTGGGCCTTGGAGGATGCATAAGTTTTGAACAGATGGAGATGCTATATGAAGAACTTTTCAGGCTTATAGAACAGTTTGTATAAAGACACAAGAGCAAGAAAGTGAAGAGTCTGTGTAAGGATGATTCATAGTTCATTTTAGTTTCTGACTGGACTATGTTCAGGGTATAGTTGTGAGAGAAGGTTAGAATGATAGATGAGGCCCACTTCTGGGGAACCTTTAAGACTCCTCTAAATTATTGGATTTATTCGATAGGCATTAGGGAATCCTTGATGATTTTGGGGGGGTACTTTTTTCTAATTATTTCATTTTCCTTAAGAAGGGAACTAGGAGAATTTAACATTTTTTTCAAAATTTAGAAATTTTCAAGAATTTTCAAAACTTGAGAATTTGAGAGTCAGAAGGGACCTCAGTGGTCATCTAGTTGAATTCATATCTGAAAATGTTTCCTCCCACTGACTCAGTATACTCAACAATTTGTGTCCACTAACTATAAATGTCCTTCAAGGCTCTTTTTGGGGCCCTCTCCTCCTGTTATACTATTTCACTTGGTGATTTAGCCTTTATTAAGCCATGCAGTGAAAGGACTACTGAAGTAACATGTTTTACTTCCAGATAATTCTAATTATTATGAGACTTATCAGACAATGAATCTAGGAGTACAGAATCCTGGAAAGAGAGCTAGTACTGAAGTCAAGAAGACTGACCTCTCAAACATACTGACTATATGACATCAGGCTATTTGTTGCATTGTCCTACAGAACAGTAATTATTTAAAAATTTAATCTGGATTAAAAATAAAGAGATTGGTTAACAGAGTAGATTTGATATACAGCATACAGAAGCAAATGTATCTAATTCCCTAGCATTTGATAACCCAGATACTGGGTTAAGGATTCATTATTTTACAAAAAGTGCTGAGACCCATTTGAAAGAAATTAGATTTTGGCCAAACCTATGGCATATACCAAACTCTGTGACACATAGCAACAAAAGTTTCAAAAAGATGTGTGAAGTAGATATACGAAAGGTCACTTCATAAACAAATTAGAGAAAATTGGAAAAAAAATACCTAACGGGTCTATAGATAGGACAAAAGTTCATTACCTAACAAGGAAAAGAGAGGCTTAGAGAAGATGAAATGGAAGATTTTCATTACATAAATTTAAAAAAGTTTTCTCCCTGACAATTCTAATAAAGCTAAGGTTAAAAGGGAAGCAATTAACTGTGGGAAAAATCTTTGCAGCAAGTTTCTCTGATAAATACTTATTTCTAAAATATATAAGGAACTAATTTACATTTGTAAGAAAAATAGTCATTCTGCAATTGATAAATAAATGGTCTAAGGTTATGAACAGACAGTTTTGAAGGGAAAAAAACCAGGCTATCTATAGCCATGTGGAAAAATGCTCCAAATTACTACTAATTAGAGAAATGCAAATTAAAGCAATTCTGAGAATCCACTTCACACCCATCAGAGTGGCAAAGATGACAAAAAAGGAAAATGATAAATTTTGGAGTAGCTGTGGGAAGACAGGCATGTTGATGAACTGTTGATGGACCTGCAAATGGATACAGCGATTCTTGAAAAATGTTAGAATTATATGAAAGTAAATTCTAAACATTGCGTGACCTTTGACCCAGCTATATCCACTGTTAGGCCTATACCTTAAGAGACCAAAGAAAGAGGAAAATGTCTTTTACATCCAAAAAATATTTACAGCTGCTTTCTTATAGTGACAAACCTGGAAACTGAGAAGATGTCCAGTACTGAATTAGTTATAGTATGTGAATGTGATATAACATTATTATGCTCTAAGAAATGAGGAAATTGGTGTTTTAAAAAAGACATTTAAAAAATTATAATAAAAAGACATTAAAAAAAAGACTTATATGAACTAAGAAAGAAATGAACAGAACCAAGAAAACAATTTATACTATTAACATCAATAGTATAAAAATGAACAATTTTGAGGACTTTATAACCTGATGAAGAAGGAAAAGAGGAGAACCAGAAGAATAATTTATACAACAGCAACAACATTAAAAATAATGTTTAAAGTGATTCCAGAGGATTAATGATGGAACATGTCACCCATTAAAAAGTGGTGATAGAATTTGAGTGAGGAATGAGAACGCATTACTTCTGTTTCTGTCTCTCTCTCTGTCTCTATCTCTCTGTCTCTCTCTCCCTGTCTCTCTGTCTGTCTCTGTCTCTCTCCTCCACATTGGGGGAATTTTTTGCTTGACTATGTATATCTGTTGCAAAAATTGTTTTTCTCTTTCTTTCCCCTCAAAAGGATACAGATAAGAGGGAGAGAAAATTTATTTCTGTTCATTTAAAAAAGTAGATAGATGAGTAACAGATGATATAGATGTGAAATATTTTATGCCCTTTTAGATGAGGTCATTTCATTATTAGTTTTACTGATATGTCTTAATTTGTTACTAGGAATCTTTCACAAGGTAGTTAGGTGGGTAGAAAGTAGGACCTGAAGTCAGGTAGACCTAAGTTTAAATCTAGCCTCAGATGCTTCCTACATGTGTGACCCTGGGCAAGTAATTTATCTCTGCCTCCATTTCCTTAATTATAAAATGAAGGTAATAATAGCATTCACCCCAAAGAATTATTGTGAGGTTCAAGGAAGAAAATATTGCAAAATATCTGGTACATAGTAGGTGCTTGCTTAATAAATGTTTGTTTCTCCTTCTCCCAATCTTTAAATATTTGTAAAGTAAAAGTAAAACACATGAATAAAGCTTTAAAAAACAGAAGACTTTATTTTGCAGAGAAAATGCTGATCTGCACTGGAAAAGAGAGTTACCTCTTTGGCAGATTCCTAAGCCAGTGGAATCAGGTCAGATAAAATTGAATTCAAAAAATAAAATGAAATTCATGTAAAGGTCTTTGAAAATATTAAAGAACTATAAGGATGCTAGCTATTGTTGTTTGTTGTTGTATATATGGGTTGACCTTGAATAGAGGGAGATTAAAATTGGGTAATAAATTGGGAAACTATTAAAATAAGTAGTGAAGGCTTGAAAAAGAATGGTGGTGGGCAGGGTTGGAGAGGAAGGACTAGAGGCAAGAGAAAGTGGGAACAAAGAATTGATAGGGCATGTGAACTGCTTAGAGGTATCAAGTAAGAGATGATGGCACCAATGACAGAATCTTGTGTATTTCTTATTGAAATTAGTGGTTTGCCTTTGTAAGGATACGTCAGAATTCATTGAAGAATGTTGGTAAAACAGAGGCTGAATCCTATAGTCTGATCTCTGAGAGGATCCCAGCAGGTCATTCTCACACTTGTTCCATGGGATGCAATTGCCACTACTCTTTGAAAAAGTTATTTCTCTCTGATACTTTAATCATTGCCCCTTACAATTTTTATTTATAACAATGATTTGTAGAATTTCTGAGGAGGTGGCTTACTAAAGCAGCATTATGTTCCCAGGATTATAGGTTAGAAATGAAAGCAGCCTTAAAGAATAGCTTGTCCAATTTTTTGCAGATGAGAAAATGGTCTCAGAGACAGCAAGTGCCTTGCCCATGGCTACCATGCTAGTATCAAAAGCAGGTTTTGAGCCCAGATCTTCCTGAATCCAGGTCCAGCATTCTATGTAGTACACTGCTTATTCCCAAACTGCCTCTCCAGCCTCCACATGGATTATCATTACCCTTAAATGAGTTGAAACCTTTATTAATGAAGTTTTAATATACTTTTAGAGTAACAGAATTTTAGACTTTAAAGGAATTAGTGAATTGTCTATCACAATTCCCTTATGTTAATAACATAAATTCATACATACTGTACTATGAGGCTTAGAAAACACTTTCTTTCCAACAGAAGTTTTGTTATGCCCATTTTAAAGATGAGGAAAGTGAGTTCCAAACACATTAGGTGACTTATCCAGAAGTCACAAGGACTGTCAATGTTGTGATACAAATCCAGATCTCTGCTGACTCCAAGTCTAGAAGGTTGTACATTATATCAAAAATAATTTTCCCCCTTTACACACTGAAAGAGAATCAACATAGAAAAAGGAACAAATATAGAAAATACCATCAATAAAATGTTAAAAAATATACGGTAGAAAGCAAAGAATGTTCAGAGACACAGAAAAGTGGACCATTTTTTGTTATCTTTCTTTACTAGCTGCATCTAATCTGTTGTCAAATTCTATTAATTTTATTTTTTCAGTGAATTCTGTTTCAGCTTATAATTATTTACATGATTGTCTTTTCTAGTGAATTTGAGGATTCAAGAAAGCAAGAACCATGTCTTACTTCATATTTGTGCTAATATAGTGCCTTTCATATAGTAGTTGCTTAATTATTTGTTGTTATTTACATGTTGTCATCTCCATTGGAATCAGGTTAGAAATTGTAGGGTTTTTATTGTTTTATTTTGGTTTTGTCTTTCTTCATATCTTCAGAGCTTAACAAATTATCTGGCACATTGCAAGTGATATATATGTAAAAATTTTATTCCAATATTAAGAAAAAATAAGCCTTTCCCATAACACAGTAGAATAGGAACAAAAAAGATAACTGCATATGAAACTGCAAGTCTATTATGTACAACTTGCTATTCCTTTTAAATATATAATAAAATCATGTAATTTTTTCCATTTTTTCCTTCTCTCCTTTCCCCCCTTACATCTTCTACTCTAGAGAGGGATACCATTAGATAAAAATATGAATGCATAAGTAAAATCATTCTATACATACTTCTATTTATAAGTTCTTTCTCTGGATGCAAATTTGTTGACTGAATGAGTGAATTAATAAATTACAGAATGAATAAAGAAACTGAGACAGACTTGGACAGAAAGTACCATCTACTAGAATATTTTATGTGAGAACACAATTTTATAGTATTCAAGTTTGGAAAAACAATATTAATATCATGAGCATAAATCCAATATGAAAATTCCTGGAAAAATAAGTAACCAATCAACAGCAATTTATTTAAAACTTGTTCCATGATGGGCATAGCGAAGAAACAGAAGAATTATAATATATGATAACTTGCAATTACATAGCCCTTTAGATACATCACCTAATTTGAACCTAACGATAACACAGTTGAGGTAGGTACTGTGGGTTATAGGGTGGTAGAATCAGAGTCCCAAAGTCCTGGATTCTAATGTTGTCTCAGACACTTACTAGTTGTGTGACCCTTAGCAAGTTTCTCTCTCTCTCTGTCTTTTATTTTTGTTTTTGTTTTTTTTTTGGAGGGGGGAGGTAGGGAAATTGGGGTTAAGTGACAGGGCAATTGGGGTTAAATGACTTGCCCAAGGTCACACAGCTAGATTTTGTGTTATGTATTTGAGTTTATATTTGAACTCAGGTCCTCCTGACTTCAGGGACGGTGCTCTTTTCACTGAGCCACCTAGCCACCCCTTGTTAATCTTTATTCTTCCTTTAAAAATTTTTTTGCAAGTCTTTTAACTATTTGAAGTGTCAGTTTCCTAATCTGTACAATGAGGATAATAACAGTTACTTTACAGGGTTCTTCTAAGGAGAACTTAAATGAGATAATATGTACAAAATGCTTTTCAAACCCTTAAAACCTTATTTAAATGTAAATTATTATTTTTATTTCTATTACTATACAAATGAAGAAACTGATATTTGGAAACATAATTGTATATAAACATAAAGTTGTTAGGGAAATATTTTGTTGATCTATTCTTTGGAGAATGAGTAGCATTTGGATAGGTCATATGAAGAGAGAGAATCTGAGAACAAAAGAGCAATTTAGCACAGTTAGAAAACTTGATGTGTTCATAGATTAACAATGTAAGAGTTCAATTAAATTATACATCATATATTCACATATACACGTGTATACATGTATAAGTATGTATGTATGTAATGGGTGCATATATATGTATATGTGTATATAAAATGCATATATACATTATATATACCTCTGAAATCACCAGATCTGTGCTTTTAACTAGCATAAAAAATATTCTATACTAGTACAGATTGTCATCACCTATGTAATTTACAGCCTTAAAGAATTTCCTAGAACTGAGAGATGAAGAGATTAAGTCCAAAATCACATGGTTAGTTTGAGACAGAGATGATATTGAAATCCAGATATTCCCTTCTCAAAGTATGCCCCTTTCAGCATGTGTGTATATATGAACATATATCTGTGTACACACATTTATATATGTATGTATTTCAAAAAGATTTGTGATGAGATATATATGTTTTATATAATAGTAATATATATGAGCACTAATTAAACATAAAACACAGAAGAAAAGGAAGTTTAGAATGGGACAAACAAATTAAGCAATTTTTTTCCTACCTCATTAAATTTAACATCTATATAAAACAATAACAGGAACTTACAGATTCATGTACAATTCTTTTTTCTATCCTTTGTAAACTGAAATGTTTATGCTTAAACATTAAGGTCATAAAGAAAAAAATTACTATGTATATATACATAAAACATGAACATTTACTGTTGTTGCTTCATTCCTGAAGAGGATCGAAATGACGTCAGTATGCTGAAGTCAAGGGACAGTATGTCTGACTGTGGCCGAGTGGACCAATGTGAACTGGGAAGGCTATACCAATGGTCTGCCACAAATAGTCCATATGAAGATTTGGGGGAGAGATTTCTCTAAATCGGTGCATCTCACTCTTCTTTGAAGCTTCTGCAATTCTGCTTCACTCCTAGAGTATAGCGCCTTCTTTGATGTGGGCACACCATGCAGGCCAGTCCTTTGCCAGTGTCTCCCATGTCACACAATTAATTCCATACAAATGTAAGTATATACGTTTTGCTCTTAATACATAGGAGAATAGATATTTTAAAGATTCCTATTTATATTCAACTGACAATATGGTAAGAACATGTAAGAACATGGCAGCTAGATGGTGCAGTGGCTAACCTGCTGGATCTAGAAAAACTCCTCTTCATGAGTTCAAATCCACCCTCAGACACTTACTAGCTGTATGATCCTGAACAAGTCATTTCACCCCGTCTGCCTCAGTTTCCTCATCTGTAAAATGGGCTGGAGAAGGAAATGGCAAACCATTCTAATATCTCTGCCAAGAAAACCCCAAATTAGGTCATAAGAGTCAGATATGACTGAAAAATGACAACTGAACATAGATTCCCACATTTTTTTTTATGGATAATACAAAGATCTACAACTCAGTGAACATACGTTAACACACAGAGTTTGAGACATTCCAAAGTACTAATGTAACAACCCACCATTATTTAGCACTTCACAGGTCACCCCTTCTCCTGTGGGGGAAAATCATCAAAAACTAAACAATTTTTTTAAAGTGACAGTACAACAATCTTTTAAATAGGTGACAAAAGTTTATTTTCTTAGAATCATAGAACTTCAAAATTATAGCAGACCTTTGAGACCACCTATTTCAATATAAAGAAAAATTCTTTAGCCATTTTCTCTTCATTGTAAAAACAAATCCTCTCAAGTATTTCCTAAGACATTAAAAAAATTGCATATTTCCTTAAACACAAAAATGAATTTAAAACAATTCAATTTTATTATTACAATATGTATTCTACTTTCACAAGAACATGGTTTGATTCTTCTCTTTTAGTATCTGGTAAATAGAATTTATTCTAAAATTTATTAAAATTTATTCTGACCACATTTCATCACAACATGATAACTCAAATTAAAACACAGTCACAACCACACTAAGGAACATACAATTTGCTTTACGTTATGGTATTCCTCAGAGTGCCATTTAAAAAGTTTATGTTCTTTACATGAGAGACTGAATACCATTAAACATTCACCTTTCTATGTACTAGATTCTAGAACTTAGAAAATGGCCTTGCTCTGTGCCCAAGGGATTTTATTAGTATGGTTTTAATTGTCAATATGCATCAGAAAAATATGAAAGGTTAGTTAGCTTACATTTAAACTATTCTGGTTGCAAATACATGACTATTTCAATAGAATGTCATATGACGTTTTTTTTCTCTAGTATGACTATGTGTCTAATTTGACTAATTTATATGAACTTAACCATCTTTTAATGGTAAAATATAGATCCTTGGATTTCCTACTTTTGGACAATTTTTGTTTTAACGCAATATTCTGAAACTCCAGGGAGCTATGATGTCATTTTAACAGTTTTTTTTCTGAGAGTTCTTCATTCTCTGTTAACAGAGGCCATAAATATTATACTGGGATGTTTTTTTTACAGAAACACTTCCTGAATCTTAAATTAACTTAGATAGATAACTAATCCTGATTTTTCTCTTCCTCCTTTAAGAATTAGGTTTCTCCACATCTTCCTCCTTCTTCTCCTCCTCTTCCTCCTCTTCCACCTTCTCCTCCCTTTCATTTTTCTATTTCTCTTCTATATGAACATGGTTTCTTGTGCTTAGCTGTAATTCACCTTGATAGATGGAAATGTCACTGTCTACCTGAACCAAGATATTTTTGGTCCCTCTGTTAGAGATGAAGAATGGGTCTTCCCATCCCCTTCTTTGGAGCCAATAATTTATTGAAGGACTAGCTCTATTGACTTACTTGTGCATTCACCACAGAAACGCCCCCTCTTGTGATGTTCCTGAAGCCAACTCAGCATTACTTGCCCTTTGTTATTGCCATGCATCTCTTTCTTAGGGATGCTGTCTGACGACAGAGAGGTCACAAACTGAAGAGACACCTATTCCAATTATATCTGATAATCTTCTACATAATTCATGACAAGTTGTCCTCTAGGCTATGACTGAAGGCCTCCAACAATGGAGAAAACAACTCCCTTCCTAGGCAACCCATACATTTGGGTTGCCTTTAATTATTTGGAAGTTGTTGCTTACATCAGTTCCCATTTTACAGAGGAGAAAACTGAGGCTTGAGTTACTTTGCAAAACAGACACAGGTATTAAGTGTTGGGGATAAGTTTCCAAGTTGAATATCTCTTAATTTAAAGTCCAGTGCTTTTAAAAATTTTCACTATCCACCCATAAGAAACGTCTCTCCAAGGGAAGACAATTTGAAATGAAGATAAATAATCCGCTTAGGATTTCACTCACCACAAAAGACATAAGCGTCTAAGAGGAAATAAATTCATGAGGTTTAGAATGGTTAGTCTACAATTTCATTCCATCTATATTAACCAAAATGTCTGCAGTAAAAGGCTTCATTATGAGAAAACCACTGCACACCCTTTTGATCTTTTTCTCACTAATGAATGCTTATGGAATTCCAATTGAAAGCAAAAAGTCGGCATCACCAGGAGACTGGCTGCCAACTTCATTTAAAGATGTTTTAAATGTCCTCCTGTCTGCTGTGCACCTCCCAAATTCATTTGCATGGATTTTAGAAGGACTTCTTTTGGTAATTGAAACAGCACTCAGTAAGGACTATGTCATGACCAAAAAAAATGGTAAGGCTACATTAGGAAGAATAACATTGGAAAGGCATAAAATGTAGGCTTTGCTAATACAATGACCTAATATATTCCCATTTCAGGTCATCCTATTATTTAAACAGCTGAATTGGCAACTTTAAGACCCTTTAAAACTTAATAGTGGAATTTCAGTGAGACTTTTAAGTCCATATGTGTTTTAATGGATATTTTAATTACCACATTATGTACTTGTTCCTATATATTTCTAGAGCTATAAGTTTATAACTTTCTCCATAATTACAATTCCTTATGTTTAATTTTTGTGCAATTAGGATATCACTGCATCTCCATTCTCCTATTTTTCAGTATGTCTGTTATGCTTTTAATGGTACAACCTACAATATTTTCATAGTTTTTTGAGCTCACATTAAGAGTCCCATGAAACTATGCTCCATCTCGCCAAATCCATGTTAATAAAATGGTCATTTCCCTGTTTTACCCTCTTCCTCCTCCCAAACTCCTCGTGAAATTACCTTGAAGGAGAAAAACTTCCATCCTAGGGATTACTTACCCTCACTGTTGGGTTGATCAAACAATATTTATTCAGAAACTACTACATGCAAGGCTAGATATGTAATTAACTTTAATAGCAACTGACATTTATATAATACTTCAAGGTTTACAAAGTACTTTACAGACATTATCTCATTTGATCCTCACACCAGCTCTGTGAGGCGGGTACCAGAGGTATTATTACCTCTGTTTTATAGAAGTGGAGACTTACCCTGAGAAAGGCAAATGGCATATGCATGGTCACATAGCTAGTTAATGTTAGAAGTGGAATACAAAACCAGATCTTTCTTCTTCCAAGTTCAGAACTCTATCCAATATTACCACACTGCCTTTCAGTCCATGTGAATGTGGGAACACATATGCCTCTATGTTGAAGAACAAAATAGTTAAGTTATCTTAACAGTTGATTCAAAAGAGAACACATGAACATTGCACTAAAGATGTGTCAAAAATCTGCAAGGGGAATAACATGTATACAAAGAGAGTTGATTATGATACATGTGAACCAAGTTAAAACGGGCATTTGAATTCATCCCTATTTTCACTGAAAAAGAACAAATTGGTATGATTTGAGAGCCAGAGATAATCATATGTTAGAAAATCAAAAGTAATGACAATATCTCAAATAGAATATTGACAAATAAGTAACATTCTCTTCATCATCTTGTGAGGAGACTTAAGGATGTGAATCACGTGCCATAAAAATAAAGTTTTTCTCCCTGGTAAATGGATTGCCTTGGGGAAATTATAAGCCTCTTTAAAAAAAATTCAGACTTCTCACAGAAACAAAACTCCATCTTTTCATGCTATTATATTCTGTGCCTGGCATTGTAGAGTTATGCATCATGTATCAACATACATTCTTAATAATTTAAAATGAATATCATTCAGAGGTCAGTGGAGAATCATCTTGTAGGTTTGAGCAGTCTACAACACATGACTAACAACAAACATCTTTCCATTCTTCCTATACCTTATACCTTTTCATCTATTTTTTGATCCAGTGACACTGACCTCCTGGCTGTTTCTTGAACAAGAAACTCTCTCTTGATTCCTGAGTGTTTTCTCTGACTATTCCCCATACTTGGAATGTTCTCCCTCTTCATCTCTGCCTCTTAGCTTCCTTCAAGTCCTAGCTAAAATTTCACCTTCTTCAGGAAACCTTTTCCAATGCCTCTTAGTTCCACCACCCACCCTCTGTTAATTATTTTGGATTTATCATGTAGCTATCTTTTTTGTATATAGTTGTCTACATTTTATCTCACCTAATAGATTATAAGTTCCTTGAGGACAGTAACTGTCTTTTTCTTTTCTTTGTATCTTAGCACAGTACCTGAAATTTAGGAGATGCTTAATAAATGCATGTTGACTGAGTGACTGACTGAAACTATGAAGGAGAGTAAACTATGTTGTTAAAGAATATGTGATGGAGAAAGAAGATGGGCTTGTCACCTAGTGGGAGCAAAAAGTAACCGGAAGTAACCTGTGATTTCCCTTCCCATGCTTAGGGTCCAGAGAAACTGAGGAAGTCTGGGCGATGCACTTGTCTCATATGTTTGATTCCTTTTAAAGTGTAAGTTAGATCAGTCATTTCTGCCCCACCCCCAATTTTTAGATGCCACATTTCTGTTGTACGCTAAAGTCACTGAGAATCCTACTTGAATCTCCAGCAAACTAAAGTTGTTTTCCAATGCATAGTAGATGTAGCTTTCTTCATCCTTATTTGGAGGTGATAGTGCCACATGGCCTTCAGATACATTCTGCAAGCATCCCTGAGGTGCAGCCTGTGCCTTTACCTCTCACCACTGCTGCCATCCACTCATTCTTTCCTTCTGACTTGCTTTGCATAAAGAAAACGTATTCTCTTTTTCTTTCATACTCACAGTGTGGCCAGGAAAAGATCATATTCATACTTTTATTTCCCCAAAGCTGTCCCATTACCTGTTAAAGAAGGTAGCTTATTCCTTATTGGTCACCTCATACTTAAAAAATTTGAATAAGTGCTAGTTATTTAAATGAAAAGAAGCATTGTATTATCAAAGAATTGAACTGTTCTCTTCTACTTTCATCTTAAAATTTAAATCTTTTCAGATTAGAAAAAGTAAGTTAAAAGAAGCAGCATGGTTCAGTGGAAGGGATGTTGACTCTAGACAGAGGATCTGAGTTCAAATCCCGCTTCTAATGCTTGCTGTCTTTGTGACCTTGGGCAAGTCATTCCCCTTCCTGGGGTTCTGGAGTTCATTTCATTCACCTATAAAATCAGAGTGTGTGTGTCAGGGGGGGGTTGTCCTCCTGCTTCTGACTTTTCAGACCTGAGGCTGGTAGTCTATTACAGAATGTGACTATACTTTTTCTACATCTGTTTCTCCACCAGTTTTAATAAAACAAACCTCATTCTACACATGTACTGCCAAGATGAACAGGGGGATGGTGGTCATGGAAGTGAAACAAAATCTCTCAAAGTGGCCTTTAACAAGACTAATTTTTTTTTCAATTTGGCAAACTTTTATTAAGCTCCTACTGTACCTAGGGCATCACTCTAATTTGGTATTTTAAGAGACCAGAAAAAAAAAAGATAATTCCTGTCCGTATAGGGCTTACATTCTACTGTATGGATATGATATGAATACAGAGACATATATACATGCATATGTTATAGATATGCATATAATATGTCTATATACATATACATGTATATAATATGTGAATAATAATAATACTTAGCATTTATGTAGTATCTTAAAATTTGCAAAGTGATTTAAATATTATTTTATTTGATCCTCACAACACTCCTTGGACATGGATACTATATTTATTCTCATTTTCTAGATGAAGAAGTTAAGAGACTTACTCAGGGTCACATAGCCAGAAAGTGCCTGTGACTGAATTTTAACTCAGGTCTTGCTAACTACAGGTCCAGTGCTCTAAATACTAGACCACTTAGCTGCCTCAGGACAATATTAAGAAAGTTAGAAAGTAAAGTAGGTATGGAGAGGGGGATGGGGAGAAAATCAGGAAAGATTTCCTGTAGAATAGAGGTTCTTAACATGAACTTAAAAATAATTTGATAAATAAATTTCATCATAAAAGGTTTCCTTTGTAATATTATGTTCATTATTTTGGGAATTAAAAAAATCCTGAGAAGAGTTTCCTAGGCTTCCCCCAACAGCCAAAGGAAGCCATAATATACAAAAAAGGCTAAGAACTCCTGCTCTAAGAGGGGGCACCTGATCTGAGACCTGAAGGAAGTCAAGGATTTTTAGTTCAGTTAGGGTAGCCATTCATGCATATGACTCTGATAGCATTATCACGACCAATATAATAGCAAAAAGGGCACATTTATATATTACAAAGCATTGCTTTCACAATGATACTGTTAGGTAGGTAAGTGGGTAAAGTATGAGATTAAACAATGCTTTCTTTTTCATGCCTCCTACCCCACTCCAAGAATCAATTGGCATGAGTCCAATAAGAGTAATTCTAAATTGGCTTTAAAGTAATTTTGTTGACTCTTGGGCAGCAGGAAGGTGGATCTGTGATGTGTTGAGGAAGGCAGAGCCTGGCCATTGTCCTCAGGTGTTCCTCTCTGTGTGAGCAGTATTACTAGAAGCGCAAGTGGAGCTTTGGGTGAATGGGACAGTGTTGACAGATGATGGAGAGAGCTTTTTGTTCAGCCTGAAGAATCATTGAAATGTGAGAGTGCCACCAGATCCAGAGGTCAAATGTCTTTTATTTTACAAAAAGAAGATGAGATTCTTCTGGCTTCTATAGGCTAATGGTCTTTTTACAATGAGTCTATCCATACAGAATCACAAAATCTTAGGGTTAGAAGGATTCTAAGCATTTCCTAGTCCACAATATGCTGCATTGTGGATTAAAGGATTAAATGACTCACTCAAAATGTTTAAGTTAATTAGCTGAACCAGGATGTGAATCCTTGTCTTCTACCTCAAAGTCTGTTTCCAAAGAGATATGATAGTGCCATATCAATGTTAACTATTTTTATTGATCAAATACCAGGAATTTTGTGGAGGGGATTCATCCCTTTGACTGGGGTAGGAGTGTGAGTAGGGCAGTGCTGTACGAGGTGGCCTCCTCTCATTGTGAGGTTCTATGATTTTACAATTCTTTGTTCTTTCGTGGACACTGTATTTTCTCCACTGCTAATTGTATGGCACATGGATTAAAAGTGCCCTCCAACATAATGACTGGGATTTTTTAGAAAGCTCTGTCTTGATAAAAGTCACAACATTCTCCTAGGACTCAGGTCCCTTAGAAGTTGCAACTTGAACATTGGAAGGGATTCCCTTTCTAAAAATTTCCCTCCAGAATCCTCCTACTCAGGGACTCATGGTTACCTCTGACTGAGACTATTTGACTTTCAGTCAGTGACCAAGCATTTATTAAAAACATACTATATGCTAAGTACTGGTGATAAAAATCAGTCCTAGCCTTCATGGAGCTCACTTCTAAGGTAGCAAACAAGGGTCATGGGATTTGTCTTGGGGATTGTATCTTCCTTCCTTCCTTCCTTCCTTCCTTCCTTCCTTCCTTCCTTCCTTCCTTCCTTCCTTCCTTCCTTCCTTCCTTCCTTCCTTCCTTCCTTCCTTCCTTCCTTCCTTCCTTCCTTCCTTCC
>NW_027185876.1:12902569-12948614 GCF_028583685.1 Petaurus breviceps papuanus | reverse complement strand
TTCCTTCCTTCCTTCCTTCCTTCCTTCCTTCCTCCCTCCTCCTCCTCCTCTTCCTTCTCCTTTTCCTCTTCCTCCTCCTCCTTCTTATTTTTCTTCTTTTCTTTCATTCTTTTTCCTTTTCTTTTTTTGCTGTGACTGATAAAAAGCAAATAACTTGTTACCCTTCAGAGGAGTTCCTGACATTGAATACTGTTTAGAGAAGTCTGAGAGAGAGAGAGAGAGAGAGAGCCAGCCTTTATCATGCACCAGGTGCTGTTTGTCTTTTCTCATTGGGTAGATTCAAATGCTGATCCTCCCTCTCCTTTCTTACCAATATGTATTGGCTAGAGAACAGACAAAGCAACTTCTTGGAAAATTGTCATTCTCTCTCCTTGGGAGAGTACATTGGGTTCACAGAGTAATCTCAAAAGTATAAGAACTGGAGAAGATCCTCAGGCACCCTTAATCACATTACTTTTGTTTTCTCCCATCTTGTCCAAAAATCTAGTTAAGGAAATAGACCAAATACAGCCAAAGCAGAATGTGTCTTCTAGAAAAAAAAGCATCAAAAAGTATGATTTCAGTGGACATAAAAATGATCATCTTCTAGCAAAATTAACATGTGGATATTTTATTTTTTTACCTGAGCTCAGAAATTTTGTGACACAATAACCCTGTGGCAGGCTATTAGAATGTCTCTTGTGCACTGACAAAGGAAATAAGGTGTGTTAAAAATTGAAATGTAAAATTATGCAATGAATATTTAAACAATGAGGCTGGCAGGTTGGATGCTTCTTTTTATATGTCTCCTTCTACAGGGGCTGCCGCAGCCTCTATGTCAGCTCAGGCTTGAATGGAGCATATAAACTCCAATGCATTCAATCAAGTGAGGTGTCACATTTATAGCAAACATATTAAGTATCATAAATGGTGCTTTCATATTCTATTGATTTTCACTGTGCTGGGTGAATACATGGGTTAGTTCATATATACAGAGGTCCTCCATGGTTTAGAAAAAATGACATTTTTATTTAAAGAATAAATCTCCTAATGTCCAAGGGTCTATTGGTGCTGCTCAATTACACAGTATCAGCAGTATTTGGAAGTTATGACTAGGAGGTGATGGGGTGGGTTTCAGTCTTCTCAATGCCCAAATCAATACATAATTTTGCAACTGACTTTAACAGGTACAAGTACATAGGTTCATTGAATGGTTAGATTTAGAGCTGGGAAGGACCTTAAAGGTCATCTAACTAATGACTCCCATTTTACAGATGAGAACACTGAGGCCCAGATATATTAAATGACTTGAATAAGATAATATAGTTAGTAGGGGGCAGAAATGGGATTTAAACTCATGTCTTCTGACTCCAAACCCAGTGCTGTTTTCATTGCATCAGGATCAATGAAGTACTAAGTATTTATTAAGCATTTACTCTATATGT
Organism: Petaurus breviceps papuanus; assembly: GCF_028583685.1. NCBI lineage: Eukaryota > Metazoa > Chordata > Mammalia > Diprotodontia > Petauridae > Petaurus > Petaurus breviceps. Next base: position 12,947,190 of record NW_027185876.1, on the reverse strand, counting down.
AAGGGTCACTGTCCTGGAGTAACAAAGAAAGTTTTGGTTTCACAAAGCAAAATGAAAAATGGTACCTGCCTTTCTAGGGAAAATAATATATGTAAACCAATATACACATATGTATACGAGATAAACAAAGTAGATGGAAGGTAGCCTTAGATATGAAGGTATTTGCTCTTGTGGTGACCAGAAAAAGTTCTCTTTGAGGAAGAGCTTCTTGAACTGCATCAGAGATTTTAAGAATCAAGGGTTAGGAGGGAGAACATTCTAGAAATAGACCTCAACCAGCAAAAAGGCACAAAAGTGGAGGTAGGGTGTTAATGTGTGAGAAGTGGCAAGTATGTGAGTATGGAAAAAACCATAGACTAAGTGTTTAAAAAATGTTTATTGATTTACAATAAATATACAAGGTCAATACTATTATTGTCTCCATTTCACAAGTAAAGAAACTAGGATGATGAGGGAATATATGGCTTGCTCCAGATCACTCAGCTAGTAAGGATATGAGCCAACATTCAAAACTCTCATCTTCCCAACGCTAAATCCCTCATTTCCATTGTGATACCTAACTCCTATATCTAACACAGTCTGGAGCCTTTGCAGTGGTAATGTTAGAAGGACACACTTTCTTTCCCAATAAATACATAATTTTCTTGTGCTATTCGAGGTTATTTGCTTTGTTCCAGGATATTTGGTGGAGAAGAAAACCCCAGAAAAAGCTTCTGAAGATTTGGTGTGAAAAAAACCCAACTCCAAAAGATCGAAAGACTCAAAGAAGAGGCTAACATGTGTAAGCCTTTGATAGTGCCTTCAGAGTTGTATTCCTTCCTCCCCCTCTTCCTCTAGTGTGGGAAGCCTTGATAGAGCAAAGGTCTGTTATCTATGCTTTCTTGTTCTCTTCCTCAGATTTTTGACCCACCAGGTGCTGTGTCACATTCTCCTGCAAACACTCCCTGACCGCCCTGATAAGGACAGATGCATTAGCCGCTTTAATGTTGTTTTTGCTGGGCTAAGGGTTGGGAAGAAGGAGGATGGGGGCACACTGCACATGTCATGAATTCATTCCATCTATTCAGTGGACAACTTTCTTTCCGACCTACCAAACAAATGAATCAGAAAAAAGCCGAGGGATCAAGATCAAACCCAGATACACTAAGTGGAAGTGTTTCCTTTTCCTCTCTCTGCCATGATAGAGGAAAGCTTTCCTCCTATTGATGTTACAGCCCGTTCCTTTCCTTAGTTAAGAAGAAGGATCTAGAATAAAAGAAAAAGCCCCTGGAGCCCCAGCTTCTACTTTCCTACTCCCTGACCCCCAAACTCATACTTTGATGCTTGTTTTGATATTTTCACTGGCAAGTTTAAACTTATTTAGATCTCAGCCAAATTGAGGGATGTTATCTGGAAAATTAAAAAAAAATCAAACCCCAAACAAAACAAAACACAAAAAAACAACTCAGTCACCTGCTGACTACTCCCAGATCCTGTAAGGACAGTAACAACCAAAAAAAAGAACCCTGGAGAGTGAATTGCTTTTGTGAAGAGGAACTTATGGAAAAATGTATTTTTCCTTAGTTCTTAGCTATGCTGGAAACCTACCTCCTCTCCTTTTCCCTAGTGATATAAGAAAGACAGTTAGACCCAATGGTCAACAATGCTACAGAGTTCATCTATGTTGATTAAAACAGTCCCACTGAGACTCAAAGTCAAGGGCTTATCTTGTATGGGTCAGCTAGCTTTTCATAGAACAAAACCTCTGTTCCATCCATAGACTACTACATTTGTTTATTTGTTTGTTTGTTTGTTTAATGAGACTTGTGATTTTAAAGCCAGCCTGAAGAGAAACTCTCTCCCCATTCTGGTCAGTAGCTGCACTGCAATTTGAGGTCTTAAAGAGTTGCCTTAGGGACTAAGAGATTAAGTCTCTGCCCACAGTCATACATCAGTAGGTATAAGAGACAGAGAATCTATGCATTTCTGACACCCAGGTCAGTGCTCTGGCCATTAGGCAAGACTGCCTCAATTGCTTATGCAAACACATCATTGGACCTCTTGAAATTCAGTTCAATTCAAGAAGCCTTTATTAGCATTGAGAAGTATCAAGAGACAGCTATTATTTTATACCATAACTTTTGGATGGGGGCTAGGGATAAACCAATCAAACCTCTTGGTTTAATTAGTTGGAAATTTCCTAGTTTATTCTATCCCTTGATATGGGGGGAGGTATCCCAGGCAAGTACATAGACAAGACCAGAACACTTTTTATTAGGATTTCAATTCAGCTTAATTTAATTCGTTGAAGTTAATAAATAGCTATTAAATGCTTAGAATAACAATAACTAACATTTATATAACTATGTGCAAGGAACTGTACTAAGTACTTTACAAATATGATCTCATTTTATCTTCACCATAACCCTGGAAGGCAGGTGCTATTATTATTCCCATTTTACATTGGAGGAAATTGAAGCAAACAGAGGGTAAGTTACTTGCCCAGGATAACACAACTTCTAAGTGTGCGAGGCGAGATTTGAATCAGGTGTTTCAGACTAGACTCCAGAACTCTACCAACTGCCCCTCACTTGTTAAATTGGGGATAAGATTTCCATGTGTAAGCCAAATAAAAGATGTGGTCCTTTTATAAAAGTCCCACTTTCCTATCTGTAAAATGATGGGCTTGGATTTAACAAGCTTCTAGGTCCCTTCAATATGAGTTCCTTGAGGAAAAGGATTTTTTCCATTTTTTTGTTTTTATATATACAGTGTCTGGCACATAGACTGAGTTTAGTGAACACTTACTGAAGTGTGGAATTGAATTCTACCACTCTAGGGTATGGTATTCAAGGACCTTCAACAGGTTGGATTATGGTATCCCTTTCCTAGAACTTGGACTTGGCCCAGGAAAACAGCATCTTCTGTTCTGGGTCCCACTTAATCGCTTGTATAGCAAATGGTAATTGTTGGATTGGATCAGATTCTTGCTTTATCTAACTCAGGATTCAATCTTAGTAGTTCTAGCAAAGGGAGTTTTGTAATAGGATTTGCTTCTCTCCTAAAGCAACCTCAAAGGTATGTGGTTGTCCTTGACTCATTTTTTCAGTAGATTCTGACTTTTTGTGGCACCATTTGGGGTTTTCTTGGCAGAAATATAGGAGTGGTTTGCCATTTCCTTCTCCAGCTCATTTTACAGATAAGTAACTGAAGTGATTTATACCAGGGTCATTGAGCTAGAAAAGTGACCGAGGCTGGATTTGAACTCATGAAGATGAGTTTTCCTGACTTCAGGCCCAACACTGTGCCACCTAGGTGCCCCTTAAAAGTATGTGGATTCATGGCCAGATCACCATTGTTCTCATCTATACTTTTTTATGTACGAATTTTAGTCTTGATTTATTCAGAACCCTAGATGGTATGTGGGCATAATTCCTGACTTAGAGTTATGTGGACCTGAATTTGAATCCTGCTTTAAGTACTTATTATTAGTTTTGTATTCCAGACAAGTCAATAGACCAGTCTCAGCCTCAGCTTTGTCATCTGTAAAAAGGCAACAAAATAGTCCATTCCTCACAGAGTTGATATGAGCATCAAATGAGATATTATATAAAATGGTTTGCAAACCACAAAGGACTATGTAATTGTTAGCTATTTTTCTACATCTCATTGTCATTGTGTTGTGCTGTTGTGTTTGTCCTTAGTACTCAAAGAGGACCATAACATCAGGGAGACGATGACATGATTTGCAGTTGACTTTGATTTGAGTGAGGGAGGGCTGTGCAAGGTTACAAGGAGATGCCCGAGGGTGCCATAGTATTTAGCTCTAGAAGCAACTTTTTTTTTTGTTGCTGTTCATCCTTCATTTTCATAGAGGACCAATGACATCACAGGAGAAGTTGTTATTTAGTCAAGTCTAACCCCAGTCCCTGTTGAATTTTATAGATGAGAAAAGGATAGCTGTGAAGGACTAATTAAGGTCTGATTGTCTAAGGTCACACAGCAAGTTTTGAACCCAGTCCCTCGAAGTCCATACCAAGTACCCTTTTCACTTTATTATGATGAACACACAAAATTTATAGCCAAAGAGTTCTAGATTTGATCTCAAGAGAGAATGAGTTCTACACCCACCATACTAGCTTTGTGACCATAGATGAGTCTGAAGCTGTTTTCTCATCTGTAAAATCAAGATAATAACAACCCTAATCTGTAAGGGTTGCTGTGAGGATTGAATGGGATAATGTATATTATCTCAGTTGTTTTTTCTATACATTATGATACCCTGGGTGCCTCTCATTTGTTCCAAAGTTCACTTTGAGGGATGATTATTGCAGCCTATTATTCTAGGACTTGGTGAAAAAATCCATTTTCATCTTCTTTATCCTTTTCACAAGTAAACAGAATTCAATCATAACTTGTCAACCTCAGTTTTCAACACTGGAGGCTTGTGCTCATTTTTGTTTTGGTCTCAATAAGGTAATTCTTCTCACTGGGATTTGTTGGCTCTCCTCCTTAACATAGCAGTAACTGCCTTCAGTCCAAGGTCTATGAAGAAGGTAAAGAAAGGCTTTTCTCATGTTCTCCTGCTTCATCCTGCCTTTGCCCAGTCTGGATCTACCTCTGATCCCCCAACTAACCTGTCTCAGAGCTATCCCTAGGGTATCAAAATTGAGAGAGGTAAGTATGTAGAGGGATTCCTTAGAGTCCCCAGGCCTTCTGCTCATAAGTTACTCTAAGGATGCTTTCAATACCCTTCTCACTGAAACACCCACTATTACTTAGGACTTTTGTTTCCATTGATCGAGGAAGCCTTTGATCTTCATTTTAATCAGATTTCAAGATGACCTTCATTTAATCATATAAGATTATAGATTTAGAGTTGGAAGAAACTTGAGAGATTAATAGAAGTACCTCATTTTACTGATGAGGACAATGAAACTCAGAAAGGGGAGTGATTTGCCAAAGACCACAGAGGTAGGGCATAACAGAGAAGGATTTGAACCCAGAAAATCCATCCTTGTCTCCATGCTTATATCTATTTCTTACCCCAATAACAGGATTTTCCCTGCTCTTTTCCTCCTCTCCACTCCTTCTACTCCCAAGACATATTTCTCTTATAATGGTTGATTAGACATAGAGGCATTTTCTGAAACTTATGAACATTTGGGAATAATGAGTAATGTACCAATTCAAGTGGAATGGATATAGTAGGCAGGCCTGGAATCAGAAAAAAAACTCTTCTTCATGAGATAAAATCTGGCCTCAGACACTTGAAAGCTGTATGATTCTGGGCAAGTCACTTAATCCTGTTTGCCTCAGTTTCCTCATCTGTAAAAGAAACTACTCCAGTATCTTTGCCAGGAAAACCCCAAAAGGGATCACAAAAAGTTGGACATGACTCAACAACATTATTCAGATGAGTTGGGGGCTATGATTAGGTTTTACTTTTAGGGGGGCAGAAGAGTCTCCTTTCAGTTTTGTTCCTCTGTGTTTACTGATACAAAAAATGACCCCGAGACAAAATGGATATTGTTAGGCCCTGTTTGCAGCATATATGCTTGAGTTCTTGCAATTTCCATTTCAAGATTTTTTACACCTTCACCTTTGCCTACATAATTTATATGAAGAATAATTGGAATATTACTGTTGCAATGAGGGTGAATGTCATTTACCTTAGGATATGTAGTCAAATTGGTAGAATGAATCATTGGACTCGGGTCCAGGGGCTTTCATGTTTAGGCTTTGATAAATCACTTACCCCCTAATGGCAATTGGTGAATTGAATTTATTGATTAAGGTATTTAAGTGCATATTGAGGGCAAGGATTATGAGATGACTAATGCCTGTGTCTTTTTATAACCTTTCAGACATTTTTTTTCCCAAGGTAAGTAAAATTTCCAGTGTAGGAAAGTTTGAAGGTGACTGTAATGTATGTGATATGTAGATTTTGTCAATAGATTATATTATACATGATGTTAGAATCAAGCAATCAACACATGTTTACTAAGCAACTACTATAAACCAGGTATTGGGCCAGGCCCTGGGAGGAGTGAGGCTGACTACTCGGAACAGCTCTGCCCCAGTTAAGTCCAATTCAGGAGCAACTCAAGTCATCACCCTCATGATGGTATTGGTCTTCTTAAAGAACAAAAGGCACACAACAATGGGAACAACGAGGTGCTGGGGATTTGCACACAGATAAAAATGAGGCAGTTCCTATGCCCAGGGAGCTTACATTCTGTACTGAGGTTTCAAACCATTCACAGATTAACTAAATATAAGATGTATAGGAGGGGAGCAGTTCCATGGTTCAGTGGAGTCAGGAAGACCTGAATTCAAATCTGGCCTCTTACTCTTACGAGCTGTGTGACCATGGGCAAGTCGCTTAACCTCTGTTTGCCTTGATCTACTAGAGGAAAAAAGCCTGGCAAACTGCTCCAGTATCTTTGTCAAGAAAACCCCATGGCCAGTATGACTCACGGGGGCACAAAGAGTCAGACATGACTAAACAACACAAATAGCGGTAGAGGAAATGGACCTGTGATTTCCTTGAAACTATGAAGGTTAGAACAATGAGGAAATTTCTCCTACGAGTACAGTTTTGCATCTTCTCTGCAATTTATTCAGCAGCCTTAAAAATGCCTAAAGTATTGAGATGTGAAGGGTTATGTTACCCAGGGTCATACAGACAGTCCTGCCAGAGGGATATGGATCTCAGCTGTCTTGATTCTGAGTCCAGCTCTCTACCAGGTACATCATACTCCTCACAAATAGAGAAGGGTATACCAAAAAATACAATGATTGGAGGTGGGTGTAGGTCTAATACTTGGGGGAATCAGGAGTGATCATAGCATTTAAAGCTATGTAATCCAATTTCCTAATTTTACATACATATGAGAAAATGAAGGCCCAGATAGTTTAAGTGACTGGCCCCAAGTCCCACAGATAGAAAGTGGCAAAGCCAGGATCCAAACCCATGTCTTCTGATTTCCCATCAGATGCTCTTTTGTGACATTATAATGCCTTTATACTTCCAGTTAATCTTTCCATCAAACATTATAGATGAGGCCTTGAGAACCCATATAATTTACCCAAGGTCAAATGGGTAATCATTGGCAAAACCATGATTGCAACCCAAGTGGTCCAGTTCCTAAACTGGTGGTGTTCTTTCCTTTGCAAGATATTACTCAGTGTTTACCCTGAATTCTTAGAGGCAGTCTCCTCTCACTGTGTCCAAAAAGTTTTCCTTAATACTTTCCGTTTGCCACCATGTTAACCCATCATGCATAAAGACAAGGCCTGACCTAGATATTTTTCATTTTTGCCCTCCTGCCTTTTTCAGTCCTGGCCATAAATGTGCAGCTACAAAGAGGTCTCATTGTAGAGAAATCTACGTTTGGAACTCTTTTTGCTAATGGAGCAAACTAGCATTCCGGTCCTAATGCTATTATTAGTCCTTTATTCTTAAAGAGGACCACAGCATCAGGGAGGTGATACCATGACATACAAGTAAATTGGATTTAAGTGAGGGAGGCCTGAGTAAAGTCGCCAGCCTTATTTTCTCCTCTGGAGCCACCTGGGTCCAGTGGCAAGATATAGGTCAGGACAACTGGAGGTGGCCCTGGATGCAGTGGGAGACCTTGGTGTTTTAAAGCTATGATAATACCCATTTAGTGATTAAGGCTAGGCAACCAATGCTGATGACTTGGTACATGGGTGCTGGGGAGCTGTCTGAGGCAATAAAAGGTCAGCCTTTGCCCAAGTTTACACACTTAGCACACAGCAGAGGAGCCCCAGGAATGAGCAATCTGTCTACTAATTCATAATGTCCTTACAGTTGTTGCCTGTCTTAAAAGATGGACTCAGCTGGATTTCAACTTTTTTTCCCCTAAGTCATGAGTTGATGTGAATTATGTGGCTATTTCACAAAGGATCTAAGAAGCAGTGTGAAAGAGTGGAAATAATTTGTCAGGAAGACATGGGTTTGAATTCTGCCTCTGATACATACTGGCTGTGTGATTTTAGAGGAGTCATCTAACCTCTCACTGACCCCAGGAAGTTATCTAAGACCCTGGGTGATAGAAGTGGTGGGGCTGATCAGCATTGATATCGGGAATTTCCCCACTAGGGAGTTTACTATACCAATGATATCAAAGCTCTAATCTGAAACAAAACAAAACAAAACCCAACCCCCCCCCCAAAAAAAAACAAAAAACAAAAAACAAGGACAGCTAGGTGGTACAGTGAATAGAGCACTGGCCCTGGAGTCTGAAGGACCTGAGTTCAAATCAGGCCTCAGGCACTTAACACAAAACTATCCCAGTGACCTTGGGCAAGTCACTTAACCCTAATCGCCCTACCTTACCCCTCAAAAAAAGTAAAAAAAAAAGATGAAGAAAAAAACCCAACCAAAAAACCTCCCATTTTTCAAGAGTGACATTTGAAGAATGAAAAATGTGAAAGATTCAAAGGAATACATCTCTAGTAGTAGAATATGAAGACCCATGACTGTATATAGAAGAATTCTTTAAGGGTGGGGGAGGTGAAGAAGGGCCATAAAGTTCTATTATTTTGAAAGTGGAGGCACCAGCTTTGTAGAAGTGAAAGTTGTACCCAGGAGTACCCTGATTAGCTTCCCCCCATCCCCACCCTAATTCTTCCTGTCTCCTTAATGAGAAGTCAATCCCTAAACAATATGAACTCTGATTAGTTGAACATTTCTTGGCTGTGTACTTTCTTTCCTCTTTCACCGCACACTAAGGATGACAGATTCACAGCCAGTTTATACACTTCAGCTACACCCTTGGACTTGGCCTTTGAAAAGAAGAGCAAAAACAGATGGAGAGAACCAGAGCTGAGATGAAGACGATGGCACATGCAGACTCCAGTTCCTTGGAATGAAGCTTGTGTAGACCTGATGTCAGAGGAAAAAAAGTCCTAACAAGGAAATCTGTCCATAAGTAGAATGGTCTGCCTCTACAGATGGCGGGCTCCCACTCATTGGAGGTATTTATGTAGAGACTAGATGACTACTTGTCGGTTATGTTGTAGTGGGATTCCTCTTCTGGAATGGATTGCAATCCATGGCTGCTGATTTGATGATTGTCTCTTTCTCTCTGCAGCATGTATGCATGTATTATGTATGTATGTATGTGAATGTGTGTAGGCACAGGGTCAGAATCAAACAATCCCCAATATTTAATTTCATTGTCCTTTCCTTTAATTTTATTTAAAAAATTCTTTTTATATAGTATAATATAGTCACTTCCCCTTCCCTTGTAATAAAGAGGAATGCAGCAAAACAAACCAATACATTAAGTTATTTGCAACATTGTAACACCCCTTCTCCTGCCCCCATGACTCCGTACTTTCTAAATAGAGGAAGGAAGGATGTTTCATCACATTATTTATCCTTAGAACCCCGTCTAACACCAAATATTTTCAATGCAAAATAATAGCTGTCCCACTTGTCTAAGACTTTGTCTAGTCTTGGGCTACTCAGAGGGCACTTGGGCATGCATTTTGCCCTTTGTCAGGATGGGATTGGGAACTGAAGTGACTACACCCAGAAACTGCCTTGTGTCTGGTTTGCTTCCTGGAGGTTGTATCGACCTAACAATGTCTGTAAAGGGTAGAAACAATGCCAAGAGTTATGAGATCCTTCAGATATAGACTTGTGTCCAATACTCCCCCAGCTTCTGTTTTCAGCTGCTGCTAATCTCTAATAGATTGAGGGGGTGACTGCAGGTTAAATATAACTATCTCTATAAAGAGTTCATCTGAAGAATTGAAAATGCTGCTGGAATGCCATCCTCCTGTGCCCTTGGCTATTGGGCACTAATTTCAGTGAAACTTCATGTCCAGTGGAAACATCCCAGGGGAAATCACTTCTGGCCATTGGAACAGTGCCCCTGGCTAGAAAGGGATCACCTGTATAGAAAGGCACTCCATCAAGGCTCTCCCACAAGCGACCCCTATTTTGATAGAGTTGAACAGATGTTTCTTTGAAGTGTTCTGAGTAGGCAGGGGAAAACAAGAGAGTGTTATTTATTGTATGCCCCCTTATCCTGTGATACACACAGATGCATCTCCAGACACAAACCTAATGCCATTTACTTCAGAAATCTGGGAAGGCACTATTGCTATCATGATTAAATATTTGCAGTAAATATGATCATTTTTTTGTTTCTTTCCAAGTAAAAATTTGTAATAATGTTTTCCTTTAGGAATGAAAAAAATTTAAAAATCAAATAAGACATAACATGATGTAGGGGACAGAGGGGGTTCCTGAGAATTTTCCCCTCTGCCCCTTAGAAACCTGAATAGATCTGGAAAGCTCAGTGAAAGTATCATCTTCTACATCAGAGGCATCAAGCACACAGCCCATGGAAGGCAGTGCTCCTGAGTGGGCCCAACCACATTAAAATGTAATTGGGAAATATTGAACAAAATAAACAAAAGTATAGTAGGACATAGATAATGTTAATATGTGGTTTTCTAGGTCAGATTGCAGCCTGCAGGAATCCTTATAAACAGTTTATTTCCCCTATTTCTATCTGAGTTTGATAACAGTCTTCTATATAATCATCTCCTGAACACTTTCCCATGTACTAACCCAAATTATTTATTTAAACATTTATCTTATATTTATGCAATGCATATCATGTAATATGTTTACATACAACATATACACATATGCATAGATATTTACATATACAAACAGGTATGTAGTATGCACTCTGGTTCACTCTTTCAAGGTCAGGCAGGCTACATTTCTCCCTCAGAGTTTCAGGGTATCCTAAGAGGATTGGGAAGATGTTTTCTCTGCTGTCACTGCTCAAGCCTGAATTGGTTGTATTTCCTTCATCTGTTAGGGGCCTAGGACCCCAGGTCCATTTGACCACTTAACATCGAATAACTTTTATGAAGGAATATTTGCAAAAAAAATTTTTTTTATAGCAATCGGGGTTAAGTAACTTGCTCAAGGAGGGCCAGTTATTTCTGGGTGTGGTGCTAAGTATCTGAGCCAGGATATGAACCCCGGTCATGAACTCCAGGTCATCCTGACACTGGAGCCAGTGCTCTTACTCGCTGAGTCACCTGGCTGCCTCTAAGCAATTGGGGTTAAATAACTTGCTCAAGGTTACATTGCCAGGTGTTTCTGGGTGGGTGCTAAGTGTCTGAGCCTGGATTCGATCCCCAGGTCATCCCGACACTGGAGCCAGTGCTCTTACTCTCTGTGCTACCTGGCTGCCCCAATATTTGCAAAAAAAAAAATACCTCAAAGGGATATATAAAGAACAAAGTACCAACATTTCTTCCCATGCCCAATACCACAGAAGCATACCATCCCTTATGCCCCCTGGTCACTTAGGAGAGCTGGATCATCTTAGTCCAATACCTACATAGCATGACTCCCACCAAGCTCAGGTGCAGAGGTGGCCTCACTGCTGGGTGAGTCCCAGTCTAATAGTAGTCTTAAAAGTCACTCCTAAAAGTTACTCTCTGCTCCTTGAGGGATACTGAACTGATGGCACACCTGAACTCTATAATAAGGAAAGACAGAAGCATTTATTAGACACTTACTGTGTGCCATACATTATGTCAATCTCATGTGATTCTCACATCAACTCTGTGAAGTAAGTGCTATTATCATTCTGATTTTATAGTGAAGGGAAACTGAGGTAGACAGAGATTGAATGACTTGAACTTGATCATGTAGTAAGTAAATACCTGAGGCTGGATTTGAACTCAGGTCTTTTAGACTCTAGGCCCAGTGCTCTATCCATTGTGCCACCAAGCTGTGCCAAGATGCTGAGGGAGGTGTCAGATCAATGCTGTGCTGTCTGGGAACCTGAATTCTGTAATGACACAATATTAAGGAAACCTCCGGACCTTTCAGATTCGCAAGGTCTTAGAAATGACTCTTGTCACAAGACTGCATTCTCCCCCAAGGGAAAAGAGGAGGATGGATGAAGCTGAAAGACTTTTTTGAATGATTCCCCAGTTATCGATGCCTCTACTTCACTCTGTGGTTAACTGATTGGAACCCAATGAAGATCATCTTTGAATGCTCCACAAAGACGCTTCCCTTAAACGTCACCATGAATATTGCAAAAGCACGAAAGATGGCATGCCAGACTCTCTTACTGTGTGTGGCAGACCCTTAATATACATACATATCCATGTTGTATTCAATGAAAGGCTAAGAGAGGTACCCTTGGAGTCAAGATGGGGGTTCAAGTCCATTTTCTGAACCATACTGACCAAGTGATCTTGGGTAAGTCACTTATCTCTCAGTTCTCTAGGCAACTCTCTAAGGCTCTAAATTGCAAAACAGTATGTCCACCTGCATTGGGAGAGGGAATTTCCTCAACTGGGAATTCCCTACACCAGCAAAATTACAGGTCCAGTCTCTACAGCAAGCCATATCCCCATACACTATGTATGTATGTATGTAGGCATCTCTCTCTCTGTCTCTCTCTCGCTATCTGTCTATCTATATATCTATCTATACATCTATCTACCTACCTACCTATCCATCTGTCTGTTTCCCCCAATAAAATGAAAAGTCCTCAAGAGGAGGGACTTTTTTGCTTTTGTCTCTGTATCCCCAGTACTTAGCACCTTACCTTATATCTAGTAGGCACCTAATAAATACTTTTTGATTGATTGATTATTTCATCTTTTGTGTAAAGGACCGGTTGCTGCGATTAAGGATTTTAAAATTATCACAAGTCATGCTCAAGGTAACTGTAGTTCTCAGGTCTTTGGCTGACTTTCTTCTAAATCTCTACCCCCCCCCCCCAACTATTTGCACACCTAGTTTGGGAAGGGATTGGAATTGTTTTGGATAATAAGACAGGATGAAACATCCCCAGAAACAATACCATCTATTCAGGATACACGTAATATATTCAACTCATTTCCCATATTGCTGTGATTGAATTCATCAAATGGATAAGAAAGGGTGGGCGCCAAGATGTTTGGAGAAAATGCTTTCCCTCTCTGTTAATGGAAAATAGGTCTGTGGTTTTTCCTGAAGTGTTTTACTGAAATGTTTTTACTGAAGTAATAGTTCCCAATCATCATAATAGAAAAGAAAATGGTACTCTTTATAGTGGCTTGGGTTGGGTGAGTGGGTTGGGGGGCTCCTGTCACCTGTGTGGAGGAAGGTAGGGAAATCAGTGACATCATCTGGGGTTATATATAGAAAGTACGTAGGTGACAAAACTATAAAATGAGGTCAGGGTGCTGTGTTGCTGGGACATTTGGCAGGACTGAAAAAAGTCCTGTGGTTTACTTTCTCAGGTACTCAGTGAGGATTCAGACTCTAATAGCTCTTTATTTAGAAATTATATTTATATGTCTATATGTGCATGTGTGCGTCTTTTTCTAATATAATTTCGGTTTGAAAGGGTGGCACTTCTGGTCCCTAGAGGATAAAGGAAGAGCTAATGCCACATTGCTCTTGACCATGTCGTTTCTCCCACTCGGAAGTCTTTCATGGCCATCCCCTGCTTTTATGATCAATTGCCAGCTCCTCTTGCTGGCCTTGAATGACCTCGGTAGTTTGGCTCCCACTGACCTTTCCAGACGGCTCACTTTGCTTCTCTTGACATCATTACATTCTAGCAACTTGTTCTAATTCAGCCTGAACCCACCATTTCCCATCTGTATGCCTTTACACAGGCTGCCACCCATATCTGCAATACTCACTTTGTTTACCTGGCCTCTAAGAATCCCAAGTTTCCTTCAGACACCAATTTATGTGGCACCTCCAATGCAAAGCTTTTCCTGATCCCTCCTCTATGTCTTTGTTAGTAATTTTCCCTTGGATCACTTCTCTGTGTACAAGTTATAGCACATAGCTAGGGGAAAAATGGTGGATAGAGTTGGAATCAGAAAGATTTGGGTTTCCATGGGGCAGCTAGGTGGCACAGTGAATAGAGCACTGGCCCTGGAGTCAGGAGGACCTGAGTTCAAATCTGGCCTCAGACGTTTAACACACTTACTAGTTGTGTGACTTTGGGCAAGTCACTTAACCCCAATTGCCCTCCAAAAATAAAAAAAAAAGATTTGGGTTTCCAATCATACCTCAGACACTTGTTAATTGGGAGATCCTGGGCAAGTCATTTAACCTCTGTCAGTCTCAGTCTCCTCATCTGTAAAATGGGGATAATAATAGCTTCTACTTCACAGGGTAGTTATGAGGATCAAATGAAATACTATATGTAAAATGCTTTGCAAACCTTAAGGAGCCATGTGAATGCAATTGTTATGATGATGATATTATTTTCATTATTGTTATATCTCCCCAATAGAATAGAAGTCCCCTGATGTTTTAAGAATCTCCTCTTTATGCACAAGATTGTGCTGCTTGCATCAGCCCCAGAGCACATTGCAGAGCCTCCTGATTGCTATTTTATTTTTGGATCAGATCTTTGATTTTCCTGGTATAGGGAATTCCTGTTCTTTAATGGATAGTCTTAGGGAGTTGTTTGGGGGCATTGAGAAGTTTAGTGACTTGAACAGGGTCGAATATCTATTATGCTCCAGAAGCTAGGTGGTTCTTGTCCTTCATTCTTAAAGAGGACCGATGATATCGTTATATTGAGGTCAAGGTATGATGTGTCCAACTATGACTGATCAGACCAATATGAGCTCCAAATGTCCTCCCATAAATAGTCCATGTGAATGTTTGGAGTGGAGATTTGTCTAAGAGATACTCCATGGTAGCCCCAAATTCATTTTCCTTCTGAAAGGGAAGGAAATCTCACTCCTTATCTTTCTTGAATTTTCTGCAGCATTTAACACTGTTGATCACATTTTCCTTCTGGATAGTCTCTCTTCTGGGAGTTTTCATAATACTGTTTTCTCGTGGTTCTCCTCTTACCTGTCTGACCACTCCTCTCTGACTGAAACTTTGCTAGTTCTTTATTCATATCACACTCTCTAATTGTAAGTGTCTTTTAGGGTCATCTTGGGGTTTCTCTTTTCCCTCTAAACTTATTATTTCAATTGGTAATATCACCATCTTCCATGGAATCAACTATCATCTCTATGCAGGTGATTCCTGAATCTATATATCTCTCCCTAATCTCCCTCATCATCAGCTTCCTTCTGGGAACCTCAAGCTGGCTGTCCCACATTAGCATCCCATTGGCATCTCAAACTCAACATGTCCAAATCAGAACTTACTTAACTTTCTCCCCAAACCCTCCCCTTTTCCAAAAGATTCCTCTTAGTATCAAGGGAATTACCATTCTCCCAGTCACTTTGACAGGCAATCTTGGGATCATTCTTGACACTTTACTCTCATTTACCTTAAATATCCAACCTTTGGAGCAATCTCATTTCTATCTTTATGATATCTTTTAATATGCCCTTCTCTCTCTAATGTCAAGTCACCACTGTATCTTAGGCCCTCATTATCTGTCACCTGGATGATTGCAATAGTCTTTTAACTCCCTTCCTTGCCTCAACTCTCTGTCTACTCCAATTCATTCTCCTGTTAATTTCCAGTGTAATTTTCCCAAAAGTTTGATCTGCCCATGTGACTCCTATTCAACCCCACCCTGTTTAATAGATTGTGGTGTCTTTGTCTTACTTCTGGGACAAAATCTAGAGTCTTCCATGGTATTTCAAACTGACCCCAAAGGGAATAAGCAGCCTCAAGTAGGAAAGGGAATATAATATGTACTATATATCAGGCACTGGATAGTCTCATTTGATCCACACAGCAACTCTATAACATAAGTTATAGAGTCCCCATTTTATAGTTGAAGAAACTGAGGCAAATACAGTTTAAATGACTTGCCCAGTGTTACACGGCTAATAGGTGTCAGATGACTTTGTTTGGGATGTTGCCTTCTGTCATGACACATGTATACACACACACACACACACACACACACACACACATATATATATATATATATGAAATACACACATATATTTGCTCTTTATCCTCTAGGAATCAGAAATGCCACCCTTTCAAACTGAAATTATATTAGAAAAAGACACACATATATGCATATATATACATATATATATATATAAAATGAGAAATGTATTAAAATCCAGAACTAGGTCAAAAGAACAGTACTAAGTCTCATTAAAGTGGATGATTTAGTAATATTAATCTTAATGAATAAAATCTTCAAATAAGTGTGCAATGATGTTGGGTTTCTAAGTTCAAATAATAAATTTAGAGCATCTGTCAATTAGAAGCAATATTAATTTCAAATACCTCTGTGCTCCCTATGTTTCTTATGGGGTGAAATTAATCCTTATATTTCTCATCATGTAATCTAGGTCTTTTAACATTAACCAAATTACTCAAAATAGAAGCAAACATGTTCAAGGGACTTTCTGTTTCTGAGCTCTTGGTTAAAAAAAGCAGACTATTTATAAATGCCAATAATCAGTTTATATTTTGAATTGGTGTCTTTATGTCAATTTCATTTCAGAACATAGCCTTCTTTCATCCCCAACTGATGAGTCATATCTTATAACAAAGATTAAAAAAAGAAAAAGAAATGCTCAAAATATCATTTATGTCTTACAAAAAAAAACCCAATATTCCAAATGCAAAATCTGTACATTCAGCACAGAAGAGAAGGAGGTCCATTTTCCCAATTCATCTCTGGGGTTGATCTTGATCACTGTAATTTCATAGCATTCAGTTTCATTTTTATGGTTGCTTTCATTCATATCATTGAAGCCATTGCATGTATTGTTTTTGTAGTTCTTCACATCTTTCAGAGCTTCTCTGAACTTTTCATCTTCCTTTTTATCAGTGCACTCATTTTTTTTTTCCAGCCTCTTCTCAATTGATGAACATGTATTTTGCTTCTAGGTCTTTGCTAACACAAACGTGCAAAATGTTTAACTTGGTACATATGTTCGCCCTTATTAGCTCAGGGACATCCTTATCTTATCTGACCTTATCTGATCTCCCTTTAATACTGATGAGTTCAGACTCCTGGAGCATGGCTACATTTCCAATTCTTTATTTTACAGGTACCCCTGAGAGGTTGTGAATAGCTTTTGCCAATATCAACCTCCCAGGCTTCTATGTGTGTCTCCTCTCAGGATTATAAATTGAGAATCATTTTGGTCAGCCAGACTCAAGCAGCTTTTAGAAAGGGGTATTTACTAAAATGATACAGCAAAGGCATCTATGTATGGCTCCAGAAGCCAGAGACTATAGGGGAAAGTGGACTTAAGTTTCTCAGCACATGTAGCTAAGGGATGACTCACCACTCATGGTTGCTGGAAGACCTTCTGTCCCATTCTTGGGGCAGACAATCTGACAGGCATGATGTAGATACTTTGATTGACTTCTTGGGGATCAATGATGAATCTCTAAACCATCTTTCCTTAGGTCCCAGAGCAGACCCTGCCACTTGCCGAACTGGTAATGCCACTAGGATGCTCATGGGAAAATGGAAAATACAATATCCTCATGACCCTCTGAGATTTTGAAGTTCATCTTCTAGTCAACTGGAGGTGATTGATTGCTCCTCCCTGCTCCTTTCTCTCACAACCCAGTGGTTCCTTTTCAGATATTTTACTAGACTGACATGTTTCCTCCAAACTTTTTAACTCCACATCTCCAGGGACAGTTAAGTGGAGTAATAGCATATAGAGCAGAGGGCCTGGAGTCAGGAAGACCCAAGTTCAAATCAGACTTTGACATTTGCTTGCTATGTGACCCTGTGTAAATCACTTAACCATTTTTTGCCTCAGTTTCCTTAATTGTAAAATAGGTATAATGATAGTATCTACCTGTAAGCATAAGCAAGGTGGGATTTTTGTTGTTGGTTTTTTTTTTCTTTTTGGAGTTCAGTTTCCAAGGCTCAGGTTAAATTGTAAACATCTGAAGCATTAATCTCCTTTGAACCCTGATAATTCACAGCTGTGCTGAGTCATGTAGGGTTTGTGCCTTCTGGCTCTGAGCCAAACAGGACTGGAGTCTTTGTTATATATTCTGAGAGGCTGGCATTTTGCTTTGGAGGTTTGCCCATGACAAGGATCTTTTGATTTCCTGGTCCAGACTCTGAATGGCTGTTTGTTAAGAGTGCCCCCTCCCTCCTTATCCCCTCCCTGACTACTTTGATGTCTGTGTTCCCTCGATCCAGTGATGTATAAAGTGTATATAGCAATATTGTTTTACTCAGACAGTTGGAGCCCTGTTTCTTGGTCCTTGTGCTAATTTCTCTGCTTGTATTTTCTCTGTTTGCATTTTCTCCAGGTTCAGGATCATGACCTTTCCCCTGAACTAGTGAATGTAATTAAAAGTAGGATTGTTAACCCCCTTTTTGAGCAGTCTTTCCTTTAAAATCAGATCAAAGAACTTGTGCTAGCAACCCTCCTGGGTGTGCTAGGGTGCTTGCTGTTATACTACCTCATGGGCTTGTTGTAAGGATCAAATACAACAATCATTGTAAAGTGCTGGGCACAGGGCCTGCCATATATTAAGTGCTATGAATATGTTAGTAATTATTATTATCTAAGATAGTTTGATAATTTATAGATTATTCCCATGATATGACCCTGTTTCCTTGGTTGATCTTATTAGGATTCCTGTATAAATAATATCTCTCCAGTTTCAAAGACTTTTAAGATTTAAATCTAATCCTGTGATTGAGATTCTTTGGACATCTTAGTATTTAGTTTAAGTGGGAGGTAAGATGACATGATTGACATGACTTGGTTGACTGTGAGATATGTCTGTTATTTACTTATTTGGAGATATATGCCTAGCAATGGGATCTCTGGGTTTAAGGATATAGTATTTAGCATAATTCCAATGTAACAATTCTTATCACTACCAGGAGTTTATTAAGGGGCCTGGGTTTCATAATTTCTCCAGCAATTCATATTTCTTTCTTTCTCATCTTTGTCAATTTGGTGAGTGTAAGATGAAACCTGAGAGTTAATTTAAGGTTCTCTTATTATTAGTGATTTAGGAGGAAAAAAAAACCATTTCATTTAGTTGTTAATAGTTTACCATTCTTTTAAATACTCAATGTTCCTATCTTTTGACTATTATCCATTGGTTAATGAATTGCTGTTGGTCATATATATTTGTGTTGATTCCCCATAACTTTATATATCAGACCCATATTAGAAATGGTTGATACATTTTTTTCAGTTAAGGTTTTTCTCTTTAATCCTACCTTTATTGATTTTATTCTTGCTAAACCTTTTCAAAACCTTTTCAATTTCATATAATTGACATAATCTCTTTTATTTTTCATGATCCCTTATCTCGTTAAGAATTGTCTCAGAGTAATCAATGGTAAAGATATCCTATCCATTTTCCTCTATTAAATAAATCATATGATCTGTTACACTTAAGTATCCATTTGGAAATTATTGTGGAATATGGCATAATGTGCTAGCCTAAACCTATTTTTTTCCTGAATTACTTTCAACTTTTCCTGGCAGTTTTGTGAAATGAGGAGGTATGTTGTTGGCTTTATCAAGCACTGAGTTATTGAGTTCCTTATCTTTTCTGTTACATAGACATACTTTTTAATTTTTTAACTAGTAGGAAATAGTTTCAATAATTACTACTTTGGAGTTACTGTTAGGTTTGAAAGTGCTATTTCTTTTTAAATCCTTTGGTTTCCCATTATTTCTCTTGATTTTCTAGACCCTTTCCTCCCCTTTAAATGAAGTATTTGATTCTATAAAATGTTAATTTGAGAATTTGATTAGTATAGCAGTAGTTTTCAAATTAATTTAGGTTAAGATTTTAAAAAATTTGTATTTTCATGCTTATGATCAGAGAAAAAAATTGATGAAATCTGAATGCAGATTGAAGTACACTTTTTTTTTTTTAAAGCAATTGGGGTTAAATAACTTGCTCAAGGTTACACGGCCAGGTGTTTCTGGGTGGGTGCTAAGTGTCTGAGCCCAGATTCCATCCCCAGGTCATCCTGACACTGGGGCCAGTGCTCTTTACTTGCTGTGCTACCTGGCTGCCCCTGACGTATACTTTAAAAAACTTCATTTTACATTTTTTTGTGTTTTCTTTCATGACATGACTGATATGGAAATATATCTGTATGACTGCACTTGTATAACTGATGTCAAATTATTTGCCTTCTCAATGAGGGGGCAGGGTAAAAAGGGAGAGAATTTGGAACTCATAATAAAAAAAAATGTTAAAATTGTTTTTATGGGGGTGGCTAGGTGGTACAGTGAATAGAGTACAGGCCCTGGAGTCAGGAAGACCTGAGTTCAAATTAGGCCTCAGACACTTAACACAAAAACTAGCCATGTGACCTTGGGCTTACTTAACTCAATTAATTAATTGACCCAATTAAATGAATAAATAATTGACTTAAATAGTCGATTGACTCAATTAATTAAATAAATAAATGATTGGCTTAATTAAATAAATAATTAACTTAATTTATAAATAACTTAATTAACTTACTCAACCCCAACTGCCCTCCAAAGTAAAAAGCAAAAAAAACTTGTTTTTATGTGTAATTAAAAATAAAATATTTAAAAAAGCTATTGTCATGGCTTAATCATGAGCAATGGATATCTCTTTAGTGATTTGTCATTCTTTATTTTTTAAAGAGATTTTTGCCAACGTATTTTTTACATCCTTCTACAAAACTTTTCACAACCTCCTCCCAATAGAGTTTTCTGGTTTTTTATTCATTATTCACCTTTTGATATTGTAAAGTCTCGGTAATCCCTCCTTCTTGTTATGCCTCACACAGAGCCGTTTATCTCTCTTCTCTTTGCCTTTCCTGGCTTTTCTCCATGTCTAGAACATTTCTGCCTCTTGGAATACCTTGTTTTCTTCAAAACTGTTCAAATGTCACCCTTTATAAGAAGATTTTCCTGATTCCACAAGTTCATTGTTGTTATTGAGTGATTTCAGTCTTGTCCAATTCTTTATATCCCCACTTGGGATTTTCTTGGCAGAGATACTGAAGTGCTTTGCCATTTCCTTCTCTAGCTCATTTTACAGAAGAGGAAACTGAGACAGATGAGATTAAGTGACTTGCCCAGGGTCACACAGCTAAAAAGTTTCTGAAATTGGATCTAAGATCAGGTTTTCCTGACTCTAGCCTCGGTGCTCTCTCCACTGTGCTTTCTAGTTGCCCTCATTTATTTCATATACACATAAAAATACATACCATTACATGTTATCTACACCAACAAAATGTTAAGTTCCTTAGACTAAGATTATTTCATTCTTGTCTTTGTGTTCCCAGCACCTAGAGCAGAACCTTATATGTAGTAGATGTTTAATAAATGTTTGATCATTAATTGATGGGCTATATCTTGATATACCTTGGTCAATTGACTCCCAAATATTATGTTTTTATAGATTTAAAAGTAATTTACATGCTCTTTCCTTTCCTAATAAATTACTCCCTGTCTATCTCCTAGACAGTGATCCTTTATAGCAAAAAAAATAATCCAGAGAGGAGGGGAAAATTCTGCAGAACTTAACAAGATATGTTTGCTCACTGATATTCATGCAAGTCACAAGACTAGAGGAAGGCTCTTAGAATCTAGGGAGTACATCCTATGGAGAATTTATGACAATTCATTTGTCAGGTATATTATGAAGGGAACTTTTGGCCATGTATGGACTTGTCAATTGATCTCTGAGATCCTGTTACTACACAATGGTTAGGATAAAAATCACACAGGATGAGAAGGTGTGGATAGTTTATAATACGCACCACAGTATGGAGAATTCATATTAATGTGATTTCCTGTAGAGCAAATACTGTTTCATTTTTGTTCTTATAGATCCAGAATTTAACACAATGTACACATATGATAGACTTCTAAATGTGCATTGGCTTAAATGAATTTGAGGCATCAGTGTATTAATTTTATTTACTTTTATATTCTTTGCTAGTATAATTTTTTCCCGAGTAGTTTGACTTCCATTCAAAATCTTTTATTCCCCTGTGGGGCAGAGAAAAAGGCTATACTATTGAGGGAAATATTCTGTATAATTACAAAGCATAATATCACATGTTGAAATATCACTGAAATAATAGGTCCACCTTTACAGAAGTATGCCACTTAATGAACTTGTGAATGTTTTATGGAATCTTAAATGTTAACTGTTCTGATCATTCAGGCTTAAGCGTATATACATTGGGACAATAACTCTTAAATAATTCAAGCTTCTGTTCTATGTGGGTGAAAATGTTTCTGAACATGGGATACCTCTCCTTCAAGTATAATATGTTTAAGAAGAAAGAAATCCAATTTACAAAAATTATGATCAAAATATTATACTTTGGGGAGGGAACTTAGAAGTCATTTTACCTAACCCTCTCATTTTACAGATGGGAAAACCAAGGCCCAGGGACAAATTTACTTGACTGAAACAATTTGAATTAAATTGGTACAAATTGTGTAACTTAGTAAGGAATTATTTTTTGAGCATCGGCTATGTACAATGCCATTGGTTAGGCAAGAGGAGTTGTAAAGATGTGTAAGATATAAAGATAAAATATCACAGTAGTGACTTGAGTATTATCCTAAAGGAATACTATACCAAGAAGGAGGCAACAAGATGGCACAGGGGATAGTCCTTTGAGCCTGGAGTCAAAAAGTCAGTCTTAGATACTTATTAGTTGTGTGACTCTGGACAAGACATAGAACATCAATTAGTTAGCATTCTTTAAGTGCCTTCTATGTCAGGAAGCCATTTATCTCAGTTTCCTTATCTGTAAAATAACAATAACAATAGCATCTACCTCCAAGGGATGCTGTGAGAAAAATAAATAAGGCACTTTGCAAACTTACATAGATGTTGTTATTATTATTATTATATATGCATGTAATTCAACTCAGCAATTTGACAAAAAAATTATTTAGAAAACCTAACTGCTAGGGATGTAAAGGTAAAAATAAACAGCCTCTTGCCTCCTTCTTACTATGGAGAAGCAACAAACACATGGATTATTAAATATGAGACAATTTGAGGAGGTAGGAAACACTAACAATTGGGAGAATTATTGGGAATGAAATCTGAGCTTAGCATCGAAGGAATTTAAAGATTCTTAGAGGCCAAAATGGAGTGATAGAAAAGGGATTCTAGGCACAGGGGAAATCTAGGACAAAAGCATCCTGTGTTTCCTCTGAGCTCTTTCAATTCTGCTTGGCTCATAGAGCACAGCACCTTCTCTGATGTGGGCATGCCATGCTGAGCAGTCCTGTGCCACTGTCTCCCATGTCACACAACCAATTCCAAAGTTCTTGAGAGAGACCTTGAGAGTGTCCTTGTATTGATTCTTTTGACCAATATGTGAACACTTGTCCTGGGTGAATTCTCCATAAAATAGTCTTTTTGGCAAGTGTATGTTTTGCATTTGAACAACAGCCCATCGGAGTTGTGTTCTCTGAAGCAGAGTCTGAATGCTTGGCAGTTTAGTTTGAGTAAGGACACCAGTGTCTGGTACCTTATTCTGCCAGGTGGTCTTCAGAATCTTCCTAAGACAATTCAAATGGAAGAGATTCAGTTTCCTGGCATGGTGCTGGTAGGCTGTCCAGGTTTCACAGGCATACAACATTGAGGTCTGCACAACAGCTCTGTAGACTTTCAGTTTGATAGGCAGTCTAGTACCTCTTTTCTCCCATACCTTCCTTCGGAGCCTCCCAAACACTGAGCTAGCTCTGACAATGCATGTGTCAACCTCATTATCAATGTGTACATCCCTGGAAAGTACACTACCAAGATATGTGAACTTATCCATAGAATTCAAAACTTCTCCATTTGCTGTAACTGATGGTTCCATGTATGGATGGTGTGGTGGTGGCTGATGGAGCATCTGTTTTTTTCTTGGTATTAATTATTAGGCCAAAATTAGCACAGGCAGCAGAGAATTGATCCATACTTTGTGTTGCATCTCAGCTTCAGAGGCTGCATTGAGTGCACAATCATGGGTAAACAGAAAATCATGCACCAACACTCCCTCCACTTTGGTCTTGGCTTGTAGCCTTTTCAAATTGAAGAATTTATCCTCAGTGTGGTAGCTGACCTTGATGCTGTGTTCATCCTTATTGAAATCATTCAACAACATGACTGAAAACATCATGCTAAAAAGCATGGGAGCACATGCGATATAATATATGATATAAAAATATATGTATATACGTATACACAGATAGCATATGCAAAATAGTTGCAAAGTAAATGGGATATTTCACAAAGGAAGGGGATGTGAATAGGAGGTGAGGTCATTAAAGACTTCCTACAAGAAGAGGTCCTTGAGTTGAAATCTGAAGGCAGTTAGGAATTGAGAGACCAAAGTGAGTGAGGAGTATATTCCAAACATAGGGGATGACCTCCACAAAAGCATGGAAATGAGAGATGCAATGTCATGTTTGAAGAATAGGAAGAAAGCCAATTTTTCAAGATTTTAGAGCATGTAATAGGGAATAATGTAAATGTAATAAGCTTGGAAAGGTGAATTTGAGCCAGATTTTGATGAACTTTAAGGGAAAAACAGAAGCACTTATATGTGAACCTAAAGGCAAGAATAAGCCATTTGAGCAGTGTAGAGACAGTGTTAGACCTGTACTTTAGGAATATCACTTTGACAGCTATGTTGGGGCATGGTTGGAGAGGAAGAGATTAGAGGCAGAGAACAAAGAGGCTATTACAACAGTCTTGGGAAGGGAGCCTGATTTAGGGAGAATAAATAGACTGAAGAGAGAAGGACAAATCTGGACTCAGATTTTGGGATTCTTTAATTCATTTTCCATAATACAAACAAAATGGCAAACAACACAAATACAACACTAACATTATCTATGGTGACTATAATTTGACTGTTGACAATTTAAATAAACCTCAAATGGGTGAATAAATATCTCATTAGTTTTTTATTTGTCAGACAAATCCTATTATATTAAATCATTTTCTTTATGGGAAATTGAAAACAAAAAAAATATTACCTGAAAACAACTTTGGGATTTCCTGCCTACTTAACTTTTCAGTCAATTTAAAAACACCATATCAGGGGTGGCCAGGTAGCACAGAGAGTAAGAGCACCGGCCCTAGAGTCGGGATGACCTGGGATCGAATCTGGGCTCTGATACTTAGCACCACACCCAGAAATAACTGCTTAAAAAATAAAAATAAAAATGCCATATCAAATATATGACATTATTGCCTCATTTCAGTAGTCAACAAGATATTGCCAAGATAGTCAATAATTTGAATTGTGGCCTAAAGAGAGGTCATTTTGGTTATTCAATAACCACTGAATTTCTTTAAAAAAATAAAAACATCCTTCCCAACTTCAGTCACTTTTCTTCTCTTCTTTTGCTATGCCACAGATTATTTCAACCATTATGTTGAAAAATCTGAATTTAATTATGACGGGGTATGGGAAAAATGGCAGCTGTGTTCATATTAACAACTTACTAAATATTTCAATAAATGAAAACAAAAGAAGTCAAACTAAATTGCTACAAAAAGCATCATTACCAAACATGAAAGCTTATGAAATGAGACTTTTAAAACATCTTAAAATTGACTTGAGGAGAGTTTTGGAAAAAAGAAAGCAATTGACATAAGGAAGAAATTGAGAACATTGAAAGGGCACAGAAACAACTTCTTAAATGCAAAACACAACTGTCTGGTGAAAATGGAATCTAATAAAATTCATCATGGTGCTATGGAAAGAACAGGGGATTCATGATTCAAAAGACTTGATTTTTCCTGGCTCTGCTACTTAGTGCCTTGGTGGACTTCAATTAGCCATGTAAACTTTCTAGTCCTCCATTTCCTATTTTGTAAAACTGGGGAAGGGGGCTGGTCTAGGTGATCTTAGTCTTTTACGGCTCTAAATCTATGATTTAATTATTTGTTTATATTTTTAAAAAATTGATGAAGTTAGTAACTTTGCTATATTAGAAAGGATTGATTACTTCATTTTGTTTCTATTCCTTCCTTTCCGTGAGTCCATTTATCTCACAAATTCAAGCTTCACTGCTTCAATAAATCTTTGCCAGAGCATCTCATTTCTCTGATTTTCCTTTTTCTCCCTTCTTTACTTACCTAATACTAATCTGATATTTGTATATTCTAGAACCACTCTGGGCTTTGATAGGTCAATTTTGGCCTCATCTTGCTCCATTTTAGGCCACCACCCACACCTTCCTAGATATCTTTTACCATGACAACAGTCATGTTACTTTCCCTCATCTCCCTCCCTTCCATCTCCCCTTAAGGCGTTGTCTTCCTAGATTAGAATGTAAGCTTCTTGAAGACAGGAGCTATCTTGTTTGGTTGTATTTTTTTATTCCCCTATACTAGATCTCTCTCTCTCTCTCTGTGTCTCTGTCTCTCTCTTTCCCTCTCTCTCTCCCCTCTCCTCCCCCTCTCTCTGTCTCTGTCTCTCTCTTTTTC
This sequence comes from Petaurus breviceps papuanus, assembly GCF_028583685.1. NCBI lineage: Eukaryota > Metazoa > Chordata > Mammalia > Diprotodontia > Petauridae > Petaurus > Petaurus breviceps. The sequence goes on along the minus strand of NW_027185876.1, from coordinate 12,920,786 downwards.
TCTCTCTCTTTCTCTATCTCTGTCTCTCTCTCTCCCCATTCTCTCTCTTTCCCTCTACATTAGAGACTGCTTGGTTTTGCTTGCTTGTTTATATTCCTCATTCTTAACATGATACTTCACATAAAACTAAAAACTTATAGAAGAGAAACCCCAAGCCTCAGTGTGGTGGAATAGGCAGATGCCAACACCAGGATCCCCTCCCCCATTCCTGACACCCCATGCCTTAGCATAACCAGGGGAACTTGCAGACACTAGCAGCTCCATGAACCATCATGTGATTCACCATTGTCCCTGGTGGCAGGGCATCCTCCAACAACAGAACCTGCACTTGCTTCACTAGCCCTAGGGAAATGCAGAAAAACCTCACCTGGCCTCAGCACATGCCAGACATCTCCACTAGAACCCTATATTAGGACCAGGTAAACTGCCAGACTCCCACAGCCTCCAGAAGCACCAGTAACCCTCCACCCTTCCCTCTCAATACAGCATCAGATATGAGGGCCCCCCATTGGTCTCTGGGCAACATCAGTGCAGAACAGGTAAATAATTAGGGCCTGTAGCCACTGGTACAGGAAGCCTGAGATAGAGCCCCTTCTACCCTGGGAGCAGAGATCAAATTTAAAAGAAAGGAAAAGGCCTAAAAAACGATGAACTAAAAAAAAAAAACAACAAAAAAATAATTTAGCCATAGAAAGTTATGGTGACAGGGAAGACCAAGACACAAATTCAGAAGAGGACAATGTCAAAACACCTATGGTCAAAACCCCACATAAAAAATGGAAAGTGATCTCAAGCAGGGGAAGAACTAATGGAAGAGCTCAAAAAGGAGCTTAAAATTATGTCAGAGAGGTTGAAGAAAAATTGGGAAAAGAAATGAGAGTGATGCAAGATAATTATAAAAAAAGACAACAGTTTGGAAAAGTGCTTAAAATAGAATTGGTCAAATAGAAAAGAAGACACAAAAATCCACTGAAGAGAAGAACTTAAAGATTACAATTGGCCAGATGGAAAAGAAAGCACAAAAAGCTAATTGAAGAAAAAAAAAACCTTAGAAGTTAGAATTGGGCAAAAGGAAGTTAATGACTCCACAAGACATCAAGAATCAATAAAACAAATTAAAAAGAATTAAAAAATGGAAGAAAGTGAAAAATTTCTCATGAGAAAAACTGACTTAGAAAATAGACCCAGGAGAGACAATATCAGAATCACTGCCATAGTAAAAAGGAGGACCTGGATAGCATCTTTCAAGAAATTATCAAGGAAACTACCCCTGATGTTCTGGAACCAGAGGGCAAAATAGCTGTTGAAAGAATCCACCAATCACATCAGGAAAGAGATCCCAAAATAAAAATCCCAAGGAATATTATAACCAAATTTAAGAACTATCAGGTCAAGGGAAAAAAATACTGCAATTGGCCAGAAAGAAACAATTCAAATATGAGGGAGTCACAGTCAGGATCACACAGGACTTGGCAGCTGCAATATTAAAGGATCCGAGGTCATGGAACACAATATTCTGGAGGGCAAAGGAGCTAGGACTACAGCCAGAAATCACTTACCTGCTAAAATTAAGCATAATACATCTTGGGAAAATGGCCATGTAATGAAATAGGAGGATTTGAAGTTTTCATAAGGAGAAGACAGAACTAAACAAAAAAGTTAACCTCCAATATCAAGAGCCAACAGAAGTATAAAGAGGTAAAAAAGGGAAAAGAAAATGTGAGGGTTTCAAGGGATTCATGCAACACTGTTTACATCCTTACATGGGAAGATGATATTTGTAACTATTCAAACTTGTATCACTATCAGTACAGATAGAAAGAACATACGTAGGCAGAGAGTATAGTTATAAGGCAAATTTGAAGGAATGACAACAAAATTAAGGAATGAGAAAGAGGAGTACAATGGGTACAGAAAGAAGGGAGAGGTAGCTACAATGGGGTAAATTATCTCACATGAAAAAGCAAGAAAGACCTATCACAGTAATGGGAAAGATGGGAGGAGCCCTACGGGCATCACCTGAACCTTACTCTCATCAGTATTGTCTCAAACAGGGAATAACATACAAGTCAGATGAATGCAGAAATCTGTCTTACCATACAGAGAAGCAGGAGGGAAGGAAGTTAAGTAGAGGATGGAGCGGGACTGACAGAAGTTGAAGCCAGATCAGGGAAGGTGGTAGACAGAAGCAAAACACTGCTAAGGAAAGCGTGAAAGAAGGGAGAGGACAAACAGTAGGAAAAATAAGATGGAGAGAAATATACAGGTAGTAATCATAACTGAATTTGAATGTAATGAATCCTCTAACAAAATGGAAGTGGGTAGCAGAGTGGATCCAAAACCAGAATCCTACAATATGTTTCTTATAAGAAACACGCTGGAAGTAGAGAGACACACACAGAATAAAGGTAAGGAGCTTGAGCAGAATCTATGATGCTTCATCTGAAGTGAAACAAAAAGCAGTGGTAGCAATCTTGATCTTAGACAAAGTAGAAGTAAAAATAGACCCAATTATAAGAGATAATGAAGGAAACTACATCTTGCTAAGAGGTACCGTGGGCAATGAAGCAATCAAACTAGAGGAGCAAGGAAGAGTCTACCTGTCAGATTTATGCAGAGGCAAAGAATTCATGACAAAAAAAGAGATAAGAGAGCATTACAAAATAGAATAGATAGTTTTGATCATATTAAACTAAAAAGCTTTTGGACAAACAAGCCCAATCTAACTAGTATTAGAAGGAAAGCAGAAAGCTAGAAAACAATCTTTATAGCAAGCGTACATGATAAAAGCCTCATTTCTCAAATATATAGAGAATTGAGACAAATTTATAAGAATATAAGCCATTCTACCAATGATAAATGATCAAAGGATATGAACAGGTAGATTTCAGATGAAGAAATCAAAGACATTAATAGGTGTAAGAAAAGTTGCTGTAAGTCACTTTTGATTAAAGAAATTCAAATTAAAACAGTTCTGATACCACTTCACTGTGGCAAAATATTGGAAATTGAGGGGATGCCTATCAGCTGGGAAATGGCTGAACAAGCTGTGGTATATAAAAGTAATGGCAGAAAAACCTGGAGACTTAAAAAAAAACTGATGCACAGTGAAATGAGCAGAACCAGAAAAACTTTGTACATGGTATCAGTAACATTGCATAATGATCAAATATTAATGACTTAGTTTTTATCAGTCATACAATGATCCAGGACAAGGGCAAAGGACTCATGAAGGAAAATTCATGAAGGAAAAATCCACATTTAAGATAAAGAACTGATGGACTCTCAATGCAGATTGAAGCATATTTTTTTCACTTACTTTATTCTTTCTCATTTTTTTCCCTTTGGATCTATTTCTTCTTTCCCAACTGTGATACTGTGATGAATATGGAAATATATATTTACATGATAGCATATATGTATGTGTATATATACCATATCAAACTGAATATTGCTTATATGTTTTATATGATAACATATATGTATGTATATACATATAATTACCATATCAAACTGAATATTCTTTTCAGAAGAGAAGGGAGGAAGGGAGGGAAAAAAATGGAACTCACAATCTTACAAAAATGAATGTTAAAAATTTTCTTGATAGGTAATTGCAGGAAAAAGTAAAATACTGTTTAAAGCAAAAAAAAATATATAGAAGACATTTAGTAAATATTTTGAAATTTTAGTAAATGTTTGAAAATTTTGAAAAAAAATGAAAAATGTTTTGAGAATTTAATTTTACTGAGCTCCTTAAGGAAGAGACATGGTTTTAAGCACATTCTTAATAATCTTGGGGAGTTTGTAACCACATAAATGTTGAATACCAGATAGATTTCTCTGGTCATATATCTCTTCTAAAAACAGAATAGAATTGTTAAAGACCTTATAGTATTGAGGAAAGAATACTGCATCTCAAGTGAGAAGACCTAATTCATTCATTTACTAGCTGTGTGGTTTGGGCAAATCACATAACTTCTCTTAGACTTGGTTTCCTTATCCACACTTAAAAAGAATATAACTTAATTTTTTCCCCTAGTTACATGTCAAGACAATCTTTAGCATTCATTTTTTACAAGATTTTGAGTTCCAAATTTTTCTCCCTTTCTCCCTTCTCTCCCCTATCGCTAAAATGGGTAGACAATTAGAAATAGGTTATACATGTGGTATCATGTAAAACATTTCCATATTAGTCACAATTGTGAAAGAAGAAACAGATCAAAAGTTTTAAAAAATGGAAAAGAATAAAGTAAGTGGAAAAGTATACTTTGATCTGCATTCTGAGTCCATCAGCTCTTTATCTGGACATGGAGTCCTTTGTGCTTGTCTTAGATCATTATGTTGCTAAGAAGAGCTGTGTCATTCATAGTTGATCATCACACAATGTTGCTGACACTGTGTTCTTATCTACACTCTTGAGGATCAAATGAAATAATTTATGGAAAGCAAATTGTAAAACACTTCATTAATGTCAGCTATTTTAATTATTGGAATGTGGCATAAGTTATTTTCCTTTAAGACTCAAGTACAAGAGATTCTGAGATGTAGTATACTAAGAAACTTGGCCTAATGTAGAGGAACCTTATGGAGGTCGCTGCCACAGGTATCTGGTGAGATTTACCAGCTCTTATTGGGAAAGCATTTCTAACCTAATTTTGGAAATTTAACCAATGAAAATTGATTGTTCAGGAAGATTAGCTGACAGAATGGCAAAGATACGTGTATGGGAATGAAAGATCTGGCATAGAATTTTAAGTAACTTGATTTTGTTTTTCGATTATTGTCTCAGAGTGGATCCAGGTTTTAAGTATTATTATTATATTATTGTAGCCCTCCCTCTTAGCTTACATAGTCTCCCTAGCTTGAACTGAAGGTTTCTTCCTCCAAGGAATAGCTATCCTAGACTCAAGGTATTCTATAGTTCTACATGCCTACAAATATAGCTTTTGAGTCCTTAACAATGAGTTTACCTTCAATAGTTAGCCTAACTCAAAGCAACAGTATTTGCTAGAAGGGCATACATAATAAAAGGAGTAGAGATGAAAATTCTCCCACTCTGCCACTTCCCCATCTCCTACAAATGCACAGAATATCCATGGGAAGAGAAGTATGTACCCAGAGTTCACTAGTAGAGAGATATATACTCAGTTAACATGTGTGTCCAAGGCAATTCAAGCATCCCATGTTGTAAGGGTCCAAGGTCTTTTCACTTCTCGTGATATCCTCATATTTCTCACTTCTGAGTCTGCAAGATATGACCTGCAGGTCTTTCTGTTAATAGGATTGACCCACTTTGACATTTATGGCATTTTTGCTGTACATGTCTCTGATGGAATTTGTGGGTTTTTTTTTTTGCTGGGCCACCTTAGTCTTCACAATTTTTATCACCCAATTCAGATGAAACCTTTAACCAAGGGCTACAATTATGCTCTTTTAGAGGGAATAAAGATGGTTCTCACTCTTCTCCCAAGCTCAGTGGTGGGATCCCCTGCTGCAGCTGCATCCCTGAAGCAAAATGGTGACCATCAAAGTCAAGAGATTTGACTGTGTTGCATAACTGGTGACCAGAGCTACATTCTTCACAAGCACAGTAGGCATTGTGGCCATCAATGGCCTCTTCATTGACTTCAGCTGCATGATTTAGATGTTTAAATATAATTCTACACATGGCAAATTCAAAGGTATTGTTAAGTCTGAAAATACAAAGCTGGTGATCAATAGAAAAGCCATTACTGTCTTCCAGGAGTATGATTCCATCAGTGCTACATAAAGAGACACTGGAGTCAAGTACGTGGTAGAGTCCACTGGTGCCTTTCCAATCATGGAAAAGGCCATGGCTCACTCAAAGGGTGGAGTTAAGTGTGTCATTATCTCTAACCCTTCTGCTAATTCCCTTATGTTCATGAAGAGAGTGAACCATGAGAAATAAGAAAATTCCTTTAAGTTTTCAGTAATATGTTTTGCACCGGTGGCAGAAAATTGGCCTCCCTGGCCAAGGTTGTTCATGACAACTTGGGCATTATGGAAGGACTCATAACCAGAGGACAAATAATTACTGATAGCTTGGAAGACAGTAGACAGATGACCCCTCTGGCAAGTTGTAGTATGAGGGATATGGCATTGCCCAAAACACTACCTTTACTTGCAGTGATGCTACTCTGGCTGTGGGCAAAGTCATCCCTGATCTGAATGGAAAGTTCATAGATATGACCTTCCATCTTTTTACTACTGAAGTCTCTGTTGTGGATCAGACCTGCTGCCTGAAAACACCTGACAAGTATAATGATATCAAGAAAGTGGTGAAGTGAGCATCAGCAGTACCCTTGAAAGGCATCTTGGGCCACACAGCCAGAGAAATTGGTTTCAGATCTTAGTTTTGCTATTATTAATTATGTGATGTTGGCCAAGTCATTTCACTTCTCTGAAACTCAATTTCCTTGTCTTTAAAAGGACCAGATGACTTCAGAGTTTCCTTCCAGCTCTAAGATTCCATTTCTTTGAAACCACACAGTAGGGCTAAATTGTCTTTCCTGGAACCTATTATGTCTATACCCTATTTGTCTTCTACTTCTTTCAGAGTTGGAAGGGGCTTTGAGGATTATTTCATCTAATATTTCATTCTTCCAATGAGGAAACTAAAGCTTGGAGAGGGCTAGGAAGTAGGAGAAAGTGACTTGAATTTCTTTATTCTTGACTGTTCATTCAATCAATAGTCATTCAGTAAGCATTCATGCAAACTGGTGCCCAACCTTCATTCCTTAGATCCTTCCTTTTTTCTCCCTCTCTTACTCCATCCCTCCCTTCTTTCTTTCTTTCCTTCCTTATAAGGTATATAATGCACTTTGTAAACTAGGAAGGCCTATTTTTGGATCACGTGCAGCCTTTTTTTTTACAATAACATCACAGATAATCAAGCATCCAAAGAGAGGCATGTGATGGTATGTTTAACAACTGTCTGTCTGAAAACAACAGCAACAAAATGTAGCACAGTACAATTTAAAGTTTAACCTCCATTGTTAATGTTTACCCCATCACTTTCTTAAGTCTAGACAATCACCAAAACAATAAATCAAGCCCTGATTTATATCAATGGTGTTAAACGCTTACAATGAAAATATAACAATAGATTCTCACAAGCTAATTGAAGCCAGGCTCTAGCACACTCTTGTAGGGCCAAAGGGACCATGCACTTACTGTAGAAATAATACTCTATAAGGTGCTATGAGATACGTGCTTCCAAAAAAAGAATAAAAGACAGACGTCAGAGTGCTTACAATTAATTTGTTTCTTGCTATTTTTTCTCTTTGCCAACACTCCTTATTCAGGCAGTAAATCAGATTTCCTGTAAAATAAGGATTAACAACTGTCCTTCTTGCCTCAGAGTTATTGAGAGGAAAAGACTTTGTAAATCTCAAAGCAATATATCAAGATGAGTTAGTAATATAACTATCCATTTCCTTTTTCAAAATTGGTCTTTTGATTTAATTGGCGCACCGAGCTCTTAATGAATAACTTCATCTACAAATAGAAACCAGTATCTTCTTTGTAACTCAGTCTCACAGAGTTGCCTGGAGGCACTTGGAGTTTAAATGACTTGCTGAGGGTCATACAGACAATATATGTCAAAAATAGAACTTGAAGCAGGTCTTTCTTTTTCCAAGGCCAGCTCTTTATCCACTATTCATATCCTGCTACCTCTCCTCATATGCATTTTTACATTTACAAACCACCTGCCTTTGGAATAATTTTGTATAGTGTGTTTTTAATCCATAGAACTGTTACTCTCACATATATGTCTCTTTTCCCTTTCTCTAACTTCTTCCCTATTCCCCAACATGTAATCTGATTCTTGGATATCCTGTAAAATCTATCTAGTTACCAGGGGTCTAATACAAAAGTCTTTTCCCTGGCAGAGCTCCCATTGATCTCAATCATTCTTTGACCTTGACCTGAGTAGAGCACAACAGAGGCCCAGTGTAGGGAAAAAATGTGGGCAAATACAGCATCTTTTTGGTTGTCATTGATTGCTTAAATGGGCACTGGAGCATGAGAACCTGTTTAATTCTGGAAGGGTGGCCCAGAATGAGGATAGTCAGTTATCCATAAATGACAATTCACCAGTCAGGTTCCCTCCCTGCACCTCTGCAGGGCCTCCCTTTGCACTTCCTCTGAGTAGTTCTCCATTTGAAAAGAGCCTTCTTGACAGCGGCCCTGGTTTGGGAGGAGGATGCACATCTGGCCAGATGGAAACATATAAGGGGAGATGGGAAATGACTTGCATATGAGGGCTTTGTCTCCTAGGATCCATAATGATGATAACCATCTCCTCTAGAAGTACAACTACCTCACATTAAATTTCGTTTTTTTTACTCCCCAAAGCATTTTGATATTTTCCATATACATTCATTAAACCTGCTTTTCTTCAGTGCTTCAATAGCGGTCTAAGTAGAACGGCATAATCTTCCCCTACTCTCCCCCACCCTCCCTCCAAATTTATTTTAAAAAAAGTATGTGCTAAAATAACTTTCTGTATTTCCATCCTCTTGCTATTATAGACAATTTCTGAACAAATAAAATCACTTGAGAAGGAAATGCTTTCCAATGCTGTTAATCAGTCTCTTCAATACTTCAGATAACCATGCTTTTTAGCTTTGTGAGAGCCTCATTCACAGTTGCAAATCACAAGCCACTCCATAGCTTGGAAGATGGTTTGTGAACATTGCTGTGGCCAAAACAGTCATCACCCTACAAGGAATGAAGAGATGGGTCTCTCCAAACTCAGTCAGGTGGTCATTAGATGAAAAACTTAATCTGCCACTGGTCTGTCATTGAAACCATTCTACCATGGCTGGTCTTCCCATGCTCTGTTTGGGAAAACATTCAGGACCTTAGGATCACTTGCATGCCATAATGAAACACAGAAGGAGAATTTTGCAGAGGAAATCAGATAAATGATGGCAGTAATCATGTGTCCTTCTAGAGACACCAGGCTGATTTAGGATGGGTACCCTTGACCAGATGAAACTCCATTGATCTGGTTTCTTGAATTTTCATCATTTCATTGATATTTGAGTGTTGGTTTTAATGCCCTACACCTGTGTGCTTCATTGTTCCCTTTGGTTGCATTTTTAATTCTGTGATTTTTTTAAAAGAATGGCTATTACTCCAGGGAAATGTTAAAAAATCATAGCTTTTAAAGAGAAAATGTCAGTGACTATTAGAAATACTATAGAAACTGTTAGTGTAGTCAAGTCTGGAAGAAGAGTCTGAGACTTAGAGAGTCTAAGTGACTTGCCCAGTGCACAATACTAGTAAGTTTGGGAGATGGTATTTGAACCTAAGGCTTCTGTCTCCTGGTCTGGAATCAGTGGGCTTTCCACTGTTATAACAAGAGGCATCCTCTTTGTTAGAATTTGTTGACACCTAGTAATTGGAGGAGGAAATTAAAATAATTTCTCATTATAGAAGTACAGTTTTATGCATGTAAAATGATTAAGAAATATATCAATATTATAGTAAGTAGTGGTAGTGACTTTGGTCTCTAGTTACTGATCCTTCTTCTCCTCAGTCTATAGAAGTAAGTTGGTAGGCCCCCAGCAAGGGCCTCAGGGTGTAACATCATGGCAGAAAATGTGTGTGTAGTGGTGGTGGTGAAGATCAGGTCTCCTCTGCCCACAGCTCCTACAACACCAGATCCACAATAAGTATGGACCTTTACCTTGAGAAAGACTCTTGTCGACTTTGGAAGGGGTGCAGGTTGTGAGTTATTTTGAAATTGTACAATTTTCTGCGTTCAATTGCAATTTCTTATGGAAGAAATTTGGCAGAAGCAAACTTGAAATATGCTCAAGATGTTTCCTAATAAATCAATTGCATTGGAACAAATTTGCATTTTCAAAACAAATTTTGACTGCATGCAAATATATTATATATTCATGTATACTCATAAACACTCACACAAATACATATGCACATACAGAAACACACACATTTTATGTGTGTGATGTATATATAGATATATGAAAGACGTCAGACAGAGGTAACATATATGCATATATATACACACAAACATTCATACAAACATATATGTGTATGTGTATATATATATCAAGGGCATGTCAGATTCACCATATTTTGAGAACTAAGGTTTTATATATATATATACATATATATATACATATATATATATATACACATATTCACACACATATGCACACCAATACATATTTATGCTGTATTGGGTAGTATCAAGAAAATAAAGAATATAGGAATAAGAATGATCATTTCCTAGGAAAGATTGAAAGCAACAGGCAACACAGGGGTTGTTTGGAGTATTCCTGAATTTTTCAAGACATCATCTGTAAAGGGATAGGAGGCAAATTGGGGATTTGGATACAAAGTAACTCTCCCAGCAGGGGTAATAGGAAGTCATTGAAAGGTCAGGCTTGACAGGGAGACTAGGATCTGTTTGTCTCATGAAAGGACTGGATTCAAAGAAGAAGCTGCAAAATAAAAAATAAAAAGAGGAAAAATGTTTAAAGAGTTAGGAAAACCTCCAAATCTTGGTGAACTTATCTGAAGAAAATGAAATATGGCTTCAAATGAGAAAATGTGATGGTCTACCATATCCTACTGTAACTGTGATTTTTTTTTCTTTTTTGACTGGCTATAAGAATGTGGGCATCCATTAGTTAAAAATGCAGCACTCACTTTTCTTCCCACCCACTCAGATTGAAAGGTTTGCTTATTTATTGTTTTTTTTTTTTGTTTTTAATAATGTCTTTATGCTTGCCTGCCCACTTCTATCTCAAAGCAGTCACCTTAAGCTCCAGGTCAGAAATCTGTTTTCACAGACTGGTCTGCTTTGTCCACCAGGAAGTTAATTCTCATTTGAGCTTTTAAGTATCCCTGTACTTTACAGAAGATTACTTTGGATTTAGGGATTACAGTGGTGGAGGTTTGTTGAAATGGAAAAGCTTCATGTACACCCACCTAGTCACATTTACTCACAATAAATCTATCTGGCAGTCATCTTTCCCCAGTCTACACCAATCTCACCAATTTAAGGTTCATATGTTTTTTCTTACTACTTCTTCCTTTTCATTCTACCTTGTAGACTTTATATGGTATATTTTTAATTTTAACCTTCTCTCCAAATATCTAATTTTAGCAAGTTAAATAAATATGGTTAGATCATTTGGTTTTGTAAAAATAAGTTTTAAACTAGTATTTCACATAGGAGATCTTATAATTGGGGGTGTGTATGGGGAAGGTGGAGGAAGAAGAGGAAAAGAAGGCAAAGTAATATCCTGAAATACTGATAAAGTCGAAATATTAGTCAATCCATAAATATTCATTGAGTCCCTACTATGTGCCTGGCTCTGTGCTCAGAGCAGAAGTCACAAAAAGAAGCAAGAGACAGTCCATGCTTTGATCACAAATTTGCAGCTTGTGAAGAGACCTTAAGGACAATCTAATCCAATTCCCTTATGTTACATAAAAGGACTGTGTTTCTTCTCATCTGAAATTTGTACCATGTAAATTCTATCATCTTTCAATTATACTTGTATCTTGGATAACAGATTGGAGTGCAAATAAAAAAAGTTCATATTTGCCTTAATCAAACTGTAGTAAATCTGGATTTGAATCCCACCACTGAAATGTATTAGTCTTGTGTTCAGGGGTAAGTGGCAAGTATCTGAACCTTTCTGATTCTCAGTTTCCATTCTCACATTTCTGTATCCTCAGTCTTGCTGCTCAACTCCAGACCCACATCATCACCATCTTTTGGACGTCTCCATCAGGTTGTCCCTTGAACACCTTAAACATTAAATTCCAGTCATTAGTGGTACTGTTGAAGAGTGCTTGATTGGGCTTTCAACTCGGTCTTGTCTAATTACCACCCGTATGATGCTGGGCAAATCACAACCTCTCTGAGACTCAAAATTTCTCTCATCTGTAAAATTACATGGTTGGACTAGATGACTATCTGGATCTAAAACTGTGGTGGTGCTATTATTCTTGCTAAACTTTCCCTTCCTCCCAAATCCCATATTTCTGGTGAAGGAGCCGTTATCCTTTCAGTCACTAATGTTTGAAACCTCAGTTATTCTTAAATCTCCCCTTTCTCTTACCCAATGGCTTATCAGTTATCTAGTCTTGTTCATTCTCCCTTCACAGTACCTTTTGCATCCTGCCCATCTTCTCTAATCACAGGGCCAATTCTCTATAGTTCAAGGGATAAGAACTTTAGATTTGGAAAGAACCCTAGAGGTCAACATATCTAATCTCTTCTTATTACAGATGAGAAACCCAAAGTCAAGAGATATCATTGACTTGTCCAGCATTAAATATCTAGTAAGTGTCTGAAATAGGACTTGAACCCAGATCTTCTTAATTACAAATCCAAAATTCTAACCACTATATATCAAGCTACCTCTCTTTGCTTCTCTTATGGACTGTAACAGCTTCTTGATTGTTCCTCTCTCTAATTGGTGTTGCTAAGCCATAGACTTGACCAAGTCAGTTTCTTCCTCAATAGCTTTCCCTATTTCTTCTAGGCTAAAATACAGACTCATCAGCCAGGCATATAAATCCTTTGCCAATCCAGTTCCCACTTACCTCTTTGGGCATATTTCCCATTACTTCTCTTTATAAACTCTATATTCCAGTCAAATTGGACTACTTGTCAGTTCCTAGAATCCACATTCCATCTCCTTTTGATATGTCTTTACATAGGCTATTCATCTAACTTGTAATGAATTCTTCTTCTGCTTCCTGGAATCCTTCCTTCAACTCATGTGCAATATTATGCTATTATGTCTATATAGTATAAGTTATTCAAACATTATTCAATAGTTAGACATATAATTAGTCTCTACCACCCTATCCACATGCCATTTTGATCCCAATTGTATATTTTAATAAAGATAAGATAGATAGAAATTGTTTTTAAAAATCCAAGTCAAATTCTTCCTCCAGCAGGAAGCCTTCTTTGATGATCCCATCTGGTAATGAGCTTTAATCTCTCAATACTCACATAAAAGAAAACCTTGTTTTCACTTTTATTCTGAATTCATCATATTCTATTTTTTATAATTGTTACTTGTGTTATATATGTTATATTCCTTTTCTAGACTCCACGAAGTGAGAGACATGTGTCTTATATAATTTTCTCAGTGCTAATCACGCAAACTTCTGTGTAGAAGGAAGCACAATATGACAGAAAGGGATTGCTCTTGGAGTCATAAGATCCAAGTTTGAATGACAGCTTTAATAATATACTATCTGTATGACACTGTACTCTGTGCTTCAGATGTATTGTTTGATAACTGCTTTATAAACCTTAACATGCCATAAATAAATTGTTAATATTATTATTGTAGGCAATTGATAAATGAGAAGCCCCATGACTCAGTGTATAAAGTATGGTATTTGGTGTTCCAAAGATCTGGGTTCAGATCTTGCCACTGACTAGCTCTGTGACTCTGGAGAAGTGACCTTTCTTCCAAAGACTCAGGCAGCCTAAGATTTTTTTGTTCTACTAAGTTATGGATAAACTTCAATCTGCATTGGCAGAAGGAGTTTACGCACCAACAAAATCATAGATCCTTGACCTATTGATGAATGATTGTTAAATTAATAAATTACTAGATGAATTATAATAATTCCCCATTAAAACCATTCTATAATGGCAAGAGGGGTGGAATGAAATAGGTGAGTGGTCCTATGCAGCTGAGATGGTTGTACTTCAAGGAATAAAGGCAAGAACTGTGTGCCAAAATGAAGAATAAAAAAGGGCAAATTTGGAGTGTAAGTAGTTGAACAGAACCATAACTTCATGAACTCAGCAGAGAGATGTAAGTTTCATCTACTCTTTCTCTCCAAAAGGTTTAATTAATCTTCAGTGACTTATAATATTCACGTTAAATTCAGTACACAGTGTTCATGGTACTTTCCATCCAAACTGGCCCATTTCCTGTGTGCACAATGTTCTCTCTCTCAGTTCTGTGCTTGGAAAGATTCTTACCCTTACCTTTTCTCTTGGAAAACTAAGCTTCTTCGAAGTTCACATCCTATATGATACTTTTCCTCATTCCTTCCTATCTCCCCTTGACATTTGTTACTTCTCTCTCCCTTTGTATATTCTTTGTGTTTGTTTATCTGTGTACCTATTGGATTCTTCAATAATCTTCTTGCATACAGAGACTTCAGTTTCTGTATCCCCAGCATCTTGCACAGTGCATTTTACATAGAAAGAGCTTAACAAAAATTTATTTAGTTCAATTGAATTGAATTCAGTCAGGATACTGATAGGGATTCTTGATTAATATATGCTCCAAAGCACCTCTGCCCCCTTTTTTAAAGATGCCTTGAATCTTCAAGTCATATAAATGACATGACAGAGAAAGTAATGCCTGGGATGCAATAAAAAAAAACAAGAATAAAATACAACCAACATTGGGACTATTAAAAGAATACAGAAAATTTTAAGTCTTCTTCAACAACATTATCACAAGACCCTGAAGACCATCAAGGGAATTTTTTCATATGTTCCCATCTATGGGCTTTTTAGCTTTCCACAGTATATAGAGGCTCTGGATTTGGAAGCCCAAGAACCTGGGTTCAAGGTCCTCTTTGAACACTTATTAGCTCACTCAACCTTTCTGGGCCTGAGTTTCTTCATCTCTAAAATGATAGTTGGACCCAATGGTCTCTAAAATATCTTCTACTTCTAATTCTATGATTCTATGTTTATTTGAGGAGTTCCCTCAAACAGACTCCAAGTAATAGCCAAAGAAATGGAGTAAAAAAAAGTTTCCAGTATGAATGTTTTGGTATTAAGATAAAATCAACACCCTTTAGCACTGTCCCCATCAAGAGTTGTTGCTGATGGATTTTGAGTCCATGCACTTTCTGAAGTAGTGACTTCCTTCATTTCACTTACTTGAAAAGCTGTGCAAAAATAATACATTTATATCTACTTAGTGAAAGTAAGCCACATGGTAGAATCACTAGGAAAAATCTGAAATAAGAGAAAACATATTCTTTATTATTATTATTTATTATTCACCATGGTTTTCCATTTAAGAGACTTTTGCTAGGCTTCAGACATCGGCTTGCTGCAGGATGTTAAATCAATCTTGTAAAAATACTTTACCATAACTGCTCACCTACAAAAATGTTCCCAGGATGGTGACGAGGAAAAAAATTAATAAAAATTTTATTGCTAATTTGACTCCAGTAAAGTGACCTAAAAGGAAAACTATTTTTCCTGTATCAGTGTTAGAATATGCTATATTCTCTGTTTAACAAAATGAAGTACTAGGTAAATACTGGGATTGCTTCATAAAAGAAAACCCTGTGTCTTTTAATTCTCTTATTGATACATTTATCATTTCAATTAAGAGATATTTATTAAGTACCTACTATGCACAAAACATTGTGCTTATTCCTGGAGGAGAGTCAACGTTAAATAAAACACATTTCCTATTCTCAGGTAACTGACGGTATTACACAGAGTAGAAGCAATGGTTAAAATGCTAGGCCTGTAGGCAGAAAGACCCGAGTTCAAATTTGATCTCAGATATTTACTAACTGTGTCACCCTTTGTTAGTCACTGCTCTTCTGCCTGCCTCAGATATTTTTCCCCAACTATAAAATGAGGATAACAAGGCCGACCTCACAGGGTTGGGAATCTCAAATGTGATTATATCTGTAAAGCTTTCAATACAGTGTCTGGTACATATTGATTAGTTAATAAATGTTTTTCTCCCTTTTCTACCCCCTTCCACCCAAAGCATATAGATGATGTATGCTTAAGAAGAATGCTAAATAAAATTAAATTTTCTGAGAAAAAGAATCATTTACAGCTATGAGAATCAAGGAAAATTTCATAGAAAAGGTAGCATTTGAAGGAGCCCTGAAGACTCATATAACAAGTCAAGATTGGGAAGGAGGGTTTTTCCCTCCATAGGTAATAACCGATATATTGCACTAGTATCCATGATATATTAATATAGTCAGTATAACCAGGATTATTATGGTCAAATTAAGCAATGTTGATTTGTAGGGACTTTCTACCTCTGTAGAGATATTTCCACAAAGGGTGGATTTAGCTAGAAATATAAAAGCATCCTGGCTTGATTTGCAAGAGTTTCAGATTTTTAACTGATGGAGACAATTGGGTATGTGTCCAGAAGCAGCTTTATCAACTTACTAAAGTGAAAGAATAAGACTTGTCTTGATTTAAAGATGTCTTTATGGAAGGTAAGAGCAGACCCACTGATAAAACATTAAAATGATTAGGTTGCAAGAAATAACCTTGATCAAGTATCAGAAGTGTCCTTGGCTTGGGTCACTAGTTGACTCACTGGCACCTTATTGAGTATAACTGATTGGATTATGGCTGTTATAGATCTGAGCCATACCTTTAGACTCAGGTAGATTAGAATAGGAGCAGACACATCTGGCAGAGAGATCTGAGATCAAGAAGAGAGATGACCACAGACAGAGACCAGAACTTAGTGAGAAAGGAACTAGACACAGAGAGAATTGGGTTTTGGGGGATGAAGCCTGTACAAATGCACAAGAAATCTGTATACCCCAGAGGTAAAGAAGTGGTGATGAAACCCCTTAGCTTGAAACAGTAACCAAGGGAGTCAGGGAGAGAGCTGCAGAGGAACTTCCAGAGGGAGATGCAAGGGAAACACCCAAGGGCAGCAGGGAAATAACAAGAATGGTTAAGTCTTCCTGACTCTGTCAGCCATTGCTTCTTGATGACAATAATAGAATGTCATTTTTATTTTCCAAATATCCTTGGCCCCCACAGAACGCAACACTAACCAGACTCAAGCTTTCTTTGGCTTATTTAAACCTGAAATCTAAGTTAGCTTTTATGACCCAGACATTTTGTCAAGTTGAGATTTTCTCATGGAAAAAAAAAATTATAGATATTGAACGTAACCATTGCTTATAGAGGAATTAATCTCTAGTTTTAGCTTTGAAACAACATATCCATACAGGATGCCCCAAAGCTCAAGACACACATGCAAGTATTTGTTTAGGAAAATAAATGCAAGGGAATGGGGAGGCTGGGAGAGTAAATGCGAAGGAACCAGTCCAAGTATAAGACAGTAAACCAGATGAATAGAATGATGGAAATAAAAAATGGGAAACTGCTTCCAAGGGGATCACATTATGCTTACATTGATCTATAAGCCCAGCTTGTGGAAACTGACATAAAATAGTAAGATTTTGGGAGCCCTGCATGATTCCCCTTGAGATGACCTGTTTCCCCTACTTTGAATTAAATAGAAGGGGGGGAAATGAATTTAAATTTCTCCTCAATTTTGGCCTAGAGCTCTCTACTGTACAATTTTTCTCCTACACAAAAATCAGCTGAACTTAATTCCCCAGGCAGCTGGCATGAACACAGGCTCTCCACAGGACACCTGAATTACAAAATTAGCACATTCAGGAGCCTAAATCACATTCCATTACATTGAGCCCCGAGGTCCAGCATTACCAAGAGCAAGGAAAGCAGGGCAAGAAGTTCCTTCTCAATTAACCCCCTCACCTTGCTGGCAAACTTAAGTCACCCTCTCAGCAGCCTGGGGAATATTTGAGATCCCTAGCCTCAGCTCCTTGAATCATGTTGCTAACCCGATCATACCTTGTAAATGAGACTGTTGCCTGGGCTGTGCCACCTTAAAAAAATCCAATCTAACATATATTCTGAGCTGTCGGCTGTAGTACTGACTTCTCAGGGGGCTGGACAGAGAACAAGCACTGGGCTTCCTTTCATTTATTTGTACTGTTAGGAAAATAATACTAGCTCACATTTATGTATTGTTTTGAAGTTTACCAAAGGCTTTTCTCAAAGAAATGCTAGGTGGTCGCTAATGTCAGTATCATTACTCCCACTCCCAAGATGAAAGTGAAATTCATAGAGGTTAAGTGACTCGCCTGTGATGGCACAGCTATATCATAATGAGGATAGGGGGGTCAGTTGAGGTGTGGGCAGAAAGGCAGCAGCTGTTTCTACTAACCTGGAGGAGGGCATCAATTCTATTTTATTCTGGACCTACCTGTAGTTAGCATATAAAGTCTGGGAGAAAGGGATCTCTCTCTTTTTCTTCTTCTTTCTTTTTTCTTTCATTCTTTTCTCTCCCTTTTTTCCTTCTTTCTCTTTCTTTCTTTTGTTCTTTCTTTTTTT
>NW_027185876.1:12886195-12897569 GCF_028583685.1 Petaurus breviceps papuanus | reverse complement strand
CTGTCCACACCTAGAAGGCTTTACCTTTATCTCTCCAAGTCCTGGTTTCCCCATCATCCATCATCCTAAAGTCCCACCTTCTGCATGAAGACCAATTTAGTCCTTTTTAATCTTAGTAATTTTACCTTAATTTAATCTTAATAATTCCCTCCCTCTGAGACTATGATCAGTTTATTTTATTTATACATACTTGTTTGAATGTTGGCTCCCCCATTAGACTGGGAGCTCCTTGAGAGGAAGAACTGTCTTCTGCATTTCTTGGTATCCTTGTTGATGTTGAATCCTTTCAGTTGTGTCTGACCCCCTTTGAAGTTTTCTTGGCCAAACTACTGGAGTGATTTGCCATTTCCTTCTCCAGCTGTTTTACAGATGAGGAAACTGAGGCAAACAGGGTGAAGTGACTTTCCCAGGGTCACACCATTAGTGTCTCAGGCTGAATTTTAACTCACTGAAGACATGAGCCTTTTTGAATCCAGATCTGGTCCATGTACTATAGTGCCACCTAGCTGTCTAGTACATACTAGGTGTTTAATAAGTGTTAGTTGACTGACTGACATATATATATATATATATATATATATATATATATATATATATATATATATGGTCTCCTCCATATTCCTTAGATCCTTTTACGACTTTAGGAGTCTACAGTGAAATGGGGTGATAAGAACTGAAATTGATACTCTTTGTGTGATTTAACAGGAGCAGAATTCAATTCAAAAAAATTACTTCCTGTTACTGGACACTAGACCTCTTTCTATTCAGTCCCATATCAGCCTCACAGCTGCAAATCTCGCTTCCATGTTTCGCCTTTGTTTGTAATTTTCTAAAGCTTTGAACAAATCCTGGACTGCCCGAGAATGTGAAGAGGCCCTGCAGGGGAGCAGAGCTGCTGATCCTTCTTGGTTTAAACTTAGGGCAATCTGCAGCATGATTTGTTGGCTGAGGCCTAGAATATCTGTGGGGGATAGTCATGCTCAGATAATCCTTTTACAAAATACACATACAATACTTCATCCTCTACATTGCATTTGGGTAATCTGTATCACTAGTGACAAAATCGAGATGCAGGAAATATGGCTGGTTCTACTTGTCTTTCAAATCAAACAGTTTAGAAACAGAATACCCAGTTAGCTTTGAGTCAGTATGTATTAAAAACCACCCTTTTCTACCACAGGAAGATTTCCCTGGTCTGCTTGTAAGTGGGACCAGCAAACTGTCTCCATGGAGAGGTGGGGGTCAAATATCTGGCACTGAGGAGGTGATCTCCTTATTCTCAGCCTGTCCCACATGCCTGGATCTCCCTCCTTGTGTCTATTTCCTGACATCCCTGGTTTATTTCAATTTTTAATTTCAAATATTTAACTAGAAGAGATTTCTCCCATCTTTGACAAGAAGTCTTTCCTGATCACCCTTAATCCTAATGTCTCCCTTCTGATATTATCTCCAATTTGTCTTAAATCTATTTTATTTTGTTTGTAAATAGTTATTTGCATATTAGATTATAAGCTCATTAGATACCTATAAGATTATAAGCTTCTTCAGGGCAGGAACTGGTTTTGACATTCTTTATATTTGACTGTGTTCCTGACACACAGCAGGTACTTGATGTATACTTGTGACTTGATTAATGATTTTCTGAAAGGAACACTAAAATAGTACTATCAGTCAGACCTTAGATAGTTTAAGTTTTTTTGTATGTTTGTTTGTTTTAGTCATAATCTTAGATTTAATTGGGACTGAAGAAGACAGGGCATGAGGGATTTCCAGTATGGAAATTCCATCAAGCAATGCTGATCTATAAGTCATCTGTAACTTATGGTTTTAGAAGGCTTAGTTAAATAAACCACTCTTCCTTTGGATCTGTGCTCTCTGGGATATGCACATTCCCTACAGTGATACAGATAAAGACCCATTTGTGCCTGCCCATCTTGTGTGATTTTCTTCCATGTCTCTGACTTCATCTTTTAGAATAAACACAATATGTTGGAGACATGTCTCAAGTTATACTGAAATCACATGGAGGACATGGAGCTGCACAACCACAATAATTTGAATTTATTTTGAATGTATTTGATGCATGTGTGTGTGTGTGTGTGTGTGTGTGTGTGTGTATGTGTGCATGGTCTCCTCCAACAGAAAGTAAGTGCCTTGAGATCCTGTTTCATCTTTGGTCTTTGTTCACCAATGCCTAGCCCAGTGTCTGGCACATACTAGTAATAGACACTTCCCTAATGAATGGATAACTAAAAAGTTAATCCTGGCTCCCACCACATGACTAGGCAATCTTCTTTCTCATGTGTACATACCTGTGATATCATCTTTGAATTTACTTCTCCTTTCTAATTCCTTATTTATAATGTGTTTCAGTCTGCTCATGCCCACTAAGCTGCATATTCCCTTTGGGTGATTCTCAGTTTAAACTGTTTGTTATAAGTAGTGTTTGTTGTCTCATAGTCACACAGCGGCTCTGAAGGAATGTTGGCATTAAAAAGATGAGCCTTTGTTTCAAGGGTAAGTTTGGGGTCATTAACAAAATTTTACATCTCAAAGACAAGCTGGGCTCCTCTAGTCCTTGTGTTCACTTTTGTGAATAGACATTGTCTATTGTCTATTTTTGTCACACACAGACTCATCAATGAGAGGAATGTAATATTAGAGATTTCTTCTTTTTTCCCCATCCCTATCTCATTCTCTCTTTCCTTTTTCTCTCTTTTTCTTCTTTCCTTCCATCCTTTCTCTTTTTCTTTATCTCTCCCTCCCTTTCTTCCTTCCTTCTTTCCTCCCTCCCTCCCTTCCCTGCTTCCTTCCTTTCCTTTATCCCTCCCTTTTTTTCTTCCCCCCTATTTTCTTCCTTTGTTCCTTCCTTGCTTTCTTCTTCCTTCCTTAATTTTGTACATAGAACTATAGGACCATAAGATCATAAAACTGCAAGAGACCTTCCAGGCCATATAGTCCAACCTCTTCATTTTACAGATGAGGAAATTAAGACACAGAGAGTTTAATTGATTTGCCTAAGGTCACTGAGAGACAGGATTTGAATATATGACTTGTGACTATATAGGCAATATTCTTTCCACTGGAAAGAATTGAAGGTTGCAAAACATTCTAAGAGGTATAGGTGAGAAAGACAGTATTTTAGGTATGAATAATCACATTTGTAAAAGTCTGGTGTCAGTAGACAAAATTATTTCCCATTGGACTCTCAGAACTCTTTGAAAAAGAAAACCAAACCAAACAAAGGAGCAGAGAAATAATTATTGGGCATAGCAAGCCCTTGTGTACACACACACACACACACACACACACACACACACACACACACACACACACATATATATATATATATATATGTATATACCCATATGCATTGGTAATTTGAAGACCCCTTTTTGTATTGGAAGTAAGCAGGTACTTAGCACTTAGCAACTAATTAAAACTCTGTGAAAGAAACAGAAGGTATGAACCCCTGTTCCTGACATAACAGGAAAGGGTTGGCTGAAACAGGAAGTAGCTAATGCTGTGTGTATAAGAAAAGCCCCAGAGAGGCACAGTTAGAATTTCTTGGGACAAGAATCTGGAGGCAGAGCAGCTACAGAGGAGAGAAACGAGAACTGAGCCAGAATTTCCTGAGAACTTGTGGTGGTGCAGCTTCTTCTAACAGGAGCCCAGGAGCCCCCTCCCCCCAGGCTGGATAAGATGATTCTGATATTTTGAACGAGATGCAGAAGACTGAAGAAGCATGACCCGGATGCCAACACTTTGTTTGTTTGTGGCTTGCTGGAGCCTTGAATTCCCAGGAGCAGAAACTGTGAAGGATCTGACATGGACTGTGAACTTCAGTGTGGAGCAGGACCTGCCCAGAGAGCTAGACAAGGAACTGGGAGCTGTCTACCATTGAATCCAGGTGACAGTCTGGTGAATCCAGGTAGAATCTGGGACCATGGAAAGGGATCCAGGGAATCTGAGAACCAGCCCCGAGTCAAGATGAAAAGACTTCTCCATGGGTACTGAGTAATGATGAAATTGTAGTTTACTAGTGACCTAGGGGTGGAGGGTTTGTGTATTTTCTAATGATTGTACTTAGTGATTAATGATACTTAATAATTAATTGTTTAATAAGTGAATGATTGAGTTAATTTAGTGTGCCCCATGAGTGTAAGACTTTGACTATTGTACTTTGAGATGATTATTCTTTGTTCTAAATATTGTGACTACTTTGGTAAAAACTACGTGGCCATTTTAATGATAAGCTGTTGTAAATATTATATTGTAATTTTCTGTGATAAGCTGTAATATTGTGAATGCTGTACCTTGATTTTCCATGGATGTTTTGCTTTTGTTATGGAATAGAGTGATCACTATACTGTGTAATCAGAACCTTAAAAGCTGTTCACAGTAGCATTCTTCTGAAAAGCTAGTAACTGGTCAGTATTTACATGCAACTTTTCAGTTCTTTTTCTCAAGGCTTTGATTTTGTTTAAGAATAGCTAATCTTTAAGGAGATAATCAATAATGTTTGAATCTTTCATACATTCACTGAAGTTCTATTCCCACATCTCATTATAGTTTGGAGATGAACCTAGTTTTCCAATGGCTATACCAGTAAAAACAGGTTCTGTGATGGTGAAAAGGTCACTAATAGAGGAACTCTGTATCTGTTCATCGAGTACCAGCTTAACACAGTTCCTGGCATGTAGTAAATATTTAATAAATACTTTTTGATTAGACTTGATTTGCAGACCAATTCCTCACCAGAATGGCTATGAGGT
Source organism: Petaurus breviceps papuanus (assembly GCF_028583685.1). Classification (NCBI taxonomy): domain Eukaryota; kingdom Metazoa; phylum Chordata; class Mammalia; order Diprotodontia; family Petauridae; genus Petaurus; species Petaurus breviceps. Next base: position 12,892,794 of record NW_027185876.1, on the reverse strand, counting down.
TGTTGTTAATACTTGACCAAAGCAACTTTCAAAGACTATGTGTCTAATAAATTATAAAGGGCTATCCTTCTCACTCTGGCTCCATTCATAGATAGCTCCTTGAGGGCAGGAACTATGTCATTTTTAATCTTTCTACCCCAAGTATATACATAAGATCTTCTACATAGTATGCCCTTAATAATTATTTCTTTAGTTGAACTTTAATATCCTGCTACATTTTATATGAGGTTGAATAGCTTGGTAGATACAATCACGCAATCTTTGTCTTTTGAACTTCATGATATAAAAAAAATTATAGTGTTTGCAATCTAAAATTGGGATTTTTCCTTGGAGTAAGTCAATTCAGCAGGGAGTTATGATGTTAAATAATATGAAGTATCAGTATAATCCACTAAACTTGCTTTGTAACTGTTAGCATTCAATAAGTGAAATCCAACCCAACAAACATCATAGCAACTTTTCAGTCCTTATGAATCTTCACTGGAATTCTTGGCCATTTCATTTTCATTCATTTTTTTCCTTCCAAGAGGAAGATAATAGTGTGTATTCTTCTTTGGGTTCTGATTTTCTTGTGTTTTTTAAATTCCACCTCCAAAAAGTCTTTATAGTTTTATTTGGATTCATGAGACTTAACAACATTACATTATTTTGTTAGTTCACTATCATAATTTATTTAATTATTCCATTACCAGTGGATATTTAAGTTGCTTCCAAATTTTAAAAATTATATACAATACTGTTGGGCAAATCTACTGAATGTTAGCTCTTCTGTTATTGTTGGGGTTTTCTTTGGACAACACTTTCAGATTATATTCCTTAAATCAATGATTGTGTTAAAGAATATGATTGTTTTTGTAACTTTCACAGCATCATGTCAAGTGACTTCAGAGAGTTTCTACCATTGCAACTACACCAGCAATGAATGAGTGTATTTTTTTTAAAGTGTGCATTTTGCATGCTTTGTTTTTCAAGCTAGCCAACATCAGCATATTAGGAAAATAAAATTGGTTTCTTATTCTTGTACCTGACAAAGTTGAGGGACTCACAAAATGAGATACTGTCTGAGGCAAAACATGCTCAGTATTTCTGTACCTGAAGCTAGGACTAAAAGACCTGGAGTCACGGAATGGCTTAGAATTAGTATGCCACTATCTGATTAATGTGCTAAGGAAATCACTCTGTGTACTGAATTAGTAGGGAGCAGAACATGAGGATCTCATTCATTTACTTTCCTTCTGATGACTTTCTGGCTAAATGAAATTTAAGAAAATTATTTCAAATAAGTAATCACATTTTGAATACCATGCATTTGGTCTGAAGGCCATCCATGAAATTACAATTTTTAGATTGAATTAAAGCAGGCCATTTCCTTCTCACATTAGCATCTTCATCAGCAGGCAGAGTAAATGTGTGCTGACGGCCTCCCCCTGTCTTTGTTCATGATGGTAATTTATTAGAATGTTCGCTTATCACTCTGAAATAAAATAAAACCTTCCCTTCCAAATCACAGGGTGTGATTGACTCATCGGTGTTGAGAGTATACATTGGCCAGAGAATAATAGACTGTAAAAACTAAAGGAAGTGGGATAGTAAATGGGCCAATTAAATTATAAAATAATAACAAGGGCAGGCTAGTCGATTATACTTCAAGAAATCAGAGAATAGTAAAGACCCTTAGATTTGTCTTGTGACAAGAATAGTGATGGAAATAGAAAATAGCATATGACACCATTAACATGGCAATAAAAATATCAATAAAGTATAACTTGCTTTATACAATAGATATGTTCCTGCAAAGTTGCATGCAAATTGAATTTTGGTAAGGAAATCAGGTGTTAATGCCCCAGGCAAGTCGACTATTTCAGGGGAAACTAGTGAGAATCCATTGGAAAGGTGGAAAGGGAAAGTGCCACCACTAACCTCTGTTTTATAAAAATGGATTTTCATATACCAGATTTGCTTACAGCAAGGGACATCTGTGATGTGAGAACGTTAACTATCGGCATGCAAGTACTAGAATTAGGAGGGAAAAGAAAAAAAGCAATGGAAAAGTACATTATGTTAACTTGATCCTTGAATTTCATGAAGAATGGCTTCACACTGGGGATGGTCCAACATATAATTGGGAAGCATCATTGTCCCCTGGTTAGATAATTTTTTTCTTTCTTTAGTGTTGGTCTATCAAGCACTCAGGGTATTCAATGAAGTAACATCTTTAAGGATACTTAGCATCCTGTGATATAGCGAGGGAATGTTTCCAAGTGAATGGTATACTCCTCTCCCAACATTTTTTCCTTTGGTGTATGATTTCAAAATGTAAAATGTTAAAGATATTAGCCTCCATTAAAACATACTTGGTAAAGTAAATACTATCCTGTAACAGAGTCCACAACCACAATTACTGAAGACCCAGAAAAAGAAAGAAATGGATATGGTCTTATCATTGGAAATGACATCCAAGAAGATGAATTGCCTATCTGCTTAGCCTTTCTTCCCCCAGGTCCACTGGGTCATTTCATCTGACTTACCATTGAAGCTTTCAGTAGATTTTATCTACCGCACTAGGACACAAACAGGGACTATCTTGTTTTGCCTTTTATATAACTAGATCTTAGCATTGTGCTTTGTACACAAAAAGTGTTTAATAAATACTTTTCACTTATCTAGCCATTGATAACTTGCCTCTGACCTATACTATCCTTGTGACCTTGGGAAAGTAATTTAGCTTACCTGGTCCTCAGTTTCTTCATTTGTGAGATGAAAGTGTTAAACTAGATGTTCTCAAAGGGGCCATGAAAGTCAATATATATGATCCACAATCCTATATATTTTTTTCTTTTTGCTTTTTGGAGGGGGGAAGGCAGGGCAATTGGGGTTAAGTGACTTGCCCTAGGTCACACAACTAGTAAGGTCTGAGGGTGGACTTGAACTCAGGTCCTCCTGACTCTAGGGCCAGTGCTCTAATCACTGTGCCACCTAGCCGCCCTAATCCTATAATTTTTGTGCACATCTCTATTCCATCTCCCATGTCCTCATCTCTGTGCAGACCATTCCCCATGTCACTTATGACTTCCTCCTCACCTCTGTTCTTCAAAATCCCTAAATTCCTTCGAGTTCTAGCTCAACTAACTTCGCCTTCCATAGACCTTTTCTGAATTCCTTAGTTGTTTTTTCTCCCAGAAGACTTTTGTATATATTTGAAAGTAAGGTGCTAGAAGGTAGGGAATGTTTTAGCACAGAGCCTGGAACATAGGAAGGATTTAATGAATGCTTTGTTGATTGCCTGCACCAGATTGCCTTTGTACTTATCTGTATCCATCTTGTTTTCCTAAAATAGAATGCAAGCTCTTGAAGGCAGGAACTGCTTTGCTTTGTGTCTTTGTATCTCTAGCACCCAACAGAGTTCCTGACACATAGTGGGCTCTTAAGAAATGCTTGTCCAGTGAATGAATGAACAAATGAATGAATGACTGTCCTAGATACTCTCCCTCCATTTGCACAAGAGAATTGACTGCACATACTACACAATGACTGTTAACTCCCTCGAGAGTCAAAAGTGAAGATGTGTAAGATTAGTGTCCCATGCAATAACTTTCTTTAGTTAGCAGACTGGCAAAATAGGCTGAAATATTTTGAAGAACTTTAAATAACACTTAAAACAATACTTAATCTGCCACTCAGGATTCTGTTCTAGTATTTCTCTTCTAAGTATATCTTCAAGGCTTCCTTAGCTACCTCTTCCTTTCTTTCTTCCTTGCTGCCCATTGAACTTCAGCTGTGTGACCTTTAACAAAACACACCTGTCTCCACTTGCTGCCTCCCTTCCTCTCTTCTCACTGACTCTTCAGCCCTGTACAATATGGCTTCCAACTTTATTGTTCAAGTAAAATTTCTGTCTTTAAAGTTACCAAACATCTTTTAATCGCCAAATCTGCTGATCTTTTATCAGTGCTTATCTGTATCTTGAAGCCTTTGATGCTATTTTTCTCCTCCTGGAAATCGTCTCCTTTCTGGGATTTTGTGACAGTACTTTCTTCTTTCAATCTCCGTATCCTCAACATCTAGCACAGTACCTAGAACCTATATACAATAGGTGCTTAATATAAATGTGTGCAGAGCAGAAATAAATTGAAATAGAATAAATGTACCTCTTTGGAAATACAGGAAGCCATAATTTTCTCATTGCTCATGGTCAGGTGGCATTTACGTTTATTAAGGGATTAACAGAGAGAATTTCTGATCAGAGAATCCCTGCTTTTTCAGTCATGTCAACAAAAGGAAGAAATGTCTATTTTTAAAAAGGAACAGTAGGATATGACTTCTGAGGATTCCCACAAGTCATGCTGCTAGGGTTCTTTAAATTAGTATGAATACCACTAATTCTAGTTGTGGTAACATTAAAATGCCCTTTGAATCACAAGTATCTGCTATGAGGCAGGCACTCTGCTAGGCACTGAAGACACAAACAGGATGAGTGAGACACCTCTTATTTATGAAAAACATGCATTCTTGTAGAAGGGAGAACAGTAGCAGATGAGGGAAATCAGGAAAAGCTTTATCTCTGATCAGAAGACAGCCTCCCAAACCAGAGTGTATTTTTGCTACCAACTACGCTGAAAGTCAAGGTAAAGTAATATTCTGCTGGAATTGAGAAGTTGGTCATCTAGTTCCTCAAATAAATGTTAGAAAGCAGTAGTGTCTGAAATCGGTTTTGTGTTTAGGGGAAGATTATAATAATTCATATGATACATTTTTAGAAAAAATGGATGAATACCTGCCAATATCCCTGGTGTGTGTGTGTGTGTGTGTGTGTGTGTGTGTGCGCGCGCGCACGCGTTGGAACTTTTCTTTGACTTCACATTTTCAAACTAGATGCAATTCAAAGAAAATCTAATATGTTCATTTCTAATTTATTTACAGCAAATTCATCAAATTTTTAAGCACTTTGGCATTCAAGAAGATGGAATAGCCTTTTTAAAGGTCATCACTTATGGAACAAGGGAACACTTATGGAACAAGGAACACATTTTGTTGGAAGGAAAATGAATTTTAGAACACACAAAATGTGAGGGTAATCTAAATGGGATAAGATAAAGACTTTTCTTTTTCCTAATTGGATTATTAAGCCTTAGGAATAACTACCCAGAGTCAAGAGAACACCTTTAATTGAAGTAAAGGCCAGGTAAAAAAGATGTCTGCAAAAAGTGACCCAGACTTGTTATGCCAATGAGGTTCAGTTAGGGAAAGCTGCTGCTTTGAATTCGGGGTAACCCATCCCATCTCCACTTTTCTCCTTCCATACTTTTACGTCTTAGAGCTAACAGCCTTGTGCAAAGCTCATCTTAAGGAGCAACACCTACAAGAGACCTCTTTTTTATTTCCCTCAGTTGCTGGTGCTCTTCCCTGTCCCCAAATCCCTCTATGTTTATTTTCTGTGTGTTTTCTCTTGAATTATCTGTGTATGTGTTGTTTTCTCACAGTTGAATGTGAGCTCCTGGAGGATAACAACTGTTTCATTTTTGTTTTTGTCCCTGGTCCCTAACACATTGACTGATATACAGTAAGTATCTAATAAATACTTGACTCACAGAATTTCAGAATTGTAAACGGACCTTGGAGGTCATCTAATGCAACCAATAGCGATAACCTCCTTTATGTAGTGAATGGTCAACTCATTAATGTATGCTTTTTAAATAGATTTTTTGGGGGAGGGGAAGATACATATGTATACAATACCTAATGTACATATAATGTTTATATGTATATAGTATATACATATATATCTTTTAATGTCAACTTTTTTTACTAGTGTTGGGAACTGCCTTTTCCTAATTCAGATTAGCAGGTCCTCTTTGATTTATGGTATTAGAGAATTACCTAGAAGTGAAAGATTAAGGGGAATGCCAGAGCTAGTAAAGAGTCAGAGTCAGTACTTTAAGCCAGGTTTTTTGACTCAAAGGTTAGCACTTTATCCAGTATGCCATTAGTTTTCTTTGAATACATTACTGGAAACATTTCTTATAATTGTGTTATTTAATACTCATATTTCAAAACTTAATCTTTTCTACATAAATAAATAATATGAATATTATATATATATATATATATTTTGGATATATTAAAATGATCACCAATGTGAACAGAAAAAATATGAAGACTTTGATACCCAAAAAGGAAACATCTGAGTAATTTTTACTTTCTTACCCCTATCTTTACTGAGTTGACACACCCAGTTGATTCTTTCTTTAAAAGTCTCTCTTTCAAAATCTGCCTGTTTCTTTCTACACTTCTGCCCTTACCACTTGAAATCCAAATTATTGCAAATGATAGCTATTGCTATTACCTTCTCAGTTTTTTTACTTCAAAACCATTACCAGTAAGTCAATAGGTACTTATTAAGCACCTTCTAGGCACTGTACTAAGTACTGAGGATACTAAGAAAGCTCCCCAAAACCCTCTGACCTCAAGGAATGCACATTCCAATGTGCATTGGAGGAAACATCATAGAAATAACTCAGTACATGCAAGATCTATCAATCTATCTATCATCTATCTATCCATCCTCTCTCTCTCTCTCTCTCTCTCTCTCTCTCTCTCTC
>NW_027185876.1:12885623-12886095 GCF_028583685.1 Petaurus breviceps papuanus | reverse complement strand
CTCTCTCTCTCTCTCTCTCTCTCTCTCTCTCTCTCTCTCTCTCTCTACCTACCGTGTTTCCCCAATAATAAGACCTATCCCGAAAATAAGCCCTCCCCTTACTGTGTAAGATTCCTCTAAAATAAGCCCTCCCCCAAAAATAAGCCCTATTGAGATTGCTACTGTAGTGAAGGTGATCCCCTGCGCTACATGCTACATTACGGTACCCTCTGTATGCACCATTCCCCCCCGGGTGAAATGCACGCCGCGCTCCAAGCTGCATCCAATCAGAGCTGCAGCAGTGAGCGCGTCATCCTGTTCTTTATTGAATTCATTATTGAATAAAGGTACATTTTTTTGTTCACATTTACCTGTTTATTAAAATTGCTGTCAATGTTCATTAAAATAAGCCCTCCCCTGAAAATAAGCCCTCTGGTGTTTTTCTGTCCAAAAAAATTAATAAGACAGTGTCTTATTATCGGGGAAACACGGT
>NW_027185876.1:12880001-12885523 GCF_028583685.1 Petaurus breviceps papuanus | reverse complement strand
TTGAATAAAGGTACATTTTTTTGTTCACATTTACCTGTTTATTAAAATTGCTGTCAATGTTCATTAAAATAAGCCCTCCCCTGAAAATAAGCCCTCTGGTGTTTTTCTGTCCAAAAAAATTAATAAGACAGTGTCTTATTATAGGGGAAACATGGTACCTACCTACCTACCTACCTACCTACCTACCTACCTACCTACCTTTCTATCTATCTATCTACCTACATACTTATCTAGATGAAGGCAGACAGAACCAGGAAGACTGGGCAATGGTGCTTATAGAAGGTGAAATACGAGCTTCCTGCTGAGTCTTGGAGAAGCCAGGAAGCTAAGAGGTAGAGGTGAGGTGACAGAACATTCCAGGTGTGGGGGACAGCCAATACAAAGCTATAGTGTTGAGAGATAGATTTTTACATTTAAGAGACTGCAAGAAGGTCAGTGCAGCTATCTTGTAGACTATAGTGGTGGAGGTAGGGGTGAGAAGGAGTAAGGCATAAGAAGCATGGAAAGGTAGACAGGTTATCAATCATTTTAATCATGCCAGAGCATTTTATATTTGATCCTGGAGGTAGTAGGGAACTGCTGACGTTTACTGGGGTGTTTGGGTGTGTTGAGGAGTAAGGGATGGGAAAGATATGGTCAGACCCGAACTTTAGTACAATAGCCCTGGCAGATAAGTAGAGGATGTGGGAAGGGGTTTAAAAAAGGGAGACCTGTTAGAAGGCTGTTAGGAGGCAATAGTCTAGGTGATAAGTAAAAAGTGTCTACATTTACTAATTTGGTTTTGATTAAGGAGAAGGATATATCCAAGGTGAAGGTGGAAACAAGATTTCGCAAATGCAGAATCAAGAATAGCATGGAAGCTGAGAACTTGGGTGATTGGGATGATATTGATACTATAGATTAGTTGTGTCCAATGAACAGAAATGAAGGCCACTCTACCACACCTCAGGTTTCCCATAGGCTGTATATTGACTTAGTAAATCACATATTAATATCATCTATGTTTTATTGTGTTTTTGCTTATTTTTAAAAATGTTTCCCAATTACATTTTAATCTGGTTTGGACTGCATTGGAGAGTGTCGTGGGCTGCATGCCTCCTACAGGTTGGGTATGCTATATACATCTGCCCTAGAGAGTAATAAGGAAATTGGAAAGCAGGGAGAATTGTGGGAGGAAGAGAAGGAGTTCTGTTTTGGTCTTATTGAGTTGAGAGAATTGCCACGTTAATCATGCTAAATGTTGTCTTCAAAATATCCTCCTGATCACTGCCTCCTTATTAATATCAACATACCTGATGACGTTTCAGAAGTAAGATTGCATGCCCCGGACCCCTGCTCCTTTGGATTGCGTAGGAGTGGTTTACAGTGGATGAGGAAATGAATGAACATTCAAAAGTATGTCCACCATGCATTGCACAATTTAGGAATTCATTTGAGTTTTCAAATTCATTTTTAAAAATGTAATTCCCCTTGTGAGGACTGAGTCTATCATTTATTCACATGGCAGTGTAAATGACATCAATTAGATAATCAGATCACTTCCCTCCTAGCTGAAATCAGCCTTAATGAAAGAAAAGGAGTTTTGATTTCATGTATGTTGGGATAGGAGATAAAGGGAGAAGTAATTTTGGAACACAGTGTGGGGGAGGGATGGGAATAAACATTTATATAGTACCTACTCTGCCAGACACTATGCTAAGCATTTAACACATATTATTTCATTTGATTCTCACTATAACCCTACCTTTCAGGTGCTATTATTATTGCCAATTTACAGAAGAGTAAACTGTACAGTACTGACAATTCCCTTGCATGTCTTTGACAAGCAAGTTGTAGATTGCCCACATCTGACATAACCTGAATTTCAACCACCACTAAAATCTGTGTCGAGAATAGCTTCCTATGCTTTTCTTTCCTGACCTCCCTGCAGACACTATACATGTCAGGTAGATTGGTCTACTACTCACAGTTCTACACACATGTCCTCATACATGTGGCCATTTCCAAGGCTTTTTTCAGGCTATTTGTTCCATCTAGAAAGTCTTTTTTCCTCCAACTCGTACTTATTCTTTGAGGAGTGGTTCAAATGAGAAGACCCGGGTTTGCTAATATCAACTCTGTTTTTGTTGTTTATTTTATTTTTTTGTAGTTGTGAGATCACAGGCAGGTCACTTACCCTCTGTGCCTTAGTTTAAGCATCTGAAAAATCAAGTTGTTGGGCTAATCAGTCTCTAGGATGATTTTAAATTCAACCTGATGATTTGATGGCGGTATTCCAAGATCTTAAGTCCTAGCTCCTGCCACAAACATTTCCTGAACACTCCTTGTGGAAAGTGATCCATCCCAATTTGAATTTAGGTAGCAAGGTGGCACAATGTATGGAGTTCTAGGCCTGGAATCAGGATAGACCTGAGTTCAAATCCACTTCAGACACTGAATAGCTTTGTGACCATGACCTCTCTCTCTCCCCCCAATGATCAAATGGAGATAATATTAGCACCTACTTCACAGGGTTGTGCTGAGGATCAAATGAGCTAATATTTGTGAAGCACTTACCACAGCGCCTGGCACATAGTAGGGGTTATGTAAGTGTTTATTTTCTTCCCCCACTAGAGCATATACTACTTTGTGAGATCCATTATATGCTGTTATTTAACTTTTCACATGTTTAATTTAACTCTCTAAAGGTACTGAATGCTTCTTGAGGACAAAAATCATGTACATATGTTTCATATACCATGTATTATGCTTCCTTTTTGAGGAAGAGCCCAGACCAGTCATGTTTCACTCTACATATTTGCTACCACACTTCAGATGCCTTCTCCTTCTGCCCCCTTAGCTCCCTTCTCCCTCTGGTGAATTCCTAATGGAACCATCATTTTGAGGGAGAACACACACTAGTCATGTTTCTCTCTGTTCTTTGCAACCATACTTCCTAGTGGGTAACTTCCCCCCACTTTTCTTTTCAGCCCCCTCCTACTGTGTTGTCTTCTCTCATTAGAATATGAGCTCCTGAATGGCAGGGACTATCTTTTGCTTGTATTTGTATCCTCGGGACTTAGAACACTGCCTGTTACAAAGTAATCCCTTAATTAATGCCTGTTGACTTGACTTGACTGTTTTGTTGTTGTTGCATATTCCAGGGCATCTAGTCCTGTTGTGGGGTTACTGGGTAAATATTCTTTGATTTGCTTTTATTTGACTATTATAGAGATAAAGAGAAAACTGTGTATATGACTGCATGGGTTGCCTGTTTTGATAATGTAGTATACCTAGGCAGAGTGTTGTATGATCATTTTGTGCCCTGGGTCAGCAAAGGCTCCATTTCTGGTTCCTACCCTATGTTTTAGGGAGACAGTGAAGGTCCCTTACTGAGATTTAGGCTTTAAGTCAACTCTTGAGGGGGTGATATATTATGCAGATGACAAATGTTACCCATTTTAAGTTGGTTCTCATTAACTTCTGTTTCAAAGGGAGTGGGGTATTTTCTGACTCTGTCCATAGTTTCTTGGTGTTGAAACCTGTTTGGTGGATTATTCAATGGCTAGAGATTGAAAATACCCCAAGAACAGTCACTAGGCATTTCCCATAGTCAAGTTTACCTAGCCCATCACAGTGCTCTGCATAAAGTGTGCTCAATGAAGACTTGTTCAACAGAATGGAAAAACTCCAAATAGTTGACTGGATTTTTCACTTTTCATCCAGATGTTTTCTTGTACACACAGCTCTTTCAGTCAAAGATAGAGAGGGGACTCATTAGCACATTTGTTCCCAGATTGGGCCTGATTACACTGCTACTTTCATGAGGGATTGTCAATGAGCTCTCTTCAGCATAGAACTCTCCCATTATCAATTTATATTGACATAGAAGTTTGTTATACGGCATGGTGAGGAAGTGGAAGCGTTGGTTAGCTAGAAATTATAGTTAATTAAGAGTTAATTTAAGTTGTCTCAGTTTGTCTCCTTCCTCTCCTCCCCCTCCTCTCCTTCTTAAGATCTAGTTGTGAATGAGGCAGTGGTGAAGGGATAAGAATTCTGGATTTAGTGTCAGAGGACTTAGGTTTGAACCTCAGCTGAGGCACTTAGCCAACTATTTGACTTGGGAGAACTTATGCTTCATATGCTTGGCTTCAGTTTTCCCATTTGCAAAATGAGAGAGTTGGAATAGATGAACTTTGAGACTCTTCCCAGCAGTTACTCTATGAAAAAGCAAAGTTGATTCATAAGAGTTGATTCAGCAAGAGATGTTAATTCATAAGATACTGCTGCGTGGAAAAGACCATCTCTGGGTGTTTACAGCATTATTTTCCATTCACTCTTATAAGAAAGTTTTGAGCAAGCATTTACTGTATATAGGTAGGTAATAAGTATTTATTAAGGATTTACTATGTGCTAGGCATTGTGCTAAGTTAGGGATGCAAATAGAATGGAAAAGGACAGCCTTTGGCCCCCCCCCCTCCAAGATCTTATATTCTGATGGGAGAAGATAGCATATAAAGGGCAGGGGATAAGGGCTGCCCACACAGAGGCATGGTGGCAAAGTCCTTAGAGTCAGACACACAGAGGTATGTGCTCACAATCACAAAAGGCAGTAAGAAACAGAAAAGGGATTCAAAACCAATTCCATCGCCCCACATCCAATACTTTCTCATTGTTCCATATAGTCTCATTCTACAAAGTATAATGCTGTGCCAGAGAAGTCAAGTCTCTTCAGGAAGGAGATGGTAGAACTTTGGTTTATCCTTAAAGATGGAATATGGATAAGAGAGAAGAGGGGATGTGCATACTAGGTAAGGTAGCAACCCCACAGAATTCATATGTACACAGATGGTGAGTATGAGATCGGTCTGCAAAAAAGAGACTGTTAAAACTGGCAGGTAATGGGAGAGGTTTGGAGTTGGGAAAGAACGTGGAGGTCATTGAGACCTACTCTCTCTTTTTATTGATGAGGAAACTGAGATACAGAAATGTTGCCTTTCTTTCCTAGGCTCAGAGAGGCAATAAATATTTGAAGCAGTATTTGAACTCATGTATGACCACAGTGTCCACCACACAGTAGGTGCTTAATAAATATAGATTGATTGATTATTTTCCTGACTCCATTTACAATGTCCTATTGATCATGCCTCGCTGTGGCTCAATTTAATGTTCAAAATGGTGAGAGAAGATAGAGGATCTTAAACAACAGGATGAAGATTTTCAACTTGATACTGTGAGATGAAGGTTGGTCAACCCTTTGTTCAGCTCTTGAAACTCCATTTTAGGAAGGATTGACAAATTGGAACTTACCAGATGAAGGTGACCAGAGCTTTGAAGGAACCTGAAGATATAAGCCATTTAATAGGTGAAAAGAGTGCAGGAGGTAGCATTAAAGGACTTGCATTCAAATGTTGATTTTTGTTTTGTAACCATCTGTATGCAAAATCCCTGAAGTTTAATTTTTCAACTATAAAATGAGAGAGTTGCATTCAGTGATCTCTCTCTCTCTCTCTCTCTCTCTCTCTCTCTCTCTCTCTCTCTCT
>NW_027185876.1:12872225-12879991 GCF_028583685.1 Petaurus breviceps papuanus | reverse complement strand
TCTCTCTCTCTCTCTCTCTCTCTCTCTCTCTCTCTCTCTCTCTCTCTTTATGTCTGTCTCTTTGTCTTTGTCTCTCTCTCTATTTCTGTCTCTTCTTGTCTCTGTCTATCTGTCTCTCCCTCACTCTCCATATATTCACACATAAGTATATGTATATGTCACTTTCCAATCATTTACTTGTGTCCAACTTTTCATGAACCCATGGGCAACAGCACACCAGAACTTTCTATCCTTCACTATCTCCTGAAGTCTGTGTAGGCTCATGTTTGTTACTACCATTATATTATTTATCCATCTTGTCCTCTGTTATCCCCTTTTCCTTTTGTTTTCAATCTTTCCCAACATCAAAGGACTATGTACAGATACATATATGTACACATTATGTATGTGTATGTATGCATATACACACTCCATATATATGTATACAATGCTTTCCAATTTTAAATTTCTAACTCTTTTCAAATGACTCATTTATTATCAAATCAGAACATGAATGAAGTGATGAATGAAAAGTATTTATTAAATGCTTACAATGTGCCTAGCACTATGCTGAGATGCTGGGAATAAAAGAAGAAAATATTGATACAGTCTAGCTCTTAAAGGGTTCCCACTCTCTTTGTGGAAGATAACAGTGGAAGTGGAAAAGTCCAATAGTCTTGATGATGTGGTTGTTGAACAAATGGTAAGGCACATGTGGTCCATGGATTTCACATGTAGACCAGATAACTTTGCTGGGACAAGGCAAGGAATAGAGACAAGGCAGATGATGAGGCTTAGAGGACCTCAGGAGGCAGTGGAAGGGGTGGATGGTAAGGCCTTGTTATCCTCCATATAGTTGGAAGATGGAGCATGGTTGATTACTTTCTCCATCAGTGTCCATATCAGATGCCTTATGATGGAACAGAGGTGACTTTGTGTTCTTGAAGTCTGCACCAGTGGAAGTCAAAGTTTGTCAGGCCTTATCAAGTATGATCATTTATGGCCCCAGAAACAGTGAGAACAGTAGAACAATGACTAGAGTGGGTTTGATGGAAGGATGATGATTTTTTTTTTCCATAGAAATTTATCAACACAGTCTACTATGGTGCAGAGGAGTCATATGCCATGAGTAACAGTAGAGAATGAACCCGCACCAACAAAATCTCATATCTCTGAATTGTTGAAGAATTCTTTGGATCTGGCTTGTAAAAATAGTTGTTTTTTTTCCCATAAGTTCAAATTGTGTCTCTGAATGATCAAAATTAGGTTGGTACTCTGAACCTCAGTTTCCTCATTTGTAAAATGTAAAAATTCAACAAACATTTATTGAACAACTACTTTGTGGTAGGTACTCTTCTAGTAGGCAGTGGGAAACAGAAAGTAATCAGTTTCTGTTCTTAAGGAGCTTACATTCTACTAAGGGTGGGGCATACATCAATTAGTCAGTCAGTCATTATTCATTTATGAAGTACCTATTATGTGGTAGGCACTGTATTAGGAGATGGGGATGTGAACACAAAACCAAAAGAGTCCTTTTCTTTAGGTAATTTATATTCTATCAGTGGAGACAATATATGGATAGATAGATAGATAGATAGATAGATAGATAGATAGATAGATAGATGATAGACAAATAAATAGATGATACATAGAGAGATAGATAGATGTAAAAAAGAATACACAAATATGTTTTTCCACATATTTTACATATAACATTTATAAAAAAATAAGCACAAGGTAAATTCAAAGGGTTTGGAGAAAGGAGGAGGCACCAGGAAGTGGTATAAGGAGGCAAAGCTTCAAGTAGGAGGTAACACTTGAACTGAGTTTTGATGGATACCAGGATTTCATTTTTTTTTTAAAAAGTATTTACTATTAGTTTACAACATTCAGTTGCAGAAGTTTTTGAGTTCCAGATTTTCTTCCCCACCATCTTTTCCCTCCTCCATGGTAGCATACACTCTGCCATAGGTCTACAAATACCTTCACATTAAACATTAGTCAAGTTGTAAAGAAGAATTACAATCAATGAAATAAATGACGAGGAAGAAAAAAACAAAACAAAATGAAAAACAGAGAGAGGAAGTAGTTTGCTTCAATTTGCCTTCAGACTCTGTAATTCTTTCTCTGGATGTGGATAGCCTTTTCCGTCATGAGCCCTATGGAGTTGTTTTATACCCTTGCATTGCTGAAAACAGCCCAGTCTATCAGTCAGTCATCACAGATATGGTATGTCTATAATTGTGTACAATGTTTTTCTGGTTTTGCTTCCCTCATTCAGCATCAGTGCATGTTAAGTCTCTCCAGGTTGTTATGAAGTCCATCTGCTCCTCATTTCTTATAGCACAATAGTATTCCATTACATTCATATACCACAGTTTATTTAGCCATTCCCCAATTGATGGGCATCCCCTTGATTTCCAATTCTTTGCCACCACAAAAAGAACTGCTATAAATATTTTTGTGCATACTGGTGTTCCTCCCACTTGTATGATCTCTTTGGGATACAGCCTTAAAAGTTGTATTGATGGGATACTAGGATTTCTAAGAAACAGAGATGAGGCAGAGAGGATTAGCCCAGTGCCTAGTACATTAGGTACTTAATAAATGCTTATCCCTTTCTCTCTTTCCTCCCATGATCTAAAGGCTCTGTTGTGCTCAGTATATACAACATAGGATTCAGTTAATTTGCTTCTGCTTCCAAATGCTTCAGTAACATCCAGTTTTGTTTGGGTAGTCTTTTTAAATCATGTTAAGATTTAGTCTTTCAGATCTGAGGTTGCTTTTAGAATTCTCTACTTGACTCCCAAAGGCTTCACTCCTTTTCAGAGAAAAATACCTCTAGTGGTAATGTCAGGAAAAATAAGTGGGGGCTATTCTTTTAGTGACCCAGTCTGGGCTCTCTTGCTTTCTCACTCTGGAATGTTTGAAGGATGTATAGCCCCTCCCTCCTGATAAAGACATGAATAAGTTTCACCAATATAGAGTCAAACCCCAAGAGACCCACTCCCAAGATAAAATGCTCCATTGTCTTGGAATATTTCCTTAGTTAGGGCAAACAAAGGGAGGGGATTATTTGAGAAGTAACTACATTTGGAGTGATGGAATCTAAGCTTAATTAAAGTTAGACAGACTAGAAATAGTGCTGTCCCTTTCAATAAGCTTGGGTTTATATAGAGGACAAAATCTGAGGCGTCATCTTGGACATTGTGTTAGATTATTTATGGGAAACACATATTTGATTTTGCTGTAATATCCACAGCACAAGTAATCTTTTTCCCCCTCACTGAGGACCTAGGCTCTGATATCTGTATGGTTTTTGCTTTCATACTCTGCAGCACAAAGCAAGCAAGGTGAGGGACCCTGATTCAAATTTCACATCTGCTCCCTACTACCTTTTTAACCTTGGATAAGTCTTTTCTGGGACTCCATTTTTCTTCTATGTGACATAGTGGGGGTGAGGGACTAGATGACCTTTGAGATTCCCTTCCAGCTCTATATCTTAGGATAGTATTTAGGAAAGAATCACTTTTGCATATTATCCAAGGTAATGAATGATGTTCTCCTTTTCCCCTTCAATTCTCCATGCTCATGATACAACTGAAGGCTGATTATTTTAAAAAGTATGTTATATATATATATATATATATATATACATATATACACACATATATAATGTTATGTATATGTTACATATAAGAATGTTACATATACACATATGTGTGTATATATGCACATACAAGTATTTAGACATGTGTAATAAATAATAAAACATTTTCTTTTGCTTTTGGAAGTTGTCTCAGGGCTAGTATACATGATTTGTTGTATTATTTTAAAACATCTGGGGGTAGAAGTGAGCCAAGAAAAGAAACAATAACATTCTACAGATGCAAAACCAGGTATTCAGAGCTCTTAGAAAAGATGCCAAGCTGGTGTGAAAAATAAGAAAGCTCACTTTTGTCAGTCTGGTGCTTCCCCTATCCCCCAAGTCATTCCAGAGTCAGATCTGTCTACTTGTTTCTTTGTGAATTTTTTCTCTCATCTCCCCTCCATGTTGTATACACTGCTTATTTCTTACTTACCTTTCTTCATTGCTTTTTTCCTGGTGTGGATAACTACTTTGCCTTATGTATTACACTCAGTCCCATATTCCTGGATATATCTTTTACTTCACAGGTACTACACTATAACTAGCCTTTCCTCATGAACATGCCTTGGTATCTGCTTCTTCCTGAACCACCATGAGTTGTTAAAGGTTGAGAAGCTGAGAGATAAAGAGCTTTATTCATCTGCTAGAATTAGCCCTTCAATATTTAAGACAAAATCAAGTACCTTCATTCTGCAAAGGGAATGGCTATTCTTGACTTCTGATTTCTCTTTGAAATTGATAGCACTTCATAGCACTTTTTATCTTTATGACATCCTATCTTGTGTCACTATTGTTTCTTCTTTCTTCCTTCCTTCCTTCCTTCCTTCCTTCCTTCCTTCCTTCCTTCCTTCCTTCCTTCCTTCCTTCCATGAATGCTAAATAATAGCCAAAATTTTTACAGAGTTTTGAGGTTTTCAACCAAGGAAACACATACTAACTCATTTGATTCTCACAACTTTGTGATAAAGTTGCTCTTACTATCCCCCTTTTACAGATAAGGAAACTGAGGCTAGAACCAAAAAGTCCAGGGACACTCAGATAGAGTCTAAGGATATATTTGAATGTAAGTCTTCCTAACCCCATGTTCACTGCTCTATCCACTACTCCACACTGTCTCCATTGAAAACTTATGGAACAACATGGGTCACCTAAATGGGTAGGCATGGATGGGCTGTGATCTGCTTCTGTGGACAGAACTCTGGGAGGAGACACAAACTTTAGATGATCAAAAGCAAAGGCCTCTTTCTAACTTTTAAAGTCTTTTACCACCAGGTTTCTATAGACTTCACCATGCTCGTAACACATTACACCCCTTCATTCACTCTATGGTCCAGCCAGATGACCTTTGTGCGTTTGTGATGGCACATTCCTCAGGCAAGGAATGCGCTCCCTTTTTGGTATTGCCTCTCAGAACCTCTCAATCTCTCCAAGACTCAGCTGCAACCTCATCTATATCATGAGGCCTTTCCAGTTCCCCTGACCCAAGAATGCTCCCACCACTTCATTGCCTTCCATTTATTCTATTGATTTTCCATGTCCTTATATGAGGACATAATAATAGCAGCTAACATTTATAGAACACTTACTATTTTCCTGACAATGTGCAGAGAGCTTTATAACAATCATCTCATTCAATCCTCACAACAACCCTGGGAGGTAGGCACTATTATTACCCTCATTTTTCAGGTGAGGAAATTGAGGCAAACAGAGGTTTATTAACTTGCCTATAATCACACTGCTAGTGTCTGAGTCCAGATTTGAACTCAGGTCTTCCTGACTCTAGGTCCATCATACTGCCTCAGGAGCCATCTTGTCTCCTTCCATAGAATGTTAGCTCCTTGAAGGCAGAAAACCTTTCATTTTTTTTATTCCCAGGAACCATGTCAGTGATTGGCATATTATAAGTGCTTAATAAATGCTTGTTTATTGATAAGATATAGGAGTCAGAATACAGTATGGGGATGGGCAGAGGAAGACCAAAAACTATAATTCACTTAGTGCATTAGAGGTGCAAAAAAATAAAAAGTTTGATGTGGGGCTGAAGTGGAGAAATTGTTATTTCACAATGAGATCACATAAAGCTTTTCTTGGAGGAGGAGTCATTGAAGCAGGTTTAAAAGGATAGGTGGTAATTCTGCAGATAAAGAGTGACAGAGTGTTTTAAGCATAGTGAACTTTCCTATTACTGTATAATGGGACCACCACCCTTCAATTACCCAGGCTTACAACCTCAGTATCACCCCTGACTCCTCATCTTCCCTTTCCTCATACCGCAATCCACTGATAAATCCAGCCATTTCTATCTTTGTGACATCTCCCAAATCTATTCCTTACTCTCTGCCCACATTGATGCCACCCTACTTCGGCTCCTTTCCACCTCTCACCTGTTGCAAGACCCACCTACTTGATCTCCCTTTCTCATCTCTCTTCCTATTCCAATCCATCTTCATACTGACACCAACATTATTTTCCTAAAGTGTAGGTCTAACCACATCTACCTCCTACTCAAAACCCCCCAGAAGTTCCCTATTACCTCTTGGATCATGTGTAACTTCCTTTTTTGTCATTTAAAGCTCTTCTTCACCACCTGGCCCCTTTATAAATAACCACTTTTTTACCCATAATTCCTCTTGACTTCTAAAGCCATCTTGAACTATTTGCTTTTCCTCTCCACGATGCCCCATTCCCCTCCCCCTTTGAATCTTTGCCCTATATCTGCAATTTTCTTCCTTCTCAACTTTCTTACAATCTCTGTCTTCCTTAGAGAATTAGCTCAAACACTACTTTCTAAAAAAGCCTCCACTACATTCTCATCCTAAATACAAGACTAAGGCTTCCCCTCCAAAGATTACCTTTCATCTGTTATTTTTAATGTGTTACATAGTTACTTGTACACATCTTGCTTCCCCCATTAACATGTAAGGTCTTGAGAGAAAGGGTTATTCTTGCTTTTTTCTTAGTTTTTCCAGCCATGGGCAAGGTCCTGGTATGTAGTAAGCACTTAATAAATGTTTGTTGATGGATAACAAGCAGAAATGGGGCGATAGACCAAGAGGGCTTTTATAAAGGTCAGAAAGTGGCCCAAATTACCTAAAGCATAGAAGAATTCATGAAGGGCAATACTATAAGAAAAAACTAGAAAGGATGGTTTCCAATAACAGAGAGTTTTGCATGCCAGGCACAGGAGAAATGATTTAACTTCTGAGGCAACCAGCAGCCACTGAATGTTTTTTTATCAGAAGAGTGACAGGACCAGATTGATTTGATTATCCTCCCACTAGGTTGTAAACACCTTGAAATCCAGGATTGTGTCTTATTGGTCTTTGGACTCTTCCCATCCTCCTCTCCCTTTCCCCTCCCCAAACAAGCAAAGAGCCCTGCACAATCACTTGCAAACAATGAATATTTTTTGAATGAGCTTGATGGGAAAACTGTTTTCAGTTTTTTATTTATGTCTTTAGAACACTGCCTGGTGCATAGTAGGTGCTTAATAAATACTTATTGATTCATTTTTCAGTTGAAAGCCTGAAACACTTTAAGTACTCAGGAAATTTTTCAGAAAAAAAATTAATACCTTTTATTTCTCTTAGGGTCTTGGAGACTTAAAGCACAGTCAAAACAAACTCAGAAAAGCACGATATTCATTGAATTTCCCAGTTGTTTTGTCTACACTATTCAAGTTGTCTGGACTAAGAGTCAGGAGACCTTTGTTCTATTCCATGCTGTACCATTAAATCCTTAGGTAACTGCATTCAATTCAACAAAGAGGTATCTAGCATCAACTCAGGAAGGAAGTGAGCAAGTCATTTAATCTTGAAGGGTTTTAGTCATTTACAGGGAATGGGTTCACAATTTGAATAATTTTCTAAATAATCTGTTACCAAATACTCTTGATAACCTACCTATAACATCAAGGGATCAGCCCAAGATCTAGCCCAATAATATAATTCTCCATAAATCAACCACTTTCTATTTAATTTCTCATATTAATATTGCATTGGCATCATGTAAGCTCATCCTAAAAGTCAAGTATTTTAAATGACATCAGTGTTGATTATGCCTCTCTTTCTTCCTTCCTTCCTTCCTTCCTTCCTTCCTTCCTTCCTTCCTTCCTTCCTTCCTTCCTTCCTTCCTTCCT
>NW_027185876.1:12829559-12872215 GCF_028583685.1 Petaurus breviceps papuanus | reverse complement strand
ATTTTTCTTTTTTATCTGTTTCTGTCTTTCTATCTTTCTATTTCTCTGTCCTTCTCCTATGGAGGATGCTTATTTGCCCATGGCTGTGCTAAAACATGTGGTGGTTCTTGGAGCTGGAGTCTACTGGTTTCCCTGGCTATGCTAAGGCACATGGGGAGTCCTGAAGACAAAAAGCATTTGCCTGCTCCACCACACTGGGACTCAGCATCTCCGTCTGGTTTGTTGAGATGGGGCTTACTGCTGGGACACTTCTGGACCTGGAATGTGCTCCCTGTTTACCCAACAGAGAGCAATCTTTCTTGCCAATCTTCCAAGTTTCTTAGGCTAAAAGATTGCTCATCCCTTCTTTTTACTGGTTCTGATGTTTCAGTATTTGTTTTGGAGCATTATTTTATGGTTGTTTGGAGGTGATTATGGAAGAGTTACAGTGATTTACTACTTATACCACCATCTTGATCCCCGGAAGTCACAATAGTCTTATTTAAATTAAATTTTATGTTTATTTTTAGTTTACATAATTCATTTCCACACAATTTTGAGTTACAAATTTCCCCCCCATCTTTGCCCTACCCACCACCCCAAAACAGCAATCCCACTGTATACCCCCTCCCCTGATCTGCTCTCTCCTATATCATCCCCCATTTCCCCTACAGCTTTCCAGTAGGGCAAGATGGATCTCTATACCCCAGTGCCTGTATATCTTATTTCCCAGTTGCATGTAAAAAATAATAATAATATATATTTTTTAAACATTTGAATTTAAAACTTTGAATTACAGATTCTTTGCCTTCCTCCTTCATCACCCACTCTTACTGAGAAGATAAGAAATTCAATATAGGCTGTAAACTTGTAGCTACACAAAACATTTCCATAGTGGATGTATTGTGAGAGACTGACGATATTTCCCTCCATCCTATTCCCCCCCCACACACTTGTTCTATTTTCTACTTTGATCCTGTCCCTTTTCAAAAGTGTGTGCTTCTAACTTCCCTCCCCCCAACCTGTCCTCCCCTCCATCATCCTCCCTCTAATCCCCTTCCCCCTTACTCTCCTGTAGGGTGAGATACTCTATTTAGCATGTATGTCATTCCCTCCCTAACCCAAATTCAATGACAGTAAAGTTGACCCATTCCCTTTTGCCTTCCTCTTCTTCCCCTCCATTGTAAAAGTTTTCCCTTACCTCTTCTATATGAGATCATTTGCCCCATTATGTCTCTCCCCACATCCTCTCATTATATTCCACTCTTACCTCTCAATTTCACCTTTGAAGTATCATCCCTTCTGACTCAATTGGTCCTGTTCCCTCCACCTATGTATACCTGTACACATATATGTACACACTCACATATGTATTCATATGCCCATATACCCTCCTATATACACCTGTATATGTTTGTATGCATACATACATACACACACATATATACATTTAAATTCCCTTCAACTATTGTCATATTGAGAAAAGTTTCATAAGTTACAATGATCATTTTTCCATGTAGGAATGTAAATATTTAAACTTTGATAAGTTCCTTATGATTTCTTTTCCCTGTTTACCTTCTCATGCTTCTCTTGCTTCTTGTATCTGAATGTCAAATTTTCTATTCAACTTTGGCTTTTTTCATCAAAAATGCTTGAGAGTTCTCTATTTCTTTGAATGACCATATTTTCCCCTGAAATATTATACTCAGTTTTGCTGGGTAGGTGATTCTTAATTTCAATCCCAGCATCTTTGACCTACAGTATATCATGTTCCAAGACCTTTGATCCCTCAGTGTAGAAGCTTCCAACTCCTGTGTTATCCTGATTGTGTTTCCACAATATTCAAATTTTTTTTATTCCTGGATGCTTGTAATATTTTCTCCTTGATCTGGGAACTCTGAAACCTGGATATAATATCCCTATGAGTTTTCTTTTTGGGATCTTTTTCAAGAGCTGATTGGTGGATTCTTTCAACCTCTATTTTGCCCTCTTGTTCTAATACATCAGGGCAATTTTCCTTGAGAATTTCTTGAAGGATGATTTCTAGGTTCTTTTTTTGATCATGGTTTTTAGGTAGTCCAATATTTTTTTAAATTATCTCTTCTGGATCTATTTTCCAGGTCAGTGTTTTTTCCACTGAGATAGTTCACATAGCCTTCTATTTTTTTCATTTGTTTAGATATGTTTAAAAGTATCTTGATTTCTCATAAAGTCTCTAGCTTCCATTTGCTCCAATCTAATTCTGAAGGAGTTATTCTCTTCAGTGAGCTTTTGAGATTCTTTTTCCATCAGGCAAATTTGGCTTTTTAAGCCACTCTTCTCCTCATTGGCTTTTTGAGCCTCTTCTGCCTTTTCAGTTAGCCTATTTTTAAGGTATTACTTTCTTCAGTCAGGTTGTTGACTCTCTTCATTATTTTCTTGCATCATTTTCATTTCTATTCCCAATTTTTCCTCCATTCTCTTATTTGGTTTTCAAAATCCTTCTTAAACTCCTCTATGGCTTATAACCAGTTCATATTTTTCTTGGAAACTTTTGGTACAGGAGTTCAGACTTCATTGTCTTCCTCCTTTTCCATGCTTTGATCCTTTTTGTCCCCCAAATAGGAATCAAAAGTTGGATTGCTGTGCTTGCTTTGCTTCCTTTGCTTGCTCATGTTGCCACTCAATTACTTGACTTTGGAGCTTTTTGCCACAGTAGAACTCTGCTTCCAAAGAGGAGAACTTTATCCCAAATTGCTGGGGTTTTCACAGCTGCCAGAGTTATTAGTTGTCTGCCCTCTCTGAAGCCTCCACATGCTCTGGCACCTGGTCACATACTCCAGGACCTCTACCCTAGGCAGCAATCCAGATTCAAGCAGGTTAAAGCAAGAGTGATCACCCCTCAGAATGGTTGCTTGGTCCCCCTACAATCTGCAGGCCAGGAGCTCTGAAACAGCTATGTAGCATCAGTGTACCTCAGCTGCTTCTCCCTCTGGGGCCAGAGACTAGACCACACTCCCAAACCCCCTGTTCCTAAAGTCTACACTGACCTCTCACTTTGTCTTTGGCATTTATGGGTTGATAATTCTGGAAACAGCCACAGCTTCTGGTGATCTACTCTCCATATGTCCCTCTAGCTGTGGCTGGTTGTGGCCGCCCTGGGGCTAAAACTGGGGACTCATGTGGGACTGGGCTTTGCTCTCAGCACTGCTGATGGACCCTTTCTGCAGGCCTGCTGGGCTGCCCTCAGTGGGGAGATTTGTTTCTTTCTGTCACTTTGTGGGTTCTGTAGCCCTAAAGGTTGTTTGGAGTCATTTTTTATAGGTATTTTAGGTGGTTATGGGGGGAGCGCAGGGAGTTTTCCTGCTTCTATGCTGCCATCTTGGCTCCACACTCCCACGATAGTCTTTTAAGTGTTAACAATTAATATCACAAAGAGGAAAGTGGAAATTCACATGGTGAGTGTGAAACGGACAGCTTCAACATATTACCAATAAGAAGCTTAAAAGAATAGGAATAAAATTTGTCTTTAAGGAAATGTATGATTGAAAGAGATGTTGGGCTGGCTACATGTCAAGTATGAGGGTGACAGGTACACAGACTCCTCCACTGGCATCCTTACAATGTCATAAGAAATAAGGAAGTGCTCCAGAACATTGGAGAGAGCTCCTGTGGAGATCTTAGGGGAAGATAGGGATGAGAGGCACACGAAATAAGCTGGTGTGAATGGGTTGTGATATATACTGGGGCAACTGCCAAATTAGTGAGATCACAGATTCATAATTAAGCTTTATCTCTAAAATTCATGAAGGGATTTTTGACAGCAGGACTTCCCAATATGTCTGGACTGTTGAAATAGCCTTCTGCTTGATCTCTCTCTCAAGTCTCTCTCTACTCTAATCCATCTTCCATTCAACTGCCAAAATGATTTTCCTAAAACACAGGTTTGGCTGTGACACCAAATGACCAATAGTCAATAAATTTCAGTGGCTCCTTATCTCCAGAATCAAATATAAAATGCCATATTTGGCTTTTAAAGCTCTTCACAACATTCTCCTTTTTCCCTTTCTTGTCTCATGCTTCACTCTATGGACTTGAAGATAAATTAACACCTGCTTTCATATTGTTTGTTATATAAGATGCTTCATCTCCTGATCTTCTAGATGTCCCATGCCGGGAATGGTCTTTCTCCTCCCCTTAGCCTCTTGGCATCCATGGATTGCTATAAGGCTCATCTAAGATCTTGCCTTTTGCAGGAGACCTTTCTCAGTGTGTTATCCTCTCCCATACATTGTTAGTCCTTTCTGACATTTCCTTCCATTTACTTTGTGTGTGTCTTGGATACACATAGTTTTTTGAACATTATTTCTCACCTCAGAATGTGGGTTTCTTGAGGGAAGAGACAAGTGTTTTTTTTTCCTTTTCTTTCTTTCTTTTTTTATATCCCATATGCTTCGCACAGGGCTTGGCACATTTAAAGTGCTTAATAAATACTTGTGGACTGATGGATAAAATCACAGATCAGATACTCTCCCAACCCCCAAATGCAAGGTTCTAAAAAATGCTTTTTTTCACAGCAGCCCTATGGGGTATGTTGTATAAATATGGTGATTTTAATTTGTAGGTGAGAATAAAGAATCCCAGAAAAATTTGGAATATGTTAGACTGAGTTTTTGATATCTACTAGATGCCAAAATCATTTTCTTTCTTTGAGGCTCAGTTTCCTCATTGATGAAACCCCTGGGATTGTTCAGGCACTGGTCTTGATACCAAGCCTACAAAACTGAGAAGTAAACAATTCCTAACCTCCAGGGATTCTACATTCTTTCAGGAAAAGCAAGATGTACACACCAAAGCGTATAGGCAATATGTACAAAGATGGGATTCAAACCCAATCCATCTGATCTATTGGAACACCTTTTCCACTATAACCTTGGTAAGATATCATAAGGGACAAACACACTGACTGAAGGGTAAGATAGCTTATAGCAGATTAATGAATAGAGATGGAAGGCTGTGCTTTCCCAGAACACAAAAACAATTATCAGGCACCATTTATCGCTTTGGTACTAGGGTGTGGATTTATAATGGATGACAAGGCCCTTTGTACAATCAACACACACCTCTCTGTGGTAGAGTGTTGTGGTTCAAGCTTATTGAAGACCATATAAATTATTTCCTTCCCTCCTTCCATCTTGCTCATTCTCTCTCACCCCCTCACAAATCAATTTACTGCTTGACAAATAAGTACATAATGCAAAATGCCAACATACAGATTGGTATAATTGAAGAGAGAGCATGATTTTATTGGCAAGGGACTGTGTTTCGCCTACACTGCAGATCTGGTGGTAGAAAGCTTTGTTTAGAATGTTTGATATATGACCTGTTTCATCTGCTGCTTTGTGAGAAAACTAAGGACATGGTCAAGTGGGACCAAGATGACAGTGCAGGCATCCAGACATGCTTCCCAATAGCTTTGGATTTCTTCACAGTTATGTCAAAATTGGAAATTGATTTGCTATAATGGGAGCAATTTGGATTTGTAAGGATACTGCAAGATGGTTTACAAAAACAAGAGGGATTCATATTTGTGTGTGCTAACGTGTCTTATGCTCATGTCCTTAGAACTGTTTAAAATAATTAAACTTCAATATATTACAGATTCATATTCAAAATGAAATTCCATTGATTAACTTAATTATAGCAAAATCTTATCTCAATTTTTTTGAATACTCAGTAACCTGCCTCTTTTACAGCAAATGTAGGCATATGTATGTATGTGTGTGTGTGTGTGTAGGTGTACATATGCGAATGCATGCCTGTGTTTTTGTTTCAACCTGCTTTAAATGTTGTAATCAGTTCTTGGAGGGTTTATTTAAGATCTCTCTTGAATGTCGTCTTTTCAGTTGTGTTATATGGTTCTAATATAAAAAAGTCTCCTTTTAAATAATTCATGTTCTTTTTCATTACAAAACCAAAAAGTCAATTTAAAAAGTTAGTAAAATTTTTATGAAAGCTGGAGACCATAATAACTTTGACTTTTTAAACAGTGCAAGGTAACAACATCGGGCCTCCTATTCCTCTTTTCAATAAAAACCAATTTAAAAATTTACATCTTTCGAGGAGGGATGATTCCCATAAACAAAGCATAAGTATGCATCACCCTGCTCCAGGTTGGACGCCTGTCACTCAACTTGCTGTCATGCCGCAAGCAAGCCTGATACAATCAGAAAGGAAAATAGAGTTAGTTAGACGGGCTTCCAGAAAGATGCCTGTATGAGTGACAGATGTTTGTGCTCTGGCGACATCATGCACGTTCAATTTTTATTATAGAACAATTGCATCTAATAGCCTTTATGTTGATGTTCAATGTGTTGTAAATTTACCTGCAATTCAAAAATGATCTGAGAAATCAGAGGAATTGGTCTTTAACATTTCTCTCCCCAAAGTCATACATGCATTTTCTTTTCTTTTTAACAAAAAAAAAGAAAGAAAAAAAAAGAAAAAAGAAACTAATTTGAGCAGCTGTTGAACTATCACCAATCTATGGGATCTCAAATACATGGCCCAACTCTTCATGGTTCATGGAAGAACTGACATTAGGTCCAAATGGATTATCAATCATCTAGTGTACAAAATTGTCTCTTGCAAATTGGTAGGCCGATTAATAACAGTGATTTAACTGGGTTCCTAAAAACTGTTCTCTTTATTGACTAAGTAGACAGTGGACTTTCTCTTTTTGAGTTGTTTGCACTCAATTTGTGCTGTTCTGGCTTCAATGAATGACTCTTTCAGTTAGGATCGGGTTCCTCATTTCATAAAGTCAATAGCAAATAACATCAGGTGAACCATTGGGTACATGCTCATCCATTTTTGTCTAAGTCCTCTTGGCTGACTCTTCCTTCCTCTCTTTCATTTGTGATTCAATGAGATTGAGTTTTCAATATGATTGAGCCTTCATCTTTCTTTGTGTTATTTCTGGGATAGCCAGGAAACAAATGGGACAGGGGATGGTGTAGTGGATAGAACACTGGGCTTGGAGTTAGGGAGACCTGAGTTCAAATGTGGCCTCAGATACTTAGTAGCTATTTGACCCTAGTCAAATTGCTTAACCCTGTTTGCCTCAGTTTCCTCATCTGTAAAATGAGCTGGAAAAGGAAATGGCAAACCACTCTAGTATCTTTGCCAAGAAAATCCCATATGGGGTCAGGAAGATTTGGATATGACTGAAATGACTGAACCACAAAGGAAACAAATGTTTATCCTGTTACTCCTAAATAGCTCTTCCTGCTGGCTTCTTTAGCCTGGAGGTCCAAACCCTTGATTTATTATTTAATATAGTTATATTTAATTTAATTAATATAATTAAACATTATTGATGGGCAACATTCATCACTAGTGAAGGTGAGAAAATCACTTTCTTCCTTCCTTCCTTCCCTGCAAAATTACAATGGCATCACCACAGACTTACTTTCATAATCTGGCCCTTGACTTGCTGCCTTTTGATAAAAAGCATGTATACCTATCTTTCTATGGTATTTATTTTTTCAACCATTCACTCTAAAAGTGAACTCCATTTAAATCAAATGCTTTTCTGAATCTGCATTAATTTTAGAAATGACTATGACCATCAAGAGGATATAAATTTCCCAAAGCTAGAGACTTTTATTTCTATTGCTATCATCAGCACCTGGCATAATGTCTAGCACATAGTAGACTATTAATAAATATTGATTGGTTGTTTGGTTGTTTGACACAAATACAACTTGTACCTCAATGTCTTCAGATTCTGTGTGAACCCAGAAGGAAGCAGGTTCAGAATACTGTTCTCCCTCTGTGCCCTAGGCTATCTTCTCTTCCTGGTCCATATTCCATCTGTGGGTCCAGCAAGAACAGGTGCTACAGGAAGAACTTTCTTCTTTCTCAACCTTCCTGTCAATAGTCACTCTCTCTCCTTCTGACTCCTCCATGTAGAACTCTGCCCCCCTCACCCTTGCCATTTATGCTCCGGCAAGAAGGAACCCAGAATTCCCACTTCATTCAAACCCGAACATACCTTTGTCTACTATTATGAGTCAAGTCTCTGCAGCCAATCCCTTGCATGTACCTATAACTACCTATACCCCAAGGAAATCAAGGAGTCACCATTTACAATTCTGGCAAGATGGAAGACAGAACAGTACTACCACTTGTACTTAGCACAGATCCATACATGTGTTAAGTGCTTATAAATAGTTGTTCACTGACCATCCTTACCTCGACCTTAACTTCTAGCCCCTTAGGCACTGCCAAGTGCCCTGTCCTGTTACCTTTAGGACCAACCCAACCTTCCAACCACGTTAGTATAAAATTATCTCATATTATTATCTTTACTAATTAGAATGTGAGCTTGAAAGCAAGAACTCTTTCATGGTTATTTTTCCAGAGCTTAGAACAGTGCTTGGCACATAGTAAGTATACTGAATAAATGCCTTTTCATTAGTTCATTTTTATCTAAGAATTCATAAACATGGTAATGCTTTCTGGAGTCTCCCTTGCATTATTATTGGAGCCCATGTGAATCAAACTGGGCAACAGCTTGACTGATTTTTGTACATTCCCTTTCGATTTTTTAATAGATGCCTCACAAAGACAGTAGTTACTAACTTGGTTTACTTCAGTTGGAAGTCACCAGTCATCACAACTCATTTCTTATTTCTTTTGACTCTAATTGGATGATCTCCCACCTCTGGCTCTCCTGTTTCAGTCTGTTAAGGGCAGAGAAGCATCAGTCTCTTGTCATCCCTTTGGGAAGGGCCTCCTTTGTTGTTCTTTGTTTTAAGTGTTCAATGGTCCCTGTTTCTCTTTCTCCTTTTTATCACATTTTCCCACCTTCCAACTCCTCCTGCTTCTTCAGATTATTCATTCATTGTCATCTCTGTCTGACTCTTCATGATTCCATGGGTCATAGAGTGCCAGGCCCTTCTATCCTCTCCTATCTTCCAAAGACTGTTCAGATCCATGTTTGTTGCTTCTGTGATACTACCTATCCATCTAATCCTCTTCCATCCCCTTCTGCTTTTGCCTTCAATTTTTCCCAACATCAGGGTCTTTTCTAATGAATCTTTTCTTCTTATTACATGGCCAAAGAATTTAAGTTTCAGCTTCAGTATTCGTCCTTCCATTGAGTATAATGAATTAATTTATTTAAGTATTGACTGATTTGATTTCTTTGCAGTTCAAGGGACTCTAAAAAGTCTTTCACTACACCACAATTCTAATTACTTTATCTTCTTTTCTTCTGGGGAGTGGAGCAACTTGTACTTTGGACACAGAGAGTGAACACTTAGCCACATCTGATATATAAACATTGCATACTTAGGAAACTGCCCCAGATATGTTTCTGTTCTCTGTATTTGTGGAAGGGAGATACCAAATCCTTTGTTGTTATTTCTAGTGGCAATAATAATAACAATGATAATGATAATGAACATTTTTATACTGCCTCCTATGTGCCAGACACTGTGCTAAGGTCTTCATAAATATTATCTCAGCTGATCCTCACAACAACCCTGTGGGGCAAGTGCTATGATTATCCCCATTTGGTAGATGAGGAAACTGAGGTAAGAAGAAGTTAAGTGCCTTGTGTAAAGTCACAGAGTGTCTGAGGCTGGATTTGAAATTAGAATCTTCCTACCTCTAGGTCCTCTGGGGAACTGCTGTGGCAAAGTATTAGAATTTTCAGCTTTAAAGTTGGTCTCTTGTTAGCACATTCACAACTCAATTCCACTTTCTTTCCTAACAGCTTGCCTCATCTTACTAATCTGTCTTCGTTCCCTTGCCTTATCCACCTTGCCTGATCGATTTCTTTCATCTTGTGTCCTTCTTCTTCTCCTCCTCACCTCTTCCAAAAATTCTTTTCATTGAAGGCTCACATCCTTTTCTTTCTCTCTTTGTTTCTATAATTCTGTTTCTCCTCCTTCTCCTTAGATCTTTTTCCTTGAGCTCTAGTTCCTTTCCTTAAATTCTTTGTCTCCTTTAACTTGAACCCTTTCTTCTTTCTGCTCCAGCCCTTCTGAAACAATAGTTTTTATAATCACTGACTCCATCCCCACCTATTCATACCTCTTTCTCCTGTAATATTACTTCTGCTCCTACTACTACTCTACATTTGTTCTATCCTATAAAACCAACTCTTTTTTTTGCTTTTTGGAGGGCAATTGGGGTTAAGTAACTTGCCCAAGGTTACACAGCTAGTATTTTTGTGTGGGTGTTAAATGTCTGAGGCCAGAACCAACTCAGGTCCTCCTGACTCCGGGGCCGACACTCTACTCATTGTGCCACCTAGCTGCCCCTACAATCAACTCTTTATTATCAAATAAAATATCTTTTTTTTTCTGTCACCTTCCTTCATCTTCTAGAGTTTTTGACACCATTGGTCAGGACACCTCTTCTTGGCATCCTATATTTTGTAGCTTCTGTGATGTGGCATTCTTATTGTTTTCCATAAAACTCTATTCCTCTATTCCTGGGTACCCCTAGGATTCTGTCCTTGCTCCTCTTCTTTCTTTAGACTTTTTGTGTCTCCATCCACTCCCATGGCTTATAACCTCTACACAGCTAACTCCCAAATCTCTATCTTAACTCCCAAATTATTACATGAGACATCTTGAATGTACAGGGTAGGTAGAGTAGACAATTTTTTCTCCAAGCCCTTTAATTTGAGGAATTATACAAGTAAGCCTATCCCAAAGTATTTATACCATATACCTACCAGAGGGTCAGAAAATTCCAAGTACCTTAATCACATCTCTAATGTGATGCATTATCTCCAGAGGGCTCTTGCTAAAGTATACTTTTATTACTTTGAGTTAATGAAATATTAACACGAGACCCATTAACATAATGGAAGAAATTCATTTATGTAATACCACACAATTAATAAAAAATTAAGTCTCCACTATGGTATGGAATGGAGATAAAAAGTCAGGATTACAGATATAGAGCTGGAAGGGACCCAATAAACCACAAGTCCTATAGAGGTTATAATGTTCATCCAAGGGGGTCCTAACAGCTTAATGTACTTGAAATCCAAGTCCAATATTCTTTCCACAGCACCCAGGTAGACACAACAGAGGCCTCCCCCTAAAGGGACTTCTGCTATGAAGTTGGAGGGTTGGGGAGAGTTTAGATTTAAATATGGAGGGCTCTCAGAAGTTATTTAGTCCAAATTCTTCATTTTGTAGTCAAGGGAACTGACACCCGGGGCAGGGTTGGGGGATGGGAAATCACAGAGGCAATAAGTGACAAAGATAAGATTCAAACCAAGGCAATCTGACTCTGAATGTACCTAAATAACAAGAGAGAATGTGATAAGTACAAAAGAGAGGACCAATGAGTCCTATGATAAAACTGAGTATCATACATGTGTATTGGATTGGATGGGATTAGAGGAAGGTAGAGTCACTTGAAGCTGAAGTAGTAAAGGATTCTTTTCAGAAAGGAGGTGCCACTTAATTAAGAGCAACCAAATTTCTCAACAGTTGACTAGTGGAGAGGGTAGGGATGGGAATGGAAAAGACAAAGGGAGGGAACAAGCAAACTCAAGGCTAAAAATCTATCTATCTCTCATCTCTCTCTATCTATCTATATCTATATATCTGTCTGTCTACCTATAGATATATCTGTATGTATTTTTATCTATCATCTATCTGTCTGTCCATAGATATATGTCTATATGTATCTTTATCTGTCTGTCTATCCCTATTGTCTATTTACCAACTACCTTTCTCTTTCTCAATATGTCTATATGTATCTTTATCTATTTATCAACTACCTTTCTATCTCTCTGTGTGTCTATCTATAGATATGTCTATATGTATCTTTATCTATCTATCTATCTGTCTGTCTGTCTGTCTGTCTGTCTATCTATCTATCTAATATCTATCTATGTATCTATCTATCTATCTATATATCTAATCTATCTATCTATCATCTATCTATCTTTTGGCCAAAGTCACCTTATGTTCTTAAAAATGTGTACAATGTTGCTTCTATAAATAAATATAATTGAATATATCCCCTACTTGAATTATAGAAGCATAAGGAGATGTGAATATACTACATATTAACTCTACTCCATTTTTACCAAAAAACAGTAGAAAAAAGTTGATGAGATGACTGAAATATATGGGGACTTCTGATGATCAAATTGGTTGTTTTTAACATGAGGCAGATCTATTCCATTGGTTGGAAGCCCTAAGTGGATGAGGTCACTAACCTTTTTGTGTATTTGGGAACAAAGATAGAAGTTACATTGGATGAGCCAGCATGAGGTAGATGGCAATATTAATTGTTCAGCTGTATCTGAATGTTGGTGATCAGAGATTCCTGGGAGATTTGGAATATTTGAGCATATATAATAAAGCAGCTTTTTTTGTCATACTCAGAAGTAGAGCTATATAGTACTTGACAGAATCATTTATGGGATTTCTTGAGCATAAATATGAAATGTTTGTTAAATTTCATTTAATAGATGCTTTTTGTTCAGGGAATTGTAGCATGTGACTTAGAAATGGCTGATTCATTATGGATGTGGGACAGTTAAGTCTAAAACCACCTGGATAAGAACATGAAATCTCTTATTTGTCCTCTGAGATATAAAGAATTGGGCCATATTTCATGAACTCAGGAAATATCTTTTGGGTTGGTTTTATTGAATTCCCTTTTAGACTCTTCCAAGTATTCTCTAATTATTTCCATTTCTTAGACAGAGAAGCCATTCCATTCCATTTTTCTAGTACCCAATGGGGACACTTCTTTGAGAGTATGTGTGGCTGTATAACACTGCTTAGTTTAACAAGTGAAATATCGACCCTGTGAAAGCCATGAACCACTTTCAGAGGTCCTTTGGTATTACACTTGTTCAAGGACACTGAGCAGTCAGTTCCCTGAAAGAGTTAATTTCCCTGCAGGTGATTACTAATGACAACTTGCCTTGTTTTCCCATGGTATAAAATATAAGCTTGAGAGGAAATAGTCTGCATCTCTCCAAAATAATAATCTAGCTTTACAACTTCATGTTGTTGGCCAGTTCTATGATAGAGAATATGATATTTCGCCTATTTATCAGTGTTTAGAGAATATTTGATTTTAAAAGAGTGTGAATATACAAAGAAGGGGGACTGGGATGCAAAGTCCAAATTAACAACAAAGGATCTATGAAGGAAGATGCTATCTGCATCCAGAGAAAGAACTGATAAATAGAAGGATATTTAGAATGATTTTACATACATACATAAAGATCTATAAATATACACACATGTATATATGCATATGTATGTGTAGTATAGGTATGTGTACATGTACATGTATATATATGCATATTTGTGTCTAATGGTAGTCATCACTAGAGTGGGACTGGGGATAGAAGAGAAAGAAGAAAAAGAGTTACATGATAACTTTAATAGGTATTTAAAAACTCTACATAATAGATTTGCATTTTCATGTGCAATCATTTTTCCCCTATTCTACTATGCTATGGACATGCTTGTTTTATTTCTTAAATTCAGAATAAAACAATTAAAAAAGGAAAATGGTAAATAATTATCTGGAACTATTTTGCAATGTTTCTGTGCCTGAATTGCCATTTTTTTAAAGAGCAAAGTATGGAAAGATTAAGCCTCAAGAAACTTCCCTCCTTCTGTTTATAAAATAATTTAGTTTCAACAGTGTCTTTGTAACTTAAGATAATCAAAATATAATGAGTTGCCAAGAATGATTTTCAGACTTGGAAATAGAAAACAGAAATATTTATCAGAGAGCTGAACCCAAGATAAGTAAGGAAATGGTAAGCATGGAGGATCACAGAACCATGGAATCATAGATATAGAAATAGCTAGGTGATGATGGATAGAAACATTGCCCTAGAGTCAGGAAGACCCAAGTTCAAATCCAGCACCAGAAACTGTTGTGGGACCCTAGGCAAATCACTTACCTTTGCTCTGAGTTTTCTCAGCTGTAAAATCTATCATCTATAATTGTTAGCATCAAAAAAGATGATATTTGTAAAACTCTTAGCACAGCTTCTGGCACATGGTAGGTGTTTGATAAATGCTTTTTTCCTTCCCATTACTAGAACAAGAAAAACCTTAGAAATCATCCAGTCAACATCCCCATTTTATGGGTGAGGAAACTGAGGCCCCAAAAGGTGAAATGACTCACCCAGGATGACATAGCTAATGAGTGACAGAACCTAGTTATCAACTCAGATCCTTTGATTCCAAATGGATCATTCTCTCTATTTCACTACCCTGCTTTGTTTTTTAATCTTTCCACCCCTAGTTCCTGCCACATAAGTGCTTATCAATATATGTGGACTGGATTTTACTTACTATACTTATATTTCTTCAAAATTCCGACTTCAATGTCTCTCTATGACTCGGAGATGCTCTGTGTTCAGAGAAGGCCATGTTGGTAGAATAGAAGTAATGGGAGTTTACCAAACTGGAAAGGCCTAGACCATGGGCTCAGTGATGGGCTCTTTGCTGTCTGAGGAGCAATCAACACTCATCTGGAGATGCTTTCCATGGGGCTGACTGCAGAATCATTCATTTTTGAATCTCAGCCCCCTTTTGAAAAACATCTCTTAAGTTGCAAATCTAAAATACATTCATCTCAAATGCAATACCCAGCAATAAAATATCACATGGTCAAAATACTGAATTCTGCAGTCATGAAGTATTAAGATTTCAATATCTTGAAGAAAACTTCCTAATAGTAACAGCTATGCAAGAGAAGAGCAGGTTAGATGGTTATTTGTCTTCCACATCACAGTCTCTGAATATCAGAGTGTGAAGGTTCCCCAATAGATATTCTCAGTCATCCCAGAAAAAGAATGGTCTCTTTGTCATAGACAACCACTAGTCATCAAGCTTTGACTTGAAAGTCTTCTGGTGACAGGAAGCCCAACACTTCCTGGGGCAGCAAATTCCACTTTTGATGGGCTTTAAATGTTAGGGGAAATATCCTTACACCAATCCTAATTTTGCTTTTTGCCTTTACTGCTCATTTCTTCCAGTGGATAGCTAGAATGGTGTAATGGATATGTGGCTATAATGTGAAGTCTAGAAGACTTGTGTTCAAATCCTGCTCAATATAATCATTAGTTGTGAGATGCAGGGTAAATCATTTCACCTATTAGAATCTCACTTTTGTCATCTGTCAAGCAGGTGTGAATAAATGCATAACTCATAAGGTTGTCATAAATGGCAAGCTTCACAAATGTCAATGTATTTCAAAATGTCAATTGTTATTGTTAGGCTTGGGACAGCTAGGTGACAGAGTGTATACAGCACTGGGCCTGGAGTCAGGAAGACCTGAATGCAAATCCAACTTCAGTCACTTACTAGCTATATGACCTGGACAAATCACTTAACCCTGTTTGCTTTAATTTGCTCATCTGTAAAATGAGCTGGAGAAGAAAATGGCATATCACTCCAGTATCTTTGCTAAGAAAAACTCAAATGGGGTCATGAAGAGTTGGACAAGACTTAAATGGCTGAACAACAATTGTTAGACTGGTTCTATGCGGGAAATAAAAACCATTCAAATGTATTTCCTACATTAAAACTCTTCAAATAGAGAATAATTATCATGTTTAACCACCAGGCTTCACTGTGATAGGTAGAATGGGCCAGACATGGCTAATTCCTTTATTGTCCCTCCCCTTTCCTGAGAAGAAAAGCCTTCCCTCCTCATCTGTCTCTTCCCATGAGGCTAATCCAAATGTGACCTCCTCTTCTGTTACCAGCTGTTTCTCCCTGCCTCCCTTTTCTCTCATATTAGGGCCTAGAGATTTAATCTGTCATTAAAAAAATTATTTTCTTGTAGCCTATAGGAAATATAATAGCCTTAAGGTCCACAAGGTCCCTCTCTCTGCTATTTTATGTAGTTCATATCAGACAAAAAATTATACATGAAATCTTAATAACTTAGAGCTACCAGTTAGGAAATACCCTAACATTTGGACAAAAGTAGCTTTTTGAGCAACTATGAATTTTAAATGTTTCCTTGATGGCCCTGGCTTTCTCCATTCTCCTTTTCTCAGTATAGAAAAAGTATATAGATATTTGATACAAGCCCTCATGTTGAGTCATGGGCTTTAATATAAAGCCAAATCAAGATAAAAGAATTAACTTGGATAAAAAGAAAAAAAATAGAAGAGTATATAATAATATCTGTTATTGAACAGGCATGGGGAAAGGAAGCAATGAAAGAGAAAACTCTTTGGAATTTTCCTCAGGCCTTGAAGAGGTAACTATAATTATTAGCTTCAGTTCAAATTTATGGTAGACACTTGCCTCCCTGCTATAGCACAACTCCTCTCTATCTTTCTGTCTCTTTTTCTTCGTCTCTGCCTCTCTCTTTCTCTCTGTGTCCATCTGTCTCCAACTGTCTTTCTCTCTGTCTCTCTCTCAGATCAGTTTATTAAACTCTGGTCAAGTGCTCGATGTTCCCTCTCCCATTTCCATTGTTACTTGGCTTATGATGTCCCAGAGGCTCCTTCCTTCCTGTTTGTTCTTATTCAGACTGTGTGTGTCTTTAAAAACAGCCTCTAGATTGGGACTCAAGTTTGCTTCTTGTCTCAAATGTCACCATAAGTTCAAATCTTTTCTCCAGGCTAAGAGGAACACTTGTCCTTTTGAATTACAAATTTCAGGGTGTCAATCAACTACCATTAATGTTCAATCTAATTCTGAGTCTTCTCTTTGTCAGGGTATACATCCAAATTTCCTTTCACAGACCTTCATAGAAAATGAAACTTGGGAATTTTATTATCATGTTTTCCCCTTCTTGGTACAGTTTATCAGTGTCCTTTCAAAAATATGGCCTCTAGAACTGAAATAATACACCATTTGCAGAGTGATCATAACAGAGTACAACTTCACTTTGACCCACACCATGGCACTGGAAATCATTGGACACAAAGTGGTTCTTGAGTGAGAGAGAAAATCTCCTCCCTAGTTCTGGTTCCTATACCTCTTTGACACAGCCTTAGATGTACTAGTATTCTCAACTATCACACGACGCATTGTTGACTGTTCTTTAGTTTACAATAAACTAAAAAAACAAAAACCAAAAAACATCCTTGATCTTTTTTTTAGATGGTCTAATGCCTGGACAAGCATCCCCTTTTTTGTATTTCTGACACTGCCTTTTGGAAACCAAATGTAAGATTTCATGACCTCTGAAATTCTTTCTACTGCTGAGATTTTGTGACTTTATGCCCTGATCTCAGGAGGGTAGTATGAAGAGGACTCAAACCTAGTCCAAGGTAATCATCCCTTGCAAAAATGCAGAGGTGTTATTGGGACACTCTTCTCTCTTTACCAACCTAAACTTTAAGTACCAAGAGTATGAAAGGTGAGCTGGTAGTGTGCTTCTTATACTACATCATAAGGCATGACTTTGTTGTTCAGTTGTTTTAGTCATGTCCAATTCTTCATGATCCCATTTGCAGTTTTCTTGGCAAAGGTACTGGAGAGATTTGCCATTTCCTTCTCTGGCTCATTTTACAGATGAGGAAACTGAAGTAAACAGGGTTAAGTGCCTTTTCTAGGGTCACATAGCTAGTAAGTATCTGAGGCTGGATTTGAATTCAGGTCATCCTGACTCCTGCTCCTATGCTCCATAGTATGGTTCTACCCAGATGCCTTGAGGCATGTCTACATGCATTTAGGTTGGTTGACCGTATTCTTTGTCTTGAAGTAACTGAGTTCCACTGGTCATAGATCCATGTATAATGAAGCGTTGTGTATTATCCACCTATTATATCAAGAGTTGACTATTTGTAGTGATGGAGATAAATGGGGTACAAGCTTATCCTTCAGAACTTTCCACTAAACCCTGAAGGGGCTGCATCATCTGAGATCTGTGGTGAACTTGTTCAGTTGTACTTCCCATTTGGTGATTGTATAAGTGGTAGATGAACAACTCCAGAGTTTTCCTTACGAGTACAATTTCCATTATGCATGGATGTTTGCAATGAAGAACCTTTGACACAGGAGTTCATAATGATTTCCCTGCAGCAATTGTATCGAACTATCTGTTACAATATTTTCTCCTTACTTTTTGTTTAATGGCTATTTTTTTTAGCAACAGGACAAGAAATACGTCAAGCAAGAAAACCCTGATGCTGTGGCCTTTCTAAATTAATAATGGCCAAATGGGTTTCATTAAAAATTGTTTTTAAAAAAAGCAGAAAAGAAAATGCTTCTGGGCTAAGAGCTATATGCCCAGTTTCTAATGCCGTCACATTTTTTTAATGGATGATTTATAGCCCTCTCAGAAAAGAAGCTATAATGGAAATGCTGACACATCCTTAACTAGAACAGGATGAATTCTGCATATTTGAAGAAAGACACAAAGCAGAGGAAATAGAATGAATAGACAATACCATTCAAAACATGGCAAAAGACTTAGTGTTTACTCTGAAGAAAAGATGCTTGGTTTTTTATTGTTTTGCATTTCACAAAGAAAGAATGTGTATGAGCATATGGTAGGGTGGAAGTAATAACAAATTATATTTCAATGATCAATACTTAGTATATTCTTGGCACTTGCAAGGGAGTCTTTGCCATCTTCCCATAGTCTTTACTGTAAGACACTGAACAATGCAGTCTCTGAAGAATTAAAATGAGGATAATGGGGATGGGTCTCATTGTGGGCATGAGTAAGCTGTAGGACCCTAACAAAGCAAAGAATTGCAATGGAGAAGCTGTGTAAAGTGTAACATCCAAGAAATGTGTGAGTAAGAAGGAAGATGGACTGGGTCAGTGGTTAGATGGAAGGGTAACCAAATGAACAAGCTATACAGGCATGCTGTGTTTTATCATGCTTTGATTTATTGCACTTCTCAGCTATTTAGTTTTTTTTTTTTTTTTTACAAATTGAAGGTTTCTGGCAATCTGCATTGAACAAGTCTATTGACACATTTTTTTTTTCCAGCAGCATATTCTTACATTGGGTCTCTAAGTCACATTTTGGTGATTCTCACAATGTTTTAAACTCTTTCATTATTTTATCTATTATGGTGATCCTTGATCAGTGGTCTTTGATGTTACTATTATAATTGTTTTGGGACATCACTAACTACAGCTATCCAAAACAAGTGAACTTAATCAATGAATGTTGTCTATGTTCTGACATTTTCCATCAACCTATATGTTTTCTGTCTCTCTCCCTCTACTTGGGTATCTCTATTCCTTGAAACATGACAATATAGAATTAGGCCAAGTAATAACCCTACAGTGACCTCTAAGTGTTCAAGTGAAAGGAAGAGTCAAGTAATGAGTCAAATGTCACTGTTGTCTTATTTTAAGAAATCGCTATAGCTAACCCAACCTTCAGCACCTACCACCCTGATCAGTCAGCAGCCATCAATGTAGAAGCAAGCCTCTACCATCAAAAAGATAATAACTCACTAAAGGCTGTGATGCTGATTAGCTTTTTTATTTTTAGCAATAAAGTATTTTAAATTAAGATATCTATGTTTTTAGACACAATACTATTGCATACTTAATAGGCTGTAGCATAGTGTAAAAATAACTTTTTTATGTATAAAAAAATTATACGACTTGCTTTATTGTGATATTTGCTTTATTGCAGTGATATGAAACCTAACCTGCAATATCTCCAAGGTATGCCTGTATTCTTCAGTCGCATCTTTATAATCAATGTCAAGTAAAAGTGAAGAAAGCCCTTGACATATTTTGTGCAAGGACCTGAGGGGGAGGCATGACTAAGAGTTGCCACAGGATGGGCAGGCATGGTTAGGTTGTGATCTTCATTACTGAAGGGAAATACATACATTGAGGAGAAAGTGATTCCATTTTAAATGTTGGAAAGAATATTAGAAAACACATTGTTAGTAGAAAGTCTTTAAGGGGCCATTTTGTTCTATTAAATTTAGTTGGCAGTAATTAAACTTTAGAGAGGGCCTTGACACATTTAAATAAATACAGAAAGTAAATAATGGTGAAGGGACATGGAGATCATGACACATAAAGATTATTTACCCAAACTGGGAATTGTTAGCCTGGAGATGTGAAGACATGGTAACTACATCTAAATATCCAAAAGGTTGTTATATGGAAGAGAAGTTAAATTTGCTGTATGATCCCAGAGAATACAGCTAGGAACCCTGGGTGGGAGTAGCCGCCCTGACTATATTTCAGTCCCTCGTGTCTCTTATAGATCATGGTCATCATTTTCTATTCAATTTCTCTGCCTCAGTTCTCCTCACTCCAGTCATCTTCCATATTATTGTCAAATTGATTTTCAGGGCACATCTGACCTTTGTCCTCTCCCCAGGCTTCCTAGTGTCTCAAGGATAAAATACAAACCCTTCTGTATAACTTTTGAAATATTTTACAACCTAGCCACAACCTAGATACTTGTAATTATTTACAAAATCATTTACCTATTCTCTGCACTTAAGCCAAACTGGCCTCTCTGTTCCTTACACGTGGCATGCCATCTGCCCTCTTTATGCCTTTGCACTGACCCTCTATGATATTTGGAATTAATTCCCTCTTCATTTTCTTATAAACTCCTTCTCTTCCTTCAA
The DNA here is from genome assembly GCF_028583685.1 of Petaurus breviceps papuanus. Classification (NCBI taxonomy): domain Eukaryota; kingdom Metazoa; phylum Chordata; class Mammalia; order Diprotodontia; family Petauridae; genus Petaurus; species Petaurus breviceps. Next base: position 12,851,649 of record NW_027185876.1, on the reverse strand, counting down.
AACAGAGTGAAAGTTCTACCTTCTTTGTGGTAGCTTTCCTGATCCCTACCAGCTGCTAGTGCCCTCTCTCCCTAATTACTGTGTATCTATTTACATTTATTCTCTCTACCTTAATATATTTACTTTTGTCTCCCTTGTTAGAATGTAAATAGCTTGAGAGCAGGGACATTAAGTATCAAAAGTATGAACAAAGGGTGAGCTGGTATTATTATAATATACTGTTATCTGAGGCATGCCTACATGCTTTTATATTGACCATCATTTGCCTTGTCTGAAGTAGTCAAGAGTTCCACTTGGTCATAGATCCATATATAGTTAAGAGTTGTATATTATCCACCTATTGTGTGAAGATTTGATTATTTGCTAGTGTGGAGATAAATGGGTTATATTCTTGTCCTTTAAAATTTTATCTGAACTTCAGAGATGCTGCATCATTTCAGATCTGCCATGAACTTGTTCAATTACACTTCCCATTTGTTTCATTGCCTGGATTTGTATCTCCAGTGTCTGGTATATTTCATGGAACATACTAGGTGCTTAATAAATGCTTGGTGGTTGGTTGATCATGGTACTAAAGGAATGAATGGAACAATAAATGGGATTATTGAAGTGAATGAAATGAAATCATTGAGCAATGATAGAAGATGATGAAGTTTCAAAACTATAGTGTAGTCAAAACTACAAGGCATAAGGCCTTGACACTCCCATTCCTGATCCTGTGAGTGGGGGAGAGCATGAAAAAGAGGAGGTATCTGAAGAGAAGTTTTCAAGAAATATGAGATTCTCAGTTTACAAGTCAGATTTTAATTAAAGTGAAGTGAAGGAATATTGTCTAGAAAATATGAGAATATTATACATTATATATTATAATTATGTAAACAGAGAGAAAAAACAGTTATACATGTTCTATATGTATTATATATAATTATAATAATGAATGTTGACCTCAGAGAAGAATTTAGAAAATATATCTACCTTCTTTTAATATAGAAGTTGGGCACTATGGGTGTGGAATATTATCTATACTGTTAGACACAATTGATTTGGTAGTCTTGCTGAATTAATTTTTTCCTTTTTTTAAAAGTATTGTTAGAATGTATTCCTAACTTCAAAGGGATGGGAAAAGGACTGTCTTTGGAAATAAATGTGATCTAAGAAAGTTATTGAGCATTTTTTATTTTAGAGAATAGAGTACTTTGTAGCAATGTTGAAGTATTTTAGCATTTTTTATATAGAAACAGGGTTAGACTTATTCTTACTGTCCCTAGGGACAAGAACTAAGACCAAATGAATGTGGATAAGGAAGAAGTTTTTTTTAATAGTTTGAACCATCCCAAAGTGGAATGGAAGGTGGTACATTCTTCACCATCAGAGTCTCTCAAGCAGAGGCTGCCTAACCTTGTGGTGGTGATAATGTAGAAAGAATTCATGACTTAGGTTGGCAGTGAGAGTTTGAGTTCATTGTCACAGATGAAATCACAGGTCTGACCTCCTCCACAAATGGCAGGGAGATGATTTTAGAAATTCCAGAAAAGCATCAGCAAAGACATACTGATTGTAGGGCCAAAAAAAGGAGCACAGCAGAGATTGTATTTAGAAATCAGCGGTTAAAAAACAAATTGGAAGCAGTACTCATGGATTCTATAACGCTATTTAATGCTGTGTGGAGTATGACTGATGAATTAATTTAGATTTTAAATTTGATTTAAAGTGCACACTCGGGGCGGCCAGGTAGCACAGCGAGTAAGAGCACCGGCTCCAGTCTTGAGAACACCTGGAGATCGAATCCCGGGCTCAGACACTTAGCACCCACCCAGAAACACCTGGCCGTGTAACCTTGAGCAAGTTACTTAACCCCGATTGCTTAGGGGCGGCCAGGTGGCTCAGCGAGTAAGAGCCCTGGCTCCAGTGTTGGGACGATCTGGATCAAATCTGGGCTCAGATACTCAGCACCACACTCAGAAATAAATGGCCATGTAACCTTGAGCAAGTTAATTAACCCCGATTGCTTTTAAAAAAAAAAAGTGCACACTCAAAATCAAGAAAACTTTTTGTTTTAATCTCCTCTTTGTCTATCATTATGTTCAACTCTATGGATATGAAAATGTAAGTAAAATAATTCCTGCTCTCAAAAATCTTATATACTATTAGAATGGGACTTAAACTCCTATTGGATTTGAATTTTCTTTAGTCTTTCATAAATCAAGATCTGGTGCTACTTTACCAAGATATCTAGAATAGTGTGTCACTATGAGAAACATGCCCACTGAATCATTGCCATCAATCTTCTCTATCCATTCCGACTGACCATGCCCAAGATGTTGGATAATAATAACTCTCAGATAATCAGATTTCAATCCATAAGTATAGGTGATGAGCAAGGTCAACCAAATGATTTTAATATACAGAGATGAATTCAACCTCCCAGGGGTCACCAGGTTGTTGGAATTGAATTTGTTTTTTGAACATGACACTGGAAGGGTGTAAGACATCCAAGAGTCATTCAGATAAAAATGATGGCAGAATACATGAAGAGAGGTTATCAAATGAGGAGAGGCACAAACTCAAGTTGGCAAACATGGCATTCAAAGTAACGTTCTTTTCTGGCAGGAGTACACTAAAAGGAAATCATAGGTGATGAGTTCAGGAAGCAAAATACGAACCTGGAATGGAGGTTCAGCATCATAGTGATGGAAGAGGTCAACTCTCCAGGTACCTAGGTACTGGAGGACTCTTGTAGAACAGCTGATGAATCAATTGTTGGCTTTAATGGTAATTTCATTCTTCCCAAACTGGGGAAAGCAATATGGGAATTGATAATCTGGATAAGAGGGGTGAACATCTTGGCTATGGCAACTTCTTATGATCTTTTATTCAAATGTAGTAAAGTTTGATCTATGCATCAAGGAAACCACCATTCCTTTAAATCCAGAAATTAATCAACTGAAAGGTTTTGAGGGCTAGTGAGCAGGATGGGGAAGATTTGAAAATGACACAAATATGAATCAATCAATAAATCAGCAAGTGTTTATTTAGCACCTACCATATGTGGGCACTCTGCCAGGAACTGGGGATTCAAAAACACAAATGAGACAACTCTTGCCTTAAGAAACTTCTATTTTATAGGGAAGAATGTATTCATGCAGGTTTGTAGAAAAAGGGGCATTTAGATGGACAGATAGGTGGCACAGTGGATAGAATACCAGGCCTGGAGTCAGGAAGACCTGAGTTCAAATCCAACTTCAGACATTTAGTAGCTGTGTTACCCTGGGCAGGTCACTTAACACTGTTTGATTCAGCTTCCTCATCTGTAAAATAATTTGGAGAAGTAATGGTAAACCTCTCCACTATCTCTGCCCAAAACTCGCAAATAAGATTAGAAAGATTTGGACATGACTGAAATGACTGAACAACAACAGTAAGTGACAGAGGGGATAGGACACCCGGCCTAGAGTCACATACACCTGAGTTCAAAGCCAGCTTCAGATATTTAAATAGCTATATGACCCTGGGAAAGTCACAACCTGTATTTGCCTCAGATTCCTCATCTATAAAATGTGGATGTTGATGACACCTACCTTCCAGGGTTGTTGTGAGGATAATGCAAGACAATAATTGCAAAGCACTTAACACAGTGCCTGGCACATAGTAGGACATATATAAATATTAGTCATAATTATTAGCTCTTATTGGCAAAATAGCAAAAAAGCTCATAAAAGGATGAAGAAAGTCCAGATATAAAAGATTTTGCTTAAGCCAAGTTTTGGCTTGTAAGAATTAAAGGCAAGGAGAGAGGCCATTCTATGGTTCTAATTATTTACTAAAAGATGTAATTAGCATTCATCTTTTTCATAATTACTCCAGGAAAGAAAATAGAATCCTCAGACCTGAGTTTTGATTTCAAATTACTCACATTCAGATCTGGAAGACTATACTAATGTGCAGCCACATGTCAGATAGTGATAGCCTTTAAGCAAATATGGATCATCAGCTATTATGGTTATTGTAGAAGGAAGACTTCTTGAATAGGAGACTGGAATAGAGGAGAATTGAGTTCTCTTTCATTTCAAATACAATAAAATTCTACTACTGCACCTGACTTTTCTAAGGTTTCACTATTAGATATATTGAACTGTTGCTAAAAAAGAAAGGAATTATCCCAGGCACCCAGTGAAATAGGGCATAGCAAACTGCTGGAAGCATTGACTAGTCTAGCAGGTGGACAGCACGTCTGGCAGAAGCTCAAGCATCAGCTAGCCAAACATGAATGGCCAACATTCTAGATAACTGAGTAATAAAAAGAAGTGCCAAATAAGTAAATGATTTAACTCAATCCTGGCAGCAAGTTGGTGGATAACTAATGGGATTGTTGCACAGACAGGTGATAAGATATAACATATAATTGCAAGATTTTTTGCATGCTGGACATTCTACTCACTGAGAGGTTGAGTAGACAATTCCTAGACACTTCTGAAATCTACAGGCTATCGTTTAGAGTCTTTCCTGAGATACTGTTTGTTATTTGATTCTTATGCTAGTGGAAATTCTGTCATAAAGAGTGACAGAGTTTTAGAAGGTCCAAGAGATCTTGTAAAAATATTGTACATGCTGACAAAAAATTCACAAGGTCAATGTCTCTAAGACATGTTACAAGTGACCTTGGGCAAGACACAACTTCTCCGGGCCTCAGTTTACTCATCTGTAAAATGAAAAAGTAGTATGTCATTTAGACACCAGCTGAGCATTGAAAGAGACCCAGACACATGGTGCTTTAATTAATCCAATCAATATTTCACAGAATTGGAGAATTTGGAGAAAGATTGGACTTTGGAGGTCATCTAGTCCCAATCACAAAAGAGGAAAAAACTAAGGAACAGGAAAAAGCCATTATAGTAAAAGAATCAGAATTTGAGAATAGCTCTTCTGATTCCAAATTCAGAGCTATTTCCACAGAGCCATACTTAATTGCCTGCAATTTACATAGGTGCTATATCTAGGTGCTATATAGAAATACATAAAAAAGGCCCTGCCTTCAAGACACTTAAATTCTTTGTATAGTGGGGTGCCATACAATATATACACCAATTAGTTAATACAAAACTATTGGTATTTTAAATCTTGTCTGACTTTACCAGTGTAGGGAGCTTTTTGTGAGGAACTTTCTCTATCAATTCAGATCACCCCTTTGTCTTTGTCTTATGGTCTTTGAGAATTTCCCCAGGGACACTGAAAGGCTAAATGACTTGCCAGGACAGTGTGAGTCAGAGGCAGGCCATGAACTTGTTTGCCATCTTTAACTTCTATATCACAGTGTCTCTCACACACAAAGTAAGGCAAAGTAATTTCAAAAGGAAAAAGCACTAAAAACTGGAGTATTTGGAGGAGTGTCACTAAAGATTTCACACAGGAGATGGCGTCTGAATCAGTGCTTTTAAGAATGCTAAGTTAATATAGACTCACTAGGTGGCTCAGTGGATAGAGTACCAGGATTGGAATCAGGAAAACCTAATTTTAAATCAATCTTAGATACTAACTGTATGACCCTGGACAAGTCACTTAACTGTGTTTGCCTCAGTTTCCTCATCTGTAAAAAATGAGCTGAAGAAGGAAATGGCAAACCACTCCAGTATCTTTGCCAAGAAAACCCCAAATGGGATCACAAAGAGTCAAAAATGACTAAATAACAACAAACAAAGAAAAAAAATTAAGCAAGAGCTTTGCTTGAATTGAATTCCTCATGTTTTTTTTTGGGGGGGGGGAGAGAAAAAGTTTTTCACAAAAACTGAATTTTCTATAAACTGCCAACTTGAGAAAAGGGCCACTAACCACAAATAGAAGGCTATAGAAATATTTATATGCCCTCACTGGGAGCATGGCATCAGAACAGATTTCTGTTGTTTCTTGATAGAAGTTTTTGTGCATAGCCAGAAAATGGAAGAAATCCTCCCTTTTCTAGGTATATTTGGCTGGGATGGTGTAATGTAATGCCAAAAGAAAGGCAACTTCCCAAGGTTCAGAATACCAGCATAGGTGCTCTCCATTTTATTCAGTAACAAACCCAGAACAGAGAAGATCAAAACATGACATCATTCAAAATACAGCATTTACTAAGTGTGATTAAATAATCTCCAAGCACTACCCCACCCCAGGACCTTCCAATCATTCAATCAATTACAAAGTCTCTGTTCTAAATACTTCTCCACCCCTAGGCTATACCTTCATTCAGTCCACCACAAAGCCCCTCTTCTCAAATGGAGATTAGTTTCCAAACATAAGGTCAAAAGTTCCCCACCCCTGGATCACAATTGAATCTACCCCAGAGTTACATCAAGTTTAAACACAGAACTTAATACCCAAATGGAGGTCTTTTCTTCATCTTGACAAGAGGCAAGTTCTCAGCAATCTTAGTTCCTGGGGAGACAAGGCTTAGCAAGGCCATAAGATACATTGCCAATCCCTTCATGAATTTATCCTCTGTCTGTAGAACAGTCCTAGCACCCCTGAAAACATTAGCAAAGCCCTCTCCCAGGATTTCTGTAAACATACAACAAGAAAATCCTTCTTCAGGGCTTCTGAACCAACAGAAAGGTTCCCAGACCCCTGCAACAACAGCACTGTCCTTCACCAGTGGACAGTATTCACTCTGTCTGCAGGACAGTCTCCAGACCCCTGCAACAACAGCACTGTCCTTCACCAGTGGACAGTATTCATTCTGTCTGCAGGACAGTCTCCAGACCCCTGCAACAACAGCACTGTCCTTCACCAGTGGACAGTATTCACTCTCTGTCTGCAGGACAGTCTCAGGGCTTCTTAGCCAAAAGCCAGGTTCCAGGACTTCTTCAACAACAGGACTGTCTTTCACCAGTGGACAAATCTGGCAAAATAACATCAAAACAGACAGACAAAGTACCAGCAAAACAGCCATGTCTCCTCAGTCCTTGGCAGCTCAGGGGGCAGGTCTCAAAAGTCCAGGGCAATTCAAGGTGGCCCCAGCAATTCTCTTAGTCTCTCTCTCTCCAGGAGGTGCTGCTTCCAAAAAGATCTTCCGCCTCTCTTTAGTGTCTCTCCAAATCTACATCACCAGCTCCTCCCAGTTCAGGACTTTCTTTTCACATCAACAAGCCCATCCCACAGGTGGGATTAACAAACTCTGGGTTTTAACACAATCAATTTGAAAACCAAGCCAATACAGGGGAATCTTTAATTGCCATTACTATCACAGATGGATATGAGATCTGTCACTTCCATTCTCCGGTATCCCCAGCAAGACTATCAGAAAGGCAATGAGAGTAATTAAAACATAATGCCATTCCCTGATAAAAACAAAAATCTGAAATGGGTTAAGAAATGAAAGTCATCTTTAACTAATGTGCCCTATTCTTCTCATTGCTAGCTAGTAGACTGCTGTGAGTTTCAGGGTTATCATGAGCTATAGGCATATGGGCATACACTCTCAATTTGTGTAATGTATCAGAAATTCTTACTCTTTTCACATATCCAAATATTCATCTTGGCAAATCTGATTGACTTCTCCACCAACCCCTGTGATTAATTTTCTCCAACTTGATAGGGCTGGCCCCCTGCTGAGGGCTATATATTGCCCTCCTGCAGTTTCATCCACCTGTTTAGAATTTACATCCAAAATTCATCTAAAACATACCATTTTGTCCTCAGAGAATAGTACATTAAGAAACTTACAAGTTCTTGATGAACTCAATCTTTTCTGAGGTTATTGGAAAGTTTGGATTCCCCCAAACCCAGGAAATGGAAATCGCTAATGGTTACCTCTCCCTTAAAGCAACAGGTTACATCTTTCTATTGACAGGTCCCGAAAATATTTCCTCTTAAAACACGCTGTGCAACAAACGCAGGGTCAGGCACAATTGGGCTAAAGCTGTAGCTTTGGAGATGATTTGTGAGAAGAGTCAGAAATTATTTCTCCCCTCTTGCATTATGCATTCTTACTGAAGTGCCGGGCTGCTGGGTCCACCACTAGCCTCCTATATGCATCACAGCCCAGGGCACAGTTCAGCTTTCTCCCTCATTCCTTATGTTAGACAAATTACATTAGCATACATTACTTTGCAATGAGTTTCTTTTTTGGATTGATTTAGTCCAAGCCTACAAAGTCCTTGAATATATCAGCTTCACTCATTAATTTCTGTTTTCTGTTTCTTGGGGTACCTGGGTGTGTGGGAGAGATGAGATTGTTTCTTTAATTGAATCAGAAAACTGAGGCTGCTGGAGAGAATTCTGTGGAACAGCTGCATGCCTTCCCAAATGACAAACAGGCATCTGTTTCCCTAGATGTCAAAACAATGATAGGGAAGCTATAGTGAAAACAAATAAAAGCTTGTTGGGTGTTTTTCAGACGCAGATCCGGCCCTTATTTATATACATCTGAAAAAACCTGCCATGAAAATATGTGAATTATCTTACATCCAGAACGCTGAAGTATGGAAAGGACCGCAAAACAGAGAGACAGAGACAAAGTGAGAAAGACAGATACCATTATTATTGCTTTTATAGAGGAGAAATCAAGTTGATTCCTTGGATACGACAGCTGTAGAATGCATCCATGGCTATCTCTTTAAATTACCCACTCTGGTTTCTTTTTTGACTCTATTGTTGGCTTACCTGGATCCATTTAGACACACACACTTCCTTATCTCTGCATCAAAGCATATTTCTGGTTTTGTTACCTGTGTTGTTCCAAATGCCTTAATTTATGGTACATGGCCAGGGACCAATATGGTCCGGGGTAAACTATGTTTATTATTTCTTCCTGTTCAGTACACAAGTTACAAGAAGGATAACTCACCTTCCCCTGCCACCTCCCTTCAAAAATAGTGTTTGAATTTATTATATGAAAGAGGACAGATTTTGAAAAGGAATTGTTTAGAGTGTCAATATTTCCTATCCAGAATTGCAAAACATTTAAATGTAATTAAGTATTAGGATTAATTTGTTAATCCGTATATTTTCCCTTGTCCATTCAAGAGATGTATCTCTAATTAAATTTCCCTTTGGTCACACTAATGAAAACAATATCGTCTACAACTCTCCCCATAGTCAGCATGTGTGGATAGCTGTGATAAGGCCGGATAATTAGAGGATTAATAATTGGCCTTTTCTTGAGGCTGAAAGCTGTGAACTGCATAGAAGTTCATTGAGTAACTTGAAATCACATCCATACGGCCCATGTTGTGTCCCGTGGCTTCTAAGGATTCCAGGTTCCCTCCTCTATCTCAAAAGGGTAACAATTATAGCATGGCTACATAATTGTTTCCTGTTTTCTCCTTCTGTGTTTTACATAGTTCTCCCACTGCCATAGGCAAGAATCTCAAGGAATTCTGTGATGATTAGAAATAAGGACCCGGTCTTCCAAGTCCCTAGTATGAGGAACTCACAGTCAGGACAAACTTCCTCAATGATTATGAGTCTTCATCTTCTCTATAAATTGGCTGCCTTGGGCATTCAGAGAGAAAGTTACTTATCCAGGTTCAAACAGTTAGTATGTGTCAGAATTAGGACTTGAACTAAGGTTCTCTTGGCTTTTGGAGGCCTTCTCTCCATCTACTACACCAAGCTGACTCTCTACAACATGTATAAAGGGCAGGAAATACAAAGTGATTCTGATATAAAGATTCATTCAGTTCATTTCAATTCATTTTTCGAATTCAGGTCGATTTTATTCAGTTAAACAATTATTAAATGTCAATGCAAATGACTCCTGGTGCTGGGGAAAGTAAAGGCAAAATGAAAAATATCCCTCCCTCCGACTTGTTCTTAAAGAGGTTAAATGGTGGTGATGGGGGGGTGAGGAGCAAGGGGGACTGTATATTTTGGACAAGACCAGTGATTTCATTGATATAGGGAAATCCCAGTGAGGAAATTCCCTTTACCAATGAAGATTAACAACTGGGGTGATTTATATTAGAAAATTACCTGGGGCACTGAGAGGCTACATGACTTGTTCAGTCACATAGTAGTTAGTGAGTCAACTAGCATTTATTAAATGCCTACTATGTGCCACCCACTGTGCTAAGTCCTGGGAATGCAAAGAAAAGAAAAAGACAGTTCCAACTTTCTGGGATCTTGTATTTCATGCAAAGAGCTACATATAAACAAAAGCAGCAACAAGAGATAGCGAATATAGAAAGCTACCAATTTTTTTTTTTTTTTGCTCTAGCACTGCCCTCCATCCCCATCAGTCCTGCCTTGCTTCCCATCCTACACCCTGAAATAGCTTATCTATTATGGATTTGAGGTGCTCTTCTCCATGGGGTCCAATGTTCAGCATTTCTGTATTTCTGCCATAGGGTGGTGTTCCTAAGTGTCTCCCATGACCAAATGAATTTGTTTTAACAAGGTGATCTGAATATTCATTTTATGCTACCTAGCGCCTTCTGTGAAACTTGGCTCAAATTTCCAAATCCCTACCTAATCCAGGCTCAATAATCAAACTATAGAATCATTCATTTGGAGCTGGAATAAATCCTAGAGGCCATCCACTTTAACCCTCTCCCTTTGGACATTAGGAAACTGAGACGAAGGGAGATTATACGGCTTGCCCAAGATCACATGTATCTTAGATTTATAACTTGAAATAAGTTCAGATACCATCAGGTACAATGCTCTCATTTTATAGATGAATAATGTGAGACTGAGAGGCTATGTGACTTGTCCAGAGTAACAAAGCAAATCTAAGGTAGGATTTGAACTCAGGTCTCCTTGTTGCCAAAGTCCAGTGCTCTATCAGCAGTGCTAGCTAGCTGGCTAAGAAGCAGGATTTGACATGTTTTTTTTCCACTATTGTGCATTGCTTCCCAATGAGATAGTCTTCACTACAATATAAAATTATTACTAAAACACTAAGATTTTCTTCTGTTTTATTCTCTATAGGCCTATGAGATTCATATGCTCTACCAAGGAGGATGATGGAGTATGCAAAGCAGCAGACTAGATAGACAGGAAAATCTAAGTGAAGATCCCTCCATAGACACTTATCAGCTGTGTGCCCCAGGCAGCTTATTCAACTTCTTTGCCTCAATTTACTCATCTGTTAAATGGGAATAATAATGCAACGTACCTCATAGGGTAGATGTGAGGATCAAATGAGAAAATATATTCAAAGAATTTTTAAACCTTAAGTTGTTTTATGAATGTGAATTATTATTTCTGCACATTTTTTAAGGAAAGAGAACTGCCTGACAGTATACTTAAGATGAGGCATCCAGGCGGCACAGTGGATAGAGTGCCAGTGTCTGGGTGGCCTCAGACACTAGCTAGCTGTGTGACCCTGGGCAAGTCATTTAACTGTGTTTGCCTCAGGATGCTTATCTGTAAAATGAACTGGAAAAGAAAATGGCAAATCACTTCTATATCTCTCCCAAGAAAACCTTAAATGGGGTCATAAAGAGTTGGACATGACTGAGGCGATGCAAAAACATACTTAAGATGAGAAATTATTTTCTTTCTTTCTTTGCTTCCTTCCTCCTTCCTTCCTTCCTTCCTTCCTTCCTTCCTTCCTTCCTTCCTTCCTTCCTTCCTTCCTTCCTTCCTTCCTTCCTTCCTTCCTTCCTTCTTTCCTTCTTTCCATCCATCCTCTGGACCAGGCTTAAAGTACAGTTACCATTCACAGGACAAATCCTACTGCTGATTGACATGGAAACTTTGACCTGCTCCATTTCTGATCTAGGTCTATTGGCCTATCGGGTCCTTAGGCAGACTTGTGACTCCCACTCTCAGGGACTCACCATTTTGTTTTCACAATTTATGTGGACAGCAGATCAGTTTTAGCATCATTGTACTACATAACTCCTTAGCTCAAATAGTAGATGAGCCTCAGCCTTACCCAATATCAGGCAGGTACCACCATACCTGGTCATTTTTTTCTTTTTAAATTTTCTTTGACTTTCAAATGGACAAGAATGTATTTTTTTCTCCTTTCTACTCCCTTTCATTTAAAAGAAAGAAAAAAGAAAACTCTTCTAACAAATATGCATAGTCAAGTAAAACAAATGCCCACACTGACCATCTCCAAAGATGAATCTCATTCAGCATCTTGGATTCATCTTTCTTTGTCAGTAGGTGGGTAACATAGATTATCATCAGTTCACTAGAATCACAGATAGTCATTGCATTGACCAATTCTCATATAGCTGTGAATAGCTAAGATATCTTTCTCTGAGAACTCCCTCTTCATATCCTTTGGCCATTTGTCATTTGGGGGATAGCTCTTATTCTTATAAATGTCAATTAGTTCCTCATCTATCTTTTAAAAATATTATCAGTTTTGTTGATATGTTTTGCTTTGGCATTACTAACATTTATAGACCAATCTTACTTAATAATAATACAGGGACCTCAACTGAAAATTCATGCAACATTTCACATTGGTGACACACCTACTTCTCTATTTAACAAAAATATCAGAAATCTATTTTATCTCCCTCCCACCCTCATCTCATTAAAAAGAGGAAAAAAATTTCTTGTAATAAATATGCAAATTCCCTGAATGCCTGAATACTATTCCTTCATATTGCTTCTTTTATTAAATGACTGTCTTTCTATAGAGAAGTAACCATGTGGCATAGTGGATAGAGAAATAGATATGGAGTAAGGAAGCTTTGAGCTCATATCCTGCCTCAGACAATTATTAGTTATGTGATCCTTGGTAAGGCACTTTTTAATCTCTATTTGCCTCAGTTTCCTCATCTGTAAAATGGTAGTAATAACAGCACCTCCCTCCCAAGGTTGTTGTGAGGATAAAAATGAAATAATATTTGTAAAGTGCTTTGCAAACCTTTAAAAGCTATATAAATGACTGCTATTATTATAAGACTGTTTGGAGGCTGCATTTCTGCTCCCTTAATTGTTCCTGTAATTTTCTTAAATCCATGAATGCTTAAAACTTATAGATGAGGTTTCTTCTTCTGGGTAAGTCATTGCTAGATGCCACAGCACATTCCAAAATTCTGATTTAAAGATCACCTAGGTTTGTATCAATCTTCTATCAATCAATGAGATTCCCCTCTTTATTCACTCAGAGAATAATACCTCATTAAGGAATCCCTTGGTTAATTTTTTAAGTTGGTTTAACACCCCATAAACATTTTGGGATGTATTCTAGGTGGTGGTTATAGATCAGTTCTACTATACACAAATCTACACACACATAACAAAGCAGTATGGCTTGATTTGCAATCAAAAAGACCAGGGGTTAAATCCCACCATTGATACTTAATAGTTTTGCATCTTGATCAGGTAATTTGACCACTATACACCTCAGGAAACTCCATAGGCTCTATCCATGAAGTCATGGGTTGGTGTAGTCTGTTCTGTGTTGGTTGAAGTAGTCTGCTAGGCTGAATCAGTTATACAGTCTTAAAATCTAAGGTGTAATATCCAACGTGAAAGGCAGAGTTGAAGAAATGATAGAAAAATGAAGAGAGGCCTGCTATGTTTATAGCATCATCTCCTGATGGTCCCTTTAGTTTAGCTACTTCTGTGGCAGAGAATGCTTTTAATGCTTTTGGTGATCTATGCACAATGACAAAGCTTCAAGTTAATAATTTATTGACCAAAGTGGTTATGTAAGATAAATTAAATGGATAAATGTCCAAACCAGGTTTTAGTTAATTAATAAATCATATTTATATAAACTTTGAACTTTATAAAGTGTTTTCCTCATAACAGGTAGCTAATACAGTATTATTATCTTTTTATGGTTGAATAGTCTGAGTCTCAGAGAATTTTAGTGCCTTGCTCATGATCTCATAGGGTTTTGTTGTTAGCCCATTGGGGATTTTCTTGACAAATATACTAAAATGATTTGTCATTTCCTTCTCCAGCTCATTTTACAGATGTAGAAATGTAGGAAAACAAAGGGTGACTTGTCCAAGGTCATATAGCTAGTAAATGCCTGAGGCCAGATTTGAACTCAGGTCTTCCACACTCCAGGCCCAGCTCTCTATTTGCTGTGCCCCCCAGGTGCCCATGATCTCATAGCTAAATAACTCAAATCCATATACCCTCTCTCTAGATCTGTTATATCTGGCATGAAATTGTTATCTACTGGCTAGTATGAATTACTGTATTTCGACTCTATATTATTAGTATTTTTTCATATTTTCAAGTCTTCCTTTTAAAAAATCTACTTATTCACATATTCTTATGGAAGTTTAACCTTTAGTCTCTTCTACAAGGATATCTTATCATGTACCAATCAAGAAAATCATAAGCAAAAATAACTCCATAAAGAAAATTACAACTTTGATACCAATATCTGTTGTAGAGGATGAAGAATTAAAGAAATTAGACGAATTTCACAAGACTTTCCAATCTAATTTCATAACATCATTGATGCTCAGTGACTTTATCACTAACTTCTATTTTCTTTCACTGATACAATTACAACAAATCCAGTTTTAATGCCCAACCAAGTTGATTATTTGTCCATTTGGTTGTAGTTTCTATCAACTCCTGTTCAGTTAAAAATGTGAAGATTCTCCCAGATCAAGCTGCAGAATCTCTTTCATTAATATTTGTGGAAACCTAAACTATACAGGGGCTGCCTCGGGGACAGAAGATGTATTATTCTTATTTGGGGTTATTTAATTGTTTAATATTCCTTTTGCTATCTCTATACATTAATATTTATTAGCATTATCTAGTTGGAGCTTTATACTTGGGGATATATTTTCTGGCATCATTTACATAGTTAGTACTCATGATTTCCAATGTGCTTAGCAAACTGGATGATTAATCTCAGTAAGTAAAATGTAAACTAAGTAGAGTTAAAAATGAGGAGATAGGGCTCAAGGACACCTGAAGTACATAGTGTTTTTTTTTTAAACTACAGGCTAGCAAAGTAGATTGATTGCTCATGGGTTTAGCAATGATTTAGGTTTCACTTAAAAACTTAAGGCTTGTATTCAATAGTTGAGTGACATATAAGGCTTCCTCTTGCTTTCTCTAGTCTTTCATCATATATTACCATGAAAAGGACAAGAATTCTGTGACACTCTTCACTAGTTTCCTGTGAACTACAAAAGTGTAATATACACTGGGCTATGTGTCTTTTTCCAATTATAGTTCTAATTCTGTATGCCTATTAACTGCCTTTTCCTTCTATTTATATGCACAGCTTATAAAATAATCTTATTGACTCTTTTATTATTCAACATGTTAATTTAATATTTTTAAAAAATTAATAAAATATAAATATAAAAGGAAGAGAGATTGCTTCACAATTCAATGAGAATCATATAAATATTCAAGGTTTTCAAAGACAAGATATTGGAAGGGGATATGTCATATGAAGATTTATTTTTCACATACCTGAAAAAATGACCCATAAGACATGAGCTGTCTTTGCCACCAGGACTTTGAGGTAGTAGGATGTGACGGGAATTCATCTGAAAGCACTTATTTGTCAGTGGGTAGGGGAGAGAGGGAGAAATAAGTTAGCTGCATTGTTAAACAGCTATTGGCACAAGGAATTACTACTCTACCCTCCTATTCTCCCAACAGGGTAAAATCTTGACGTCAAAAATATTCAACCTTAGTCTTCTCTTCCCATTTTCTGGAGTGAAAATGTCAGGTTCTGTCTCCAAGGACTTGCTTCCCAGGATGATCAGTGAGACCTCTGGGCTGAAAGCATTGCTTTTGTAATGCTCTTTCTTGGGTTCAAGGTCAGGATCTGAGGAGAGATGGTGATCAAGGTAGGGATGGTGGTTTGCTTTTCCCAGCACATATTATTTCCTGTCTCTCCCAGAGGGTGCTTTGTTGCTTCAGTTGAGCTGGCTTTCCAGCTCCTGACAGAGAAGAAATAGTAGTTATTTTAGAATCCTCTTCAAGTAGCTAGGTTGTAACCTAGTGAGGGCGTAGGTGAACCTAAATGCCATACCCAGCGAAAATATGATAAAAAGATATTATATATGATTACAGCTCCAACCTGGTTTATTTAATAAAACTACTGACTCCAAAGACTGGGGAATAGATATAAGGAAGGATTCATCATGGAAATCTTTGACCAATTCTATGGGTTCCTGGATTGAGGTAAGGAGATGAAAAGACACAGGCCCTTGTTTGGGGATAGCTCTCAGGGCATCTCCAGGTGGAGTATGGGCATATCCACTGATAACTTGCTAATAGATAACAAGGAATTCAAAATGATTAGCTGGATGGATTTTAGGAGGGTGGACTCTGACCCCTTCTGTTTGATCTATGAAAGGGAGTAGATCAGACTCTAAGAGGACAAAATAGCATGTAGTACAATTCATTTGCTCTTCCCTCTTATCTCCACATCAGGTCCCTGTGCTCTGTCCAATACCTTCATTTACCCTACCACAGCCTTGGATTCCACCCATCAATCTTCAGCTCTCACAGGTGAGCAGTCATCTTATCTTGACTGGATTCAGGATACCAAAGTTCCAGCACTTAGCACATTGCCTGACATATAGTAGATGCTTAGTGATTGATTAATTATTGTCTTTCCACATTATAATGTAAGTTCCTGAAAGGCAGATACTATACTTTTTGCTTTTATTTGTATCTACAGAATTTCTCACAATGCCTGGCACATAAGTAAGGAAGTAATAAATGTCCTATCTATCTCTTTACCTATTTATAAATCTGATGCAGGGACGGAAGTATGCCCATACTCATGAACTTTCCCAGAAATTCAGGTGATGTTGATTTGTGGCAGAAGTTAATGACTACACATAACCTGAAAGGAAAGATCCCAAGAGTAATTTTCTCCAGGTCAACAGATGGTAGAAACTGAGACACTTATAAATTTCTTGTAGGAACCCATGATAGAGACTAACACGTGTGTGTAACTGAACACTCAGTCTGAGAGGGGAGTTCGTAGACAATATTTGAAAATGTCAAACCCCTGTAGGAGAATGGGGTATAGTTTTAATCACACTGATAGCATAATGCAAGAATCATGCTTTTCATACAGAGAAGAAAAATTTCCTAGACTGCACCTCATGGATAATAATGATTTTGTGAGATCATAGACTGAACATTGCCTAAGTTCATGAGTTTGGGCAATGAGGGAGAAAGTCTCCTTGGAATTAAGTCAACAGCAAGCTTCTTGTAGACTGAAGAAGACTGACAATGTGGCCTCTGTAGCTAAAGGGCTAAACCCATGGTGGGTAGGGGTAGGGCAAGAGATTCATATGCTACCCCCCTACTATTACTATGCAATTCTTATGAGAAGAGAAATGCATGCTCAGCAGCTTTCAGAGTATATTTGCCCTCTGAGAGGATCCTAAAACACAGGGTGGCACTACAATTCTTATTTGTTTATTTAGCATTTTATTTTCCCCCAGTTCCACGTAGAAATAATTTTTAAAATTCATTTTTTAAATGAGTTCCAAATTATCTTCCTCCCTCCCAACCTCTGCCCACCCCCATTGAGAAAGCAAGCAATTCAATATAGGTTATTCACGTGTAGTCATTGTATCAACAATGCAGTATTCACAATGCCTACCGTAACTATAAATATGCTGATATGGTTATTAATCACAAAATATACCAGGCTCTCTACATGGGGAATAAAGCTAGAACATTTATTCAAATACCAGAAAACTGAGTCCCCAAACCAAAAAGTCAAAGCAATCACAGTAGTTATGAAGTTGGCACACGTAGTTAATGTAGCAAACACCCACATTCTCAAGCCTTCAAAGATCCTCCTCTCCCCACTCATGGCAACTGCTCAGCATCCAGAAAGCAAGCGCCCTCCCAGGAGCTCCAGACACCTCAGTTTGCATCTCTGGCAGTCCTCTGCAGGAGTCCTTAGCAGAAATTTTCTGGCTGGCTCAAAAAAGGAAGGAGTTCTTTCCACCACCACTACCATGCTGCCGCTGCTGCCACCACCACTGCCACCAGGCTTCCAGTCACAGCACGCACACACACACACACACACACACACACACACACACACACTCCAGCTCGGTTTCTACTTCCTCTTGCCCCACTCCTTCCTGCTACATCATCAAATTCAAGGGGCATGGAAGATCTTTAAATCCCATAACCACAGCAGTCATGCAAAACATATCCATAATAATCATATTGTAAAAGAAAGCATGGACCAAAAAAAAAAAACCTCAAGAAAAAAAAAGTTTTTAAAAAAACGTGCTTCAATCCGTAGTCAGACACTATTGATTCTTTCTCTGGGGATGGACAGCATTTTTCATTATAAGTGTTTCAGAGTTGTCTTAGATCATTGTATTGCTGGGAATAGCTAAGCCATTCACAGCTGATCCTCTTACTATAATGTTGTTACTTTGTATATTTCAGTATATTTCACTTTGCATCAGCACATGAAGCCTTTCCAGGTTTTTCTGAGAACATACTGTTCATCATTTCTTATAGTACAATAGTATTCCATCATGATCATATACCACTTGTTTAGCATCTCCCAACTGGTGGGCATCTCCTCGATCTCTACTTCTTAGCCCTGAGAAAAGAGCTGCTATAATTTCTTTTTGCTCCTGGTTTACTGTGGCTGGGGTTGTGCTGGACTGGGCTCCACTCTCACCCTTGTGTAACAGACCTTTTCTGCTGACCTTCCAAGTTGTCTTGGGCTGGAGATTTGTTTCACTCAGTCTTTTTGTGGGTTCTACTGTTCTAGAATTTGTAGAATGACTCTACATTTTAAAAATGTGTTTGGAGGGGTCTGAGAGAGACCTCAGATGAGTTCCTGCCATCTTGGCTCTGCTTCCAGCACTACAATTCTTGTCAGGATATTAGTAGTTCTATAGGAAATAGGGGCTCATTTGAAGCCATAAGGGTGCACCTATAGCAATCCCAAGTTAATTTCTGTATGGGAAAAGTTGATGGATTGTTGGAGTGTTTTCTGTGTCTACTTAGTGACTCATATTTTTTTTCTTCTGATGAATTTTTTGTGGGTTGAAATCAAGATAACTCCATTCCTGATTGTGTTTTTTTTTTAGCACATTGAGTGATTTAATAAGAGATGGAGATCCAAAATGCTGTTCACATTTAGAACAACTTTCACATGAGCTACACCATATGTATATTTAGCTTTGTTTTGTTTTTCTGGAACAGGTGGGTGTAATAAACTAAAGAGGAAAAACTGATGCTGAAGGGCCAGCCTCTGGAACTGAACCAGATAGATCTGTGTGAGCCCAGAGCCTTGAGGTGGGTGTAGGGCCATGGATTATGTCGACAAAATGAAAGTCCTTGACTCTAATGATCACCAATTCATGGAGGAGTTTAACTGATAACAAACAGGAGATTGAAAGAGCCCCTCAACTATCTCAGCCAGTACATGCTTGATCTTTTTAATAGCAAGGAGACATAACAGCCAAGGAAAGAAGCACAGGTCTAGGGTGCAGGGTCGTTTGAAAATCCTTATGGAGGAGGCTGATAGAATATTTTGAATAGCATGTATTTCTAAAACAATAAAAGACAGTAGAGAAAATCTCTTCCCTTCTCCATTCTCCCTTCCCTTCTCCTATTCTCTCCTCCTTCTCTCCTTTTTTCTCTTTAATTGAAGTTCAAAGCACTTTAAGTATTGGTTTCCAAGAGAATGTTATTACATGTCGAAAATACAAAATTGAAAAAGCATTCCGAAGAATCTTTCCCAGTTGGGCATTTTCCTCTCTTGTGCAAAGGAAAATTGTAAATGCCAACTCATTTTGCTTCTGATGCTTCAGGGCCATTATTTATTATCTGAATGAAAATGGAGATGCAGTAATAGACTTTGATGATATGATATCCAATCATTTAAAACAGATGCATTCCCATCCTTGCAGCCTTGATGGTACTTAACTCAGATCTCTCATAATAGCTCCTAAAGAAAAGCTGCAATAAGATGTTCAAACCTTTGGGTCAGCTTTGATTCAATCATCAAACTCAAGGTGCTGAAAATATTCTGTAGCCTATAGTCGATTCCAAGGGTTCTTCTCACAGGCATCTCTGACAGCAATAACATTTTTTATGGTGGTTGGCAAATAAATATGTTTCAAAGAAGAGCTCCTTGCTATCTTCTGCAGAAACTGGTAAGTTTATCTTAATGAACATGGTAGATATTTTATTGATTTCCATTGGTAACAACTCTGCTGATCTAATTGCTTTGTCCATCTCTAGCATCTGAAAAGGAAACAAAAAGAATAATGTACTAACATACACTCTGCTCAGTCTCTGGCCACATCTGGTTGTTGGTCACATTGGACCTGATGGAAGGTATATTTTCTGAAAAAAGGGAGAAAAACTGATAGGACGAGAGATTTAAACACTTGTGGGGTGGATAGTACATCCATTTCATTTTCAAATACGAGGAAACTGAGGAACTGACAGTTTGAGAGGCCAAGAAATAGTATGGTGGAGCAGTAGAAAAGCTCAGGCTTTGGAAACATGAATTCTTCAGTCAGTAAGCATTTATTAAGTGCCATGGATGTGCTAAACCCCACAGAAACAAAGAAAAGCAAAATCATGAAAATCGTTCCTGCCCTTAGGAATTGACATATACTAAAATGGAGATAAAGACTGGTTCAAATGCTAACTTTGCTACTTCTACCTGTATGACCTTCTTGAATCTCTTAACCTCTCAGGGACCTAGTTTCCTCATCTGTTAAATAAGGGGACTGGATTAAACAACTTCTATTATCCCTTCTAGTTCTTTATCTATGATACTATGGCATGCCCAGAATAACTTTAATTTAATTAGTGGCAGGGACAGGATTAAAACCCTTTGGTTTTAGAGCTCTTTTCATTATACCACCCTACCTCCTGCAAGATTTCCAGGCTTTTATATGGATGTGTGTATACTGAGCTAACCCTTAGGAGATGTCCTTTTCAGTACCATCTTTGACAGCAAGCTCTTTGACTTGATACATTTTGTCTTCACACACATAACACCCTAGGAACTAGTAGAGGGGTTACTCCCCATGAAATTGGTACCCTATGCATTCCAGAGCCATGCTTATACAGTCTCTCCTCTCCCTGTCGATCTCAACCCATTCCTGTGCTACTACTGAAGCACATCAAGAAAACTTGGGAGTAGAAGTCAGATGACACCAAAGCTATCATTAGCCCTTGTTACCTGAACACTAGGGTGCAGGGTGGCAGGAAGGGGAATAAGGAAATGGCCTCAAATGCACCTGTTATTAATAGGCACTCCCATGAGCAGTATCTTCTTTTATTATTTTGTTTCAAAATTCTCAGAAGCTGAAGCTTATTATAATGCTGTGGTACAGAGAGTGTTACTGAAATCAAATCCACTTAGGACAGGCACTAGCTCCATTTATCAAAGCAAAGTTGTTGCTTTTGCTGCTGCTGTTTCTATTGTTGCTGCTGCTGCTGTTGGTGCTATTGAGTTTTTTTTCTGTTTCTTTTTTTTACCCTTATTGTTACTGTTGTCAGCTTTCTGGCCTTCCTTTATTTGCTTAAAGAAACATTCTGCCTCTTTAAGTTGTCCATTCTACCACCAGCTCTCTGGAAGTGATGCCATTGTTTATCGGATTCACTGAATTAGAAAGCAATAGAAAACTGACCAGAAACAAGGATTAGGGTGCATGGTCAAAAGTAGGGCACAATGCAAAGTAACAACAAAGCAACAAATTTCATATGATAAAGGGGATCTCTGGAGGGGTACATACATGTCTCGATGACTAAAGTCTGATTTGTTTTCTGGAGTGATACAGTCTCCTTCACTGTCAGGGCACATGGGATTTGAGAGATAAGATATGCATGTGAATACTTTCTGTCAGTCTGAGCTGATTCTTGTTTCTAAAAGCAGCCTATTAGTTTTTCTTATTGCTGAAGAATAGGTACAGTCTGCATGATAGTAACTACAGCCTACATAGCCCTGTTTTTAGTGGTTAATGGCTCTCACAAAACAAATGATCCTTTCCTCATAAGTCTTATAACCATAAGGATATTTTTAGTGACCACATTGGAATGGATCCCTTTTGGCTCCAGATTCTCTGGAAAATGCCCTATTGAGTCACATAGGAAATTAGGGCAGAGTTGACTTCCCGGTAGACTCCAAACAATCAAATAGGACAGCCTGTCCAGTCTGTGATAGCTTGGGTTTTTTTTTTTTTTA
>NW_027185876.1:12805404-12829459 GCF_028583685.1 Petaurus breviceps papuanus | reverse complement strand
TTTTTTTTTTTGCCTACAATTAGTAATCAACTTTTTCTAAGAGGACCACACCCAGGTAACTTCATCCACTGGAGTCTAAGATGCCCAAGGAAACTAGTAATTCATCCGTTGTTTCCCAGAAGCCATTTTTAAGGTCATTTCTTAAAAAAAAAAATAATAATGAATAAGAGCTTTGGAATGTCTGTCTCAGAATGAATTCCTTATGAAAAGAGGAACAAAATGATGACAGAAATAATATTCTTTAGAATGGTTGGCAAATAACTAAGCTTAAGATGCCAAGTTGTTGCTTCCTTCTCTAAGAATTCTTGTTGAAGTGTATGTTAATACAGGTCCATTTTATTAACACCCAAGTATACAACTTTGTGTTATTCAGTTCAGCCCATCTTTCTACATTATTGAGACTCTTGATAGTTGCCTCTGCCATCCAGTATATGTCCTCCCAGTTTGAGGTAATGGGTACCTCCCATCCATGTTTCTAATCTAAGGACAAAACCTTTAGCATTTCAATAGATCCTGGAACCAGTCTAGTCTTTGGAACCACTATACCTTTAATGAGGTAGGGGCTCTGGGAGACCCCAGGAGCTCTCCTTGAGTCTTTGAGGTATGGGCTCTGGGAACCTCCCTTGGATTTTTGATTAAATTGTCTCATTTGATGAGGCATTTGCATGAGGCAATAAGCTTTACATTGTGGCTGGGCCCAGACCTCTAGCCTAGTTACAAACTGCTAACTGCTAGCCTAGTTACTAGCTTAGCTCTCCATTGTTCTTCTACTTCCCACCCTTGAGCCTATTAAAATATCAATACACCCTTGAACTGGCCTAACCCACCATTGTCTGTAGCCTCCAGCTACCTCGCACCCTGAATCACTCATGAACCTCATTAACTCCTCCTGAAGACCCTCCCCAAACTCCTCCTCTAGACCACCAGTAGATTCCGAGCACCATAGAATGCCACAGAAGAGTAAGAGTGCAATAGGATGCCATGGAATAGTGAGAGCGCCATGGAATAGTGAGAGCGCCATGGAATAGTGAGAGCGCCATGGAATAGTGAGAGCGCCATAGAATGACCTAACACAGACTTACTCTGTGTCTAATGCAAGCAACCTTTTAATAAATTTTACTTTTCTTTGGCTGAGAAGACTCAAGTCGAATTCATTCGACAGGACCTGGCATGTTGGTATTTTAGGGTCTCCAGAGTAACCTTAACCCTCTTAGTGGGTAAACTCTTCACATTGATAACTCTTAATCTCATAATTAACTTTTTCAGATATAATGATTAAAATGTGAAATAACCGTGGTAATAAGTACATTGTCCATATATACTCATAAGTACATGTAGCGGCAAGCACCCCAAGCACGTCCTCAGGGTTTGCTGCCCATACAGGTTCTTGGATCTGCTTTGTTAAAGGAAAGCAACTCAAAATGGGTTAACAAGCTTACTTTAATCAGTCAGACTTATATTGTTTACCTTGTTCAGGGGAAAAGGTCAGCACCCTGAACTTCAAAGTATACAGGCAGAATTATCAAGACAGAAACAGATCAAGTAGACAGATTTCCAAAATGTCCAACCATTACATCCATACCCAGTCAACATCTGGGTTTCCACATCTGGGTTTTTCAAAGCCGGGGGGGCCCTGGACAACGGCTTCCCAGAATACAGATCAAATCACAGAACACTTCTCAAAGTGAGCCCCCCAAACAAAGCTACACATCAGGGCTCATATAGCCTTCTCCTGGCTCAGAGAATGTAACAACCTTATTGACCCACTGGCCAATCAAAAAGTATCTACTGAAAAACAAGCCTCCCACCCCAGGCTTCAGGTGCACTTTAGCCTAGGGGCAGGGAAGATCTTCCAAATTTGCATTCCCATTACAGTACATGAATATATTGTTCATATAGACTCATAGATAGATACAGCTTTAGGCATGTCCATGGTTCCTGGGACACTTTCTCCGATTTTATCTCCCTTTTTTTGTTCCAGTTTACATTATAGGTTGATCTGATCCCAGTTAAATAAGCTTATTGGAAAGACTAATTAAAGGGTTTGCGACAATTCACTTGCGAATTCAAAGAGTGACCTGCAAGATAGAAGATAAAGAAAACAGCATAATTACTTTGTACCCATTTTCATGCAAGATTTTTCTTCTCAAATCCAAATTATACTAATTCAAAATAAGTTATCAAAATTACATGGTGCTGCATTGGAAAACAGTACTTGTGACTACATTAGCATAGGGAAATACTAGATAAGGAAGAGCTGTCTACCAATGAGGATTGGTGTATTATCTGTAACTTGTAGTCTTAGAGAATTGCTTAGAATGCAGAGAGGTTGGGTTTTGCCTAGACACATACAATCTGTGTCAAAGACTGGCCTCTACCCTGGTCTTGCTGAGTCTGAGGACAGCTCTCTAACCACTGTACAACACTGCTTTCCTGTATCATATTATGTAGCATAAATTCCTGCTGTACTTAATGGGGTTAGCCAAAAAATTCACTTTGCATCATGGCTGCCCTTATTTGGCTTCTTACATTGATCAAATCAATGAGATGACTGCCAGAAATTCAGAGATATTTGCCCATGAAATATGCCCACATAAGTCCCAAGCAAATAATAATAACAGCTTTTATGTAGTTCTGTCTATATGTTAGGATATATACTAAGAACTTTATAATTATTTTCATTGGATCCTTACAACTGGGGCAGGGGGAAGCTGGTAGGGACTGTTATTGTACCCATTTTACAATTGAGGACACAGAGGCAGAGGTAAAATGACTTGTCTAGGGTCACACTGATAGTAAGCAAATGAGTTCAGATTTGAACTCAGGTCTTCTTGAACTCAAGGCCCAGTGGTCCATTTATTTTTGCCAGCTAGCTAACTCAGGTTATCATGACCAGTGAGTCAGTTAGTAAGCATGGGCAGCAACAATAGCAACAACAACCAGGCACTGCACTAAACCATGATAATACAAAGAAAAACAAAGCACAGTCCCTGTTCTCAAGAAGCTTACAGTCCAGTGGAGGAGAAAACATCTGATAAATTAAGATCAGATCAGAAGCTAGATTGTTGAATTAAGAAGACAGAGAAGAGGAAGTGGAGGCCTCTATGGTAAATATTCTTCCCAAGGAGTTTAGCCAGAAAAAGCAGGAGAGATATGGGATAAGAGTGGGGTTGGCTGGATCAAGTGAGGACTTTTTGAGGATGAAGGAGGCATAGGCATATGGGGAGGTGGTCAATAGGCAGGGAGAGATTGAAGATAGGTGAGAGACTGGGAATAATGAGGTAATCTGCTGGAAGAGATGAAATTAAATGAAATCACTTGTGCAGGTGCTAGATTTTGCCTTGGCATGGAGAATGGCCACCTCTGTGTGGTAGAAGGCATCTGAGGTAAGATAGGAGGAAGCTAGAAGAGAGAGATCTTAGCAAATAGTCTAACATTTTTTTTTTCAATAAAATATTAAGGTTCTTAGCTAACAAGGTGGGAGGAGAGGAAGCCATAGGAGATTTGAGAAAGGATTAAAAGGTTTGGAAGAGACACTATAAAGAGTGGGATATTAATTTGTGAGGTGTAGAATGATTGCATAGCAGCAGTGAGGATTCAACTGAAGATATATAATATCAATTGTAGTGGGCCTAGTCAGAATGGTTGTGTGATTTTTTTCCATCTTCATTTGGCAGCATTTGTGTAGGAGTAAAGATCAAGATCCCCCTGATTTTGATGTGAGGAGACAAAAGATTTGAGAAGAGGACAAAGAAGAGTTGAACTGGTTCACCAAGGGGACAAAATGAGAGGCAGAGAGTATCATTAAGCTTTACACTCTATCAAAACCTTAGTCACCTTTCCCCATGACTATTCTGTCAATGATTTCAACTCTTGGTGAGAAGAGCAAGAAATGCTGCATATATATATATACACACATACACATACACATATACATACACACATATGTACAATTCCCTTATTCAGTCAAAAACATTCTTACATGTAGCCATGACTTATATTTTAAGAAAAGGAGGATACTTTTGACTGAGTAATTTAAGGGATTTGTAAGAATTAAATTATTAGGTACAATAAATAGTAGAATAGTCCACTCCAGGGGCTAATATTCAGAGATCAATACAGTCCAGTGGAAATTGAATTTGCTGTCTTTGGAATTAGAGGACCTGGGTTCAAATTCTTTCTCTTTATTATACTTTTTGTGTGGCTATGGGTGAATGACTTAACCTCTCTGGGCTACCTCTGCATTTGAATCCCCTCCAATGTAAAATGAGAGTATTGGAATAATAGCTCACAATTGAATAGCACTTCATGGTTTGTTAACCTCTTTTATGTATTTGTCCTTACTCTGACAAGTCTGTTAGGGAGGTGCTATTAATTATCCTATTTCACATATGAAGAAACTGAGACTAAAAGAGATTTAAGTGATTTACCCAGGGTCACCTAGCTCACCACCAAGTTAGAATTCAAACTCCAACTTTCCTGACTCCAAAATCAACCAGTGCCTTATCCATTAAACCAAGTTGCCTCTCTAGTTGGCCCCAACAGTCTCCCCCAGCTCTAAATTTGTGATCATATGATCTGATGATTCTGTCATTTTCTTGAGCAGAGGAGGCTCTGGCATTTAAACAGATAAATAAAGACAATATTATTTTAGTAAGGAGAGAACACTAATACTTAGGGGGTGGGGAAATGCTTCTCACAGGAAAGCCTGTATTAAGAAGGACAAGTGTCATGAATTTCAATGATTATCAAATCCAGGTTTGCATAAAAATGTTTTCCAGAAAAGCAAGTAAAGCTAATGATGGAATCTAATGACCTTAAATTGTTTGCATAGTATTAAGGCAGAAAAAAAGTAACTCTTCTTTAAACTAAGCAGTTTTGATTAAATCTGCTCTGATATGTACAGAATTTCTAGAGAATTGGGGACAAAAATATAACTCTGTCAAAATGTATATGTCAAGTAGGAACATTCGTAGAGTATGTGATTATTGGAATGATGGGGAAATGACAGATATGATGAGATTTTTTTTAAAATGTAGGTTTGCCTTAACTTTTCTATTTCTGTGAAGGAAACTACTAGAGAGGAGTGTTATAATCTAATACTGCTTAAGTTTTCTTATAGAGAGCTGGAGAATTTTCCTTATTATATATCTAATCCAATATTACAATGCCTGTTTTAATTAAGCACTACAGTTACCATCTATTTTCCAAGTTTTCATAAATTAATAACATTAATGATAGCAATAGAAAAGTAATAATGCTAATAACTGCACATTTATTAAGTGTCTGTAGCATACGAGGTGACATACAGCTTCTATTCTGCAGTGCTTATACAATCTGTTCTAAGCAACTTCCCTGAAATGGAGGTTTCTTCCTTGGAAACTCTGATTCTTTCCTTGAATCTCTTTGCTTGCTTCTTTTCATTTCTATTTTCTATCTTGCCGCTTGCTTATGATCAATAGCAGCTCTTCCTATGGGATCCAAATTAATTTATTCGATCTCCCAACTTCTGTGGACCTGCAGGAAGTTAGGCAAGCAAGGTCTGTTGAGGATAACTCTTTTTGTATGAGTTCTGATTACATAATAACCTTTAGTAACATAGATATCAAACACTGGTTCCAAGTTGTCTCTCATGATCAAGTAAATTTACTCAGCTCTGATTTTGTCTTGTATTATGAATGGATGGAAATTTTATTTATCAAGAGCTTTTATTAAAGGCATATATTAAGGGCTCATTGTGTGCAAAACAATGTTTTAAGCACTGATGATACAAATAGAAAGACAAAGAAGGCAGACCCTACTCTCAAGGAGTTGACTTTATGCCATAGAAGCTTTATTTCCAGGAACTCTCTCTAATCCTTCCTTCCCTACCCAGTCTCCCATAATTCCTTTCCTATCTTTAGCTCATGGATAGCTTCCATTTCACATACTCCTCTCTCTCATAGCTCCTCACCTCCCTTCCTTCTAATGAAATCTCTGATATCAGTTTTCCAGTGATTAGCTCAATGCCCAGCATATTATAGGTATTTAATAAATGCTCATTGATTTTCAAATTCATCCACACTTACCTTTGTTAGGATAGTTCAAGAAGGGATGAATCAATCTCTATTCATCAGAATAAGACATAGAATAACTATCTTATTCTCCTCTTCATAGACCAAAAAAGTAGATATTGTTAAAAAATTCAGTTTAATACTACGAAAAAATGCATCTGATACCCTACTCTATTCTTCTCTCTTTGTTCTGTACTTCTAACAATGGTTCTTCTTTATATGAGGTTCCAAAGCTGTCAGGTATAGTCATCAAAGAATTTCTTGCCAACCTAGGCTCATATGATGACTGATTTTATTTCTATATATGTATGTATCTATCATCTATCTATCTATCTATCTATCTATCTATCTATCTATCTATCTATCTATCTATCTATCTATCTATCTATTTATCTACCTATCTGTCCATATATTCATTCATTCATTGATTCATTCATCTATTTATAGGTTCTCCTGGTTCTGCTCACTTCACTTTGCAATAGTAAGTCTTTCCATGTGTTTCTGAAATCTGCCTTCCTGTCATGATGACTGATTTTAGAATAGCAGGAACTTTAGGGGAAATCTAAGCCCTCATTTTAGAATCAGGCAAACTGAGGCTTAGAGATATTAAGTGACTTTCCCATGGTCACACATCTGGTACAATTTTTTTTTCAGTGCAGGTTTAAACATTTAGTGGAAAAGCTTTAGATCAGTTGGTTAAATGCCATCATTATTCAACTGTCCCACTTGGGGAAAGGGGGAATTTATCTTAATTCAGGTTGAGTGAGGTTCAGAATTATAAAGTACAGGACAAGGAATCTAACTGGGGCCCCTACAATGTAAGTGACAGATAAGGATTCTGCCACTTTACATTGCCAGGGGTCCTCTCTTAGTGCTAGGTCCCCTACCCACAGTTTTGGGGAGCAGGTCTATCTTTGGGGCATGTGGGGGTTACATAGGTTCCAAATCTAGCCTTTGTGTTTTATGTACCCTGAGCTGAGACTTGGGAGGTAGATGAGGTCACTGACCCTATTGATCCTGGCCCTGAATTGATGCTTCTAAGTAGAAAACTGGTCTGTCTGAGAGTTTGAGGCAGATAGAACACAGCACAAGATGGTGATGGAGTGGGTTTTTATAGGGTTCTTTTCTAGGTCAAGCAGAAGAAAGCATTTAGGAGAGGAAGTGAGGTGCTTAGACCTAAGGTAAAAGTAAAAGTTTGGGATAAGTGCTGACAAGCATGGGGAGGATGTGTGGGGAATTTGTGGCTAGTTGTTATTTGGACTACCTGCCAGAGGGAAAGGAGGCTTTCTGCCTTTATTGTAGGTCTTGCTTTGATGGGGTATCCCAGGGGACTTGAGGTTCTCTGGTTTTTTCATTTAGTTGGAAGGAGGGTATTGAAATCTTTACAGTAGCATTCCTATACAGAGTTACCATTCCACCCTCCATGGGATAAAAATAGAATCAGGCTAGATTTTGAGGGAATGGTTCTCTCCCACCAGCCTAGTATTAGACTAGAAAAATAACCCACCCCGAACATCTCTCTGAAGGCTTTCTTGAGTCTGCCCTCAGGTGCAGAAAATAGCCTTGGTTTATATATCTTGAACTTGTAATGATTTATCATCATCAAAAACCCTTTTGTAAATGACTAAATAAATGTGGCACTGTACAAAGAAAAGGTCACTCATGCTTGCTTTGATGAAAAGCAATGTCCTTTTCCTCCTATTTTGTATGTTTCCAAGTGCACTGGGAGTGTCTAATAAATGTAAAGTAACACCGTGATAGGAGTAAGATTAATAGTCTGATCTCACAAAAGCTTGGGGATATGGAGCCAAGAAATACCAGTTCCTTAATAAAAAACCAATATCATGGAAGTCTCAGTCTGTATCAATTTCCCATAAACCTAGAATTAACTGCTGGCATGGTGGACCAAGTAAAATAATCTGTTCACTATTGTACTATAGCCATCAAAGGCAGCACATTATAGCATCACATCAGAAAATGTGAAAACTGTGTGATTAAAATTGGGGAACCATAAGCTACTTTTCAAAGGGCATGTCTTGCCCAGTAATGGACCACCTGGGGAAAGCGACACAAAGATGCTTGTCTAGTTACTTACTATCCACCAAACAGGAAAGAAATTCTGATACATACACTTAGTCATTCAGCAAGCAAAATATTTGAAGGGTAAGCCCTCTTTTATCTCAGGATCAATGTGAAGTCTCCAAAATGCATCAGATCAAAAGCATTAGCTAGCCTCCAGATATCTTTTCAAATGCCAATTTTAAATTTAAATTATTCAATCCAGAAGTATTTAATTCAATTTTCCAGCAAGATCAGGCTATAAAAGTCCCAGCCCTGTCAAATTATACTTTAAGCAATATTACCTTATTGAATTTTTTTAAAAAAATTATTCTGTTTAAAATGAAGTAGAGGACTACATTCAGTTCAACAAACATTTCCCTTGATTCTGAGAAGACAGATAGCAATGAACCAGTTCCTACCCTCAATGAGCTTACAATTTAGTCAGGGGAAAGAGGAAAGTCTTAATAATCATGATAATAATGATGGTAGTAGTAGTAGCCAACATGTTTACTATGTGCCAATCACTGTTACCTCATTTATATTGACAACAAACATGGGGGGTAGATGCTATTATCATCCCCATTTTACAAATGATTATTCTGAATCAAAGAGATTGTGACTTGACCAGGGTCTCTTAGCTAAGCATGGATTTGAACTCAGGTCTTCCATGATTCCTGGTTCATTACTCTATGCACTACACCCCCTAGCCGTCCCTATTGTAGGCATTATTAGTATTGTCTGTAAGTGAACTCACAATTGAGACGATAGTAGAGTATCTGAGGATTCTCAACCAATTCATATCCCTTAAAGCCAGGATAAAAAAAAATTTATAGATACAGTGGAGTTCCAACAAAGAGGTATGAGGGCTGGTGGATGTGTGGACCAGGAAAGGCCGGATGCAAGTGGAACTCTATGAGTTAAGCTTTGAAGAAAAGAACATTTTTTGACATGCAGAAATCTACATGGAGTCTTGTCCATGGATGGGAAAGAACAGATGCAATTACACAAAGGTAGGAGAAATCGTGAGAGAAGACTGGGGAATAGTGAGCAATCCTGTCTGGTTGGTAACATAGGAAACATTCTTGAAGAGTGGAATGAGCCAGAACACATAAGACCATAAATATCAAATAAAGGAGTTTGTATTTCATCTCTTAGGTAATGGGAAACTCAGAAAGTTTCTTGAGCAAAGGAACAGAATGCTCAGACTTGTACATTAAGAAGATTACTTTTCCAGGGATTTGAAAGGTGAATGAGAAAGGTTGGTGAGGGGAAAAGTTAATAAAATATTACAATACAGTAAGTGAGTGGGGATGGTAATGAGGTCTTGTTCTAGGCTGTTAGTAGTGGAAATTAAAAGGGGAAGATAGGAAAGAAGGAAGCAAGCATTTATTAAGCTCCTGCTTTGTGCAAGGAATTATGTTAAGCACTTTACAAAAATCATCTTATCTAATCATCAAAACAACCCTGGGAGAGAGATGCCATTTTAATCCCAATTTTGTAGTGAAGAAACTTGAGAAATACAGGTTAAGTGACTTGCACAGTCACATACCTAGTAAATGTTTGTGGCTGGATTTGAGCTCAGACCTTCTTGACTACAGGTCCAGAGGTTCTGTGCACTGTGCTACCTAGTTGGCTCTAGGAGAACTGGAGGGCAGAACTGACTAGAAGTGGATTTGATACATCATGTAAGGAACAAACTGACGAACACTGATTGAGGGCCTGTTATGTGCCAAATGTGTAACTGGGGCCATGGGGGAAGAGGGGCACAAAGACAGGAATGAGACAGAGGCTATCTTTAGGGGGCTCCTATTCTGTTGGCGGAAAGATGTAAGAGTCGAAGATAACATCAAGGTTTTTTGTATCTGAGTATCTTGCAAAGTGCGATGCTATTAAGAGACATATGGATGTTAGGTGGAGGGAATGGCTTTTTTGTAGAAACTTATTGGTTCAATTTTTGAAATGTTTTCCACTGCTAAAGATAAATGTGCATTTTAATCTGCAGAAAAGAGGACACAAGCTAGTACAGACCTGCAGCAAAGGGTGGATAGTGACAGTAGTGAGCATTTATCTAGTGCTTTGAGGTTTGCAAAGAGTTCTGCATAGGTAATCTCATTTGATCCTCACCCCACCCTGGGAGGTAGGTATTATTATAATCCCCATTTTATAGCTGAGGAAACTGAGGCTAAGGGAAGCTAAGTGATTTGCTCAGGGTCACAGAGCTAATAAAGTCAGTGGTTGGATTTGAACACAGGTCTTTGTGACTTATCTACTGTACCATTCTTGCTTAAAACAATGCTAATAGAAATTAGATAGAAAGCAGAATTAGAAAACTCCTCTGCTTTCTTTTCCAGGAAGAACACCTTTTGTATTAGAAGTAATAGAACAATAATGATTGAGCTGATTTACATCCTGGATAAGTTACTGCATCAGCAAGAAGAGAGTTCCTAGCTGTCCTCAATGAGTTTCTACCACTCCAGAACTACTACCCCTATTACTAAAAGTAATAATATAAACCAAAATGTGATTTCTGAGCCACCCCCCTCTAATCTTCCCTTTTATCCTTCCAGTCATCCAGGTTTGCCAATTAGTATCATACTTGATTCCTCACACCATAAATATCCAATCTGTTGCCAAATCTCATTTGGCAACATCTCTCACATGTGCTATTTCCTCTGTACTCACACAGGTACCATTTTAGTTCAAGCTTTCATCATTTTTTCCCTGTGTAATTCAGGCATGAGTGTGTGGGATGTCTGCAACCGCTGTAGTACCTCTTACCTCTAACCAAGATAATTTGACACTCTCTGGGTTGGTTTGCTCACTCTAAACTCTTTATATTGGTAGGTCTAGGTTCTAAGAAAAGAATCATCACTAGACAATTACATTCAATTTCTTTCAGAATGATAGAAGTAACCCTATTGTAGGAGGATAAATGGCAACTAGGAGGCATAGTGGGTAGAGTGCTGGGCTTGGAGTCAGGAAGGCTCATCTTCCTGACTTCACTTCTAGCTTTAGATGCTTACTAGCTGTGTGACCCTGGGCAAGTCCCTCTCTCCTGTCTGCCTTGATTTCCTTATATGTATAAAATGAACTGGAGAAAGAAATGACAAACCACTCCAGTATGTCTGCCAAGAAAACTCAAATGGGGTCACAAAGAGCCGGACGTGACCCAACAACAACAAAATATTTCCCGCACTCGCTGTGCTTACTCTTGAGCCCCAAATAAATTTCTATTTACACAAAGCAGTCACTCACACAAAATGAAAATGTTAGATGGTAAACATAACCATTTATTTATCAATAAAGCAAAATAAACAGTAATAACACCATGAGAGTGTCTGAATAACAAAACATGTCGTAATCCATACATAAATCTCTGTTACACTCTTCTGCCATTGTAGTCTATATCTATGTGGAAGAAGGAGCACACATGGCAACCTGGCAGGGAGTACATAAAGGAAAAAATGCTTAGGCTTGGAGTAACTACTAACTAGAGGCTTTGGTATCACTGACTGTAGCAGCAAGCACCCCAGCGTCCCCAGGGTCGCTGCCACCACAGGTTCTTGGATCTGCTTTGATAAAAGAAAGCAACTCAAAATGGGTTAACAAGCTTACTTTAATCAGTCAAACATGTATCGTTTACCTCGTTCAGGGGAAAAAGGTCAGCACCCCGAACTTCAGAATATAAAGACAGAATTATCAAGATGGAGAAACAGATCAACTGTCCAACCATTACATCCAAACCCAATCAACATCTGGGTTTCAACATCTGGGTTTTTCAAAGCTGAGGGAGGGCTCTAACAACGGCTTCCCAAAATCCAGATCAAATGACAGAACACTTCTCAAAGTGAGCCCCAAAACAAAGCCTCACATCAGGGTTTATATAGCCTTCTCCTGGCTCAGAGAATGTAACAACCTTCTGGACCCACTGGCCAATCAAAAAGTATCTACTGAAAAACAAGCCTCCCACCCCAGGCTCCAGGTGCACTTTAGCCTAGGGGCAGGGAAGATCTTAAATTTTTATATTCCCATTACACTGACCCATTCAGGAACAGCTGTACCACAGGTATTCCCTTCTCTTCTAACTACTTGTCTGCTTATTCTCAGTGCCCTATGACTGGGCAAATTTTCCTCATTTCTATGCTTAAACCAATGTAGCATTTATAAGTTCTTTTGATATTTAATCATTGTTCTTATCTTGAGATCTCATTCAGATGTTGATCAGTGGATTCTTTCTTTGTCTATTTTTCCCTGTGGTTCTGGGATATCAGGGACACTTTTCCTTTATAATTACTTAAAATATGATATTTAGGCTCTTTGTTTCATCATGACTTTCAAGGTTAAGAATTCTTAAATGATCTCTTCTTTATTTTCCTTGTTTTTTTCTGATGAGATATTTCACATACTCTTCTATTTTTCATTATTTTGCCTTTGTTTTATTGTTTATTTATTTTTGGTCTTTTTTTTTTGGAGGGGGGAAAGCAGGACAATTGGGGTTAAGTGACTTGCCCAAGTCACACAGCTCATAAGGGTATCAAGTATTGGAGGCCAGATTTGAACTCAGGTCCTCCTGACTCCACAGCCAGTGCTCAATTCACTGTGCCGTCTATCTGCCCCAATGTCTTATTGTTTCTTGATGTTTAATGAGGTCATTTGCTTCCACTTGTACAATTCTAATTATTAAGAGATTATTTCCCTTATTTAGCTTTTGTAACTCTTACACTATTTGGACAATTCCTTTTTTCTAAAAAGTATTATTTTCTCATTTTCTTTAATAAGAAAATATTTGTTGCCTCTTTTTTCCATAGTATTAATTGCCTTTTCATAATTCTCTTGCATCACTCTCATCCCCCCCCCAATTTTTGCTTTACCACTCTTATTTAAGAAAAAAAATTAAAAAACTCTCCTAGGTATTCTTTTTAGGCTTCTTTCCAACTGATATTTTCCTTTGAAGCTTTTCTTTTAACTGTTTTGAGATTGTTGTCTTCTTCTCAGTTTATGTCTTGATCTTCCCTGTCATGATAGTAGCTTTTCATGTATAGTATTTTTTGCTCTTGTTTGCTTATTTTTCCAACCTTTTTTCTTGACTTTGAATTTTGCGTTAAAGTTGAACTCTGTTTTGGGTGTGAGGGTAAATAGGAGGAGGCATTGTGACAAGATTTAGGCCTTTTAATACTACTGTTTTCAGGGCCAGAAAGTTTTCTCTACTCCAATCCATCCTCCAAGCTGCTGTCAGATTTTTTTTTTCGTTTTCTTTAAGCACAGGCCTTATCATGTTACCTCTACCCCATCCAACAACCTCCAGTTGCTCTCTATTGCCTCTAGGATCAATATAAATGCTCATGTTTGAAATATAAATCTCTTGACAATCTGGTCCCCCCACCCTTTTCCATTCTTCTCACACATTATTCAATTCAATAAATATTTATTAAATGTTTACTATGTATCAAGCACTGCATTTATTCCCCTGCTCACACTCTTCCCAAATCTCCCACCTCTTTACCTTTGCACTGGCTTTATTCCATGCATAAAATGCACCACCTCCTCCTCCTATCTTTTAGCATGCCTGGTTTCCTTCATTTCATACACCTTTTTCACAAAAACATTTCTGTTCCTGTTAGCTAATAAAGTTTCTCCTCCACAAACTACCTTGTAATTATTTTGTGTGTGCTCTGTACTGATACAGGTATGTTTTCTCCATCATTAGAATATAACCTTCTTGAGATGAGGGATCATTTCACTCTAGTTTTCATTTCACCTAAGCACCGTGCTTCACACATAATAATGACTTAATAAATATTTTTGATTAATTGAATTTAAAAGTTCTCTGATGACCTTGGGAAACTGTATAAGTTAGTTTTGTTGAATTGTTGATTTTCTTCTTTTTTTAATGTGAGATTTCTCTCTGGTAGAGGCAGTGGGGAGAGATATAATAGGAAATGAAGATAATTTAAAAACAAAAGAGAACAATGAAATTTAGCTTTTAAAATGGCAATGGGGAAGGAAGAATATGCCTTCTCCTCCTGGCCAATAGCTCCTTATGTTCCAGATCCACTCACACATATGCTTTCGCATGCTGGCTTTGGTTCCCCTCCTATTCCCATAGGTGCTCTCTCCTCCTCTGTAGAGATCCAATCAAATACTTCCCTTCTGTCAATGTTGTTGATTTAAAAAAAAAATCCTAAATCTCAAATGTTAGAACTGCTCCATGAGGTTTGGCACTAGGATAGAACATGCATTTGATCTTGCTGGTTGGATGTAGTTTAGGAGCACCTGTTTCTGTGTCTTGCCAAGATGTTCAATCATTTCCAAGATCCTGAAGTGGAGTTTTGCTCTAAACATTGCTCTGAACCCTCTGGACATTTACACCTGAAGGCTTGAAATATACCCGCCAATTGCAGAGAATTCACACAAACTAAAACAAAACAAAACAAAAGCAACAACAACAAAACACCCAAATCTAACGGTGTTTCTACCTCTATACAGTTTCATAAATTAATCATTCTTTCTGCTTCACCCACAGTCACTTAAACCAATCCCTCTCTGTCTTTGACAGTCAAACAGCCACCACACTTCATCAAACCCGCCCAGAGTACCGCTACTTCACATGAAGCTGTGACAGGAATTTATAAGCAATGGAAGCTTAATACATAGTTGCCACTTCTGTCTTTAAATTCTATCATGGGACTGAGTTTGGAATGAAGAGAAATTTCATGTAAAATTTTTAGGCTTGGCTTTCATGTATGCTCCTGAAAGATCACTGAAGTGGAAATATATCACCTTTAGAAGTTAGTACCATACATGTATGTATGTGTGTTTGTAGGTATGGGTATATGTCTATGGATATATGTAGGTATGTGTATGAATATATGCATATATATGAGTATACATGTGCGTATACACACACATAAGGCCACACTACTTATTTTATTCTTTGAGTGATCTGTGGTTTCACTGGTAGAAGTATTCCTTTTACTGGTGCAGACAGTACCCCATTTGAAGCTTCTTGTCTTATTTATGTCTTGTCCACATTTTTCCATAAACTGTCTTCCACAGAAGATCTATTCTCTATGAAAACCTTCTAGCCCTTTTACTATTTTATGGCTATATGTTCAACATTCAGGCTGCCCATTTTATTACCCTTTATATAACTAGCTCATCTCCCTACCCATTTACATGTGTTGTTGATATCTTTTAAATCATTTCTTGACCAAAGATCAACATTAGCAGCATATTATAGTCTGTTTTCACCCACTGTACATAACTATTGCCCTTTGACTCACCTTCAACTTTGATTATTCAAAGTAGAGTATCATGAGGAGGATATTAAATATTAAAAATATATGCTTTGGCAGCAGGTAGGGAACTGATTGGCTTTATTAAATTTCAGGCTATAGTTTAGCCTAATTTCCTTCTCTTATCCACAGATCTAGGTTTAGAGTGAGATGAATCCTCAGAGATTGGATGACCACTTATCAGATGTGTTGCAGAGAGGATTTTTCTTCAAGTGTATATGCACTTGAATGACTTCTGAAGTCTCTGAGATTCTGTGCTTGGTGACTTGCCTCAAGTTTTAGACTTTAAAAAATAAAATTGTCAATTTATATATTTAATTTTAAGCTGCTATTTTATTACATGAACTGAAAGTAGAAATGCCATCTCAAAGGTCTAGGCTACCAGCATATATCAGCTTTGATAATAATGCTAAATCATATATCCAAAGAGGGCCTGCTGCAATAAATTAAATATTTTCTTTTCATTCCGGCCAAACCTAAAAATATACAATGATCTTCATGCACTTAGCAAACTCCAACATGACAACAGAAAGAAATGTTTTCTCCTAGAAGTATTAACTCGTTTAGTTTTTCTGTACTGTCAATTAGAATCTACATTTAATCTATACCATAAATGACTTTAGTCTCTGATTTAAGATGGTGTGCATGTCAACCCATTTTTGTTCCTATCCATCATCTAATTCACTTTTTTGCCTTGGTATTTCTGGTTTTCAGATAAGTTATTCTGCAGTTTTGTAATTAATTTTCTCCTTAAGAAAAACAAATGGGAAAATGAATGCCATTTAT
This sequence comes from Petaurus breviceps papuanus, assembly GCF_028583685.1. NCBI lineage: Eukaryota > Metazoa > Chordata > Mammalia > Diprotodontia > Petauridae > Petaurus > Petaurus breviceps. Next base: position 12,813,264 of record NW_027185876.1, on the reverse strand, counting down.
GAGAGCATTACTGAATTGGTGCATTTTCCTTTCATGAACCACAGGTATTCTGTGACATGGAGATGAAAGATAATGAAACTAAACTATTTCTCTCTTCTCACTTAATTCTCCTTAAACTTTGGAAAACTTTTCATTTTCTCTTCCTTGTACAAGATTAGAAATGAACCAACTGCTGCTACAAATTCCCCTATATTTTTGCCTTTTCTATTAAATGAATGAAGAAAAAATGATTTATTAGGTGCTTACTATGTGCAAAGCAAAACACTGGGGATACAAATACAAAAGTTAAGACACAATTAGCTAATGAATTTATTCTCCAGAAGATGGCATTCTAACAGATACCTCATCTCTTAGGGTGGCCTGGAAAGGGTGGCCATGGAGGGCTGCTTTGATTTGTAAAGCTATAGAGATATACCTGTGTAACGCCAAGCAAGAGCAGCTTCCAAGGTTTAGATTACTATAATAGTAAACTCCATTTATTCAGTGACAAATTAAGGAAAAAACATTCACAGAAAATCAAAATACAGCATTCACCATGTGTAACTCAATCATTTAGTAAGTCCTCAATTTAATCACAAAGTACAAAAATCAAAGTCCTCCACCCCTGGATAGCACATTGATTCAGTCAATCACAAAGTCTCCCTTCTCAAGTGGAGATTAGTTTCCAATCATAAACAAAATACATTCATTTGGTCAGTCACAAAGCACAAAGACCATCCACTGGTTAGGTCACAACTAGGTTACAATATCATCACAGCATTCAATACTCAAGGAGAGGTCTTTTCTTCATCTTGACCTGAAGCAAGTTCTCAGCAGTTTCTGTTCCTGGGAAGACACAGTTCAACAAAGACAAAGACATTACAACATTTATGCACACTGCTTGCATCCTCTTTAAATCACCTTCTGCCTGTGAAATCACCCTAGGCCCAACACGGTCTGAGGCCTCTATCAACAAACTTCTCTGACAAAGTAGCATCAAAACAGACAGACAAAATACGGGTACCACAATCATGCCTTCTCAGTTCTTGGCAGCTCCAGGTGGCAATTCTCAAAAGTCCTGGGCAGCTCCAACTAGCCCTCAGCAGTCCCCCCCGCTGCTCCCAAAAGTTCTTCTGGCCTCTCTCAGCTTGGACCTCTCCCTATACAGGTCACCAGCTCCTCCCTGTTCAACCCCCACTCATCACGTCAACAAGTCCATCCCACTTGTGGGGTTCACAAGCTCTGGGTCTTAACACTTAGCCTGAAAACCCCAATACAAGGGGATCTCTAAATTCCATTAACATTACAACCTGAAATGATATTGTCATTAAAACAAAACAAAACAAAAACACCGTGCCTTCATGAAAAGCATGTTGTAAAGAAAAATATTTGTCTGATTGATTAAAAACCTTCACTTGTTATACCAGTGCCCACGGTTATGAGTCTCTATAGTCAGAACAGCCCACAGTAGTTCTGAAGGTAAGTAAAATTTACCTTCAGTGGCCAAAAGTGGAATAGTCAGCCTCTCAGCAAGCATTTATTAAGTGCTTTCTATATACTAGGCAATGTGTTGAATGCTGGGTATAGAAAGAAAGACAAAAATATCTTGAGATTCCTCATGGATCTTACATGCTGACTAGGAAAATACCATGCCAATAATTGTTTTTACACTATATCCATGTGTGTCTGTGTCTGTGTGTGTATATATGTGTGTATGTATGTATATATACATATACACACAGACAGACATGTATATAATAGCATACAATTATGTGTATATACACATGTCAATTTGTTTGATGATCACAGAAGTTCTCTGGGGGAAGATGCTATAAATAATATCATGTCCATTTTACAGTTGAGGAAACACTGAGAGAAGTGAAGTGGCATCTATTTGCTATTTATCTGTCTGTCTCTATCTGTCCATCTATCATCTATTTATCTATCCATCCATCCATTTATTGTCCATCTGTCTACCTACTTACCTCTCATCTGTTTATCTTTCCATCTACCATTTATCTATTTATCCATCCATCCATGCATCCATCCATCCATCCATTATCTACTTATCTACCTCTTATCTGTCTCTCTGTCTGTCTGTCTTTCTACATATTTATTGCTATCATTTATCAGTCTATCAGTTTCTATCTATACATTTATCTCCATCATCTTTCTATCCACACATACATTTATATACGTATATCAGTGTATTAGTGTGTGTATACATGTATGAATATGTAGGCAAACATACATACATATGTCACACACATACATATAAAGGTAATCTCAGAGGTAAGGTCATAAAAGAAAAAAGGCACTGATTTTGATGTCTGAAGATTTCTGGGTTTAAATTTTGACCCCGACATTAATTTTTCTGACCCTGGGCAAGTTATTTCACTTCACCAAGTGTTAATTTCTTTATCTCTGAGATAAGGTAATATCTACAGTATCTACCCCCAGAGGATTTCTGTGATGATCAAGTAAGCTAAGCTATAGAAACCACTTTTTAAACCTTAAAGAGTTATATAAATGATAATTATTATTTTCCATTGAATCCCTTTTCTTAATGCCTTTAACTACTTATGGAATCAAAGATGAATTAGATTTTGGCACTTACACTCTCGACCTCAAGGAGCAATTGCATCTTCATGCCAGATGGGGCTTTTAAGTATTCCACAGTGGAACCTTCAAATCCATACATTTTTGGATCCATTTGTCTCCATCCAAACAAACTCTCCTTTGTTTTATTCCTTCAGCCACCTTCTCCTTGCTAAAGAATGACTAAATTGAATAAAAATGTCCCATGGTCAATCGTAGCTGACTTTGTTATTTTTTTTCCAGGTTTTAAAAAATAACAACATCGTTGAATGCAGTAACTCAACTGAATTAATAATGGTGGAAATTTTGGTCACAGAGGTAGTTGATCAATCCTCAAAAGTCTTTCTGACGAGTCTTCATGTACCAATCACACACTGAGTATATAAAGATAGAGAAAAAGTGCCTGCACTATAGGAGCTCATATTCTGTAGGAGAAGACCAATATATACAAGATGTCTATTTTGGCAAGTAGTGAACACCTAATAAGTGCCCAGTGACTGACCTGTATGGTTTGATCGTGTTCTTTCTCTGAGGAATGCTTCTTCTTCATATCAAACTTTTAGCATCCGTAGTTTCTTTCAAAGCTCTGCTCACAGGTTACCTGCTACATTAGTTCCTACCTTGTGCATATGTGTGTATGTATAAACATATGCATACATACATGGGAATAGAGAAGTATACCTATATACATACAGAAATATACACATACAAACATGCACATGTGTATATACCCAAATGTGTGTGCAGTGTGTATATATCTCCACATATATGTGCACACATGTAGATATCTCTCTATGTACTCATGGGTATATCTCCATATATATTTGTATATGTGCATAATGATATATTACATATTGTATTATATATAGTGTGGTGCTATGAATTATATATAATTATATTATAATTATGAATTATATAATGCATGCATGTCTACACACATGCACATATACACACATGTCCATAATATGTGCATATATACATATACAAGTACACACACAAGGATATACACACATGTATGTATATATACACCTATAGATAAAATATTTATGTATACACAGAAATATATAATACAATAATATATTATAATTAATTGTATAATATTATATGATATTTCATGTAACACATAATGCATATACATAAATACATACATCACATATGTACATGCATGCAGAGGCATCTAGGTGACATAGTAGATATAATGTTGAGCCTGAAGACTTGAGTTCAAATGTGGTCTTAGACACTTACTAGCTGTGTGACTCTGGGAAAGTCATTTTCCTGTTTGCCTTAGTTTCCTCATGTGTAAAATGAGCTGGAGAAGTAAATGCAAACCACTCCACTATCTATGCCAAGAAAATCAAAATGGGGTAAAATAGAATAGGCTAAGACTGAACAACAATACTTATGCACACACATGGAGATATACAAAATACATACACACGTATATATACACATACATGTGCACCAGACATACATACATATTTATGTATATGCATCACATACAAGCATGTATGTTTATATAATTATGTGCATATATCACATAAGTATATGTGCCTATATGTGCATATACCCACATGTACAAGATAGCAAGGGACTTATGAAGGGGGTAGTATATGAGCAGAGCTTTGAAAGAACACTCAGTGTCCTAAGTCTGAAGTGAGGGGGCATGGCATTCCTAGCAGGAACAACAATCTGCAAAGCTACAGTGGTAGGAGATGGGATGACATGTATGAAGGACTGCAAGAAAGAAATCCCAAAGAGTATGAGGAGCACAGGGATACATAATTGGGCTTGGAAGGTAGGTTGAAGACAGGTTGTGAAGGCTAATGAACAGAGTCTTTTATCCTAGAGATAACAAGGAGTCATTGGGACAGAAAAGTGCTATTGTCAGACCCATAATTTAGCGATATCACTTTGGAAGTTGTTCAGAGAAAGAATGGATGATGAGGGTGGTAAGGATAGGAAATGAAGTAAGGAGACTAATTATGAAACTTTTGCAGTAGACCTGGAGAGAGGTAATTAGAATCTAAACTAGTCACCATATTAATGTGTGGAAGGAAATGGATATAAGAAATGTTGTAGAAGGCTAGGAAGACTTGGAAATGGGGTGGAATGAGGGAGAACAAAGAATCAACAATGACTTACTTTAATGGGGAAGGAGAGAGAAGTGGGTAAATCAGGTAAAGACATCTTGGTGAGAGACCCTCCAAAATTATGACAAGTAGTCAGAGAGTGGTCCACTCCACCTTTGGGTAAGTTCAATACTTTCTAATGTAAAAAAAGAGCTAAAGTGAAGCATATTGACCATTTATTCTCAATACTTCTTTGATCTGAATGCCATTCTGTGGATCTAACTTTAGTCTTTCTCAACTCTAGGTCATCCTCCAGTTAACTTACAAAGTGATTTTCTTAAAGCACAGGTATGACCAAGTCATTCCATCATTATCCCCACTCAACTTCAATTGTTCTTGTTACTGTAAAGTCCTCTCCAGCTTTGGAAGTCCTTCACATCCTTACCCCTTTTAACCCTTTCAGTCTTCATAATTTACTCCCCTCTAAACAATTTAAAAATTAGTGATACTGGCCTCCTTGCTGATCCTTACACATAATACTTCATCTCCAGACTCCTTGTCTTTTCCATGGCTGCCCCCATTCCTGGAATGTTCTTCCTTGCTTATGCTCTCATGCTTCCTTCATTAGTTCAATGCAATCCTTCTGTAGAAGGTCTTTCCTGGTGTAACGGTAATGTGAATTTGAAGGCTGTGCCTGCCCTTAAAAGTCTGAATGTGATCATATGTAAAGTCCACATTGGGAGGAGTTTGCTGAAAGGGTGGAACAAGAAGAGTGGAGCAGAAAGGAGCAGAGCAGAGCACAAGAAGAGCTGGGAGCAGGCAAAGGAGCTAGCAGGAGTGAAAGGCATTTTTGCTCAAGGGAAACTGTTTTGTTTTGAAGGCCTGATGGAGAGAAAGTTTGGGGTTGTTGGTGCTTGCTGCATTAGTAATATGTACCAACTTCTTGGCTGCTATGATGGATTTGGTTTTCTGGTTTTGGGATTTTGCTTTCTGGTGTTTGAATAAATGTTTTGGTTCTGTCTTTCACGTGGAGAATCTGTTACATTTTGCAATTCAGAATTATGCCAGCATATTCATAGCCACCATGGGTGCTATGAATATTGCATTGGCATTATACCTGGTCCCTCCCAATATCACTGTCTTCCTTCTAAAATTAACTTCTATTTTCATTACATATATATCTTGTATGTGTTAATTTATTGCATATTATTTCCTTTAGAATGTGAGCTCTTTGAGGGAAAGAACCATGTTTTTGCCTTTCTTTATATCTTTCACAGTTAGTAGTGTCTGGTGAGTAGTGAGCACTTAATAAATGCTTATTTACTGACCTAAATGGTTTTTTAACCCATTAATTCTCTGATTTCAGGAATTTGGGATGAGGTATCAAACTATCCCTTTTGGGCATTTATAGAAAGGACCAGTGTTTCATATTATTAAATATATAGCAATAAAACAACATCTGACTCTTTCTATCTTCTATTAAATGATTATTTTTCTTCATGCCCCTTGAGATAAAACAATTATCTCTCCAGAAGTCAAGACCTTACATAACTGAGTCCAGAACAAGTCAATAATGCTAACCTAAATTATGTACATATTACTATTTTTTCCCTCTTTAGTATGCAAGTTCCCTGAAAATAGGGATTGTTTCATTTATTACACTTATACCCCAGATATAAGTACAGTGCCTGGTACACAGTAGGTACTTAATAAATGTGAGTTGAGTGATTAGTATTTGGATTGACTCAAAGAATCCAATAAGCCTGTGATTTCATCCATTTGGATCTTCCCTCCAAGGATGCAGATTGCAAATCACCCAACTTGACACCACCTTTGAGACCCTTATCCATGTCTTTCCCAAAATTTGCACAAGAGATCTACACTAGAGATCTGCTAGGGGTTTCCTCTTCTCCTGAAATATGAGGGAACCAGATGAAAAATATGGCTGTTCATTTATCATGCTTCCCTCTCACCACACAACTAGCCCACCATTCTTTCCTGTTCTATGTTTTCCTGACATCTTTAACTCCTGTTCTTTATCCAAATTCCTCACTGGATAATTATTGCAGCCTGTTCACACCCACTTGTTCCCCACCATTTTATTCTGTGTAAAATTACTCTAGATCCACAATGAAAAACAAACAAAAAAAATCCCAAACGTTGTATCTTATGTAATGAGTAAAAATGTACCTATGGACTCTAGAGCTTCGGTTCTATTCATATATAGAACACCCAGAAGAGGAAACTCAACCTCCCTATAAAGGTTGGCATTTTTCTGCAACTTGTAGTCTTAAAGAATTACTCAAATCATTAGAGTTGAAATGATTTACCCAGGGTCACACAACCAGTATGTGTCAAAGAATAAGAAAGCAATATGTTAAGGATTTGTAATATTCTCAGTATGGAAAATCCCTTTAGCTATGAGGCAGGAAATCTGCCTGTGATTTAGTAGATGATCTCAAGCACTTGCCTGAGGCTCACATAAGTTAAATGCCCATTGTCTCACTACTAGTAAAAGTCAGAGGTCAGGGTTTCAGCTCTGACCTCCCAGATTCAAGGTGAGCTCTTTTAGCCCCATACTCCTGGGCTGGTTCTCATTGCTTTCATCAGATTAAAAAAACAACAACAAAAGCACATTGTATCTTTTATTCATTAAACACTGAACAATGTGGGTGATAATGTTATTGTGAAAGGGGCAGATAGACATGAGAGATTATTAAATAGAAGAAGAAATGTGCCCATCGGAAGGCACTAATGGCTGTGCATGCATATTTCCAGTTCATCAGTTAATTGTGTTAAAAAATGACAGGTTAAGCAGACACTGGTTCTTCAGACTTGACACTTGGATGTCAGCAGGGGTTCTTAATTTGGGTCTTTTTCAAGGATATTAAAATATTAAGACCTCTGACATTAGGAGATTCTTTATCTCTGAAATTATCTGAGCCAGGGGTAATAGCTCAAAAGAATAGCTTAAAGTACAAATAGGAATTGACGCTTATATAGCACTAAAAGATTTGCAAAGGACATTATGAGGATCAGCTCATTTGAGCCTCATGATACCTTTGAGGTGCCAAAGGTATTATGATTAGATACACTTAACTGTTGAAATAAAGAAAGTTATGAGAGGTGAAATGACATGTCTCTCTACTATCTGTCCATATCTATCTATCTATCTATCTATCTATCTATCTATCTATCTATCTATCTATCTATC
>NW_027185876.1:12761339-12805394 GCF_028583685.1 Petaurus breviceps papuanus | reverse complement strand
ATCTATCTATCTATCTATCTATCTATCTATCTATCTATCTATCTCTATTCATATTCATCTATCATCTACCTATTCATATCTATCATCTATCCATCCATATCTATTTTCTCTCTATCCATTCATGTTTATCTATTCATCCATTTATAGACATCTAGCTGGTCAATCCATATCTGTTGATTCCTTCATATTTATCCATCAATATTTAACTATCCATTCATATCTATCTATCTATCTATCTATCTATCTATCTATCTATCTAATCATTACACAGCTAGTAAATGTAAGAGGCAGGATTTTAGCCTAGACCCTGTCAGACTCCAAGTACAGTGGTTCTTAACCTTTTTTTTTTTTTGTATCTTGTACCCCTCTGGCAGTCTGATTAACCCTATAGACTCTTTCTCAGAGTAATGTTTTTAAATGCATAAAATAAAACACATGGTATTACAAAGGAAACTAATTATATTGAAATACAGTTATAAAGTTATTTTTTTTAAAAGTTCATAGACTACAAATTTAAAACTCCTGTATCTTGTTTCTGGATGAAGTAGAAGTTACATATCTTTTTACAAAAAAAAAAAAAAAATATATAATTATATATTTTTTTTTTTTAATAGTAGAAACTCCTATTTACTACCAGAATTTCTGGGCAATGAGTTCTATGATGTGTATCTATACAATCTAGTCAATTTGGTGGGAGAAAAAGAAAATTGATGAATTGGTTGTTTCTTCAATCAAAACTGAAACAAGTAGAAGTGATTTTCTGCAATACGGTCTCCCATGATCTAAATTATTCCCAGAGTCTCTGTGTTTGCAAAAATCACCAGGCCTAGAATGAATGATTTTTGTGTCTAGGACAGTGCTTGGAGCAAGAAGCATTACATATATCCTCAGTCATCCACCATGAATGGAGATCTTGGGGGGTTACATAAGGCCAGTGATAAGGAGAATACCACTCCTCTAGGAATAAGAAGTAGGGATTTTATGAATCATTTAGTGTTTTCACCCTCTAACCTGAGACAAAAATAATGTGGATCTACACTAGTTATAGCTCTAGGACAGAGTCATATTTCACAAAGTAAAAATAAAAGAGGCCAGCCTAAAGAATAAGAGTAGAAAGAGTCGAAATTTGATCAAGTCAGTTAGGTAGAGTGGATAGGGCAGTGCCTCTGCCATCAGGAAGACCTGAATTCAAATTCTACCTCAAGCACTTAGGAGCCGTGTGGCCCTGGGCAATGATCTTAACTGTTGTTTGTCCTAGTTTACTTATCTGTAAAAAGAAAGGATTGGACTGCATTGACTCTAGATTAATATCAACGGTCTAAATATCTAACCTTTATATCTCATGTGAAAAATGAGAACAATAGGCATGTATCCCAAAGTGAACCTAGAAACCAACTGTCCTCATTGCCTACTGAGTGCCCAACAGCCACATGTCTCACTGCATAGAGAGACCTGGTTGGATGTTTTGTTTTGCTATTGATGCTTGACTTTATTTAAAGAAGCATAGCAATAGATGAGATATATAAGGAAGGACAAGAGTTTAAACAATTTAATTTACACTACAATCTAATTAAACTAATATTTAAAAAGCTCCTACCCCGTGTAAGACTCTGTCCTAGGCAATGAGGATACAGGGATAACAAATTATGTGATTCCTGCATTATCAGGAGTTTGCATTATACTCAACCCGGGGTAGAGATTATGAAATATATGTTTAAAAATAAATGTAATATATTTTTAAACACTTTTAAGTTTACAAAACCTTTTTCCTTATCTCACTGAGTTTCCATAATAGCATAATAAAAGAACAAGAGTTGAAAACTGAGATTCAGAGACATTAAATGAATTGCCTGTATTCATTTAGCTAGCAAGTATCAAAGACAAAATTTGAACCCAGATCTTCCTGACCTTAAGTCCAGCAGTCTATCTACTCTGCTGAACTGTGATTCCATGGTAGGGTATGTTGGAAGCAAAGTAAAGAACCAGACAAGGTGCTCTACAAAAAATGTAGGAGTTTGGGGCCAAATAATTGGAGAATCAGAGGAAGGGATCTAGAGGGAATCTTTTTTTTGGGGGAAACAATTATTACTCAAGTGCCATCTCCAAATGAGGTCTATCCTCCCCCCCCTCACCTCCCATTTACATTTCTGTATTCCATTTAAAACTACTATGTATCAACTTTGTGGCTATTACTGTATTTATTTGTATAAGTGATGATATAATGACTACATGTAAGTCATTACCCGGTCCCCATTGGAATGTATATATCTTTTAGGCATATACATAGTTTTTCTCTTTTTAACCTCAGCACCAACCAAATACCTGACAAAATGGGTACTTAATAAATAAGAATAATAAGCAGAACTTATGTAGTGCTTGCTGTGTGCGAGGCACTGTACTAAGTGCTTTACAAATATTGTCTCCTTTGATCTTAACTTTGGGAGGTAGGTGTGATTATATTCCCATTTATAGAGGAGGAAACTAAGGCAAACAAAGTTAAGTGATTTGCCCGAGATCACATGTATTTGTGGTCACATTTGAACTTGGGTTTTCTTGATACTAGGTTATATACTCTATCCACTGTGCTGCCTGGCTGCCTCTCAATAACTATAACTTACATAACTTAACAAATATGTTCTGTTGAATGAACAAATCCACTTACTTTTAATGCCAGAAAATTCCTCTCTCTATTATATGTTGGCATTTATTTTGTGATTAGTGAAGTCACATATGTCACAATGAAGGCTCACAGCCTCCAGTGAACAGTAATGCAAAAAGAGAACATTTGAAATGGCAGGATTGAGGGAATAGGTGCAATTTTCAAACCTTGCCTTGGGAAGACAAATGCCTCATCCCAGCTCTGCACATCCCCATCAGATGGATCACCATTTGATCTTGCCTCAGAAAACTCTCCAAGGGTCTAAATGCCACTGAAGTTCGGCATTTGGTATTGTAAGGCTGGCATAAAACAAGAGGGTCCATTTCAACAAATACCCCAAAGAGAAGCAGACCTCAGATTGAACTGATTTTCAGTGTACAAGAATGAAATCTTCAGAAACAGCAACACCCCAGCCTTCTTTCCTTTAAAATGAATGTCCCTGACAAAACGAATAAATTTGCGAAAAGGAATGAACTTCCAGTTCCCTGAAAGGTAAAATCAGTAGAAAGCCGATCTGATAAATGATTATTCACAGTCCAAGCAATATTTCATAAAATAACGGAGCCTTGGTAAATAAATATATGTTAAAGAAATAGACATCTTCTACAAGAAGGTGATTCATTTAATACATTTCCTCTATTCCTCTCCGATAGTCAGTGGCCACCAGAATGCTAAGTAATACCCATTTGGTATGTAATTTCTCAACAGTCATATGAGAGAAGAACACTGCACAAACCCATGTAGTTTATTTGGAATCTGAAAAACTCTGAATCCCTGGAAAACCAGAAAAGATTGTCTGTGGGAGAATGCAGTTTGCTTCAGTCTCGAAAAAAAATTAATATTAGAAGGGGAAGAAGCAATCAAACAAACAAACCCCCATCAACTCAACTGTGTCATATTGGTCTTTACAATTCTAGATTGGTTTGGATTTGATGAGTTCCCATGGCTGTCAAAGACAGGAGTGAGGACTGAGCTGCTGGAGGCCTCTGATGCTGATGATGGTGGAAAAGTTTAAGACTTTGAAGCTCATTTCCTGAGCTCATTCCCTTAGAATCACATCTTAAGGAGAATCTCCTCAGATGAGAGAAAGGGTGGATATGATAACTAATGAACAGGATTTAAATGGTTTAAGAAAGTTCTTTTTTCTTAAGGGGATATTGATATATCCAGTAATAAAACAAGATTTGTCATCAATTACAGATTAAATTAGTAAAACTACCTAAAGGATTTTTTTCCCCTTTTGGAAGGGGTGGTCTCAATTCTTACCCTTATACCTATTAACAAAGAGAGGAAATAAACTTTAATTGCACCCCCTCCCTTTTGTTTTAGACTGCTGAATTCAGGTTGCAAGTCCTGAATTTGCTTTTGATGGCTAATAATATTCATAGCTAATATTTATAAATTTCAAGGTTCACCAAGTACTTTACATGTATCATCCCATGTGGGAATGTGTGTATATGCCTATCTGTTTAAAAAGCAATATATCTCATGCCCTTTTACTCAGGATAATAGCATCACAGATATATCTGAAAGGAGTCTCAGTCTAACTTCCTCTTTCTATAGATGAAGAAACAGAGGCCTTGAAAGGAAGCGGCTTGACTAAAGGCAATCAAATGATGAGCTGCAGAAACGAGATAGGAATCCAGGGCCTCTCATTTCAGTCCTTCCTCTCTTTCCACACAAGTAGCCTAAAGGCAAGGGTCTGCTAGTGTCGGATATGGATTCACAGGACTTGGACTTTTGCCTCCAAGTTCACTGCCCCATCCACTAGTTCTGCTGCCCCTCTTGCTTTTGATACCTAACTCCTCAATGGTCTCACTCCATTAAAATGTGAGTTTCTTACAGTCAAGGACTGTGTTTTGATTTTTTTTTTAATCCTCAGTGCTTACCGTGCCCAAAACACCTAATTAATACTTAGAAAATGGTTGTTGATTAACTTTACACAGATACCTAATTTAGGAATGATTGTCATGTCAGTAACCAGCTATTTCATATTTGAATATAATCTGTTCTGTTTCTTTCTCCTCGCCTTCCCCCTCATTATTTTCTTCCTCTTATTGTTCCTGTTCTCCTTCTGCTCTTCCTTTTTCTTCTCTTTCTTCATCTGCTACCGTGTTTCCCCGATAATAAGACCTATCCCGAAAATAAGCCCTCCCCTTACTGTGTAAGATTCCTCTAAAATAAGCCCTCCCCCCAAAATAAGCCCTATTGAGATTGCTACTGTAGTGAAGGTGATCCCCTGCGCTACACGCTACATTACGGTACCCTCTGTATGCACCGTCCCCCCCCGTGAAACACACGCCGCGCTCCGAGCTGCATCCAATCAGAGCTGCAGCAGTGAGCGCGTCATCCTGTTCTTCCCCAGTGATTTGCTTATTGAATAAAGGTACATTTTTTTGTTCACATTTACCTGTTTATTAAAATTGCTGTCAATGTTCATTAAAATAAGCCCTCCCCTGAAAATAAGCCCTCTGGTGTTTTTCTGTCCAAAAAAAATTAATAAGACAGTGTCTTATTATCAGGGAAACACGGTCTTTCCCAAATTCTATGACCTCCTCACTTAACTAGTTTCATGTGACCAGCATGTGCCAGAAGTGGGATTTTAACTTAGCTATCCCTTTTAATGTCCAGATCTTTATTCATTTCACTGTAGCAATAAATTATTAAGTCAAATTTAAAGAAACTCATTTTGATAATAAATGAATTAAGAATGTCCCTTCCTAAAGAGATGTAGCCAGGGAGAAGAAAAGGTCGGCATTGATGGCATCCTTAAAGAGAATTTAGAAATGCTGATATTTTGGGACCTGTCAAGCTTTGCATCAGAATTTTTAGAAACTGTTTCAAATACAATGCTTTTTTGTCATGTCTTTATGCAGAAGATAATATGTGTGACAAATGCCACTATATCCCTTCAGCTCCCTTTCCTAATTTTTCTAATTTACATTTTTGTTATAATAGCTAATCTAAAAATATGATGAAGATAGAATTTTGAAATCTGTTCCAAACAAGGTTAGGCCATCTTCCAATTAAAGTGACTGGCAGGAGCTGTAATATTAGTGTGACTGGTCAAAGTCAATTTTAATGTTAAATTTTTTTTAAATTAAATTTTCCTGGAAACTGACCTTGATGACTCCAGCAAGTGAACAGTGTCAAGCCATCATTGTTACAATATGACTGAGGGAGCTGGATAAGATGAGCTCTGTTAAGTCTCTTTACAGTTCTAATATTTTGTGACAACACTAGGAAAACTGTAAGTTACTCCTTGTGCTTCTAATTCTTGCTCAGGTCTTGTCTATTATTACTAAATAAAGCCATCCACTATATTATTTAGGGATAACAGGAAGCTCTCCTGAGACATCGGGCAACTGAATCAATCATTTTCTGTGTGTGGGGATATTTACCCATGAAATCAGTCGCAGATGATAGAATCTCAAAGTTGGAAAGAAGATTAGAGGTTTACTTGTCCAATCCCTCTACCCTCTGTATAAATCCTTTCTACTATAGCCTCAACCAATAGGTTATCCAGCATGTATCCTCCAGGGCCTTTTATGTTTTCCAAATCAGATAGTTTGCAAACTCTACTCTCTTCCCATTCTTGGCAATTTGAACCACCTTGGCCTTCCTCTAGTTCCATCAAAAGCTCTATTTTCAAAAGCTCATTGACAGTGGCTCAGAAATCCCATCTTCCAGTTCTTACTGGATCATAGTATGTAGGCCTAGAAGGGATGTTTGAGACTAGCTGGTCCAACCCCCTCATTGTACATATGAGGAAACTGGGACCCAGGGAGGTTAAGAGTTTTGACCAAGATCATACAGATAGTAAGTGACCAGGCCAGAATTTGAATTTATGTCCTATGATTCCAAACTCAGTACTCTTCCCTGTATCATGTCTGGTAACTTACACTCACCAAGTGATGTTGGTGCTGGATTATCAGGGATCTTCTTGCTGTCTCCTTCTTTTGACTGAATTTCACTTTTCTGTGACCTTCAGATAGCAACTTGAAGCTGGTCTGTAAGCAGGAATTGTCTTCACTTTTATCTATGTTATTTCCCGCTCCTATCCCAGTGCCTGGACCATAGCAGGAGTTTAATAAAAAAGCTTTTGAATGAAAGGATGGATTGGAGTCTAGGAAGAGTCCACTTCGTCTAGGAGCCAAGGTGAGTAAAAGTGAAGACGCTTTGAGGTTTTCTTCTGTCATGCCAGTTTAGGGAAGGACGGGTTTGAGTCTGAAGCTTACAAGGAGAGAGAAGAGGAGAGAGCGCCATGCTACTCCTAACACCCTAGGTTCTCATATTTAGAACTGTAGGCAAAGGGAAAGAGGTCTATGAAGACTGACATAACACAATCTTGGCAAACCAAGTCTACTCACTAGAGAGAAACTGAAGAAACATCTGAGGACAAGACATGGCAGAAGAGGGACAGTCAGGATGGATGAAGGAATTGAATGAGAAAGGCCTGGTTTCCCATTTATTAGGAGTAGGAGTCATTAAAATCAATGTTAAGAGTATAAATCTCGTCAGCTCTCTGTTATTCTTACACCTAGGGAGAAAAAAGTGAGACTAGAGAGCCAAAGGTCAATGTTGTTACATCTATGTTTCTGACACAAGTACTTGACTAGGAGCCTGAGGATCAAATTTCAAATCAGATTTCCTCTCTTCATTTCTTATTCAAATCCCCACCCAGAAGTTAGCATTTATATATTTCCTTAAGATTTATAAAGTACTTTATATTTGTTATATAAATTGATCCTCACATCTATACATTTTGTAGATGGGGAAACTGAGGCTCAGGCTTAAGTGACTGACCCAGGGTCACACAGCTAGTGTCTGAGGCAGAATTTAAATTACGTCTTCCTGACTACAAGTTTGGAGATCTATAAAGTGTGACACCTGGCTTCCTCTGTTTTTTGTTTTTGTTTGGGGGGGGGGGAGGTAGAGAAGGGAAGTGAAATAAAACCACCATTGAAGTTCACTATTATTTCTCTACCTGGAATCAGAATGATCTAGCTCTTAACATCTACTCTAGGAGAGTGAAAGTATTTCCTAGAAGGCTAGAAATGCACAGAGTAGGGGGCAAGTGACAAATTAGATGTCTATTGTGAGAGGATCAATCTAGCTATATTCTGAGAGTTTCATCACTAGCTTGACTATAGATGATTTTTTTTTTGTTTGTTTTTGTTCAGAGCAGCTCATGAAGATTGTCTACTATGGCATGGAGGTGTTTCAAGATATATTGGTAAAGGGAGACCCACACAGATAAAGATACACATTTTTGAAGAATAACCCTACTAGACTCTTTGTAGTATAATTATTATTGCAAAGAACTTGGTAGGGTAGCAGGGCAAAAATAAAAAACTGTCTTCCAGTCTTGCTTGGGTGTGCACGGGGCAGGGACAAGTAGGAGAGAAATTTATGAGCCACAACTGGCTTTGTGGGAGTGGAAATGCATTGAAAGGAGCTTTCACATTATAAGTCAAAAATCAAACTGGGCTCAAGGAGTGGCAGCATAAACAGAATAAAAAATTCAAAAACAATATTAAAGGAGACTGTGATTTGGATCTGAATCACCTGAACAAAGGGGTTAATGAAGACTTGAACGGAGGGTGATGGCAATGGTAATGAATGAAAGGGAAGGAGGCAAACAAATTGGAGAGGGAAACTAATTAGTTTTGAGTGGGAGATGTTAGTAAGGGGCAATCTGAATTTGGGTGATTGTAAGAATGGTGGTACCATTAACAAAAATAAGAAATTAAGAAGAATACTTACTTGGGTGGGAGGAGTTAAACCCTATTTAGGATATGTTGAGTTTTTATCTAAAAGAGCTGACAATAAAACACTACCTCTGCTTTCCTACAGAAATATGGAAATTAATATTCAGGAACAGCCTAGGGATATTGCATATTACTCTAAGGTAACTTTACCCCATTTACTTAAATGGAAGACATCTTCCATTCCAACATCTTTTTTTAACATAAGAGAAATAAAAATCTACATATGTGTATATACAAATATTTTAGAGTGCAGCCTGTTTCCATGTAATTACATTCTCACCTGCTGTGTTTCCATTTAATATTGCTTGATTTTTGCCCTATTTCTCCATGTCTTTTTCAAGGTCAATTCATATGCTTAATCCAATTCTCTGTACATTTGCTTGCTTCCTCCTTCTTTTCTCTCTTCAAGTCCTGGGATGAATGGCAGCTCAGGATATCTCTCTCACTGCTGACAATAATTACTGATAATAGCAAAAATTTTCACTGGCTGCTGGTATTTCAATAAGAAATTTTCACAGCTGCTTCTGGATTCAAAGGACATTTGTTTACCCCAAATTGTTAAGTCACAGATCTTACAGTGGGCTAATGGGAGATGAAGATTCACAATATTTAGCCAAAATAACAAAGTACTTCATGAGAAGTAGCTGTGATAAGATATGATTTTTAGCAATTTAGGAGAATGAATTCTGACTTTTATGTGATTTATGAAGTGGAATGGCTTGGAGGGTTTTGAATTTGAAAAGTACCTGATCAAGATAGCCCAGCATGAATCAGAACTCATTAAGCATGTATCTTTTTTTTCAGTTTCTTTCTTGTTACTCTCATGAAAGGATGGGAAAAGTAACAGGTGGGTAACACCATCTTTATTATTAATTGTATTTTCTATTTTCAGCACTGTAAGCCAAAGCCTGCTACCACATGGAACTCTGAACTCCAAAGCCATAGAAGGCTTTTGCTGCTTTTCATGTTCATAACACAGAGAGAATCACAGAGAATCTGAGAGTTAAATGGAACGTCAGAGGCCCTGTGGTCCAAATCCATACTTGTATAAGAATCCCCTCCACAGCATCTCTGACAAGCAGTGACCTAGCTGTCATTCAATATTTGATACCTACAGGGTTTGTGCTCTGTCTTACATGGGGCCATACTGGTGGTGGGTGGGGTGGAGTAGGTAAATGGATTAGAAGCAATGTCAGAAAGGTCAAGGTCAAGGTCAAGGCAGGATTGTAATAACAAAGATGCTGATAGATGGGTGCATGGCAGAAGTGGTATGATTTCTGGAAGCAGGGAGGCCAAAGTGTTCCACATGTCTCTACAGTGGTATGAGTCAAATTGAAGATAGTAGTTCACACCGACAAGAATCTAGCTCATGAAAACAGAGGCTGGTTAGGAGCATGAAGCAGGGTAACCTTGGTCAACTTTGTAGTATGCATTCAAAATACACCATATTATGATATATACTTCATTGTAAAGGAATACTTCTTAGTCATAGTGATAAAGGCCTGTATTCCCATAGTGATATAGGCCTACCTGGGAGAGGTTTAGGCTGGTAGACTGTATGAGGTTGGAAGTTCTAAACTACTATCAGAGAGTTCACACTAAATATGGCACCAAAATGGTAAGTCCCTGAAGAAGGAGAAGTAGAATGGTGGAGGGATAGATAAAACAGCTCTGATTATAGAAAATGGAACAACTGCAAGCTCCTCAGACCTGCTGTCTGAGACACCAAATTTCTAGCCTAGATAAAAGAGGGAAACTCAGTCTCAAAGGAAACAAACAAAAAATACAAAACAATAGAATACACTTTTTTCCCACTGAACTGTTTTCTCCTAACTGAATTTCCAATCATGTATAATCCCTGAAAATAGTGAAATAAAAGATGCTTAGAACATGAAAATTGTTACTTCAGCAATTTTCTATTTGTTAAAGGAAAGGACATATGTATATTTTAGAAGTCAAGACCACCCATTATTCATTTAAAAAATCTGAATTTTGCTTCCATTTAGAGATATATTAATTTGTATGCTTGGTTAATTATTACTCTTTTTTTCTCTTCTTTGTTCAGTCTGGATGACTTCACACAAGCTTTTTTATATTTCCACAAATTTTTGATATCTGTTGTTCCTTATGGCACAGTAATATTTCAGTACTTATATCACCATTTGTTCAATCATTTCCTTATTTCCTTCCTCAAAAATTAAGTCTTTCATTTAGCATTTTTTAGCATTTCACAAACCTGGTCCCTTTTTTCCTTTCCAGTATTCTTATATTTTACTTCCCTCTGTAAACTCTATGATTAAGCCCTACTAGCCTATTTCTTGGTCCTCAGACATAATATTTCATGACCATATCTTTACACTGGCTTTCTCCCATGTCTGGAATGTTCTCTCTTCCTCACTTCTTCCTTTAGAATCCCTCATTCCTTCAAATTTCAGCTCAAATGATATCTTTCATAGGAGGCTTTTTCTGATCTTTTCAATGTCTAGAGCCTTTTCCTCTAAGGCTATCCTCCATCTTACCTCTGTATATTCTGTAAATATCTGTTAATTCTCATATTATCTCCCCAAGTGGAATGTAAGTAATCTACTTGAGGGCAGAGACTGTTTTTGCCATTCTTTGTATTCCCAGTGTTTAGCAACTTGCCTGGCATACATAAGTACTTGTTTTCTGAATGTTCTCTCTCGCTCTCTCTTTCTCTTTCTCTCTCTCTCTCCCCTCCTCCTCTTCCTCTCCCTATTGACTTCTCTCATTTTTCTCCTCTTCTCATCTTCTTTTATCCATGGGCAAATAATACATGACTTGAGTAATGAAAACTGGAAAAAAGTACATTTTACTCATCAATCTCACTTATTTTTTTCATTCATGGATATACCCCTAATCTTACTGTGAAGGCTTCTAGTTTATCCCCATTATAAATAATATCTGTTCTTAGTTATAAATATATATTACTTATCATTTTAAGAAGGGATTCATTTATTTCTGTGCTTTCTGGTGTTTTTAAAAGGTGTTACATTTTGTCAAGAGCTTTTTCTGTATGTATTGAGATACTCATATGATTTTTTTATTATTTTTATGGTCACCTATGCTTAGTTTTCATAATATTGAACTATCCCTATATTCCTGGTATAAATTCTAGCTGGTAATAGTGTATTTTGTTTGTAATATATTGTTTTAATCTCTTTGCTAGTATTTTATTTTTTTCATCAATATTTATTAGAGAAACTGGTCTATAGTTTTCTTTCTCTATTTTTGCTCTCCTTGGTTTAGGTATCAATATTATATTTGTGTCATGCAAAGAATTTGCTAGGAGTCTTTTTTGTCTATTTTTTCAAATAGTCTATATAATATTGGGATTAATTGTTCCTTTAATGTTTAGTTTATTTCACTTGGAGATCATTCTTATCTTCTAATTTTTGACTTGTTCAATTTCTTTTTCTAAGATAGGTTACTTAATTATCCTTTTCCCTCTTCAGTTATTCTGAGTGATTTATGTTTTTGTAAATACTTAGATTGTTAGTTTTACTGGCATGTTTCAAGTGTATTTCTTGTAAATACCATATTGTTGATTCTAGTTTCTAATTCATTCTACTATCCATTTATGTTTTATGGGTGAATTCATTCCATCCACATTCACAGTTATGAATACCAACTATGCATTTCCCTCCAACTTATTTTCTTCTCTTTTTCCCTTTCTCTCCTTTCCACTTTGTTTCTCCTCAAAAGTTTGCTTTGCTTCTGACACCGAGTCCCTTAATCTGTCTCTTTTACCACCAGCCTCTTCTTTTATTCCTTTCCCTTCTATTTCCCTCTTGGATGAGACAGATTTCTATGCCCAATTGAATGTGTATACATATATTTTCCTTTTCCCAATTCTAATAACAGTGAGGTCTAAGTGTTGCCTACTTCCAGCTCATTTTCCTCTCTACTAGAAAAGCTCTTTCTTGTGCATCTCTTTTATGTGAGATAATTCCCCCTATTCCTCCTCTTCCTTCTCCCATTGTATACATATGTCTTACCCATCCTTTTTTAGATTATCTCGACAATAATCAAATCACTCCTGTGTGCCCTATATAGATTCCTTCAAATTACCTTAATAATGATAAAGTTCTTAGGAGCTACATGCATCTTATTCCCATGTAGGAATTTAAACAGTATACCTTATTCAGTCCCTTATGCTTCCCTCTTTCATGTTTATCTTTTTATGTTTTTCTTGATCTTATATTTGAATATAAAATTTTCTTCTTGGTTATGGTCTTTTCATCAGGAATGTTTCAATGTCTTCCATTTCATTAAATGTCCATTCCCTACAGGTTCCCCTCCCCTCCCCTCACTCCCAAGGTTTATACTCATGTTTGCTGGGTAGGTTATTCTTGGATCTAATCCTAGCTTCTCATTCCAGAATATCATATTACAAGCCCATTGCTTCTTACATGGAAGCTGCTAAATCTGTGTGATCTTAACTATGGATCCACAATATTTGAATGATTTTTTTCTGGCTGCTTGAAGCCATTCTCTTTGACCTGGGAGTTCTGGAATTTGGATATAGTAATAGTGGGAGTTTTCATTTTGGAATTTTTTTCAGGTGGTGACCATTGGATCTTTTAAATTTCTATTTTACTCTCTGGTTCTAGGATATTGGGGTAGATTTTCCTTGATAATTTCTTGAAATCTAATGTCTCAGATCCTTTTTTTTCTACCATGACTTTCATGTAGTCCAATAATTCTTAAATTATCTCTCCTCAATGTTTTCCAGGTCAGTTATTTATCCAATGAAATGTTTCCATTTTCTTCTTTTTCCCCCCATTATTTTGACTTTGTTTTATTGTTTCTTGATATCTCATGGAGTTATTAGCTTCCATTTGCCCAGTTCTAATTTTTAAGAATTATTTTTAAAATAAATTTTATACCTATTTTTCCACTGCCAATTCTATTTTAAGGTGTTATTTTATTCCATATTTTTGTGCCTGTTTTACCAAGCTTCAAATAGTCTTTTCATAATTTTCTTACATTGCTCCCACCAGTCTTATTTGATTTTAAAAATATTTTAAAGTAGTAAACCAGGTGCTACGGGGAGCTCAGTGAGAGAGAGAGGAGGGAGGGAAGGGTGGAGGCAGAGGGGTTCCAGGGTCTGGGCAGGGACAGAGAGGAGGTGAGAAGCATTTAAACACAAGAGAGAGGATCATGGTAAATGACCTCAGGTATAAGCACAGAGAGAAGTCAAACACAATAATGTTACAAATTATCATAATGTGGTATAAAAAAATCAGATTCAGAATGAAGACAAACTATGTATTGTGGAAGAAGAAAGTGATGCAGGGGGTTGTGATGCTAGTCGGCCGGAAGATGATTTGTCAACAGACAGACAGTGTTACCAGAAAACCACGAAAAGGAAAGGAGTACTAACAGTTGCTGGGAAGATGACAGAAAGGAAGGAAAAGAAATCCTGGGGCCTGAAGCACAGGCAGATGAAGCTGGGTGTGCAGTAAAAGGGGATGAATGTGATTCAGATGCAGAAAATGAACAAAACTATGATCTTAATGTTGAAGAATTCCTGCAACAAGAAGATACAGCTGCTATCTACCATAAAGCACGGAGGAAGACCAAAGACAAGGCACCCCCAAAGCTAGTAATCATGATGAAAATAGAGCACCAAATACATTTTCTGTTTCTTACCTGCCCATATTTTGACTGAGACTTCAAATGCTTTACCTCCCTAAAGAACACATCAAACATCACCATGAAAAAAATGAGGACCAAAATAATAATTCAATTTTTTTTTCACTCTTCCTGGATTTCTCATTGAGCTTATTTCCAATTTGCAGTTTTCTTTGATGCTTTGCTTATAGCTGCTTTGAGGTAGCTTTCTCCTAAGTTTGTCTTGATCTTCACTGTCACCCTAATAGACTTTAATGGTTGTGTTCTTTTTCTTGCTAATTTCTCTAGTCTAGCTCTTGATTTTGAATTTTGTTTAAAAGTTAACAAGCTGGGATCTATTCCTGAGGCAGGAGTTGGGGAGCACTGTCTGAAGCATCATGTTTTTTTTTTTTTCTCACTACTGATTTCAAAGCTAGCTGGGGAGTGTGGTGTGTGTGTGTGTGTGTGTGTGTGTGTGTGTGTGTGTGTGTGTTTGTATGTGTGTATTTTCATTGGTTTCAAAGTGGTATAATTCTAGGAGAAGTATGGTAATTGCTTTCCTGGTCCACACTCTGGTCCTTACCCAGGAAGGTCCTCTCATTTTTTTTTAAATTGTATTTTTATTTATTTTGTTAAACATTCTCCAATAACATTTTAATATGGTTTGGACTGTGACTGACACCTCTTATCTAAATCCACTCATACTCAAGCAGGAATCCCCTCCCATCAATAACAGCTGACATTATTATGGAGCTTTACTGTTTGGTAAAGCACTTTACAAACCTCTCATGATGTAATCCCTATTACAGCCCTAAGAGGGTTAAACCATGGCTCGGTGAGGCCCAGAGTGGCCCCATTTCTCCAGGGTCAGCAGGGCGCTGTCTGCGCTCTCACACGCGGCCTGTATAATAAACTCCAGGTCATGGAGTCCGAAGTCCGACTGTAAGGATGTGCTACCCTTCTGTAGAGGTCTAAGCCTCTGACCAAGAAATGATGCAGTTACCTGCAGGTTGTCCCTCATCCTGCGCTAAGTGGTCTCCCGTGTCACTTCCCGGGGCCGGCGGCGGGTCCTCCGGCATCCTGCGTGGACCGCCGAGGCGCTGACAGGCCGGGGGTCCCGGGGAAGGCCGCCCCGCCACCACTGGTCCCCTCCTGGGCCGCAGCGCTCCGCCGGGGGCTCGCCCTCGCTGCTGCCCCGCGCTCAGGCCGCCGCCGCCTCTTTACAGGCTCCCATGGGCCGCCCCCTTCGCCCGGACCGCGGCCCTGCGGACCAGAGTAGGTCCGCTCGCTTCTTACGGCCACAGGCCGTGCCGCCCTGGGAGCCCCAGCTCCCTCGGGGCTGAAGGCAGGAGGGCTTCTCCTCGCCCCCGTCCTGGGGGGCTGCCAGCTGCCCTCTCCGAACCAGAGCTGGCAGCAGGGGCAGGCGACGGCGCTTTTCAACACGGCTCTGCCCTTTGTGCAGCGCTGCAGGAAGGGGCCTGTCACCTCCTTTGGGCCAGGTTTCCTTGTGGTCTCCGACTTCAGAGCCCTCAATGTCCGCCCAGGAGCCCGCAAAGCCGAAGAGGGGGCCGCTGACGTCACTAAGCCCCCCAGGGTTTGCCAGCCCCTCCCCTAGCGTCACAGAGCTCTCCTTTGCACCTCTGGAATGGTCTGAGGCTGGAGGTGTTGGCGCTGATGCTTCAGAATCCAGTGTGAGGTGTTCTGTAAAGCTGTTTGAAGGGGAGCTCTGGGAATGCTGGGCTGTGCCCTGCTCTCTGCCATCTTGGTTCTGCTCCTGGAATCTCCTGGTTTCTTTTATACTACGGTCTATAAACAACCAGGAAAAGGAAAGGAAGGGAAAGGGAGAGGGGGATGGGGAGAGGGGGAGGGGAGGAGGGGGATGAGGAGGAGGGAGGAGAGGGGAATGGGGAGAGGGAGAGGAAGAAATTCTCTCCTTCCCCCAAGATATTGCCCTTAGGGACAGTGATGGCTGATGATCTTCAATAGCTAAGCAGATCCACAGGTTGGCCGGGGTGTTAAACTTAATACTATTTTTGTACAGAACCTAAGAGATGTGAATTAATTTTCCCAATGAAAATTGATCAACCTGATCAAAAATATATTTCCTTTGTGGCATCGTCCTTGTTTCATCCAAAGATCAAAAGTCCTCTGACACTTTCAATTTAATTAAGGGTTTTTCTGCTAGTATTATGCTGAGTATGAGAATTTTTTTTTTAAGTTTACTTTGTTGGTCAATTGATTGATGCAATAAAAGTGCCTCAGCCCTTCTGTGGTTATGTTAATTTGGATTGAAGTTTCATATGATTTGTGGCTACTTTTCTGTAAACCTGTTCTCCCTCTAATACAATAATCTATGCTTCTTGAGAAAAGGGTCAGTTTTTTGTTTTGTTTTGTTTTTAGTTATTATTGTTTGCTTGTTTTTTTTTTCTTAGTATTACCATCATCTAATACAAAGCCTGGAATATAAAGTAGGAATAGAAATTGGACCCACACCTTCTCTGCAGATTACAGTCTCAGAGATTTAACTGAACTGCTATGAAGTTGGAAGTTCCCTAGGTTTGGGCAGGCAGGATGAAGCAGCTGGTTAGCACAATGCTGGATTTGGGATCTGGACTACTTGATTTCAAAGCCCATCTCAGACACTTACTAGCTGTGTGTTCCTAGGTAAGTCACTTAGCCTCTCTTAATCTGAGTTGCCTTATCTGTAAAAGGGGATAATAATAGCACCTGCCTCCCAGAATTGTGAGGATCAAATGGTACATAATACAATGCTAACCTTAAAGCTTTATTATTATTATGTATCAGAAGCAGGATTTGAACTCAGTTTTTCTTGGATCCAAGGTTGGTTGTCTATCTACTCTATCAAGTTCTCTGACCTGTATCATTATTAAATAAAAGTTTGTTCAATGAATAAAAGAATGGATTACTTTTGTGAAATGTACAAGTAAACTGTCAGCAGATTGCCTCTTCCGAACATACACATTAAAAGACTTCAATGATTTAATCCCAAGTATGGATAAGTATGTTTGTCTTTCTCTTTGATATAAATTTTTCTATTTTATAATCCTAATGGATGCTAAGTATGGCAAATAGGAACTTTCCTTTACATGTACATATTCATCTAATGAACTGGCATAGCATGTGCTGGCAAACTAAATCACAGCCAAGTTACTGTCTCTCCTCTCCCCACATCCCTCACCCACCCAAGGGCCAAATGCTGATCTTGCTATTTTGGTGTGAGTTAAAATGCCAGAAAAACTGAGGGAAATGCCTTGTCTCATAAATTATTTGAGGAATAATGGCAAGGGGACCAACAGAAGGGGGTGGGGGCAAAAACAGGAAATTCGATAGAAATCAGCACAGTGTTCCATAGATTAATCCAAACAGGCTTCCTTAATAAAGTCTTCAGGTAGAGATAAGATCAACAGCATTATTTACTACCAATTCAAATGATTTAGGAGCAGGGAAGAGGAAAAGCAAATGTTCAGGATTCACACCCTGTTGGGAGGCAGGTTATTAGATTTATCATATAAATAAATTGAATGGTGTCAAATGTAGCCATAGTACTATCTACTTCCAAGAGACCTAATGATTCCTGAATGTCATTATTTCATTAGATGGTATTTAAGGCAGTCATACAGTTACTCTGTCCATGTGTTCTGGGCCAATAACCACTCATGGTAGCAGAGTAGGAAGCAGAGCTTCTTTGGTGGATTTTAATGAAAGATGAGAAATGGAATTCCATTTTAATGGGAGATGAGGCATGATACAGCTGATGGTTTAATCCCACCTCTGACACTTACCTTAAATGTCAGGTAAGTCATTTAACTTTCACAAGCCTCAGTTTCTTCATCTGCAAAATGAGGGTGTTTGGCAGGGTGAAGACTGAAGGGAAACAGTCCCACCCCTGAACAAGTTTATATGATAATGGGAGAGAAAACCCGTATGTATGTAGGTATAGGTGAGACATTTGCAAACAATAGAAAAGGCTGTCTTGGATGAAAAGGCACTAGCGGGTGAGAAAATTAGGAATGACCTGAAAGAAATGACACAAGGGAAATCTTGGAAAAAAAACAAAACAAAAAACAAAACAAAACAGGGTTCCAGGTGGTTGCAGTAAGGAAAGAAAAAAATTTAGGGGATGGGGAAAGCTAAGTAAAGTCATGGTGTCAGGAGAGATAGTGTTGTTTTTGAGGAGTAGCAAGTTGGTCAGAATGATTGGACCATAGAGGGCATAGAAGAAAGTGAAGTATAAGATTTTGGAGGTTAAGAAGGGTCTAACTTTAAATACTGGAGGAATTTATATTAGATCCTGGAGGCAAAGGGAGACCTTGAAATTTATTGATTAGGGGACATATATTCAGATTCTCACTTATGGGAAAAAGCAATGCCAATACTTTGGCAGGTATGTGGATGCTGGATTGAAGGGGGAGACAAGGTAAGGGGACAAATTTGTTCCAGATAAGAGACAATGTAGGCTTAATTTGGGAATAAGGCTGTATGTATGGATATTTCTGAGAGGTGTTATAAAGGTACAATTCAGATCTGGCAACTTGTTAGATATGTGGGGTGAGATATAGTGAAGAATTACAGATTGATAGCAATCAATCCTATAAACCATATGTATTCACCACGAGGGGGCTGAAATAGGTGCTGTGGAGAGGTCAGAACCTGGTCAGATATCAAAGGCACCAAGGACATTCACTCAGTCCTGGGCAATCATCAATTGTCCTGAATTCTGTCTTGCCACTGGATTTTGATGATGCTGGAAGGGAGAATGAGGCTGACAACTTTGTGCAACTCTGCCTCACTTAAATCTAATTCACAAACAAGGCAGGATATCATTTGTGATGTCATTGGTCCTGTTCAGAAACAAAGGATGAGCAGCAACATGTTCGAACATAGCTTCCAGATCCCATTATATCATTATGGGAAACAGCAAACTTGACATGATTTGGAAGTCGCAGAAAGGAAAAAAAATAACTAATGGTCCTTTCAAATATTAAATATAATGAATTGTCTGATATATAACAGAAAAGACACGCTAAAATTGTACATCTAATTACATGGTTTTCTGAGTGAACTGCCTCAGTTGAGAACATTGTGTAAATGAGCTGGCATGGATTTACCTGGCACTAGGTGAATTGATTTTGGAGTTGGCACTTAAGCTGCTAGCTGTTCCTTACCAGAATTTGCTACAAATAATATTTTAAATTGTGCCCATTGTACAAGTTAGCGTGAGCCTGTGGACCCTGCAAAATTATGGGGGTCAAAAGGAAGTGAAGTTGCAGGCAAGAATTTTAATATTTTCATCCTGGGATCTCTGTGTTTTCTTATTGGTGTACGTGTGCCCTTCATTGGCAGCTAGGTGACAAAGCACATGGACTTGGAATCAGAAGTAACTAAGATACTATCTTGTCTCAGACACTTCCTATCTTTGTGACCCTGGGCAAATCACTTAATCTCTATTTGACTCAGTTTCCTCATCTATAAAATGGGACTAAAAAGAGAACCCACCTCCTAGGGTTGTTGTGGGGATCAGATGAGATAATAATTATAAAGCACGTAGCATAGTGTTTAGCACAGAGTAAGTGTGATGTGTTAGATATTATTATATGTGATCATGGTTAAGTCATTTAGCTTCTCTCAGCATCAGTCCCCTCATCCATAAAGTGGGGGTGATAATAATAGCACTTTCCTCACAGGATTGTCGTAAGGGAAAAAGGAAATGCTTCCCCCCCCGCTTTTTTTGTCAAATCAATAAAGATTTGTTTGTTTAGTTTTAGTTTACAAGATTCGATTTCACTGTCCCCCTTGAGTTTCAAATTTTCTCTCTTGGGGAGCTGTTAGGTGGTATAGTAAATAGAGCACCAGCCCTGGAGTCAGGAGGACCTGAGTTCAAATCCTGCCTCTGACACTTGACACAATTACTAGGTGTGTGACTTTGGGCAAGTCACTTAACCCTCCAAAGACAAAAACCCAAACAAATTTTCTCTCTCCTCCCTGCCTCCCCTCCCCCACTGCCAAGGGGGCATGCAATCAAGTATATCATCTGCAAGTACTTTCACATTAGACATTAGTCAGGTTACAAAGAAGGATTGTAACTGATGGAATTAATAATGGGAAACAGGAAACTAAACCAAAGAAGAAGAAGAAAGAAAGCAGGTAGTTTGCTTCAATCTGCATTCAAGCTCTGTTCTTTCTAGTTCTTTCTCTGAATATAGACATCTCCTTCCTTCATGGGTCTTTTGGAGTTTACTTATAACCCTGAATTGCTGAGAAGAGTCCAGTCTATCAAAGCTGGTCGTCACAATACGTTGTGTATGTAATTGTGTACAATTTTCTTCTGGTTCTGCTCTTCTCACTCTGCATCAGTTTGTATAAGCCTCTCCAGGTAAACATGAAGTCTGTCTTCTCCTCATTTCTTATAGCACAATAGTACCCCATTACATTCATATACCACAACTTGTTTAGCCATTCCCCAATTGATGGGCATTCCCTTAATTTCCAATTCTTTGTCACCACAAAAAGAGCTGCAATAAATATTTTTGTACATATGGGTCTTCCTCCCACTTCTATTATCTCTTTGGGATACAACCCTAGAAGTGGTATTGCTAGGTCAAAAGTTATGCAATTATTTATAGCCCTTTGGGCATATTTCCAGATTGCTCTCCAGAATGGTTGAACCAGTTCACAACTCTACCAACAATGCATTAGTGTTCCAATTTTTCCACAGCCTCTCTAGCATTTGTCATTTTCCTGTTTTGTCATCTTAGCCAATCTGACTGGTGAGATGTGGTACCTCAGAGTTGTATTGATTTGCATTTCTCTAATCAATAGTGATTTTGAGCATTTTTTCATATGCTTATATTTATCTTTAATTTCTAACTCTGAAAATTGCCTGTTAGGAAATACTTTTTTTGAAGCACCTTGCAAATCTTATAGTCCTACATAAATGTCAGTTATTGTAGTGGCCTTCAGTCCCTCCTTGTCACCGTATGGGATTCCTTCTGCTGACTTTCAGTATGTCCTCCACAGAGGATCTATTCAATATCCTGGAGGCCTTTTTTTGGGTTTATTTTAATTATTTCTTGAATACCAGTGCATCACTCAGGCTGTCTACCAAACTTTCAACAGAAATTAAAAATGTGATACCATCATCATCAGCAGCACCATCATCATCGTTGTTTTCACCATCATCTTATTTGCATTCTCATCACTTGATAGATGGCCTAGATTACAGGGGAGGGTAAGCTGTTACTTTGAGGCCCTGTGTGGCCCTCTAGGGAGCCTTAAGTGCAACCCTTTGACTGAATCCAAACTTCACAGAACAAAAATTTGGATTTCAGTCCAAGGGCTGCACTTGACGACCTAGCAGGCACATGTGGCCTTGAGGCCACAGGTTCCCCATCCCTGGCATAGAAGATAATAAATGCAATGATTTTTTCATTCATTTTCATAGTAATAATAATAATCATGAATAATGATGATATATATGTATATATCATTTTAAGGTTTTCAAAGTCCTTTACATAAATTAGCTTAATACACACCAAGCTTCTCAGGACTCATGAACACTCTTGGTAATATGAGAATGAGTACAGAATATTTGGAGATGGAAGGGTTTGACAATCTTAGTGGATATTTCCCCATCTTTGACATCCAGATAAATAATGGTGATTTTCTACCCTATTCAAATCTCTGTGGGGAATCTTAGACATGAAAGAAGCCAAAAAGATAAATGCCAGCAAAAAGTCTTTATTCTCATTAAAAAAAAGCATTTTGAGAGAGGTGAGTGTGGGACTTAATCCTAAACAATGAGCACTGAGACACAAAAGCAAGTTAGCCAGGAAAAAGCAGCTTCCTCCATGCCCATCTCTTTCTATTCAGGGCATGCTCTGGAAAGGGTCATTTGATAGTTTCACAAAAATGGGGTTTATAAGATGATATGATCAGAACTTCAGAGATAGAAGAAGTGTTGAACACTTTTTCTTTTTTTTTAAGCAATTGGGTTTAAGTAACCTGCTCAAGGTTACACGGCCAGTTATTTCTGGGTGTGGTGCTAAGTATCTGAGCCTGGATTCGATCCCCAGGTCATCCCAACACTGGGGCCGGTGCTCTTACTCGCTGAACACTTTTCTAAATTCATATGAATAATAATATTAACAATAATAGTTACAGTGACCACTACAACAATAAAAATAACCATTTTTGCAAATATGTTCCTCATAATAATTCACAAGGGACAGAAGTTAAATAAATATTATTTCCATTTTTAGAGGTGGAAACTCAGAAAGATTAAACCCTTATCCCAGACCTTTCAAGTCAAGATGAGGTCTCTTTCCACCACAAAGCAATATTGACCAGCACTGCAGAAGCAGTTTTAGGTTCCACAGGAGAGGACACTTCCTTGGATGCATTACTGGATGACCGTTGGTTGGTTGTGTCATATCAGAGATTCCAGTTCAGATATGATTTGGAATGGATTGATGCCCTTTTCAATCTGAGATTCTGTGACTCTATGATTTTGTGAGAGCAAGGCCAGAACCTCTATATGTTTCTTTGTAACTGAGAGAAAGCATAATGTAGTGTATGATGCTGGATATCAGTCCAAAGAGCCTGCTTCATTCTAATCTAGGCTCTACCCTTCTGTGACCTTGTAATGGTCATTTAATCTCAATGATCACTAGTTTTTGCATTGTAAAATAGGGTTAATACTGCTTGTAGTTACTATTTCTTAGGGTTGTTCAGAGGAATCCGATTCAATTCAATTCAGTTGTTGTTTCTCATGCACCTACTATATACCAAACTGTATGCTAGGTGGTTGGAGATACTAAGGCAAAAAACAAACAATTTGTCCCTGACTTCTAATAGTATTTTTTTCCCTGGATAATAGAGGTAAAATGCTTAATGCCTCTTGAAATTATTATGAAAATGATTATTGTTGTTGATATTTTCAGATATTTTTTGGGGGGGAAGTCAGGTAGATTTTGGGCATCTGAACAATTCTTCTATATATAGCTGGATTTGAAGATATCTTTCTTTAATACCTTCTAAGTAATAACAAATTAATTTCAGAAATATAGGCTAATCCTGAGATGTGCTATTAAATGTTTAGCAATTGACTCTCTGAAAATAAATGTAAAGTGAGACATTTTTAAGTTTCATCTTCATCATTTACATTTACTCTATCACTTTGTTAAGTCTATACAGTCAACAAAACAGTAAATCAAGCCCTGATTTATTTAACATTTGCTGATTTTCAAAGTGTGGATGCTTGTAAGGGTAAGGGAATTTGAAGATCTTCCCTGCCCCTTAATGGCCCTCACTTGGAGCCCAACAAGAGAAGCTTACTTAGGGGAGGCTTGTTTTTCAAGAAGGCCCACTTGTTGTTACTTTGTAATTAGGCAGTGGGTCATGAAGGTTGTGATATTCTCTGACCCTGGAGAAGGCTAGATATACTCCCTGAGGTGAGGTTTTGCTTTGGGGCTCACTTATGGGAAGAGTTGTATGACCCTGGCTTTGAAAACCCAGATGTCCGTGTTTTTCTCAATGGTAACTAACACTATATGTATGTCATGATTAAACAGCTAGAAGCCCTGTGTCTTTAATTTTATTTTCTCTGTCTTTATTTTTGTCTGCTTGTAATTTCTGTTGGTATTTTCTGAAGTTGAGTACTGACTTTTCCCCCTGAACTAAGTGAATGATATCTATCCATCCATCCGTCCGTCTGTCCGTCCGTCCGTCCGTCCGTCCGTCTGTCTATCTATCTACGTTTGATTTAAATAAGATTGTTAACCCCTTTTGAGTTGCATTCCTGTGGAAAAGTAGATCAAAGAACCTGTGCTACTAGCCATCCGGGGTATGCTAGGGTGCTTGCTGCTACGATGCTCACTCTGCAGATTTAACAGTGGGCTGGATTTGAGCCGACGCTAGCACAGGATCCCTTCTAACTAAGCATGTGACACATCCTACCCTTTGTCATATCTACAGACACATTCTTCTTTAGGAAACTGAAATGACTGAAATCACTTCTTTATATGATTTCAAAGTGGATTCAGGGAGGTGAAATATGGAATGTGGAAAAGCATTTCTTTACCCCATCATCAAGCTCAAATGGACTGTCGCTTACAAACTTCTTGAACTTAAAATATCCTAGTTGCTTTCATGTTGCAACTATTAGAATATATTCTTCTTTTC
Source organism: Petaurus breviceps papuanus (assembly GCF_028583685.1). NCBI lineage: Eukaryota > Metazoa > Chordata > Mammalia > Diprotodontia > Petauridae > Petaurus > Petaurus breviceps. The sequence goes on along the minus strand of NW_027185876.1, from coordinate 12,781,130 downwards.
CATTTTTGGAGGGGGGAAGGCAGGGCAATTGGGGTTACATGACTTGTTGAAGGTCACACGGCTAGTAAGGGTTAAGTGTCTGAGACTGGATTTGAATTCAGGTCCTCCTGACTCCAGGGTCAGTATTCTATTCACTGTGACACCTAGTTGCCCCAAGAATATATTCTTCTTAAGGGTAGGCATTGTTTGTGCATTTTCCTTATATCCTTGGAGTTTTGCCAGTGCCTGAAACAGAGTGTGAGCTTATAAAAATACTTGTTGAATGAATGGTGTCCTTTGGTTTCAATCTTTCTTCCCACCTATGTGACTTCTGGCTGGTCCCTTCACCTGTCTGACACACCCTAGTCATGTAACCATGAATGAGTCTTTTAATCACTCAGTTCACCAGATATTTAGAATGTTTCTCCTTGAGGGCAATTTCATCTTCATATTTCCAATTCCTGAAGTAATGTTAACGTATTATAGGTGTGCAATAAAGACTTGTTGGATTGGATTGAATTGAATCAAAACTACAAAAATAGAGGCCAAAGATGAGTTTCATGGGTAGAAGTTTCCATACTTGTTACTTCCTACACTGATAAGTACTAGACAGAATAAAAAGACTTAGCTGTCGTGGCTAGCTTTTTCAGTTACTATCTGTATAACTCAGAAGTCATTTAATTTTGGAAGTCCAGTACCTTCATCTATGAAATAAGGATAATAATGCCAAAGGCTTCTGTCTCATTAGGTTTGTTATGAAGCTCACATGAGATAGATATCTGAACCTGTAACATATAATAGAAAGAACACTGACTCTGATTTCAGAAGAATTTGTTTCCAATCCTGTTTCTGAGAAGTTACTACTTGTGTGACCTTGGGCACAAGTCACTTAACCTCTCAGCCTCAATTTTCCCAGCCTTCAAATTAGGGTGTTGGACAAGCTGAAGTCTGAGAACTAGACCCATGATCCTCGGTTCATACCTTTCTGCCCTTGGAAAACGTTTTTTTCCTGTAAAGACACAGAAGGCCTCTGATAACATTAATTTCAGGAAGCTTGCAACACGCAGAGGTGGGACTGTTTTGTAAGCAAGAGCTGTTATTTTAATGGGGGAAAACCAAAGCTGAGAGCCCGAGCAGCTGCCTGGAAGGATGCTGTCTGGTGAGTCAGAGGCCAAAGCATAAACAAGACTTTTAAACTTTGTAGGCTTGTGATCCCAGCATGAATGACAGCTATTATCTCAGTTACTCTGTTATGTTCAGGTTTCATTTCCTGTCACAAAGTCAACAAACAGGACTGCTTGACTCAGAATTAGCCCCAGGACCGTGCAAATCTCCAGCGTCTTTTTATGAAAAGCAAGATGGAAGCTTGTTTAATCTCCATTTTTCAAAAGTTTATGCTTTTAAATGCAGGAATGAGCATGAAAGTGTTAGAGCCCAGCTTCTCGGTTGGGGTTGGGCTTGGAGGACAGAAAAAAGACTTCTGGCCTGAAAGCACCACCTGAAACTTTCTCTGGTGGGAGCAATTTGCAGGGCAAGGTAGGAGGGCAGTGGCATTTCCTTAGGGGGATTCCTTGCCTATCCCAGATGCTGAGTGGTAACAAAAGCATTTAAGAAAAAGGAAGAGGATTGTTGACATTTTGCCCAGATGTTGATTAACAGTTAGAAACAGGACAAATAAAACTATTTAACTCAACTTTAAAGAAGGAGAGTAAGTGGAAGGTAATGTGACCTTTGAGAAAAGGAAAGAGAATTTTGACTTTTGTATTGAAGAAAACTCACCTTCATCGAAAACTAACACCCCTTCTAGGGATTCTCTTATGACTTTCATTGTGATTAGGTTTTTTAGGGAGGTTGTTCATGATGACTTTCTTTTGACATGTCTTTACAGAAAATGTTAAGATGTGGAGTTTTAAAAAAGTGAAATGCAATTTAGAAATTATAAGAAGTAGTGCAGTGACTATTATGATTACTTTTAAAATAGTGATTTTTAAATGCTTTGGGGTTAATAATAGCTATCATTTATACTCTAGAGTGTTTTAAGGTTTGCAAAATACTTTGCATTTATTATCTCATTTGATCCTCTTAAGAACCTTATGAGGCAGGTGCTATTTTCATCCTCTTTTTACAGGTGAGGAAACAGAGGCTGACAGAGATTCAGTATATTGCCCAGGGTTAAGGAATTTCTGGCTGCATTGAACTCCTCTCCCCAATGTAGATGCCCATAGATGGTGAAACTAATTTTTGGTTCCTACATATAATGAGTGTGCTATCAGGGATGAAGAACATGATGAGTTCCTAGAAGTATGGCAAGACACGAGCTCATACAAAGCAAATAGATCCAGAAAAAAATTTTATACAATTATTATAAAATATAAACAGAGTTACAACCATAAAATAATCAAACCTGAATGCTACAAGATTATAAAGAAAAGCATCATCCCAAAAATATATGGGGAGAACTCCCCTGCTTTCTCTTGAATTCCTTTGTAGTATCCATAAGTTGGGAGGCCTGGAAACTCATACATGATGTGAGATTTTTTTATTTCCTATTTTGTTTTTTTGCGGTGTTGATCAGTTTTGTTTTTTCTAGCTTACTTCTTTTTCTTTTATTCTTTGAAAATTATTTATTTTAATATATAGGTCTCTAGGAAGTTGGAAGTAGAGGAATATAGGAGAAAATTTCAGTGATATAAAATCAAAATAACAATAAAATCTATAGGCAAGACAAAGCCTGAATGAGTCTCAGTTTCTAATTGTTAAAATAAGGATAATATTGGCCTTAGGGTCTACATTTAAAGTTATTTTGGGAGTTTTAATAGATAAAAAATGAATGTAAAGACAAATCATCCTAAAAAAAATGAAAAAGAAACACAGATTACCTACTCCACCCACCATTCTTTAGTGCCTACAATTAATGACTTCCCCAATCCTGCTTAATGTCCTCCCATAACCTGCAGTAAATAAAAATAGAAAATGTAATCATTATTCATTGCTCTACCTTTCTTCATTAAAAAAAAATGATTCTTCAGAATGTGCACTAAAAAATTCCCCACCTAGAGAGTCAATAGATTTTTTTTTTGGCATAAAAAAAGAAAACTGTCTGTGCATTATTATTGTCCCTGAATCCACATCCTCTAACCCTAGCTTTCTCCATCTATTTTTTTTCCCCATAAAGCAGATTTTCAAAGCAATGCTAATGGCTTTCAAATTTGAAATGTGATAAACTTCACTTTTTTCTCCTCAGAGTAAACTCTCTTGGATATGGATCTCTCTCTCTCTCTCTCTCTCTCTCTCTCTCTCTCTCTCTCTCTCTCTCAGTCTGTCTCTGTCATACACACACACACATACCACACAATGACTGGATATATCCTTTAACGTACACCAGTGACCCCAGATTCTCTGACCTCTGGGTTTTCAGTACCAGAGCCCAAGGAAGGTTAATCCTGATATAGCCAAATCATCTGTGATGGCATAACCAAGATATTTCTTGACCATGCTTAAAAAACACATAAACAACCAAATATGATGACACATACCTGTAAATTCTGCTGCTTGGGAAGAAAAGACTGGTGGATCACTTCAGTTAGGAAGTTCTGAGCTACAGTAAATCTGAAACTGGGCTAAGTCTAGTACCATTATTGTGAAATCTTTTTTTTTTAAAATTTTTGCCTTTTGGAGGGCAATTGGGGTTAAGTAACTTGCCCAAGGTTACACGGCTAGTTGTGTGTGTGTGTGTGTGTGTGTGTGTGTGTTAAGTGTCTGAGGCCAGAACTGAACTCAGGTCCTCCTGACTTGGGGGCTGGTGCTTTACTCACTGCACCACCTAGCTGTATCAGCAAGCACTTTCCATTACACTAGCCCACGCAATTACTGTGAAATCATAAGCCTTACAAAGTGAAGGTGGGGAGGTCTGTGTGTGGGGAACTGTGATAGTAATGGCAATTAAAGATTCCCCTGTATTGGCTTGGTTTTTAAACTGATTGTGTTAAAACCCAAAGCTTGTTAATCCCACCTATGGGATGGACTTGTTGATGTGAAAAGAAAGTCCTGAACTGGGAGGAGCTGGTGCCGTAGATTTGGAGAGACAAGAGAGAGGCAGAAGAACTTTTTGGAAGCAGCACCTCGTGGAGGCAGAGAGAGACTGATAGAATTGCTGGGGGCCACTTTGAATTGCCCTGGACTTTTGAGACCTGCCCCCTGAGCTGCCAAGGACTGAGGAGACATGGCTGTTTTGCTGGTACTTTGTCTGTCTGTTTTGATGTTGTTTTGCCAGATTTGTCCACTGGTGAAAGACAGTCCTTTTGTTGAAGAAGTCCTGGAACCTGGCTGTTGGCTAAGAGCTCCTGAGACTGTCCTGCAGACAGAGAGTGAATACTGTCCACTGGTGAAGGACAGTGCTGTTGTTGCAGGGATCTGGAGACTGTTCTGCAGACAGAATGAATACTGTCCACTGGTGAAGGACAGTGCTGTTGTTGCAGGGGTCTGGGAGCCTTTCTGTTGGTTCAGAAGCCCTGAAGAAGGATTTTCTTGTTGTATGTTTACAGAAATCCTGGGAGAGGGCTTTGCTAATGTGTTCAGGGGTTCTAGGACTGTTCTACAGACAGAGGATGAATTAATGAAGGGACTGGAAATGTATCTTGTGGCCTTGCTAAGCCTTATATCCCCAGGAACTAAGATTGCTGAGAACTTGCCTCATGTCAAGATGAAGAAAAGACCTCCATTTGGGTATTAAGTGCTGTGCTTAAACTTGATGTAACTCTGGGGTAGATTCAATTGTGATCCAGGGGTGGGGAACTTTTGACCTTTTTGTGTTCTATGGTTGGGCAAATGAATGTACTTTACTTTTGTTTGGAAACTAATCTCCATTTGAGAAGAGGGGCTTTGTGGTGGACTAAATGAAGGTACAGCCTAGGGGTGGAGTAGTATTTAGAACAGGGACTTGGTAATTGATTGAATGATTGGAAGGTCCTGGGGTGGGGTAGTACTTGGAGATTATTTAATCACACTTAGTAAATGCTGTATTTTGAATGATGTCATGTTTTGACCTTCTCTGTTCTTGGTTGGTCACTGAATAAAATGGAGAGCACCTATGCTGGTATTCTGAACCTTGGGAAGTTGCCTTTCCTTGGCATTACATTACAGGAACCAAGCTGCCTGAGGAGGGATAAACTGGCCCAGGTTAGAAAGAGAGAAATCTGAGGATTCTCTGCCAGTTACCAATGGGACCATAAGTAGCCCCTCCACTTCTAGCCTGGGCCAGATAGGGAGACCCAGTCTCAAAAACAGAAGCTAAACAAAAAATAAGAGAACCCCTAAACAAAAACAAAGGAACACATAAACGAGGTATCTAGTTATGAATGCTTCAAAGCAGACACCAGCAAAATAGTGCCTTTGTCTCAAATCCTGAGTGAAAAGAAAACGAAATTATTTTGCAATAAACCCAACAATCATTTATAAAGGCTCTAACAATTACATTGTACAGTTCCAGAAGCTGATGATCAAAAGATGAAAGAAGAGAATGGTGACTTTCCTGCAGGTGTTCCCATCTCATTCATTCCTTCATCCCTTCTTGCCTTGGCAAGGGCTCTAGCCTCATCCAACATCCGATCTCTCTCTTGTCCAGTCCATCTTCCAAACAGTTGCCAAACTGAAATTACCAAAGCTCACATCTCACCAAGTCACTCACCTTTTCAAGAAGTTCCATCGATGTGTCCTCTTACCTCTAGGATAAAATTCTAAAAGTCCTGTTTGGTTTTTAAAGACTTTCCCAGTGTGAGTGCACTCTACTCCTAGGCTTATTGTATATTCCTCTCCTTTAGTCTCATCTACTATCCAGCCGATCTGGTCTATTTGCTGTTTCTAACATGGTGTTATGTCTCCCACCTCTGTGCTATAGCCCAGACTGTCCACCCTACCAGGAATGTTTTATCTCCTGGGCTCCACCTCATGGAAATTGGGCTGTCTTCAAGGTTTAGTTCAAGATCCATTCCTATGAGAAGCTTATCCTGATCCTCCCATTTGCTCGTACCTTTCCCCCAGAAATTACTATGTATCTACTATGTGACAATTTTATGTTTAATGTCGTTAAGTGTTATTTCCCCCCTGGGGAATAGAAACTCCTTGAGGGCAGGGACAGTTATAAGTTCATCTTTAATTCTGAGTGTCTATCCAGTAACTGTCATATAGTTGGCATTTAATAAATGCTTGTTGAATGAATGAATGAAAGAATGACAAGTTGGGACCCCCAGTAACTCAAGTCAATGAATTCATCACCAACAGAAAGAAATCTGAATTTGGAGTCAAAGAATCAAGATTCCCATCCCAGTTTTGATACTGATGATTTGGGTGACCTTGGGTATGCTCTGGTTTACATTACTCCTCCACAGAAGGAAAAGATTGAATTTCACTAAATGGTTTCTAGTGTTCCTCCTAATTCTAGATCTCGGGCCCCATTTTAATAATAGGTAATATGTATATAGAGCTTTAGGATTTGTAAGGCAATTGATACATATTACCATTAGTAAACTCCTTGAGAGTGGGGATTCTTTCATTCTTTATATTGGCAGCCCCAGTGCCTAGCATATAGCTTATTATCTAATTTGATCCTTACCACAATCCTGTGAAAAAATTAATATTAATATTTCTATTATACAGATAAGAATTAAGGAAGGTTAAAAGACTTATGCTCTCTCAGGATGTCCAACATCACAGGACTAGTAGGAATATGAGGAAAGATTTCAACTTTGGATTTCCTGGCTACAAGTCCATAACTCTCTCTCTCCACCCTAGTGAATTCCCTCTGAGGTTTCTTTCTATTATTTGCTTATTCTTGTTGCCTGGATTTGAATATGAACTCCCTGAGGGAGGGGACCATGGTTTTTGTCTTTCATTTTGTCCCCACCCCTTAGCACAGTGCTTGGCATATAGTAAGAGCTTAAAAACTTCTTGATCATCCACTGTAACACCCAGTTACCTCAGTTGTTATATCTACTCCTTTGACAAATGAAAATAGCTACACCTTCCATAGGGATAAATAATCAAAGGCTCAGAGATCTATAAGCTCATAAATTTGTGCAGAAAGATCTTCTGTCCTGACCAGTCAGCCAACAAGCAGTTGCTATGGTTCAGACACTGTACTTAGTTCCAACCACCCTAATACACAGATGCACGAACACAAAATAATTTCAGTAGGGAAGGCACCCTAACTAGGCAAGTCTACAAGGAGGAAGTGCCCATGAGCTAGACCTTGAAGAAGGCAAAGACAGATTTGGAGAAGACAATATGAGGAGAGTGAAAGAGAAGGAAAGAAGAGACAGGGACAGAGAAATGGAATAGAAATCCCATCTGGGAATGCAAATACAAATAAGCTAAGTGTTCCTTATCTTCAAAGAGCTTATATTTTTACAACAGAAGACAACACTTAAGTGATTTTGGAAAGGGGAGAAAGAGGTATGATAACAGTAACTTTCTATAGAAATGTTCAGGGAGTGATATGGAGGCCTGGTTCTACTCAAGATAGGGCCTAATATCTCATCCATGAGAGGCCCATAGGTTCTTGGGTCAGAAGCCAAATTTCTGCTCAAAGAGGGGTGAAAATGAAGAAGCTAGCTAGACTGCAGATAGAACAACATTAAAGTGATCTTGATTTTTAAAAATCAACATGTCAACAAAGATATGTTAAGCACCTACTATGTACCAGATACTGCAGTAGATGTTGAGGATACAATGACAAAAAAGAAATGGGCCTAGTTTTCAAAGAGCTTTTATTCATTCATTCATTCATTTATTAATACAGTTTTGTTTTCAGATTCTCTCCTTCCTATCTTTCTCCCCTCCCTCCCAAAGATGAGGAAGGAAGAAAAACATAGCAAACATGTATTGTCAAGCAAAACAAATTCCCACATTGTAAAGACCAGGATTGTAGGCCTACAATCCATTCCAAAGAGGGAATCATACTTCCAAGGAGCATCAGTTTTACAGCAACTGGTCTGTTCCCTTTTTTTGGCACAGGTATTTGTGTTAGCTTATTCAATATACTCCTGGGTCCCCAAGAATATACCAGAAGGTGGCTTTCTGTCCTTCTGAAAGTTGAAGAGTTTAGGATTATTTGTCTGCCCATCAGGGTGAAGTGCTTACCATTCTTGTTTCCTTTTTTCTCCCTCAGTGTCCCTACTTCTCTCCAACCTCTGCCTCACTCCTCTCTTTTCTTGGACTTACTTCTCAGCAAGAAGGGCTTTTACATGCGAGGATGGACTGGATGGGCTAACATTGTTCTCCCCTGGCTCCCAATGAAGCCAACTCCTCTGTTCCAATTTGTGCATTTTAGCTGTCATACCAACAAATGGACCATGCGTGCTATTGGATTAAGGGAGAAGAGAGAAACATGGATCTTGAGGATAAACTTTGTTTTGAAAACCTGAGGGGGAGAGAAGAAAGTTTAAGGAAATATAAAACCAATATATGACTTACACTTGTGAAGTGGAGAGGATTTGATGGGAGTTGGGGGGGATGGTAGGAGGAGGGAAAAAGGGGAATGGGGACATATACTTTTGTTTCTCTAGGAGAAGTATCGGTCCTCCTGTCACTAAACTTCTATTTGATTTTTATTCTTTTATTATAACTCAAACCATTCTATTTAATCTTTAGAATTTGAAGCCTAAAATTATTAAATGGTTGAGTTTAGAATATAGTATTGGATTTGACTCAGATCTTGATTGCAATATTTACTAGCTGCATGACCATGAGCAATATAGTAAACCTTTCTGTGCCTTAATTTCCTTATCTGTAAAATGAAAATAATAATTTCTATATAGAGAGGGGACTATAGTGGATAGAGTATAGACAGAATAAGGAACATTAAGGTTCAAATCCCATCTCTGCCACATATGTGAACCTGAGCAACTCACTTAATTTTTCTTTTTTATAATTAAATTTATTTTTCAGTTGATGATCATTTTGTTTTTCTTATCCTTCCTTCCTCTTCATTCCCAACTGGAAAAAGAAAAGCAAAACTTTTATAATAAATATGCAGAGTTAAGAAAAATAAACTCCCACATTGGCCATGTACTTAAAGTGTGAGTCTCCATCATCTCTCTTTCATGAGGTAGGTAGATGCCTTCGTATCAGTCCTCTGGAATCCTAGTTGAAATTGTTCAGAGTGCTTCTCTTTCAAAGTTATTTATTTTGGCTATGCTGTTCTCCTGGTTCTGCCCACTTAACTCTGCATCAGTTCATAGAAGTCTTCCTAGGTTTCTCTTTGTTTCTTCATTTCTTTTGGTACAATTCACTTAACCTTTCTAAGACATGTAACACAGGCATTCCATAGAGCATGCATAGAGCTAGTCTTTCTTTCTTCTGATCAACATGAAAGCTTTAGGACTTGCTTCTGGGCAAGAGAGGTTTGTGCTGGAGCTGAAAGAATCCCCTAACTGACTGCTGAGTGGAGAGGCTGATGACAGTGGATATAGATAGAAAAGGGATGGATCCCTCCCTCCATCGCTGACTTTCATTCTGATTTCCAGCTGTGTAAAACAATTTTCAAGCTTCTCTTGAAAGTTAAAAAGAGCATGAGAGTGGGAGATGTGTCCATTCCATCAGTCTGACCTTCATTTAACTATGAGCATATGGCATCTAAAGCACATCGGCTTTTGCATCACCCTTTTCTGTTTGCTTGCTTGAGCAGAAAAAGATGCTCAGGCTTTGAGATAACCTTTGAGCTCAAAAGGTCCAGAGGTTCGCCGCATCATGTCTATCAGAGCCTCTGGATGTGGTTTGTTTCAGCGACGGCAAAAGCAGTCAATGGCAGAGAAAGCTAACACAGAGTTCAAAGGAGGCTCAGGTTTGGAGTAGACTAATAATGCAGAGCAAAGAGAAAAAATGCCTAATTAACATTTAAGCACCCTGCTTTAAGTCCCAGTGAAGTGTAAGTACCGTGAATTGTAACATGGGTTGTAAATTAGGTTATTGAATCCTGTTTAAGTTTGTGTTTTTTAAAGCACAGTTTGATACCTTGTGTTTAATAGGAATAGGTTACCTTGGCCATTCCTGATTCCTACTGAACCTTGAGTGCTTCTTTCTTTCTCCTGTTCAGGGAGACTTAGATTTGAGCTATATAACTTAAGACTTATTTTTTTCTAGGGCATGGTGACAGGGAAACTCATGAGTCAGAGGGAGAAAGGGAAGTCTAGCTGCTTGAAGTAGAGGCAGGGCCCCTCACCCCAAGGTCCAAGCTGCTCCATGCCAACTGCTGAGTCCAGAAAAGGGAATGGGGCGCTCAGGTCTTTTTTCCTGGAGATCCAGCCACAGTTCTGTGATGGCAGAAGGAGGAATTTTGGAATAGCAGAGGGTGCATGAGAGAAAGCTTCTCAAGAGGAGCTCTTCACATTTATGAATTCACAGATCCTAGGTTTGTTTCTATATGATGTTAGCATGAGAAGGGACATCAGAGGGTGCTAGTCCAAGCCCCTCATTCTACAGATGAGGCAACTGAGGCAAGGGGAGGTTAAATGACTTGCCTGAGGTCACCTAGGTAGTAAATATCCAAAAGTGAGATTTGAACTCAGACTTTCTGGCCATGAAGCAATGGGAACAAAAAGAGGCCCTTTACTATTGCATAGTCTGCCACAGAGTAAGCACTTAAAAATGTTTGTTGACTGAATGATTGATTGGTGTGGAGGAAGCCTGGAAAGGTAGGTTACATACATATTATAGAGGATCTACAGGGTCAAGCCAAGGGATCTGCATTTTATCCTGTAGATTATCATCAAGGTTTTGGAACAAAGTGAGTGATAGGATCAGAACTGTGCCTAAAAAAGGTTAATTTGGCACCACTCTAAAAGATTGAAATGGGGGAAGGGATGAGGGAGGGAAAGAGGGAGGAGGAGAAGGAGGAGGAGGAATGAGGGAACAGTTGAAGGTCAGTACAATATTCAGATAATCAGCTTTTTTTTAACATGTAAGGCTTTCTCATCAGCACCTTTGTTTTATTTTATTAACATTCTATTCTCTTTACTCTCAGTGTCTTTTTCTGATGATTGCTTCCTTCAAGACCAGGCTAAAGATTTGTCTTGTTTGTGAAGTTCTTCTTGGTCACTCCTATACTATTCTGGTCCTTGCCTTATACATGGTTAGAACTACCCCTTTTGCTTAAGGTTCACTTGGGAAATGTCCGGATACTGACCACTGTGAAGTGGACTCCCATGACCTCACTGCACTGAAATATACGGCAAACACACAATGGTTGACAGGTCCCACCTTTACTTTGCTTTAGCCTTGTCAATGTTGTTGTTTCCAGTATGAATGCACTGGACATTTTCTTAGTACTCGACAATTTATGAAGCATGTCACACATAGGATAGCATCATAACTCTAGAGTGAGAAGGGATTCCAGAGGCAATCTACTCCAACCCCTTTGTTTTACATAGGAGGATACTGGGATCCAGGAAAGCTAAGGAATTTAGAGGCTCATAGCTCTAGAACTGGAAAGGCCCTCTCCCTGCCAAACTCTGTACAATTGTAAGCACACAATATGAACCCCACAAGTAATTAATATGTTGTACAAATATCCCCAAGTGATGGAGAATTCTGTACAAAAGGAATATAGAATTACTCTATAATATTGCACAGAGTTCCACAGTCCAACAGAAACTGATTTTCCCAGGTAGGAATTTTTATAAAAATTGGAATTGAGTTCAAAGAATTCAATGTGGCTTAAGGTTTTCCATATCCCATTAGTTTGTGAGTTCTTTGAAAGTAGAGGCTATTTAAAAACTTTTTCTTTTTATTCCTAGAGCTTAGCAAAGTGTCTGTTACATTGTAGATGTTGAATAAATTCTAGCTGACTGACTAGTAGTCATGATTTTTCCAACGATCTAATCCATCAAGAATGTACAGAGCATCTGCTGTTATCATTGCCCTATGTTAAGTTCTTAAAATATAAAGAAAACATGCTGTCCCTTTTCCAGAAATAAATTCCTGCTTTCAAAGAGGGATTAAAAACCTTATTCATCATTATTGTGAGAAATGAAAGAGCAGATAATATCTTTTGTTGGGATAAGCAGGTGAAAGGAGACCACCTCTGCCTCTTTGAATCCCTACCTTCTTTTAGAACTCAGATCAAAGGCTACCTCCAACAGGAGGGCTTTCTCAATCTCCCCTATAGCAACTGCTCCCCTCTATATCCATTATTAATATTAACTCCATGAGTATTTTATGTTTACTTCTTTCTATACATGTTGCTTCTCCATTTCAGTATAAAAATTGCAAGCATCTTGAGGGCAGGGATTTTTTCTTCTATATTTTTGTATTCCCAGGGCCTTGCATGGAATCTGGCATGTGGTCATCCTGTTTTCTGCTTTCTAGGTATCCTTTGCACATCTAAATGCATATGCATAAATGTGTTCAAATGCACACATATACTTTCTTCCCTACTTTAATGCAAACCCCTCAGACAGGGGCTGTCTCATATTTGTATCACTAACACTTGTCATATTTTTAGTTCATTTCTCTTTTACATATGCATTTCTTTTTTATAGACATAGACACATGCATGCACATAGTTAATTCTCATCAGTTGACTGAAAGTAGAAGTATACATCAGTGTAAATGGAAATAAGAACATTAACAAAACAATGGAAAGTAAATGGAAAAGACATGGAAAAAAGGAGTCTCCTTCCACTTTTCCTCCCTCCATTACTCTCAACCCCCCAATACAACCCTTTTGCTCTCTTGTGGATGTGTGGGACTATGGATATGGGATACTGTACCTAATGTCAGAATTTTTCATATGTTGTTAAGTTTTGCTTAGTTATCATTTTGCCCCCCAGCTTTTATTTTATCATGTTACAAAGCATTGTTTTTATACATTGGGAATGTGGATGATGTAGATGTTGTTAAAAAAAATAAAGAAAGTAAGTTGAAAGTACTGGAAAGATATTTCCTGGAGTTTTCTTAACTGGAGGACCTCAATGACATACATGGCCACCACTGGTCTAAGACTAAGGGTAGGAAATACAGGGGAAGGATTCTAGATGTCCAGAAGAGTGGCAACCCCTTAATCCTGAGCAGCATTGCCCCTGGCTGTGAGCGATGCGGCTCATTTTCCATTAAACTGGCACCAGAGAGGGATCTTCGATCTCTCTAGGCTTGCAATCTTGATTTTGCAGATTCAGGACTGAAGTCAAGCACATTTAACAAAATCACATTTCTTTGGTTTTCTTATGGCTAAAAGTAGCACAATATCTGGCCTTTATATCAAATATCAAGAAACATGTCTTTATCCATCAGTTCCTGATCTTACAGTTAGCAATAGCTGGAACATTGGTATCTCCACACAGCCTTCATTTCACATGGCTTCTTTCTCCTAAGAAAAGTCTTTCAAATATACAAGCATGTCAAGATTTAATTTTCACACTTGGAAAAATGACTCCCCTCTTCTCTTCCCAATTCATTCTTCTTTGCCTTCAAGCCCTTATATGAAGCCTGACTGCTACTTGACAAGGGGCCTCTTTCTCTATCAAAATGCCAGTAAGCTGTAGAAATCTGAATTGGAGCTTGTCAACGTGTAGCCTCAGGAAACAGTGGCATGTACTAGTTGACATTGGACCTTGAGCCACATTGCTCTATGCATTTGATCTCATCTGAGGCACAGCAAGTCACATCTGGCATTGTAGAAGACAGGAAGTGCTGTAGAAAGGGTGGTAACTACCAAGATAAACAAATTATTTGGCAGAAGAGTTAAAAATGACAACCTCTGATCTTATCTGTAATTGTATTTTTTTCAAATACTCTTGCAAAGGGCTTCTTAAGACTAAGGGATTGATGGACAGGTTTTGGGTGGTCATGAACATGTGATGGGAGAAAAGTCCTTATTTTCACTAACATTTAACTGAAATTTAGCAATTTCTCCAATTTTTTAAAAAACATATTATTTTGATAACCAGGTACATAGGTGTCACCAGTCTGCCAGAAGCATGCAAGATATGAAAAATGATTAAGGACCCATGCTAAAGGGCATAGTTTCAGTCCCCAATGTCATTTGGTCATGAAAATATGAGAAACTTTTTATCAAAGTCAAAATAATTCTCTGTTGGTGGGAAGAATGGGTGGGGAAGGGAGAGAATCCTATAGAATACGCAGATGTAGATTCATAGTAGATTGAGCATCAGACTTGGAGTCAGGAAGACCTGAGTTTGAAATCTACCCTAGATATTTGCTAGCTGTGTGACCCTGTTCAACCACTGTCAGTCTCAATTTTCTTATCTGTTATAAGAGGATAATAAGGATCAAGGGACATAGTCACATAAAGTCCTTTGCAAAACTTCAAGGCACTATGTAAGTGCCATTATTATAATACTGTTATTATACTGATATTATATCAATAATAATCATTTTGTAAACCTTCAAGCATTATGTAAGTGCTATTTTTATAATATAATAATTGCCATATCAACATCACATTAATAATTATGATAATTTTATATAATAGTATACTGATGTATGATATATTAGTACATAACATACAGTGATATATAATGGTACATTAATTATTAATAATAATTCATTTAAATAATGATTATTATTAATCTAAAATATGATTTCCTTTTATACTTCCAAAAGCGGAGGGTAAAACTAATGTTACATCGACATTAATAATATAATAATCATTTGTTATGCTTATTTCTTTTTAATCATCCACTTTTAGAAAATATCAGTGGTTGTTCCTCTTAATTGTCTAGGTACTGGTGATCCAAGGCACATGTTCTTAACAGGAGTCTTCTCAATCAGCCAAACACACTGAGTTCACACTGCCAACATGCCTTCCTTCAGTGCTAATTTCACTGTAAGCTACTTGTAAATTGTCCAGGAATGTTTCACATGAAGGCTGCCACAGGGCTATATAATCAAATTGTATTATCTTAACTGACTGCTTACCATGGGACTACCTCTCAGTCAGTTAAGGAAATGTCTTGAAAATGTCAAGTACTAAAAGAAAACTTCTTGTCACAAACACATTCTATTAAAAAGTAACATGTGCCAGCTCCACTTAGACAGAGGGAGCAATGAGACTTCTTTTCATTTTTTTTCTTCCCTAGATCATTTTAGACAAGTCTCTGAAACAAAATGACTAGAGCTAAGTTTTCACTCTGACAGGTCCAATCAAAAATGGTTTGAAGTGAATAACAAATAGGGAGTAAATAATGAAACCTAGTATCCTTATCTAAAGGCACTGTTTTTTTGGTGAAGTGATGGGGTTATTGGAAAAGTGATAGGGAAACTGAACGTGAGATGGTTATTCTTTTCCAAATTCTTTAACTTAAAATCAGAATGGGCCATCCTTTTCAGTTCATGCCCTTTGGAAAGGATAATGAATTAGACATGTGTTGTAGTTACCTGTTAGATATCTCTTAACACGTGCACAGAGTTCCCATCTGGCATTTTAGTTGATCTGTGTTGTTGTAGCTGATATGTTTCCACAATTGACTGTTTTCACAAATAGGAAATCTCCTGAGCAAACTCAAATGGTTGTTTTCATAGTCTTAGGCCTATATGTTTCTCAGTTAGATTTACTTGCAAGTTCACATCAGATAGAATCATAGGCTTTAGAGCTCAAAAGACTGAAAATTACCCAATAAAATCCCCTTAATTTACAGAAGGGTAAAGAAAAGATATGTCTTTTCCTGGGTCACTGCTATTAAATAGCTGAGTTAATATTTGAATCCAGATGTAAACCTCAAAGCGCTGTTTAAAAACAAATTAGTATCATTCTTGGGTTCTAAACCCAGTGTGATTTCTACTACTGAATATTGACTTTAATATTCTTTTACTGCACAGTATATCTCTCCATTACCCTATCTATCATATAGTGCTGCCTTATTCAAGATCAAGATAATGTTTTTGAAATTAGTCAAATTTCCTCAAAATTAAATCTGTCCATTTAAAAAGTTTATAACATTCACAGAATCCCAGATTCACAGAATTTGGAATTAGAGTTTAGAATTTAGCAGCCAAATAGTCCAATCCATATGCCAAAGCAATCCTCATTATAATGCAATTCAAATGCAATCATACAGATTCTATTTGAAGACCTCCAAAGAGGGAAAATGAACCATCTATGTTCAAGGAACAACCAGCATGATTGTCTGGGCCTTGAATCGATGTCACAGAGGCATTGATTGAAGGAAAGGGGGGGAGGGAATCTTTAGCCTAAAGAATAATAAACTTGGTGCAGGATGTCACACGATAGCATTCTTCTAGTATTTGAAGGGCTTTCTCATAGAGACTCTGTCCATGCAAAGCAGCAGTAGAAGCATTATTAAAAGTTTTGATAAAAAAATAATGGCCTGAAAGAAAAATAAATTTGTGATAAGGCAAATTGAGGCTGGATTTCAGGAAAAGTTTTCTAAGAAACAGGCCTAATCTAAGTGAAATGGGCTGCTTTGAGAAATCATAATCTCATTGTCCTCCATTTCTCCTGCTTTTACCATACAGGATCAAAAAGAACAAATCTAAACCTGTTATTACATGACAGCCCTTAATATTTTTGAAGATTTGTCTTGTCTCTCCCGAGCCTTCTCTTCTTTAGGCTAAATATCTTCAGTTATTTCATTGGATCTTCATGTGGTGTGGACTCATGGCCCTTCGCTATGTGTGTGGACCCTCGCTACACACTTTCTAGTTTATCATTACCCTTCATAAGCTCACAGGTTTAGAGCCAGAAGACACCTTAGATCCAGACTTAGTCCAACCCCCTCATTTTAAAGATAAGGAAACCAAGGCTGAGAAAAGTTAAATGATTTGTCCAGGGTCACCAAGATGGTATCTAAGATAGGCTTTTAATTCAAGTCTTCCTGATTCCAGTTCTGGCTTCTGTCTACTATGACACCTGGATGCTGCCTTCCCAAACAGTGGGACCCAGAACTTGAACACATTATACCAAATGTGTTCTGACTAGGGCCACGGAACAGAGAGACAGGTTTCAAGAGATAAACTAATTCTGGGCATATACTATCACCTATTACTTTCCATGAATAGGATGTTTTGACTCATTTCATATTCATAAGGTTTGTTGGATTCGTTGATCCCATATCTCCTGGATATTTTTTTTAGGGAGAAGGGGGCATGGGGAAGGTTTGACAACAGAAAAGCTATTGAGTGTGGGAAAAGGCAGCCTTTCTCTTGCTGAACTGAGGCTCTGAGCTCTACTTGTCTCAGCTGGAAGCTTCTCTTTGTGTCTCTTAGATACTGCAATTATAAAAGACAGATGCTTGGGATGATAAAATAACACACACACATATGCACACATGGAGGGCAATGTGAATAAAAACATCTCCTTCCCATTTCAGCCCATATATCTTTAGAACAGATGAGAAAGAACAATGAAAGTCACTACTTCATCTTCAGCATTCTAACAAAGAATAACAGAAGACACACTTTTAATGACTTCTCTATACAGTGTTTGCCAGACTAGCTAGGTGATACTCTTGAGCTAATCCCTTCTCAAATCCTGCTGAAAGATGCTCTCCTTCATTTTTGTACTGTAAGTGATTATAATCTGTCCATGTACCATAGGCTTCAGAGTCCTTTTCTTCATTCTTTATTTTCAATTCTCATGTCCCCCAACTTTTTTTAAATTAATTTTTTTTTTATTTTTGGTTTTCAACATTCCCTTCCACAAGATTTTGAGTTCCAAATTTTCTCCCCCTCTCTCCACTCCTCATCCCCAAGATGGAGTGCAATCTGATTTGCGCTTTACATATACGTTTGCATTAAACATATTTTCACATTAGTCATGTTGTAAAGAAGAATTTTAAACAATGGGAGGAACCAAGAGAAAGAAGAAACAAAAACAGAGAGAGCAAATAGTATGCTTTGATCTGCATTCAGACTCCATAGTTCTTTTCCTGGATGTGGATAGCATTTTCCATCATAAGTCTTTTGGAGTTCTCTTAGATCCCTATGTTGCTGAGAAGATCTAAGACTATCAAAGTTAGTCATCTGTCCCCCCACTTTTTGGTTGCTGACATAATCATATGCCACTAATTAAAAAAAATTCTCTAGAATATGAGTTCTTAAGCTTTTTATGTCATGGACCCCTTTGGCAGCCTGGTGAATCTTACAGACTTCTTCTCAGAATACTGTTTTTAAATGCATACATATAGTAAAATGCATAGGATTTTAAAGGAACCAATTATGTTTAAATTTAGTTGATAAAAAGTGATAAATACTTGTACTTCTTTAATAATATATAAAATAAGAAAACATCGTATTTAAAATGTAGGTAAGTTAAAGCTAAAATTCATTTTATAAAGATGTATGTCAGTATGAAGGCAGTTTTTGCTTGGTTTGAATTGTGGGTTGATCTTTGACAAGAAAACATGCATGTCATCTTGGACATCCAGGAAATTTCAGTTTCTTATTTCGATGGTTCAAGTGATGAAAATCTAGATGTGCAAAGACATGCTGCTGCACATGGAATTAAAAGATCAGTTTACAACGACTATAGCAATTTTGAAGTCATGATGAGTGTAAATGATATTTGAAATGTCTACCACAATATTTATATGATATAAACAGGAAAAATTTAAATACTTTTATGCAGTTGTTTATCCTCTGAGATTTCTTTATAATGTGTGAGCATCTTAGATTTTGTCAAGTAGGTGATAGCTGATTGTGGACCAAAGAGACTGTACCTGTCAGTCTTTAACTATCTGGAGGAATTTTAATAGATATAAAATCAGGAAGGAAATGGTCCAGGTTTAGGAGTACTTCGAGGAGGCAGATCCTTACACTTGTAACAGAAGGGTAAAACCAGGGAAGGGGAAATAGGTAGAGAGGCGTTAGACTATACCCACTCACTTTCAGTCATGCTATTTGACTTAAAATCATGGAGTGTTATAGTTTCTAGTGAATCAAAATTGAACATCATCTAAAACTCATTTCAGAGATTGTGATATATGTGTATCACACACATGTATAAACACACATACATATATGTTATATATTTACACGCACATGTACATACACACATATATTACTAACAAATTATTCTCAAGGAACCTGGGAGTGTAGGTAGATTGTTCGGTAGCAAATATAAACCCATTTGCTGGACTGCTCCCCATGACATACTAAGAGGCCGAGTAAGATATCTAGTAAATGGGATAAGTCCTATCTCCCTGGGAAGTATTTATCAGTCAAGAGGCATTTATTGGGCATTCATTATGGACAAAGGGTCAGAGAGGAAGAAGTGTGACTAAGCTACAATTTGTACTTTTTGAGTGAATATTTATGTCAAATTGTAGCACAAATCCATAAAAATTCTAGAGAATTTTATTTGAAAATATATTTTAAGTGACAATCTTCTAAATTAAAAATAATCCTAGAGCATAGCATTTTGGTAATAGTACTAACAAGATCTACTATAGTATCTTGAGGTTTAGAAAGCGTTTCATAAATATTATCTGATCTTATCCTCAGAACAACCCTGAGCTATGAGTGTTATTATTATCCTCTCCTCATCATATACGTGTGTGTGTGTGTGTGTGTGTGTATACACACACATACCTACACACAGACACAGACACACACACACACACACACACACACACACACATATATATATATATATATGCAAACTGAGACAAGTAGAAGTTAAAGTGACTTGCCCAAGGTCACACAGCTCATAACTATCTAAGGCTGAATCTGAATTCAACTATTCTTGACTTCAGCTCCAGTGCTACACCTATTGCACCACCTAGTTGTGATGAGGTCTCTCTGTCTCTCTCTCTGTCTCTGTCTCTCTCTCTCTCTCTGTCT
>NW_027185876.1:12744802-12761239 GCF_028583685.1 Petaurus breviceps papuanus | reverse complement strand
TCTCTCTATATATATATGAATGAAATATGGCATGGAGTAGAACGTTTTTTATGATGTGCTCGTCTTAGATTGCCAAGCATTCGGCTATATACTGCAGATACAAATGTGGATACAAATAGAAAAGTTTCTACTATTAAGGACCTCACATTTGAATCAGAGCAAATAAAACATAGTGTTGTGTTCATGTTCATATTCAATTAATGGCAAATGGGAAGACCAAGTAGTACTTAGGTAGACAGAGTATCAGATGAGGAAGGAAAGACCCTGAGGACTTGGGGAAGTGATACCGTAACAAGGCAAATGGTCCCTTACTGTTAGACCAAAGAATTATTTCATGAAGCTAGGAAAAAATACCTATTTAAAACCAAGAGCAAGAATTCTCTGAAATGGAGAGAAACTTGAAACCTTTCCAGAGAGATCAAGGGTGAAACAATGATGTCCATTATCACCACTATTATTCAATATTGTACTAGAAACATATTACAGCGATTAGAGAAGAAAAAGAAATTGGAGGACTAAAAATAGGCAATAAAGAAACAAAACTATCACTCTCTGCAGATGATATGATGATATATGTAGAGAATCCTAGAGAATCAACTAAAATCTAGTCGAAATAGTTAACAACTTTAGCAAAGTTGCAGGATATTAGGTAAATCCATATATATTATCAGCATTTCTATATGTTTCTATATACTACCAACAAAACTCAGTAGGAAGAGATAGAAAGAAAAATTCCATTTAAAATAACTGCAGACAATATTAAATACTTGGGAGTCTATCTGCCAAGACAAACCCAGGGCATATATGAACACAATTACAAAACACTTTTCACACAAAGACAGATCTAAACAACTGGAGAAATATTAATTTTTCATGGGTAAGCTGAGTCAATATAATAAACATGACAAGGTTACCCAAGTCAACTTATTTAGTGCCATACCAAAAAAAATTATCAAAGAAGTTATTTTATAGAGATAGAAAAAATATTAACAAAATTCATTTGAAAGGAGAATAGGTCAAGAATATCAAGGGAATCAATGAAAAAAATGTGAAGTAAGGAGACTTAGAAATGTCAGATTTCAAACCACATTATTCAGTGTTAATCATCAGAACAGTCTGGTACTAGCGAAGGAATATCATGGTGGATTAGTGGAATAAATTAGGTATACTACACATGGTAGTAAATGACTATAGTAATCTAGGGCTCTATAAACCCAAAGATCTAAGTTTTGGGGATAAAAACTTACCATTTGACAAAAATTGCTGGGAAAACTGGAAAGAAATATGGACAAAAACTAGACATAGGCCAACATTGCACACTATATAGCAAGATAAAGTCAAAATGGATAAAAGATTTAGACATAAAAAGTGATATCTTATATTATAAATAAATTAGAGGAGGATGAAAAGATATGTACCTGTCAGATCTATGAATTAGTGATTATGACCGAACAAGAGATAGAGAAGATCATGGGAAGTAGAATGGATAATTTTGAATACATGAAAGTAAACAAAACAAAACAAAAAAATTTTTTTGCACAAATATAACCAATGTAATGAAAATCAGAAGGAAAACAGGAAACTGAGAGTCAAATTTAAAGCAAGTTTCTCAGAAATCAAAGCTATAAATAGTTACATTAAAAAAATGTCCTAAATCAGTGGTGATGACAGAAATGCAAATTAAAACAACCCTGAAATACCACCTCATAATTATTTGATTGGTTAATATGATAAGAAAGGAAAATGACAAATTCTGGAAGGGATGTAGGAAAATTGGCACACTGATGCACTGTTGGTAGAGTCATGAATTAGTCCAACCATTTAGGAAAATAATTTGGAACTACTCTCAGAGGGCTATAAAATTATGCATGCCCTTCAACCCAGCAATACCATGGTCTTTGTCCTAGAGATCAAAGAAAAAGGAAAAAGACCTATTTGCACAAAAATATTTATTTAGCAGCTTTTTTGGGTATATATGGTGGCAAAGAATTGGAAATTGAAGGAATGCCCGTTAATTGGAGAATGACTGAACAAGTTGGCCTATATGATTGTGATGGAATACCATTGTGCTACAAGAAATAATGAGAGCATGATGATTTCTGAAAAACCTGGAATGACTTCCATGAACTGATGCAAAGTGAAGCAAGCAGAATCAGAAGAATATTATACATAGTAACAGAAATATTATAAGAACGATTAACTGTGAAAACCGTAAGCTTCTCTGATCAAGACAATGATCCAAGACAATTACAAAGGACCCATGATGAAAGATGCCATCTATCTCCAAAGGGAAAATTGACGAATTCTGAATACAATCTGAAGCATACTTTATTTTTGTTTTCCTCATGTGTTTTTTGTTTGTTTTCTTTTCCAACATGAATAATAGGTAAATGTTTTTCATGAATTCACATGTACATTCAATATCAAATTGCTTGCCTTCTCTTGGAGGAAGAGAAGAGTGAGAGGAAAGGAGAGAATTTGGAACTCAAAATTTAAAAAAAGAATGTTAAAAAATTTGCATGTAATTAGGAAATATTTAATGAGATAAAAAATATACTAAACATGAGAAAATAAGTTCTTGAACATTGATAGGCTCAAGGGCCAAAGTGGAGTGAAGCTCTGGAATAAGTCCAGCATAGGTGGGAATGTGGAATAGCTCACTAAAAGTGGATCTCTAGCACCTAATGAGGGTGAGAAATGTGTAATAAATCAGTGTGTGTTGAGTTGTGGAAGGGAAATGTCCATGGCTCCTTTCAGTGCAGGTAATGTTGGTCTGTGTTTTAGCTAAAAGTAGAGAAGAGGAAAGTTGACTTCTAGCGTGGGAATCTGGTAGTGGTATTTGAGCTGTCTCTGGGTAATGTGTGGTGGGGGAGAAGAATGTGTGTGTGTGTGTGTGTGTGTGTGTGTGTGTGTTTGTCCAAAATTCAATAGTTGATGAACATTTGCTGAGTGCCTACTATGTTCTAGGCATCAGGGAAATAGAGATAAATAAAATTGTCTTTGTCATCAAGAAGATTACGTTCTATTGTAGGACATAGCATATACATAAATAAGTATGCAAAATGCATACAAAATAATTTCAAGGTATGGTGATTACCAAGAGAGCTGGAAAGTTTTCATGTAGAGGGTGGCGCTTAAGTTGAGGCTTGAGAGCATCCAGGGATTTGAAGTAGTGGAAGGGCTGCATTCCTGGCATGGAGGAGGGTCTTTGCCAAGAAACAGAGCCCCAAAATAAGGAGCCAGGTGTATGCAGAGGAGTGATGCAGTATCCAATTAGACGGAAAAGGTGGATTAAAGCCAGATTGTGAAGGTTTTTAGTGGCAAACGGCCGAATCTGTATTTGTTCCCAAAAGGAGTCACTGAGGTATATTGGAACAAGGGAGAGAGGGAAGGGACATAGTTTGTAAGGAGTAAATAGAATAGAAAGGTAGGAAGTGGAGGTTTCGAAGGATTTTGAATGCCAGACAGAGGATTTTTGTATGTGATTCTGGATATGAAAGTAGTAAGAAAGTGACATGGTCAGACTTGAACTTTAGAAGGATCATTTTGACAGCTTAGTGGAGAATGGATTGCAGTGAGGAGAGACTTGAGGCAGACAGACTAACCAAAAGGCTGTTGCACTGATGAGGACTTGCCTCAGGGTGGTGGCAATGTCAGAATAGAGAAGTGGGCATATATGAAAGATTTTACGAAGTTAATATCAGCAGGCCTTGGTAACAGATTGGATATGAAATAGAGTAAGAAATTGAGGGTAACACCTAGGTTGTGGGCCTGGGGGACTGAGACGACAGCAATGTCCTAAAAAATAACAGAAAAGTTAGGAACAGAGGGGGACTTTTTTGGTAGGGGGAAGACAATGAGTTCAGCTTGGGATATATTGAATTTAAGATGTCTACAGGACATCCAGTTCAAAATGTCCAATAGGCAATTTGAGATGTTCAGATCGGAGGTCAGCAGAGAGGTTAGAGCTGGATAAGTATATTTGAGAATAATCAGCATGGAGCTAATCACTGAATTCCAGGATGCTGATAAAATCACTAAATGCATTAGTGTAGAGGAAGAAAGGAAGGGAGCCCAGAAGAGAGCTCTGGGGGAGACTCCTGTTTATTGGACAGGACCTGGATGATGATTCAGCAAAGAAGACTAAGAAGGAATGTTCAGACAGGAAGGAGGACAACCTGGAGAGAGTAATGTCAGGAAAGCCTAGAAATGAGAGAATATCAAGGAGAATAGGGTGATCATCAGTTTCAAAAGTCGCAGAGAGGTCAAGAAGAATGAAGACTGAGAAAAGGTCATTAGATTTGGCACTTGAGAGATTCATAAGCACCTTTGGAGAGGGTGATTTCAGTTGAATGATGAAGTCAAAAGCTGGATTGTAGAGAGGTAAGAAGAGAGGGAAGAAAGGAAGCAGAGGCAGGTATTAAAGACAACTTTCTCAAAGAATATAGCCATAAAAGCGAGGAAAAGTATAGGATGATAGCAGGGATGGATGGATGAAGTGAAGGTTTTTTGAGGATGGGAGAGTCATGGGCATATTTCTAGGCAGTAGGGAGAGACTGAAGATAAATGAGAGAGTGGTTCTGTGAACTAGGTTTTTGTTTTTATTTTTATATCATTTCAATATAAATAGCCTCTTTTGCAATTCCTTGTATTTTATTTTGTTCACTTAAAAGATCACTATGAAAAGGGGTCCATAGACTTTACCAGACTACTCCAGGGGCTCATGACACAGAAGAAGGTTAAGAACCCCTTCTGTAGAACATAAGATCAAAGAAACTGAGGGGGAGACTCACTTTCCTTTTTACCAGTACAGAAGGAATGCTGTTCTCCCTTGGGCCCGGTCCAAGTCCTGGAGGGAGCATTTCCCTCAGATTGGTTATGCAAGCCAAAGACCTAGGCTATAAGAATTAGGCTGACAATGTTTCTTTAACTCAAATAAATTATCATTTTCACCAGTAACTAAGTTTACAATGCTGAGGTTTTACTCTAAAATGTTTTCAAGTAGGTGCTATCATGCTGAGTATTGCCTATTTTTAGCTTTCCTGTATATCTTTGTTCCCTAGTCTCACTGGAACATGTTTTGCAGGCGCAGTGACTTGTAAGCAAGTCTGCCTGAACTTTTGATCTCACTTCCTGCACCTTCACCACATAGGCCTAATGTTGTAACTTTAGCTGCAGTCCTCATCACCTCAATGTGAGATTGTCAGACAGAAAAGTAGACCAGAGATATCACAGGAGCAAAGGGTTCCAGTGATGACTGAAAGCCCTTTGATTCACTCTGGAGGTTAACTCTATCTTTCATCTGCACACAACTCACCCATTGATAGGTTAGTGAAGACAGAATATAGCCTCTCAGTGATTTTTGCCACAAAGTCTGCGAAAGTCTCAGAACAAAGGCAGTCGTAATAAGACACTTAACCAAAATGTTCCAAAGCGAAATGTATTAAAATTTAATTTTCTGACTTTCATTGTATTTGCCCTGTTAGCTTTCTGCATTATTTCATTTTCCCTCTGCTATAAAATTCATTAATTTTAATCCAGGATTAACACAATAAGAGGGAGAGAATTGGTTTTCTGTAGCATCTTTCCTACTCAAAAGGTCCCAAAGTGGTTTATAAATAATGAATGAACCACTGTTAGAGTACTGACTCATGGGCAAACAGACTAGCCATAGAACAAACTAGGAATGAGGCTCATAAAAAGACAAACACTAAAATTAGGCCTCCGTGATGTCTGTCATTTTTCCTTAGTTTAGAAGAAACTTTCAAGTAAGTTTTCATATAGGTGGGAGTAAGCCAGGTGACCACAGAGAGACAACAGGGAAAAGCTATTAGCAGATTCATTAATTGGGGTCCTATTTGTAGATCCATTGTGCAGCATAATCATTTATTAGCTCAAATAAAACCCTGTGCCTTTCCTTTCAGGAGAGTTGTCCTCCTGTGAAAATATTGATTGAGGGTGGGGCCCTAATAGGCAGCTTATAATCCCCAAGGACTTGTGAAATTCAAACACATTATCTTTTACTGACAAGCAGTAATGGTCAGAGTCAAGGAAGAAGGTCTGATTTTAAACAAACAAAAGTTTTAGTTGACAACAGAGGCTTAAAAATGATCCATATTAAGGAATCCATGAAGCATTATTCTTTCCTCATATATATATATACATATATATATATACACACACACACACATACACACACACACACATATATATTAAACTTTTCTTTATCATCCTTCATATTGTGTTTATTTGCATACTTTTTTTAGCTCACCTACTTTATTGCAAGCTCATTGAAGGCAGGCCATGTTTTATTCATCCATCTTTGGGTGTCCTTCAGCAGCCCAAACCAGTCATGTTAATATAACAAGTCACCAACAAATGTTTGTGGAATGAAATGATCATTGAGTAAAATGCTTTTATTGAATGTTTACAGGCATTAGTTTAAATGACACTTTAGCTACAAAATAAATATACACACATCTTTGGAAAGTAGAAACAGTTTAAGGGTTTAGTTGAAAGGAAAGTCATATAGTTATTTTTGCCTTTAAGGGTTCCTGCCTTTTCACATCCCAGAAATGCCTTCTCTTCCTTTTTGCATCTGTTTCTTACAGACCAATTCCTACTCCAGCACTTGGTATGTTTGCCCAAGGTCACATAGTTATTTTAGTAAGTCATAGAAACAGGATTAGAGCTTAATTCCTTTAACTACAAAACCAGTTCTTTTTCCATTGCATTGCTCTGTCTGATGAGACCTCACTCCTCTCTCTCTTTTTGATAGTTTTGACAATTAAGATGAAGACCCCTATAGGAAGGCAGAGGTATGAATGGGATGATTTTGGAAGGTTTTCCTTTGAATTTCATACTGTGAAATGAGGAAAGGGGATATTAATACTCTAAGTGTTTTTTAAAAATGAAGGGAAGATAAGACCAACCAATTAAATAAAAAGCTGAAGTGATATTTAACATTTCTCAAAATAAATATATGCATACATGCATGCATTCATGAATACATACACATATCCAACTTAGTTCTGTCAAACTGAGCCCACCGCCTAAAAGGTTTTATTAGATAAGAAACCCTTCTCACCACCATCAACCCCAAATCCTATTTCACGTCATTTTTGACAGATTGTCCCCAAAGCTATCTCATTTATGTAATCTTCAGTCTCTCCCTATCTCATAGTTCCTCACCAGCTGCCTAAAATGCCTACAAATAGCTCAAGTCTTCCTTACCCTCATCCTTTACAACAAACAAAATAAAACAAACTCAATTGACTTTATTAGGCCTTCAAGATATTCTCCTATAACTCAACTCCCTTCGACATCCAAAAATATCCCCAATGAGTACCAACATTTCTTTTATTTTCACTCATTTCTTAGCTACTTGCAATATGTCTTGATTTCAGCATTTCACTGTTCCTGTGGAAATTAACAAAATTAACACTGATCTCTTAATTGAAAAATCTAATGATTTCTCAGTATTTATATTTCCTGACCTCTCTACAGCATTGGACCATGTTGACCACCATCTCCATTTAAATTATCTCTTCTCTCTGAGTTTTCATGACACACTACTTTCTCTTGGTTCTACCACCTATCTCACAGTAATGCTCCTCTGGCTCATTATTAATACTCCTAATTGTGGGTGTACCCCAAGGCTTTCTCATGGGCCTTTTTTCCTTCTCTTCTACACTCTTTCTGGGTGACCTAATCAACTCCCATGAGCCCAATCTATTTTTGCAACACTATCTTCTGAATTCCAGTCCTAGATCATCTCTACCTTTTGGGCATATCAGAATGGATGTCCTGTAGGCATCTCAAATTCTACATGTACAATATAGAACTCATTATTTCTTATTCCCAGACCATCCTCTCTTTTGAACTTCCCTATTCTTGTCAAGGTCATCACCATCTTCCAAGTTTTTCAGGCTTTCAAACTCATACTCAACTCCTAACTCTCCCTTGCTACATATATCCAGTCAATTGATGTCTTGTCAATTCTGCCTTTACAATATTTCTCCTACTAATTCCCCCTCCCTTCTTTTTGCCATATCACCATCACCTTACTTCAGGTCCTCTCAACTGAACTGTTACAAAAACTTCCAGATTGATTTCCTTGATTTAGGTCTCTTCCCTCTCCTATTTATAAACTAACAATGTTACTCCCCTATCTGGAAGACAGCTGTTACTCCCTATTATCTACATCATACCTTTTAACTAACAAGAACTGTCCCCAGTGTGAAGCTCCACCTAGATCTATATTAAGCAAATAAGTGATATTCCTAAAACACAGGTCTGATCATGTCACTACCTTCCTTAAAAGGCACGAACTGCTGGTTCCTTATTGCTTCTAGGGAAAACAAACAAACAAACACAAACTCTTGTGTGTGGCCTTTAAAGTCGTTCAGCCTACTTCTCCAGACATTTCTCCTCTCCAGGAACTCTACATTTCCTCCAGACCAGTTTACTCTTTATTGTCCACGATATTCCATCTCATCTCTGTATTTCCACAGATCACTGTTCCCATTCTTAGAATGCATTCTATCCCCACCCGTGCCTTTGGGAATCCCTAGCTTTAAAACTCAGCTAAGCTCACACCTCTTTCAAGAGGCCTCTCCTGTATCCTCAGTGACTAGTGCTCAAATGACTGTGTGTGCATGTATGGATGTATGTATGTGTATATATAAATACATATATCTCTGTGTATATATGTGTGTGTATATATGTATATATAAAATATTCATATATGTGGAAATATTTATGTATCTATATTTCTCCAGTACTATGTAAACTCTTTGAGGCCAAAGACTTTTTTTTTCATTTTTGTATCCTTAGCATCAAACATAATTTTTGGAATGAAGGCACTTAACAAATGCTTGTTAAGTGAATGAATTAAAAAAAATGAAGGAGGCAAGGAAGCTAGTGAGGGAAAAGCTTTAGAGAAAGAGTTCTTCACCTGGATTTATAACATTATATATATGAATATATATATATATATACACGTGTGTATATGTGTATGTGTGCATTTTATCACACAGGCTTGACTCTGTAGAACCCCATTCTTAACAGAATAGGGAGTCAGGCCATGACTCGTGTGGCTTGAACTGTGGCTAGGTCCCAAGATACACCCTATCCCCTGGAGAGCACTGAGAGAAAAGCAAGGAGGCCGAGGTCTTGCCCTCAGAAGAGGCTGCCAAGAGTCGTTGTGTAGGACTGAGGCATGTGCACGCACACACATGCACACACATGTATATCCAAAATTGTATTATAATCACTTTCCTTTGTGACACATTGGATTTTATTTTATGCACTCAGGCATATTATTCTAAGAAGGCTTCAGCAGACTTCAGTCATTACACTCCTCACCGCCCTCACCTCCCCATGCTTATTATATCACAGGTGGTAAATTGACCAGGTGCAGAGAGAGAGCACAAGAAGGAGTGGGGAAAGGTTTCTCTGAAACAGGTCTCTGGATAATTAGTTGGCTGGGCATAATTCTGTTTTGCCAGGTGACAGGCCTACATCATTATGCATTGTTCTCAAAGCTGCCTTTGGAAGTGACACTGGGCATTATATCCATTCACTCTGCTTTAAAATTGCAGGCAGAGTATCACCTTGGCAGGGTCCCTTCTGCCCTTCTTTGTTTGGTTTCCCAGGCAGCCAAGAAGGCCTTACTCTTCAAGACTCTGAGAACCTCATTAGCTGAAAGCTTTGCTCTCCATTCTGTGTGCAGAATGACAATCACCCTTGACATCCTGCCTCACAAGAAGAGGTCATGTTAATGACTCCTGTGCCCCAGTCCTACACAAGTACTCTGGGCAGGCTCTTCTGAGGGTAAGATTCCTGCCTCTTTGCTTTTCCCTCTGTCCTCCCCAGGGACTGGGGTGTATCTTGGGACCTAGCCAAAGTACAAGCCATAGCAGTCATGGCCTGACTCCCTGTTCTGTTAAGAGTGGGGTTCTCATCCAATAAAACAAGCCTGCAGCTGCTTATATACACAGTGCTACCTGTAGGAACAAATTCGATTAGCCTGTAGGGCGCTCTGAGTGAAATGGTTTAAAAATGAGGCCTAGGTCCCTGCTGATCATCAGGAAAAATAGTTGTAACCAACTGTAACAGTTCAGTGGGAAAGACATTTTAAATAACTTTCAAGATCCATTTTAAAAATAAGGCAGCCAGGTCCTTATGTTCACCCACCCATACAACATGTCAGAGATAACCTATGCTTCCATCTTTTGGAGCTCTTTCTGGTGAAGCTAGAAATACTCTTTTCCCCTTGTGTGTGTGTTTCTGTGTCTGGGTATGGGGTATGTATGGCTATTCCTCTCCAGCTGGAAGATAGTCTTGGCCCTACATACAGGAGGGAAAAATGTTGTTTTAATGTTATTGATTTTAAAGATAGCAAGGGAGACATTCTGGGTCATTATGTGCCTGGGACCTAAAAGTGAGAAACCTGTCACTGGGAAACCTGATTTGATAATATCTGAAAAAAAAAGGTTCTGTAGATTGATGGGGAAATGCTGAGAGAACTGAGAAGAGTTGAACACGTATGTATGCCAGCCGCCCCGGCCAGGGATGTAGTGTGAATGGTGCCATTAAAGTGCAGTAATGTATGTGCACGGGTCCAACATTAGCCTTAATGGTTCGCAGATCCATGCCCAGGTGTAAAATCAAAATTCCTTAACAAATCTATTGAGTAATTCCAGATGGGCGTGTTGTTTGTCTCTTATAATTCATAAAAATCTTTCAGCTTTTCCATAGGCTTTGGATCTTGTACAGCCTGGATTTATAGTATTGTGGAGGTTTTCTTTCTTTTCTTCTTTTTGGAAAGGTCTGAGTTCTTTTATCTATGTTTCCATAAATTTTAACAAGTGACAGAAGAGATGGTTTGCTGGGATTTTAATGAACTAAAACTTTGTGGGTACTCATTTTTTTTCTGCAAAAATGGGGTGTACATTAATTTGCATTCATAAAAATACAACTTCTTATTTTTTACACTAAAGGAAAAATGGGCTTTTAAAGTATTCAAAGTTGCTATGGATTTAAAAAAAACAGTAATTTGGGGAAAATGAGCATGAAATCAATTTTCTTTCATATATAATGTTTTAAAATTAAAGAAAAATCATTAAAGTTCAAATTTGTGGGGGGAAAAAAGTAAATGTGATTAAAACAGATTCTTTTGTCCATGCTTTGAATATTGTCCCTTGGAGATTTGGCTGATCTTTTGCAGATACAAAACACAGACAGCCAAGAACCTCCAGGGGGCTGGAAATATTCCTGTAAACTGCAAAATAGAGGTGAGGCGTATAGGAATGGGGCATCCTTGATATCTTAAAACTGAAGCATCAAATACATATATATGCATATATACATATATATGTAATGCACACATATATGTGAATATATGCATATATCATTATTTTAGGCTTAAGGATCTAGGAACCTATATCTTGGGACAATACTGATGTGAGATCTAATGAATCAACCCTCAGGCTTTTCATGAATCCCTGAAACACAGAAGATGTTTTACAAAGCCCCAAGAGCCTCTAAAATCTTTGAAAACTCTCCTCAAAGCTAGAATAAAGCAAGCAAAGCAATAACAAACCATATTAATGGTATGATTTTGAAAACTCTCCAAGCATTTTGTTGGGACCTCACTTAAGCACTTATCACATACTATTAACTTATACTCTACACATTTATGTACTCATCTTACTAGGTGGTGAGCTCCTTGAATGAAGGGAGAGTATGTGACAGAATCACAGATTATCTGTCTTGAAAGGGGCCTCAGAGACTATCTAGTGAAATCCATATGTGAGAAGGATCCTCTTTATGATTTATGATCTCCATCCTTAACCAGTGACCACCCAGTCTTATTTGAAGACCTCAAGCAGCAGGAATCTACACCATAGCGAGGCATATCATTTACTTTGGAGCTTGTCTAATGGTTGGAAAGTTCTTCCTTACATCAAAACCAAGTTTGTCTCATTACCCCCAATTCTACTCATTGGGGCCATGTAGAACAAAGCTAATTCCTCTTTCACAATGTAGCCTTTCTGATATTTAAAATCACCTACTATGTAACCTCCTGAATCTTTCCTTCTCTAGGTTAAACATACCCAATTCCTTCAATGGACCCTTTTACGGCAGTATTTGTACTCAGGTTCTGGACTCCAGTGTTTCTTTCTGTAATGTGAGACTCTTTCTATGGAGATATATTTTCTGTTTTTTGTTTGTTTGTTTGTTTTTTAGTATTAGACAGGTTATATACAAATGGAAGAAAAATTACAAATGTTCTTTTTCATTATTTTAAGAAATCTTTATTGATATATTTTATATCATGTAGAATCCCCTATGTGAACCTCCCTTCTCAGAGATGTCTCATAGGACAGAGATTTTTTTCAAAGATATAAAGAAAGTGAAAAAGAAGAAAAAAAGCAAAACTGATCAATACATAAAAATATGGCATATGCATTGATATGTGAGAGAAAAAAATGAAACCTGATCAATATACAAAATGTGATATATGAAATAATACTCATATATGCAATGATGTACAATATTTGTACCCCTGCTCCTGAAAAATGTGTATATATACACATATATATGTATATATGTATGTATACATGCATTTATTTTTTCATATATCTTTGAGATTGTGCTTGTCCTGTAATTTCACAATATTAATCTTCAGTTGTGTTGTTTGGTAGTTTACACTGATGTAATCATTGTGTGTATTGTTTTTCCTGGCTCAACTTAATTTTGCGGCATTTTATACAAGTCTTTCCATGCTTCTCTGTATTTATCATTTGTCATTTATTATGGTAAAATCACTAATTTACCATAATTTGTTTAACCATCCCCCCCAATGATGGGCATCTACTTTATTTCTCTTTCTTTGCTGCCTAAAAAAAAATGCTGCTATGAAATTTTGGTGTATATGAAGCTTTTTATTTTCTCTGCATCCTTTTTGGGCCATATGCCTAGCAGTTGGAATCTCTAGATCACTAGGTATGGCCATTTTAGCAACTTTATTTGCATAATTCAAAACTGCTTTCCAGAAAAGCTGTAGTAATTCACAGCTCAGCCAAAAGGGCCTTAGTGTTTCCCCATGAAACACTGACTCTTCTCAGTTCATGTCACATTTGCCCATTTTTTGGGTCTTATATAACTGTTTCTATTTGTATTTTTCTTATCATTTATGATTTGGAACATTCTTTTTGCTTATTTGTTGTTGTTTAGTCATTTCAGTCATGTCTAACTCTTCATGACCCCACGAAGGGGCAAAGATCCTGGAGTGGCTTGCCATTTCCTTCTCCAGCTCATTTTACAGATGAGGGACTGAGGCAAATAGGGTTAAGTGATTTGCCAAGGGTAAGAGAGCAAGTTATCATCTTTTGCACTCAGATTTGAACTGAGGAAGATGAGTCTTCCTGAATGCAGACCCAACACTGTATCCACTAATGCTACTTAGTTTCCCCTTGTGATTATTAATAATTTGTGATCATTGCTTTTATGATTGTTGATATCCTTTTACCACTTATCTTTTATTGCGAATGATTTTAGTCATATATTTCTGTCATTTGTCTATATGTCTTTGATGCCAAACACTTAGCTGGAATATTTGAGAAAAAAGTATTTCCCCCAGTCAACCATATTCTATTTTCTCCTGGATGCATTCACTTTATTTTTGCAAAAGTTTTTCAATTTTATTTAATCAAAAGGATATATTTTGTGTTTTTTCAATTCCTTTTCTCCCTTGTTTGAAGAACTGCTCATAACCCTAATTCTGAGATTCTTTTCTAACTGCTTATTCTAATCTACCATTGCCACTCATTCAAATACTCTGCTGTCTAAGATGGTAGGGTTATTTATTTTGGAAAACCCCCTTATGACCTAGCACACAGTTATCTCCCACATAATAGATACTCAATAAATGTTTGTTGAACTGAAGTGGATTGAATTGGACAAGGTATGAATAGCATAACCACTGGGAATGCAGAACATGATCAGCTTTCAATTTTTTTTTTCTGACAAAGAAAAGGTTTGTTCCAAGAAAATTCAAACTCGAAGGAGCCAATTGAATTGTGTTAATGTAAAAAGGATGTTACAGATTTTGCGTATTCATCGTAGTTGAAAAGTTATTATAAAAAGGCTTATAGAGGTAGCTTCTCTATTTACTTTCAATTCCTTGTTGATATTTCTTTGGGAGGGAAGAGGGAGAATGGGGGTTGACCTTGCCTTTGATGCTACTGTTATAGGAATCTCTGGGTCAGGAAGCTCACTCTACAATGCAACTTAGAGCAACTTAGTGTCTTAGGGAGCTATTTAGATTCCTCATATTAAATGGTGTATATAGAAGTTAGATGCAAACACATGGCATGGTCTTACATGTAATAATCATAATCACATTCATATAGTCTTGTAAGTTTTGTAAAGAACATCGTAAAAATTATACCATTTTATTTTTAGAATCGCCCTGGAAGATCGGTGCTATTGTTATTCTAATTTTACAGAGGAGGAAACCGAGGCAGGCAGAGATTAAGTGATTTGCCCAAGGTTGCACTACTAAGTATCTGAAGTCGTAGTTGAACTCTTCACTAATCTAGGTTCAGAGCCTTAGCCACTGCGCCACCTAGGGGCTTCTAGAAGAATAGCTACAAGGGGGCCAAAGCTCAAAGAGAAGGTGCTGCTGTAGAAATAATAATGATAAATAAACAGGTTGGGGGCAGGGGGTTAACAGGTTGTAAAATGGGACTTGTAAAGTAAACAATAGTGCTTGTCATTTCTTAGAAAAAAGACTTTCAGAGAATTGATCTACTTTGTTCATGCTCTTTAACACATGTAGGTGTATAAACCACAATTGTCTTTATTCCACAACTTGTTCACCCTCAACCTCACCCCACTCTGCTTCAAGGATTTGTACATACTTGTTTGCATGTCGTCTTCCCCATTAAATTGGGATCTCCTTGAGAGCAGAACTGATTTTTTGACTTTCTTTTTACTGCTGGCACTTGGCAAGGTGCCTGACCCCTGGTAAGTGGTTAATAAATTAACTGGGCAGTGAGATAGATGTCCTATTTAACTGAAACAAATAAGAAAACAACCTAAAACTAACCAAAATTAAATATGATTTCCTTCTGTCTTCTATTTTCATTTATAGTGAGAATGATCTGACTCTGTTCCCACTTCAGTTGTCTACTTTTTGGTCAGTGGATTAAAAAAAACAAACACCACCAACAGCAACAAAAACAGCAACAAAACCCCCTCACATTTGAATTAACCACAGTTAAGCTAGTGTCTGTCCATGATTTCAAAATTATGTGTGTCCCCTTTAGAATTTTCTACTACTTTTTCCCCATCATTGCTGAAGCAAAAATATCCTTCACTGGGCTGATGACAATTTTGCATTTTTCTCTGTTTCATGAAATTAGACCACTAAATTAGACAACCTGCTCTATACCTTGAATATCATATTTCAATTTTTTCTTTATTTCTTGATGTTGAGTCATTCTGAGTGATTTCAAATGTAATCCCTTAGTAAGTGAATGGTCTCTCCCTGGACCAGCATAATGTTTTGTTTTTTTTCTGACAAACATTCTATTCACATCTTCCTCCAACATTTCATCATAACACTGAGGTAACCTTGATTGTTTGTTTGTTTTTTTTTTGAGGGGGGAAGGCAAGGCAATTGGGGTTAAGTGACTTGCCCAAAGTCACACAGCTAGTAAGTGTGACAAGTCTCTGAGACTGGATTTGAACTCAAGTTCTCCTGACTCCAGGGCTGGTGCTCTATTCACCACACTGCCTCGCTGTCCCTAACCTTGAGTTTTTAAAGGGCATGTCACTGAAACACAAGTTTTGGCAGGTCTTGGAGTGGGGAAGACCAAAATTCAAAATCCATCCTTAGAAACTACCAAGCTTCATGGCCCTGGGCATGTTACTCGGCCCCAGTTTAAAGACAAGCAACTTTGAAAATTACAAGAACTGTGGACAATACAATTCCCATCCATGATTCCAAAGGACCAAAAATGGAACCTACTATCTAGCCCTGAGAGAAAGGTGATGGATTTAGGGTAAAGAGTTCTATCTATATCCATATCTAGATATCTATATCTATATCTATCTATCTATCTATCTATCTATCTATCTATCTATCTATCTATCTATCTATCTATCTATCTATCTATATCTACCCATCTCTCTCCCTCTCTCTCTCTGTCTCTTTCTCTGTGTCTCTCTGTCTCTGTCTCTCTTCCTCTCTCTGTCTCTCTGTCATTCTTCCTCTCTCTCTCTCTGACTCTGTCTCTCTTTGTCTAT
The DNA here is from genome assembly GCF_028583685.1 of Petaurus breviceps papuanus. Lineage (NCBI taxonomy): Eukaryota > Metazoa > Chordata > Mammalia > Diprotodontia > Petauridae > Petaurus > Petaurus breviceps. The sequence goes on along the minus strand of NW_027185876.1, from coordinate 12,744,919 downwards.
CTCTGTCTCTTCTTTCTCTCTCTCTTTCTGTCTGTCTCTGTCTTTGACTCCATTTGTCTATCTCTATCTCTCTCTTCTCTCTCTCTGCCTCTATCTCTCTGTTTCTCTCTTCCTCTC
>NW_027185876.1:12742785-12744792 GCF_028583685.1 Petaurus breviceps papuanus | reverse complement strand
CTGTCTCTCTCTTTGACTCTATTTGTCTATCTCTATCTCTGTCTCTTTTCTCTCTCTGTCTCTTTCTCCCCCCCTTCCCTCCCTCCATTCCTATCCCTATCCATATCAATCTATTTACCTATGTGTTGTTATTTCTCATTTGTATTGGCCTGTTCATGACCCAAGGGCATTATCCATGTGGTTTTCTTGGAAAAGACACTGGAGTGGTTTGCCATTTCCTTCTCCAGTGAATTAAGGCAAACAGAGGTTAAGTGACTTGCCCAGGGTCACACAATTAGTGTCTGATAATGGATTTGAACTCCAGTCTTTCTGATGCCAGGCCCAGCATCCTATACACTGAGTCATTTACCTGCCTCCATGTACCTATCTCATAGTAACACATTCATACATTTGTTTATAGCCAATGAGGGAATTTGTTTTGCTTGACTATGCATATTTATTACACTGAATTTGTTTTTCTTTTCTCTTTTTTTTAATTGGGTGGAGAGTGGGAGAGAAAATACATTTCTTTTGTATAAACAGAGATGGGTGGTGGTTCTGCACATGAGGAATATTGCCTGCCTTTTTCAGATGAGGTCATTATATTTGTTAGTTTTGCTTTAGCATTTTACTTGTTGCAAGAAGCTCTCATGAAATGGAAATAACCTGGAAAAGTTTATAAAGTGAAAAACAAACAAAATGTAATTGTGATATTGTGATTGGGGGTTGTTCTTTAAGACAAAAATGAAGGTGTGCCCATTATTCCTATTTACTGTTGAGACCAGATTTAACTGATTAGCTTTTGACCCTCAGTTTTAGGAATCTAAATCCTGGATGCCTTTAGAATGATGGAAATATTGATCATATCCCACCATGATGACCTCTAACGTTCTTTCCACCTCTTGGTCTATGATCCTATTATCTCATGACCTTGGCCCCTGACTCATATTAAAGTTTTATGTCTCTGGATTTAAGGTTGAATAAAATGATGCCTAGAGCTTTCTTAACTAGGAGCTTTAAATGGTATAATTTGCTTCCCAGTGGGATTTACCTCACTTCAATTATCACATAAAGAAGAAGATAAAAGACTCACCTGTTTACTCATCTTCTAACACTTCAACAGGGTTATTTATACCCACTAGCTTAGGGTTACTTTGGTACTTGAACACGTACCTGTGAAAGTCCCAAGTGAATGAGAACTGGTGTGAAGGGTGATTCGTTCATGCCTGTGTTTATAATCAAATCCATATCTATTCTCAAATAGTCACTGCGGGGATTTTTTTGATAAGAAAGTAGAAATGGCTGGTCTGAAAGACATATAGGCAAATGGCAGTTCAAACTACATATCAAAGATACACATCAGTCACTGCATATCTAAAGTCATAATTGTCTATTACAATTACCCATTGTCGAAGACCATCCCAGAGCAGAAAAGAAAAACAAATTTCTTGTAAAGGATACGCATAGAAAAGCAAAACAAATTCCCTCATTGGCTATATGCCAATGTATGTATATGCCTATATGTAAATGCATATACGTATATATTATTCTGTACCCTGAGTCCATCATCTTTCTCTCATAGTTTGTTTCATCATTGGTCCTTTGAAATCATGCTTGGTCATTGTTTTGATCATAGTTCTTGCAGTTTTCAAAGTTGCTTATCTTTACAGTATTGTTATTCTGCAATTTTTTCTTTCATTTTACTCTTCATTAGTTTATATGTTTTTACATGAATCATTGAAGTAATCTAATTCCTTATTTCTTTTTTTATTCTTCAAATGCTTTATTAACTTCTGATTTATATCATTCATTTCCACCAGATTTTGAGTTACAAATTTTCTCCCCATTTTTCCCCTACCCACCACCCCCAAAATAATAGTCCTACCCCCTTTGACTTTTCCAGTAAGGCATGGTGGATCTCTATGCCCCAGTGCCTGTATATATTATTTCCTAATTAAATGTAAAATAGTATTACTAATAGTATCTATCTATCTATCTATCTATCTATCTATCTATCTATCTATCTAT
>NW_027185876.1:12734193-12742775 GCF_028583685.1 Petaurus breviceps papuanus | reverse complement strand
TATCTATCTATCTATCTATCTATCTATCTATCTATCTATCTATCTATCTATCTATCTTTTAAACATTTGGTTTGAAAACTTGAACTCCAGATTCATTCCCTTCCTCCATTGTTACCCACCCTTTCTAGGAAGATAAGTAGTTCAGTATAGGTTGTACATGTGTTCTATGTATTAACATAGTAGATATATTGTAAAAGACTGACTATATTTCCCTCCCTCCTATCCCACCTCCCACTTGATCTATTCTCTACTTTGATCCCATCACTTTTCAAAAGTGGATGCTTCCAACTTCCCTTCCCCCAAGTCTGCCCTCCCTTCCATCATCCCCCCTCTCATCCCCTTCCCCCTACTCTCCTATAGGATGAGATACCCTATTTAGTGTGTATTTCATTCCCTTCCCAAGCCAAATTCAATGAGAATAAGATTGACCCATTCCCTTTTGCTTTCCTATTCTTCCCTTACATTGTAACCATTTTCCCTTGCCTCTTTTATATGAGATAGTTTACCCCATTCTGTCTCTCCCCATCTCCTCTCATTATATTCCTCTCTCACCTCTTAATTTCACCTTTTAAGTATCATCCCTTCCTATTAAATTGGTCCTGTGCCCTCTATGTCTACATGTAAACATATACACACACATTCACATATATATTCATACACCCCTATACCCTCTGATATATATATATACACACATACATATATATATATATATATTTCTATTCTCTTCAACTATTTTCATACCGAGATAAGCTTTTTCAGTTACAATGATCATTTTGCTATGTAAGAATGTTAATAGTTCACCTTTGATAAATACCTTATGATTTCTTTTCCCTTTTTACCTTCTCATGCTTCTCTTGCTTCTTGTATCTGAATATCAAATTTTCTATTCAACTCTGTTTTTTTCATCAAGAATGCTTGAAAGTCCTCTATTTCACTGAATGACCATATTTTCCCCTGAAACATGATACTCAGTTTTGCTGGATAGGTGATTCTTGGTTTTAATCCCAGCTCCTTTGCCCTCCAGAAATCATATTCCAAGCCCTTTGATCCCTCAGTGTAGAATATGCCAGATCTTGAGTTATCCTCATTGTGTTTCCACAATATTCAAATTGTTTCTTCCTGGCTGCTTGTAACATTCACTCCTTGATCTGGGAATTTCTGAACCTGGCTATAATATTCCTAGGAGTTTCTTTTAGGGACATTTTTTTCAGAAGGTGATTGGTGGATTCTTTCGACCTCTATTTTGCCCTCTGGTTCTAAAACATCAGGGAAGTTTTCCTTGAGAATTTCTTGGAGGATGATTTCTAGGTTCTTTTTTTGATCATGGCTTTCAGGTAGTCCAATAATTTTTATATTATCTCTCCTGGATCTATTTTCCAGGTCAGTGGTTTTTTGAATGAGATATTTCACATTGCCTTCTATTCTTTCACTTTTTTGAATCTGTTTAACAGTATCTTGATTTCTCATAAAGTCATTAGCTTCTGTTTGCTCCAATCTAATTCTGAAGGAATGATTCTCCTCAGTGAGCTTTTGAGATTCTTTTTCCATCTGGCAAATTCAGCTTTTTAAAGCATTCTTCTCCTCATTGCCTTTTTGAGACTCTTTTGCCATTTGAGTTAGTCTATTTTTTAAGGTATTATTTTCTTTATTCAGGCTGTTGACTCTCACTTTGTAATTTTCTTGCATCATTCTCATTTCTCTTCCCAATTTTTCCTCCACTTCTCTTATCTGCTTCTTAAGGTCCTCTATGGCCTGTAACCAGCTCGTATTTTCCTTTGAAGCTTTTTGTGCAGGAGTTCTGACTTCACTGTCTTCCTCCTGTTCCATGATTTGATCCTTTTTGTCCCCAAAATAAGAGTCTAATGTTGGATTCTTCTGTTTGCTTTGCTTCCTTTGCCTGGTCATGTCTCCCCTCAGTCACTTGACTTTTGGGCTTTTTGCCACAGTAGGACTCTACTACCAGACAGGGGAGTTTGTACCAAATGCTGGGGTTTTCTTAGCTGCCAGAGGTATTAGTTGGGTGCCCTCTCTGAAGCCTCCACACACTCTGGTAAGCTGGTCACACACTCCAGGACCTCCACCCTAGACTGCAATCCAGATCCAAGCAGGTTAAAGCAAGAGCGGTTACCTCTCAGACTGGTCGCTTGGTCCCCCTACAGTCTGCAGACCAGGAGCTAAAGCTGCCAAGTGGCAGCGCTGGGCCACAGCCCTCAGTGGCTTTTTGCCCTGGGGGCAAAATCTGATGCCCTCCCAATTATTAGGTCCCCAAATCCACACTGCTCTGACCTCTCACTTTGTCCTTAGCATCTATGTGTTGATAATTCTGGATGGCCACAGCTGCTGGTGATCTGGATTCCCTCCAGGCGGGCAGCTGGTCAGGCCCACCCTGGGGCTAAAACCTGGTTGTGCGGCTGGGCTTGGCTCATAAAACTCTGCGCTGGCCACTTGCTGCTGGCCTGCTGGGCTGTCCTCAGTGGGAGGTTAGCTTCTCTGTGTCATATTGTGGGTTCTGTAGCTCCAAAGTTTGTTCAGAGTTCCCTTTTACATGGATTGGAGGTAGTGAGAGCTGGAGCCCTGTGGAGGTCCTGTTTCTACTCTGCCATCTGGGCTCTGCCCCCCTTCCTTATTTCTTATACCCAATAATACCTTATCATATTCACATTGTTGTTCAGTAGTTTCAGTCACGTTCAATTCTTTGTGATGCCATTTGGGGCTTTCTTGGCAAAGATACTGGAGTAGTTTGCCATTTCCTTCTCCATCTCACTTACAGATGAGGAAACTGAGATAAACAGGATGAAGTGATTTGCCCAGGGTCACACAGCTAGTAAATGTTTGTGGTCAGATTTGAACTCAAGAAGATGAATCTCCCTTATTTCAGGCCTGGCATTCTTACCTACTGCACCACCAGATATATTCATCCATTTCTCAAGTGAATGGCATCTTTTAGGTTTTTCTTTTCTTTTTTGTCACCATACACACACACACACACACAAACCCAGCTGTGATAACTGCTTGTACACACAGGATTTTTTCCTATTTCTTTGCTCTTTGGAGTATAGCTAACCCTAACATTTTCTCATCTGAGAATCTTAACTCATATTTTGCAGAAAAATTGGAGCCATTTGTGGACTCCCTCTTCTTCATCTCCTGGGCCTTGGATGCCTTCTGTTACTATCTTCTTATATATCTTACATGATGAATTGGCCTTATTCCTTACCAAGGCTAAGTCCTCTGCTTGTTAAAGCTATCCCATTTCATCTCTTCTCCTCCAAAAGACTTTGCCTTCTGTTATCCCCCCTCTTCTACTTACTTTTATTCTCTACTTGTCCATTCCCTTCTGCCTACAAATTCTTTCTTCCTGAAAAAAATCCCTCATTTAACCCTTCCATCCCTGTGAATGATCATCTATATCTTTTCTGCCCTTTGTAGCCAAACCTTACAAAAAAGCCATCTACCACAGGTACATCCATTTTCTTTTTCCTTACTTTCTTCTTAACCACTTACCATCTGCCATACCACTGTCTTCAAAGTTACTAATGACCTGTGATTTTTTACAAATTCAATGTTCTTTTCTCAGTTCTCATTCTCCTTGACCTCTCTGCAGCCTTTGAAACTATTGATCACTCCCTCCTCCTTGATACTCACTTCTCTCTATGTTTATAGAACATCCTTTTCTCCTGGTTTTCCTTCTACTTCTTTGACCACTTCTTCTCTGTCTCCTTTACTTTAATCTCTTCCAGGTCACAGCCTCTAACCACAGATGTCCCTCATGGTTCTCTTCTGGGCTCTCTTCTCTCCTCTCTCTATACTATTTCACTTAGTGATCTCAGCCTCCATGGATTCGATTATCATTTCTTTGCTGATGATTCTCAAATCTACCTAAATTGTCCTAAATTCTGTTCTGTTCTCCAGTCATCTATCTCTAAGTACCTTCAAGACATCTCAGACTGGATGACCAACAGATATCTTAAATTCAACATGTCCAAAACAGAATACATTATCTTTTTCCCAACACCTCCCTTGCCTTTCCTGTTACTGTGGAGGGCAATACCATCCTTACCGAGCTCAGGCTTACTACCTGTGAGCCATCTTGGATTCCTCACTCTCTTACATTCTATATCCAAGCTGTTGCCAAGGTCTATTAATTTCATTTTAATAACATCTTTTGCATACCCCCTTTCCCTCCACTGACACTACCACTAGTCTTGCATAAGCCCTAATTACCCTACACCTGAATTGCTGTAATAACCTGCAGATGAGTCTGCTTGTCTCAAGTCTTCCCCCACTCCAATACATCCTCCAACCATTAAATTGTTTTTCCTAAAGCACAGGTCTGATCACTCCTACTTCATAAACTTCCATGGCCTCCTTTTGCTTCTAGGGCCATATATAGAGTGCTCTTTTTCTCGTTCAAAGCTTTTCATAACCTTTCCTCCTTTTCTTTTCTTCTTATACCAAACACATACTCTTTGATCCCATGATGGCAGCCTCCTGACTGTTCTATGGAACAACATGCTCCATCTCTCAGCTCCAGGTATTTTCTCTAACTGTCTTTCCATGTCTAGAATGTTCTTCCTCTTCTGCTCTAAGTACTTACATCTGTGGCTTCCTTTAAGTCCCAACTAAAATCCCATCTTCTATAAAAAACCTTACCCAACTCCCCTTAATTCCAGTGCCTTCCCCTCTGTTAATTGTTTCCTATTAAATCTGTGTATACCTTGCTTTGTAGATAAATATTTGCATGTTATTTTCCCTAATTAGACAGTAAACTCCTTGAAGGCAGGGGCTGTTTTTTTTCTACTTCTTTTTGAATCCCCAGAACTTAGCACTATACCTGGAACATAGTAGGTGATTGATAAATGTTTATTGATTGATATGGCCAATTCAGGGATATACACTTTTTAGTAACTTCTTTTTTAAAATTTTATTTATTTAATTTTAAAAATTAATTTATTTGTTTCCTTTTAGTTTACAGGATTCAATTCCACAATTCCTTGAGTTTCACATTTTGTCCCCCTCCCTCCCCTCTCCCCCATGGCAGCATATAGTCAGGTATAGGATCTGTAAATACTTTCACATTATACATTAGTCAGGTTATAAGGATGGATTTTACCAGCTGGAATGAAAAATTTGGACATAAAACCAAATAAGAGAAGGAAAACAATCAGGTATTTTGCTTCCACCTGGATATAAACTTAGTTCTTTCTCTGGATGCACATATTTCTCGCCATCACGAATCTTTTGGGGTTGACTTATATCTGAGAAGAGTACAATCTATCAAAGTTGGTCATCACACATATGTTGTGTCTGTAATTGTGTATAGTAACTTGTATAGAATTCAAAGTGGCCTTCCTGAATGGTTGTACTCATTCACAGGTATATCACCAATGAATCGATAAGCCTGTTTCTCCCCCCCCTCCCTATATCCCCTGCAGAGTTAATCAGTTTCCCTTTTTGGGGGGTTGTCTTTGTCAGTCAGATGTGTATGAAGGAGAATCTCAGAATTGTATTTCTCCAGTAGTGATTTCAAGAATTTTCCTCACATAAATATTTCTGGGTTTCTACCCTGAGAACTGCCTAGCAATAGCCTAAGATATTTGTCAGTTGGGGAATGACTCCTTTTCTTATACATTTAAATCAGTTCCTTATATATTTTGAAAATGAGATCTTTATTTAAGTTTGCTGTAATGACTTCCCACTCCCCACCTCCCCAGTTAATTGTTTCCCTTTTAAATCTTAGATTTATTGTACTTCTTTGTTCATTATTAGGAACATACAAAATTCCATTTTAAATTACTAAAGCATGTATGAGATATTTGGGAGTCTACTTGCCAAGATACACTAAAGAACTATATACCTACAACTACAAAGCATAGTTTGCAAAGAGACCTAAATAATTGGGAAAAAATAATTTTCCACGATAAAACGACAATATGAACTAAATTAATTTACTTATCCAATGTTATGACAACCGAAGAACTGAAAGATTATTTTGCATAATAAATAATAACAAAATTAATATTGAGGCAAATAACTATAAGAATCTCAGGGGAAATTCTTTAAAAAGTAGTAATGAAAGGAGGGCTAAAAGTGCCAAATATGAAACTATAGTACAAAGAAATAATTATCAAAATAATTTGATATGAAATCAAAACAAAACAAAACAAAACAGAAATAGACAAGGTGTATGATATATAGAAGCAAATATATCTTCATAGCCTGGTATTCAGTAAACACAAAGAACCATCTACTTGGATAAGGACTCACTATCTGACAAAAACAAAAATATAACAAACAAACCCCCCAAAACTAGTAGGGAAATTGGACAGAAGTATGGGAGAAATTAGATATAGACCAACAACTTATACCATACACCTAGATAAATGAATATGTGACCTAGCTATAAAGGATCACATCATAAGCTAATTACAGAAATATGGGGAGGGGGATACCTATCAGTTCTCTGGATAGGAGAAAATTTAATGGCCAAACAAGGGACAGAGAGGATCAAAGAAGATAAAATGAATCATTTTAGTGATATGCCATTGAAAAAGTTTGTTCACAAATATGCCTAGCTTTTTAACATTTCCAAAATTCCTTTATACAGTATAACATTTGATCCTCACAACTACCTTGTAAAGTTTTCCACATTCGTTTTGTTTGCTTGTTTCTACTTGGTCTTTATCTGAGATTTCTTTGCTGGAGTAAGATGTGGGTGAAGAAGATTACCAAAGCAGATCAATAGCTGATCTCGAACTTGGTCTTAGAGAGTTGCTTGAATAACAAAACGTTAAAGAACTTGTACAGAGCCAGAGAGCCAGGAGATGTCAGAGAAAGGCTTGAATCTGTGTTTTTTTTATTCTAACACTGGAGTGCTATTTTTATGCATTAGATTAATATTGTTTAGAGGAGTTGACTGAAGCTGAGCAAGGTGAAATGACTTTTCATTGTCATATACTGTTGAGTGACCACTGATAGCCCTTGCACTCCATCAGCAGTCAGGGAAAACAAGGAATAGCAAAACTATTTAAATAAAATAGGAAGTCATCAGATGGCAAGTGATCTCCTTCCTGGTCCATTCCCAGCCTACTCCTACCCCTGATAATGACTTCCCCAAAAAGAGCTTTAGCTTGTTCTGGAAGTAGTCTCTCAAAGTGTTTTCTCCAAGGATACCTTTCATTATATGGTTTGTGGTCGTTCCCCGAGAGCTACTTTCTCTTCAATGAATTTTTCCTAAAAAGTTGACTTTAGGGCATAGGTTTTATTGCTTGCCATGGGAGTATTTTATGGTGTGTACTCCAGCTACTAGAAATATTACTTGTGCCTCTGTCTTTTGGAATATATTGCCAATCAAGTTGTGTGTTTGTGTAAAAAATACTGTTTGGAATCTAATATTCTATACAACTGATGGCTGTTGTATAGGGGGGTATCATAGCAAGAGAATGTTGATTAAACCTGGGAAAATGAAAAATTATGGATATTTGTATATATGTGATCTAAAAGGTGGAAGAAGTAGACCTATAAGGTGATATTTTTCGGTTCTATTTTCATCACCATTTGGGGGGTACTAATATGATTTGAATTTTTATCCCATTTTCGTCCCATATGATTACTCACTTTATTATCTTCCTCTCTTTCTTTATAATCACATCTGGATTGTCATGTCAGGGTCCAAATGTGCTGACTCTATCACTCTTGAGAGAGAAATAGTTTGTTTCAATGATGCTTATAATCGTTTTTAATTTTTCTTTGCTTTGTTATACTCATTTTCATTCATAAATATCCTTGAAGTAGTTTTGCCTATTTAGATATCTTGCCAAGTGCTCTACCCTCAACTATCCCTTTCTGCTTTATACGATGATAATTTTTATAATCACTCATCATTCTTGCTTGTAAAATTTTATAAATGAATTTATGGTCTAAATTGGTAATGCTTAGGCATCCTTTTAATAAGGGCATTCGTGGGGAATGAACAGGTTGTTACAAGTAAAATTCAACAATAGGCTAAATCCCTACCAATTTATAATTTACTAAAAGATGTAGTGAATATAAGATATCACTTTGATTATTGTTTGTTGAATAATTCATAAAACAAAATGCCACCTTACAGGCTCTTTTGAAATATAATGTTTCCCATCCATATAGCAAGATCATTAAAGATACTTGAAAAGTATAAAAACAGAAATAACCTCACTCATTAGTCATCTCATCATAAACATCAGATGAGGCGTTAAAAATGGAGAAAGGCATGCTCACCACAGGCGCTCATCATGGTTGTTGAGTAGACCCACTATAGAATTAAAATTAAAGATCAATTCCTTTGGAACAGGGAGGTTCTCTAGATGCTTACATGTTTTGATGACTTGATAATTACATCAAGTCCCATTGTAGGGACTCATAGAAGAGATTCTTGATAAATCAGAGAAGTTTGACTTGGCAATCCACATACGAAAGACCAAATAGATGAAGAAAGTCTATTCAACAGATTATAGCATGCATTTGAAAGGACAGTCTATAAAGTTTATCTGTAATCTCTCTCTCTCTCTCTCTCTCTCTCTCTCTCTCTCTCTCTCTCTCTCTCT
>NW_027185876.1:12698709-12734183 GCF_028583685.1 Petaurus breviceps papuanus | reverse complement strand
TCTCTCTCTCTCTCTCTCTCTCTCTCTCTCTCTCTCTCTCTCTCTCTGTATATGTATATATGTATGTATGTGTATATGTGTACGTCTGTACAGATGGAAGAGATGGTCCCAGAGATGAATAGGAGAAGAGCAGGCTGAATTGTCTTTAGGAAATTGCAAAACTTCTTTAATGACCCCAAGCTTCTCATGAAAGTGAAGGCCCATCTTTGTAAAACTACAATTCTACTGATGTTGCTATGTAGATATGAGCTATGGAACACAAGGATCCCTGAATTACAGGGGCATAACAGAAAGCATAATATAAGAGAGAGGTGCATAGTGAACAGTATGAATGATTTATAACATGCAACAACTGAGGAGCTGTGAAGAACAGGTATATATTATATGATAGGAGGAAAAGACAGGGCTGACCAGGTGGAGAGGGAAAAGGATGATAGGTAGACACTATGTGCCACTGGAATTCTCTTAATGTTGGCAGATGATGAGGAAGGCCTCTAGCATGTTTGGTTAACCCCTACAGCTAGCTTATGCTAGAAAGTGGATGAGTCAAACAGGATAGATATTCATTGGGTATTTACCATCTGGATCATTGAAAGGCACTTACAAATTGAAGGCATCACAGACCTATTTGAATGTTTGGGAATGCTCATATTTCTTCTTTTGCTGTTAAGGTCAACTGATATATATATATATATATATATATATATATATATATATATATATATATATATTTTTTTTTTTCCTTTGTGGAGGGGGAAGGTAGGGAAATTGGGGTTAAGTGACTTGCCCAAGGTCACATGGCTAGTTTTGTGTTAAGTGTCTGAGACTGGATTTGAACTCAGGTCTTCCTGACTCCAGGGCCGGTGCTCTATTCACTGTGCCACCTAGTTTCCCCCCAATTGATATTTTTAAATGGCCATTATTGTGGTGACATTCAAAAGAATATTTTCTTTATTTGACAACATATGTCCAACTCCATTCCCTAGGTTCCTAATCCTTGCCCAACTGCTAATTACCTGAAAGGATTTCTTACTTCCACATGATTTAAAATATATCTACTCTGTAAAATTGAAAGGTACAAGGTTGAATGTTCCTGTCTACTATTACTTGAATAAGTAATAGTCCCTCATCTTAGGGTTTAAACTTTCAAATTCTCCCCACATAATATTTTATATCTCATTTTTCATACTCTTTCCCAAAGACTGAATTGATAAGGTATAATCAACTCATTTATTTATTCATCTTTCTACCTATCAAAGGAAAAAGGTGCAATTTGAATATTCTCAGCTTACCACTTTCCTTCCATATACTTTGGCCACTCCTATAAAGACTGTCCCTCAAACTCCAGCATGCCTTCTAGAAAACTGGATCATCATCCTTAGCCAGTTGCGCCATAGAGAATTTGCTGATCATCTTTCTCTAAATTTCATCCTGAAGTATATCATTCCCTATCATTCTTCCCCCACAAAGTCCAGTGAAGTGAACCATCATTTATTGAGTACCTTCTATGTGCTAGGCACTGTGATAAATGTTGAGGCTACAAAGAAAGGCAAAACTAGTTCCTGCTACCAGGAAGTTCACAGCCTTGGTGGGAATAATAATCAGATATCTTTGTGTAGAAAAGATTTGTACAGGATGTTTGGAGATAACCAACCGAGAGAAGGTACTAGAATTAAAGGGGATTGGGAAATACTTCCTATAGAATGTAGAATTTTAGCTGGGACTTGAAGGAATCCATAGAAACCCGGAATCCAGAGGAAACCACAGAAATGAGGAGGGTGGAATTACAGGCATGTAAGGCAAAAATGTCCACAGTTGGATATGGAGTTCGTTGTTTGAGGAACGGCAAGGAAGCCAGTGTTATTTGGTGAGTACCTGGTGGTGATGATGGTGGTGGGAAACTCTAAAGTTTAAGAAAAATGGAAATTCAGTAGAAATGGTTACGATGGGCTTCAGATGCCAAACAGCAGATTTTATTTAAATTATTATTTTTGCATAGGGAAAAATCAAATATACATTTAACCCAATTTGATTGCAAGTTCCTTAGCTTTTGCCTTTTCTAGCTTGGCAGTACAACCCATTGATTTTAGACCTAGGACATTGCCACTACAGTGATGATGTATCTCATGATGTCTGTATGGCTTCTACCAGGCTAGCCAGGGCTCCCTCATCTTCTAGGTTAACCTGTGTGAAGTTGATGCTTGTGCATGTTTTTCTATGAACTAAGTGGCCCAGTCTAACTTTACCTTTGATAATACAGTAAGGGACACCCATTTTTCAGTACAAGGCAGGTAGGAAGACCACTAGCTCAATGCAGTCCATGTCATGTGCAATCACTTGCCAACTGTGCTTTCTTGTTTTCTACCAGGATAGTAACAGTATTAACACCTACTCTGAGGACAGGTGGTCTCTTAGTGGGAACATCTCCTTTCTCTGTAGCTTTTTGTTCAGTCCAAGCCAATAGCTTTTGCTTCTTATTTTGCTTTGTCTCAGGTCTGTACTTGTTTAAGTTTAAGCAACTGAGTAGCTGCCTAATGATCCAAAGCTTGGGTCAACTGGTTAATTGCTGTTGGTACTTTCAAACTCTTATAAAGGATAGGCCTTTGACATTGCAGTCTGATGTGCCGAGACCATCTGACAAATCAAGTAAGGTTTCTTTTGGGCTGGAAAACTTAACTGATGAAAAAGTTCTTGGGCCTCTTCTCAGACAGAAAATTGACCACTTTCTTGACCTTCTGCGTCTTTACTACAGTAGAGGCGGGAGCCACCTTCTTCCCCTTGTCCTTCTTGCCTTTTGGCATCTTGCCCAGCTGAATGACCACACAGCAGATATTATATTTTATCTTGGAGGTAATGGAGAGCAATTTCAGTTTAATGAATAGGTGGTGGGGAGTGACATGAGTAGACCTATATCTTAGGAAGATCAGTTTGATAATTTAGTGAATGATAAACTTCAATTGGGAAAGATTTGAGCCAAGTAGGTCAACCAGATGGTTATTGCAATTAAAGCATGAAATGATGAGGGCCTGGACCAAGGTTGCAGCTATGTCAGAAGAGAGAGGGAGTATGTATATCTGAGGGATACTATGAAGGCTGAATCTATAGGACTTGAAAAATTAGATGTAGTGAAGGAAAGAGACTTAGGAGTCAGAGGTGATACCTGGATGGCAAATCTTGGTGATAGAGACAGGAAGGATATAGAAGAGAGAAGTTAGAGAGAGAATAGGATTTGAGGTGAAAAAGAATGAATTCTGTTTTGGACATGCTTAGTTTAAAATGTCTGCAGGACGTGACGTCCCCTTAGAGATATCTGATAGGCAGTTGGAGATAAGAGACTGGAGGTCAGCAGAGAGCTGGTTTGACCTGGAAAAATAGATTTGAGAATCATCTTGCTGCCATAATTGCTTGGATGTCATTGAATATAAATACATATTTTATTGGTCATTCAGTCTTCTTTTTACTGTTTCATAGGACAGCAATGTACTCCCACAAAGTTAGACCTCCCAAAGAATGCTCCAAGCAAAAATGTGAACATCTTCATAGGTAGAAAAAAAGAGACAGACACCTCATATATTAACATCTCTACAGTAGCTTGTGACCTTTTTCAAATCTCCGAGTTACTCTTTTTCATTACCTGAGGATTTTCTTGACCCTCATTTCCATCTTTTTTTGGTGTTTCATGGAAAATAAAGCAGGCATGGTAGAGAGAAGGAAGACACCTGCATCTGAAGGATTGTTGCACAGGTATTATGATTTAAATAGAATCTTAGTTCCTTGAGGAAAATCCACATGATATGTAGTACTTTTTACTTAATAGTGCATTAATAAATGCTCGGTGAAATTAATTGAATTGAATTGAGTGTAGAATTGGAAGTTGATTTTTTAAATTTTTAAATATTTTTCTTAAATTTTACAAAAATCTTTGATACTTCCCTAAGTTTGAGGCTGCTTTCAATCAGGAGGAGGTGCGAGTTTATTTTAGAAACCACCATTGTGTCGCCATTGTGCCCAACACATTTTGTGGCCTCCACCATAAAAGACTCTTAGTTCAGCTGACGAGAATGAAATCTTATCTTAGCGATCTATTAGATCTAGGTTGAACTGCTTTTTTTTTTTAAGTTACAATTATAGGATGTTAGGAAATAGAGATGAAAAAAATTATTTCACCGTAGTATTGTTAGTCAATACCATCACAGCCCAGTTTCCTAGAATATACTGGTTCACTTTTTGACATGGTCACTTTTTTTGTTTTTGTTTTTTTAGACTAAGTTTCCTTATCTTACCCTGGCTGGAAATTCAACAGAAATTCATTGACCTGATCTCCATATTTATTGCAATGGAAGCTTTGCCCTGCTCCATTTCTGACCCGGCTCAGTTTGCCCCTCCTTAGGTCACCTGGTGGCCCTCCATTCCCTCAGGCTCACCATATTGACATTGGACCTTGTGTAAATACCTGACTGACCTTCTCCCTACTGAAACTCCTAGTTTTCCCTTGTCTAATACTTCACTGGCTTAAGTGTCCTGGTAAACAAGTTCCCAAAATGACACCTGTTTTGACACATTCACTTTTCAAAAGTATGTCCATCCTACTAGTTTAATTTATGATTCTCCCCAAGGTTTAGGGACAATTCGTGTATATTCCTCCTATGTTATTCTTAATTTTTAACTTCTAATAAAGTTTGCTTTCTTAATTCACCACTTTTCCTACTTAAGCAGTATTTGTATATTCTGATAGAATGTGAATTCCTTGAAGGTGGGGGAGATTGAATTTTCATCTCTGAATCCTCAGTTTCCGGTACATAGTAGGTACTTAAAATATGTACTCATTTATTGCCTATTACATATGTAAAACTGAGTAGAGAATTCAGCTAATAACTACTCATTTCAAATAAAATACATATTCACTTTGATGAGTTTATTCATGATTTGCAAAAGGTAAAATTTAAAGATGACAAAATGCTAGAAGAGCTTACTAATATAATGAATGACAGATTCAGGATCCAAAAGAATCTTGACAGAAAAAAGGGAAGGAAACAAGCATTTATTAAACACCTATTATGTACCAGTCACTGTGATAACTGCTTCACAAATATTATCTCATTTGAGCTTCACAACTCCCTGAGGATATACTTGCTATTATGATCCGCAGTTTACAGTTGAGGAAACTGAGGCAAGCAGAGGTTTAATGATTTAGTCAGAGTCACAAAACTACTAAATGTGCTACTAAGACCCTTTCTAAGAGTTCAGATTTTAAATCAAGTATTCCTGGCTACAGGACCTGCTCTCTATTCACTCCTGCTCTTAGCTAGACAATTTAATAAGATGAAATTCAATAGGAATTTATGTAAAATATTGTACGTGATACAAAAAGATTCAGTTCATAAATATATGAAGGAGAAGGCAGGGATAGAATTCCATCTGAAAAGAATCTAGAAGTTTTAGTGGCCACCAAGCTCAACAAGATTCAGCAGTCAAAAAAATCTAATATTATCTTTGGGCTACATTAAGAGGAGTATTGCTTCCAAGAATAGGAAAGTGATAGTCTCACTAGACTGCTTTGTCACACTTCATCTGGAATCTTATGTTCCTTTCTGGCTGCCACAATTTAAGAAGTTCATTAGAAGTCTAGAATTTTGTCCAAGTTTGCAGAAGTCTTTTTGCATCCAACCCTTCTCCACTTTGCTTATCAACGCTATTTCTTCTTTCTACCTTAATCGTGGTATAGGGGAAAGAACATTGGGCTTAAGAGGAAGAAGATATGATTTTGTTTTCTGTTTCTAACCCTTACCACCTGCATAAACTTAGGTAGTGATTTAGGCTCTCTAATCCTTCGATGTCTGCGTTAGAAAGAAGAGATTAAAATAAGTAAGTATATTAAAAGGTGGAGATAAAGATCAACTATAACAAAAAAGCCTCTTTGTAAGCCCTAAAAAGCTCCCTGTAAATTTGCTGTTCTTGTTATTGAAACTTCATTCCCCCCAAAGAATAAGAGGAAGCATAAAATAGGAAATAGTGGCCCAATATTGATCAGGGATCAAGACCTGCCTGTGACATGGAGTAGTCAGGTGAACCACATAACAAACATCTCAGTGTCCCACACCTCAATCTAAGATTTTATATTACAGAGAAAATACCGGACTGCGTTGATGGATGGACTTAATCACACCGATGTTTTCACAGGTTCAGGTCATCCTCTTTATCCCCAAAATACATCAGCTCTGATGAATTGCATTTATGCTTGGCAATACACTTAAAATACAAATGGTTGGAGCCACTTCATATAATTAGAACTGGAAGGGACCTAGTCCAGACCCTCATTTTCCAAAAGAGGAAATTGATCAGAGAGGTCATGTGACTGGTCTGAGGCCACATAGGTAGTAAATGACAGAGTTGAAACACGAACTGAAATCCCCTGATTTCAAATTTCATAGCTCTTTTCTACTGTACCATGAGACATTCCAGGCAAAGTAAAATAGAAATTTCTATTGTAATAGCCACCAAATTAGTTGGCATCATCTTTGCCACCTCTATCTTCAATCCTGTTTCCAAAATAGTCTTGATATACAGCCTAATTTATATTTCAGTACCATGCTCAAAAACTTTCAATGAATCCCTGTTTCCTTTAGGATAAAGTAAATATAGGCATCTTAGCCACTGAAGACAGATTCAAGTTCTCAAAGATATCAAATTCTTTCTAGCCTTCTTTTTCATTTTCCCTCATCACATTCTTTTTAAAAACTTTTTTTTTGGGGGGGAGAAAACAAGGCAGTTGGGGTTAAGTGACTTGCCCAAGGTCACACAGCTAGTAAGTGTCAAGTGTCTAAGGTCTGATTTGACCTCAGGTTGTACTGACTCCAAGGCTGGTGCTCTATTCACTGTGCCACCTAACTGCTCTACCTCATCACCTTCTGATACAAGTTCCATCCAAATGCTTGAGGTCCCTGGCCCTCCACATTCCATTTCCTGTCTCCTGTGCTTTTGAACAAATTACCCAGCATTCCTAGAAGGTTAAGATTCAGAGTTGTTATTTCTGATAATAAAAGGTAGCCTTTTACATAGAGATTTAAGGTTTGCAAAGCATTTTATGTTCATTAACTCATTTGATTTTCATAGTTACTTGCGCAGTTTCATATAGTCAGTAAGTGTCTGAGTCAGGATTCAATCTCATGCCCTTCTGCATCCAAGTCCAACACTTTGAGCAGTGGGCCATCCAAATTCTTCTGATTAAATCTTCCTTGAATCTACCAGCTATAAGTGTTCTTTGCAATTTTGGTTTCCTAGACCATTTAGTCTGATCTCTCTGGCTCCTTTTGTTCCCTCTCTCATTATTTATGTTAGTAACCACTGTATTCCCCAATGAGAAAGTAAGTTCTTGTAGAGCAGAGTTTTGGTATTATGAATAGTGTCTTTTCCTTAGCAGGCAATTAACACATGTTTGCTGCAGAATCGAATTGAATTTTAGCAATAATACATGAAGCTATTTGACTTAATCCTTAGCAGAGAGAGTTGTTCAGTACTCCCCCTTCTCTTCTTCCCACAATTACTTTGATTTTTGTCTTACTTTTCTGGTTAATTGAACTGTCCATCTCACTTTTTTTTCCCTGTGTTCACATCACCTTTGAAACATCTCCCTGGCAAAACTCATCACAGAATGAATTCCTCTCCACCTCCCCAGTCACTGTGATTGGCAAGCAGTTTCATATATGATTGAAAAATGCCTTTTCTCAGTACCCTAAATACTTCCCTGGTCCCCTGGGCTTGGAAACCAGATGACTCCCCCCTCCCCCACCGAGTAACATGGCATTGTAAATTTCCCCAGTTTTTCTTCCATCACAAATATCTAGTGATAATTAATAAATACAAATCTAGAAGTTTCCTCCAGTCTGATCTGTTTCCTGCTAAATTGCTGAGAGGTCATGGTACCCGGTGATTGTAACTGAAAGCCAACCTTTGTATTTATTGGCAGATATTGAGCCTGCTCAGTGGAACATTTCAAAGGGCTTTCTGAACACATTGAAGCTTTCTAACACCTCCAGGAAGAACATATTAAAATATTCTTTTTGTAGAAGGGCTAAGTGAAGCCTGGAAAGGCTCAATTACATTTCCAAGGTCACTCAGGGAAGCTGTGACAGATCCTTGTTCTTTGGAATCTTCACTCCCTGTGTCTCGTTCAGCTGTTTACTGCGGCAGCTTTGAGTTTTGGAGAACTAACTGACAGGTATATAATTGTCTTGAGCTTGCCACCAAAATAATAGAATACTTTATATTTAGGTGGATGAAATTATTATGAATACTAGTGGAATTTTTGCCAGTGGCAAAATTAAAAAAAATTAACAACCAATTCTGTTCTTTTTGCAGTCTTTCCTCCTCTTTCACCACCTGTTTCATTAACTGTGACCTTATACTCAGTGATACTACTTTACTTCTGGAAGACTTGGAAATTGTATACTTTATTTTCCTCTTTGTTCTCAAAATGAAAACTTGGAGCCTGGAAGATCACATCTGGTCTCCTTGAATAATAGATTATGACATGGTAACAAGGTCCCTCCTTTCAGATACTCAGTCTCTGTTCTAAGACAGGGACTTCTTTGACCATCTTTCCCCCAAAAAAGTGGACCCATCTTGGGAATTACTCAGTTTTGCTTTATGAGATTCAGCTTTTAAAACTCTAGTTCTCATTTTATTAATTTAAATATTTTGTAGGTATTTATCAATTTCCTTTGATTTGATAATTTTTATTAGCATATAATTGTGTAGAGATTATGACATTTTTCTTTTTTATTCTTAATACTTATTTTCATTTTGTATTTTGATAATTTGATCTCTCCCTCACTTCTCCTTTTTCTCCTCTTCATTCTCTCTCTCTCTCTCTCTCTCTCTCTCTCTCTCTCTCTCTCTCTCTCTCACACACACACACACACACATACAAGGTTGGTGAAAGTTCATCAATTCTATTAGTACTTTCAAAGAATTAGCATTAAGCTTTATTTAAATTTCTACAATCTTGTTGTCATTTTAATTTGTTGTTTAGTCATTTTCAGTTGCTTCTAACTCAGTGACCCCATTTTAGATTTTCTTTGTAAAGATATGAGAGTGGTTTACCATTTTCTTCTCCAGCTCATTTTACAGATGAGGAAACTGAAACAAACAGGGTTAAGTGACTTACCCAGGGTCACACAGCTATTGTGTCTGAGGCCAAATTTTAACTCAGATTTTCCTGACTCCTGACCTGGCATTCTATCCACTATGTCACCTAACTGCCCTTTTCACTTTAACTTTTTTTCTTCTCAAATAGTTGAAATTTCTTTTTCTTAATCTTTGGAGTTTACTAATTTGTTTATTGTCAAGTTTTAAAAAATTATGTGCCCTGTTCATGTATTTTTTGTTTAGTGACTATATGCTTTTAGAGCAAAAAAACACACACACATATATATATATATATATATATATATATATATATATAGAGAGAGAGAGAGAGAGAGAGAGAGAGAGAGAGAGAGAGAGAAAGAGAGAGAGGACTTAGCCACATTCCCAGCATTTTGGTACATTGTATAATTTTTATCATTGTCTTTTACATAGCTTTTGTTGACTTATTAAACTCACTTATTATTCAGGATTTCACTAAGTTCTCATTTAAATCTGTATTGTTTTCTTGTATTTCCTAGATCAGCTGCTCTTCAGGGAGGTCTAGCACCTCTGTTGTGAGGTCTTGCCAAGCAAGACCTTTTCAGGACTTGCAAGTCATTCACCTTTGGTGTAACTTTTTTCACCCAGCTCTTCAGAAATTGGTAGCTCCTTTTTAAACCTTTTCTTTTAATTTTCTAAACTAGGCTTAAGGATGAAGTTATTTTTTGATTGCTTTATATGGGTCAGGAATATATTTTTACATGACTTGAACCTTAGAGTATCCTTTGGTTATAACTGATACTTGTTTTTAATTTTGCTATGTAGTGATATAACAGTATTTGTGTTTTCAGTATGTTTCTGTGAACTCCTGGTTTTCCCATTTTAGTTGTCATCAATCTTTATACTTGAAGTGGCAGGTATGGGGTGGGGAATATTGAAGATTATTTCTTATTTGTTCTGATGAGCCATTCTTTCTTCTGCAATCAGAATTAAAAAACAAAACAACATTTATGTTGATCTCCATCATATTCAGATGGTGTTAACAGTGCATTAAAATTGAGGAAACTGAGTTAAACAGGGGTTAAATGATTTTCCCAAGGTGCACAGCTAGTAAGTATCAGCAGTCTGATTTGAACTCAGATCTCCCTGCCTCCAAGCCCATTTCCCTATCCACTGTGCCACCTTGCTGTCGTTAATGTTACTGTAATTTTAGATAGACTTGTAGGCAACATCACATGTGGCAGACCCAAGTCACATAGTTATATTGCAAGCTCAGTCACTAATGAGATATGGAACCTTGTCCTAAGTTGTTTATCCTTGCTGGGCCAGTTTCCTTATCTTCAAAATGAAAGCATTAAACCAGATATTCTCTAAGGTTCCTTGTAGCTCTCAAACTATAAGACTGTTAAGATTTTGCTGAATGTATTGTTTACTGATAAGCATATGATTTGGTAGAAAAAACAAAGTATAGGCTTAAAATAAGGTGTCTGGAACTCACATGTTAAAATCATTAGATTCTATCATTCAATGGCTTGGAAGATTTATAGAAAGCTATTGAAAAAGAGTCACATCAGCCTGGTTTGATGACTCATGCCTGTAATCCCAACTGCCAGGGAGGCTGAGAAAGGGGATCTTCTGCAAGGCAAGGAAGGCCCTTTGCCAATCAGATGGTTGCCCTAAGTCCCACACCAATATGGTGAACCCCTTGGAATTCATGGTCACCAGGTTGTCTAAGGAGAAAAATTAGCCCAAGGTGGAAATGGAGGTCTAAGTTCCCATGCTAATTGTAGTTGGATGAGACCTGTGAGTAGTGAATGTCTTCATTTCCAGTCTGATCTTGATAGGGAGACTCAGCTTTAAATAAAGAAAATAATCACATTAAATGAGGGGAAGATGGATTGAAATTTTTATTGGTGGACAGAGTGCCATGGATAAGTTTATAGATCTATCAATGTATTGATATTTGATGGCATTCAATTCTTCTCACTAGGACCATGCAATTTTTGTTATCCTGACTCAATTCACTATAGTCTATCAATTTATCAAAGGACTCTTTGATACTTGAGCCAGTTTCTTTGACAGCTTTTAGCTATGCTGTCATTCAATTAATTTAATTTCAGCAAACATGTATTAATTGCCTGTTATGGACAGGGCACTTTGCCAGGAGCTGAAGGAAAAAAGTTTGAAAAAAATGCTAAATTCTTTCCTTTCAAAGAGCTTCTGATCTTTGAGTAGGATGTTTTTGTTCAGTCATGTGTGAGTCTTTGTGACCCCATTTCATATTTTCTTGCCAAAGATGGTGAAATGGTTTGTCATTTCCTTCTTCAGTTCATTTTATAAATGAGGAACTGAGGCAAATAGTGTTAAATGACTTGCCTAGGATCACACAACTAATAAGTGTCTGAGGCCTGACTCCAGGCCTGATGCTCTATCTATTGTATCATTTAGCTTCCCCTTAGAAAAGAAAAATAGGGGCAGCCAGGTAGCACAGCGAGTAAGAGCACCGGCTCCAGTGTTGGGATGACCTGGGGATCAAATCCGGGCTCAGATACTTAGCACCACACCCAGAAAAACTGGCCGTGTAACCTTGAGCAAGTTACTTAACCCCAATTGCTTTAAAAAAAATGAGGAGTGAATCCATTAAAGGCATATGAAAGGGGAGGATTGGAGATAAACTATCCAAATGAATAGAGATGAGAGAAATGAGCATCAGATTAGGAAAGGATTTTGTGTTGATCAAAATCTCTGGGATGGCACTCAGCTGATGTGGTTTGTTTTACTTGATAATACATATTTCTGAGAGATGAATTCTTTTTAGAAGTCAGGGTTTAGTGGATCAGTCAATCAATAAACTAAGAGAGAGCAGCAGAGAGAGAGAGAGGGGGGGAGAGAGACAGAGACACACAGAGAGAGAAGAGATAATTTTTGCTCTCAAGGAGCTTACAATCTAACTGGGGATAAAAACATGCAACAAATATATAGAAAGCAAGCTATATTCAGGATAAATATGAAATAATTAGCAAAAGAAGAGACTAGAATTAAGAGACGAGGGAAGGTTTCCAACAAAGTAAGAGATTTTAATTGGGATATAAAAGCACAGTCATGATAGATATGTATGAAAATGAATGAAAAAGCATTTATTAAATGCTTAGTTTTGTCAAGGCTTCTGCTAAGTAGTGGGAGTACAAATACAAAAGTGACATATTCCCTTATATGGTAATGGGGAAGGCAATATATATTGGGGAGTCAGATTTGGAAACTTTTGGGAGAGAAGTTTTGGTTTAGAGATGGTCCAGGAGTTGTGTGGTGGCTTGCTTCTGGTCAACATGAGGAAAAAAGTGACTATCAAAACCCATGGTCCCAGGGTTGGAATGAGAAGAGAAAAGGGGTCAGAGTGGAAAACAAATGACCATAAAAATATTTTCTAAAAGCATTCAATTACACCAAAAGTAGTATGAGAGAATATGAATAAATAAAAAATTGTATTGCTATTTTGTTAAATACATAGTCCTTGATTTCAATTAACTTAACTTATGTTCTAATGGGGGAGACAAAATGCTCAGAACCAGTTAGACACAAGATATTGTAGCAGCAAGCATCCCAGCGTCCCCAGGCTGGCTGCTCACATAGACTCTTGGATTTGCTTTGTTAAAGGAAAGCAACTCAAAATGGGTTAACAAAGCTTACTTTAATCAGTCAAACATGTATCGTTTACCTAGTTCAGGGGAAAGAGGTCAGCACCCCGAACTTCAGAATATACAGACAGAATTATCAAGACAGAAACAGATCAAGTAGACAAATTTCCAAACTGTCCAATCATTACATGCATACCAAACAACATCTGGGTTTCAAAGCCGGGGGGGGGGGGGCCCTCTGGACAACGGCTTCCCAGAGTTTCATCAAATCACACAACACTTCTCAAAGTGTGCCCCAAAACAAAGCTACACATCAGGGCTTATATAGCCTTCTCCAGTCTCAGAGAATGTAACAACCTTATTGACTCACTGGCCAATCAAGAAGTATTTACTGAAAAACAAGTCTCCCACCCCAGGCTCCAGGTGCACTTTAGCCTAGGGGCAGGGAAGATCTTACAAATTTACATTCCCATTACAGATATATACAAAGTTGGAGGAAAACATTCTCAAATGGGAAGCCATTAGGGAGACCAGGAAAGAGCTACTGGAATCAATGGGAATTCAGCTGAGTCTTGAAAAAACTAAGAGATAAGACATTTTAGGAATAGTACAAAAGGAATGAAGAATAGGAATGAGATATTGTGTTTAAAAACTTCAAGCAGATCAGCATTGTTGTACATTGGGTATTGGGAAGGAAAGCAAATTTAAGAAGACTGGAAAGGTATGAAGAGACCAGATTCTGATGGCTTTAGATGGAAAAGTGGTTTATATTTGATTCTGGGGGCTATATGGAACCAGTAAAGCTCATTGAGCAGAGCTACATACGGGCTTACTCTTTAAGAAAATCACACAAAAAGAAAAGAAAAGAAAGAAAAGAAAATCACATTGGCAGCTGTTAGAGAAGTCATCTGTAAAATGGTGATAACTGTATTTCTGCCCATCGAGGAGTGAGAGTGACTTTAGTCATCATACATGCATATATACATGCATATTTATACATGTATGTGCAAATGTATTAAAACAAACTATGGACTAGAAGTTCATAGTTTTGTTGTTGTTTTTCCTATGTTGATACAGTTGTTGATTAATTCATGTATTAAAAAAATAAAGGCAGTGACTTGGGATGATTTTTTTTTGCCAGTTTCCTAATACAGACTAGTCAATAGGCAATATGGCGGACTGGAAATGATGCTAGAATTGGAGTTGAGAGCCTAGGATTTGAACCCCTTCAGATCTCTTGGCAGCTGTGTGATTTGATGCAATAGATTCATTTTCTAAAGACCTAACTTTATTTCTCTGTAAAATGGTGATAACCATAATTGTTCCCTGTACTTCAAGGTGGAAATAATTTTGTATATCTAAAAATTCTATATAAATGGCAGTCTATGACTTTGTTCTTCTTTGGGTGGTCTCCAACTTGCAATTTAATGCAGAATTTACAAAGTAGTCCATAATCACTCCTTTATTCATGTACTATCACATTTTCCAAACTATAGTTAAAGTGAAGGAACTGGAGCTTAGCCTCAGTACTCTGAAATTCAGAGGACGCTGACAGAAATAGCAATTTTTCTGCAGCCTAAAAACAATTGAATTTAGCACTTAATTAACAGATGTGACAACAACAATAATGATGATGAATAGCTAACATTTATATAGTGTCTATTAATGTGCCCAGTACTGTCCTAAGCATTTTACAAATATTATCTGATTTGATCCTTATGACAGCCCTGGAAGGTAGGTGTTTTTATTATACCCATTTTATAGATGAGGGAACCAAGGCGACCAATGGTTTAGGGACTTGTCCAAAAATAGACACCTAGAATATTTAAATTAGGTAAGCGTCTAATGGGGTATATTGAACCCAAGGTGAACTCTACCCTCCTGTGCCTTCAACTCCATTCCAACAACAAAGGACATCTTTCATCCCACTTTCCTTGGGTGAACAAAATCCTAGTTATAGCTCTACATATTTTGCATATATTTTTCTGGTTTGTAGCTTTTAACACAAGTTACAGTGAAAAGTAACTTAGATTTTGACTCAGAAGATGTGGGACCAAATTCTAGCTCTGTGACTTATCACCTATGTTATCCTGGGCAAGTTTTTCATCTAAAAAACATGTAGTTGACCCAGAAGACCTCTGAAGTCCCTTCTGACTCTTATTTCATTGCACTCTGATACATTGAGAGATTAAAAAATAAATGCATATATTCACTAGAGGTCTTCAAACAAAGGCTGGATGATCACTTGTTGCACATGGTACAGTGTATGTGTTGGGGGGGGGGGCGTCATTCAGTTATGGACTGGAGTATAAGTCCAGTGGGGTCCTTTTCGACTCTGAGATTTTTAGTTTCTGGGGAAATGAGATTAGCAGATGTACCATTGCACAATCTGTCTCCATAATGACTGACTCAGTCAGATTTTTGGCACTATCTGAGATTTGTGGACATTCTATACATACCCTGGGTTTTAGAGTTTGGAAGAGCACAGCCAAATACAGAGTAATGAATAATAAGGAGAGATGAGAAACACCCTTTCAGCTGCCATAGCCAGCGTTTCAGAAGGCAGAATGCTGATGAGTAGAGGGTGAAACTGAGCATTTTATAGTTAAGGGACATAGAGGGAGAAAAAAATAAAACCTGTTAGAGTGTTTCATCATTTCCCCAACCTTCATTGAATGGTAGCCAATAAAAGCAGGCTATTAGTATCAGCACCACTCATTACACAGCTAGAAGATATCGATTCTTTGGTTGTAACAACAACAAAAAATCACGTCATAAATCCTAGTTATCTCCGGTATTCCCATTCTTTGTACTAGTTCTGATTGGCTCTATCTTTTCCACATTTCAAGTCTGAGTGTTGCTTTTCTCTACAGAAAAATGAGGGTTAAACATAATCAACAATATTGGATTTGTGTTCAGATTATTAATGGATTGGTAACAACTGTTACTGTGTCATGCTCCTCTCAACAGCTGTTTATATTTTATTTAAAATCTGTAAAAACATTTCCTTATAGTCCCTTGATCTGTACCACAATTTCCTTTTGTTCCAAGCTGTTAAAGGTATCTTTGAACGCACAAGGAACTATTCATCTATTCCTTCAAGACGAGACCACTTTCATCACACACACACAAAAATGAACATCATAAAAAATGAACTCTGGAATCAAAGCAAGAAAATAAAGGTGGGTGAACTCTGCACAGCAATGGGATAAAAGGCAAGACAGCTGCTCAACACTATCCGTCATTATTATACTAAATTGCTCTTGATTTGTACTGAGGAAGAGATTTACTACAGTACTTCTAATTTTTTCCAGAGCAATCAAGTTCATGTATGTGTGTGTGTCTGTGTGTATGCGTGTGTGTGTGTGTCTGTGTGATTTCTGTCTTCTCACCATTCACTCAGAATTCTGTTCACTATTTGTCACAGTGAGGGACAAGTCTGTTAAGCTCCCCCCCACTTGATAAGTAGGTGTTGTTACTTATGGGTATCCTGTTGTGCTTACCTCCTGTAGGCTTGAATTTTCTTATTGTTCAAGCCACAGTGATCTTAGAATAGCATTCTTTATGAAATACAATGTCTACTTGAAAGATTGTCAGTGTGGGCTCCAAGAATAGTGAAAATGGGCATCAAATGACCCTCTCTTCTACATGTTTCATTCTGACAAAAGTAAAGCTGGGGAAGGGGGCAAAGACTGAATAATAGTCTTTATAATGCAGAGTGAGAAGGTCAAGTCTCCCAATATATTTGCCCATATCATCCAATGGATTATGGGAGGTAAGGCATTCATTTTAGAAACACAAATGAACCCAGCAAATGTTTATGTCTGTAACTTGTAAACCAAGGGAGAGGAGATGATACCAGGTTCCACTCCACTGTCAAGAAATGGATAGGTTTAATTTAAATGTCAGTGGGCAGAGTAGTTGAGGACAGGTGAAAGTGGAAGGGAGTATT
Organism: Petaurus breviceps papuanus; assembly: GCF_028583685.1. NCBI lineage: Eukaryota > Metazoa > Chordata > Mammalia > Diprotodontia > Petauridae > Petaurus > Petaurus breviceps. The sequence goes on along the minus strand of NW_027185876.1, from coordinate 12,717,470 downwards.
TAATGCTTGGTCAGAAGAGGATAGGACAATAGCACTCAGAATGCCTTCCCCTGCAAGATTAGCTTGGGTTGGGTGTGTCACTGTGGTACATTGGAAAGAGGACTGGGCTTAGGGTTAAAGGATCTGAGTTTGAATCTTACCTTATCTTACTTATCTCCTATGTGTTATCTTTGTACTTCATTTTTCTTTCTCCTCTTAAAAATGAGGAGGTTGGGCCTATAAAGTCCCTTCTGACTCTAAAGCTGTGATTCAATGACATTAGTTGCAATGTCTCCAGAGATTTTTATAGAGAGAGGCAGCATGGCATAATGAATAGTGAGTTGGCTGAATAGCCAGGGAGACCTTAGTTTCATATTGGCTGTGAACCTGGACAAGTCCTTAATCTATTAGGGCATTAAGCAGCTCTCTGCAACTATAAATTGAAGAAAAGATATGGACCTTCATTGGTACAAGGAGTTTCTTCCTCGGTGAGTTTCCTATATCACTGAAATTACAAGCCCAGTCCCTATATTTTCCATATACTTATTGCCTCTCCCATTAAGATGAAAAGCAGTTTGCAGTATGCGACAAATTTTGCTCTGTCTTTGAGTCCCCAATCCTTAGCTCACTTCTTAGGTGGTTAAAGAATGCTTGTTGATTGAGGTAGAGGTAGAAGGTACTGCTAGAGGTCATCTAGCCTGAAACCTGAGGACTTAAGTGATTTTTACCAAGGTCACATATTTAGCAAGCCTCTGAAGTAGAATTTGAGCTGAATGGAAAGAACACTGGATTTGAAGGAGAGAGAGCTCGGTTTGAATCCTGGTACGATACTGACTGGCAGTGTGGTCTTGGGCAATTCAGTTAACTACTTTGAACCTCTGCTTATCTGTAAAATACAAATCACCATATAACATACAATCCCATTATAATACTAAATTTATTTATTCTCTTTAGGTCTTCACTTTACTTATCTTTGAAATGAAAGGATTGGATTAAATGACATTTAAGGTCTCTCATGTCCAATCACATAGATGGGTTCTCAGCTGTTGTTTTTGTCCTTAGTCCCCAAATAGGACCAATGACATCATGGTGTTAGGGTCAAGGTACAGCATGGTCTGCTGTGGCTGATCAGTCCAACAGGAGCTTGGAAGGCTCTACAACGGGTCCGGTATAAACCGTCCATTTTAACATTTGGGATGAGATGTCTTTAGATTTGTACAGCTCACGTTTCTTTTTGTTGCTGCAATTCTGCTTTGCTCAAAGATCACATCACCTTCTTTGATGTGGGCATGCCATGCTGGACTGTCCCGTACCATGCCTCACAACTGATACTAAAGTCCTTCAGAGAGACCTTTAGAGTGCCATTGCACCTTCTTTCTGTGTGCTCAGTAACAGTTAAAACAAAAGATATTCATTCTCAATCACCTTCAACAACAATGCTGTTTCTTATGGGGAAACCCCAAATGAAAATATTTCTTTCCTGATATTAAGGGCCAAATTGTCTGTGCGGTGTCTCTTACAAGAATCCTAAGAGCTATTACAATGGGGAATGAGAGTTGGCATCCTTTGGAGATTTTAAACATTGAATTTTAGTGGTCATCTCCCAGTTGAGCCAGCCCTGGGTAAATGGGAAGTCCTGATAACAAGGGATAGAGAAAGGAAGTTTTTATCCCGAGCAGGCAATACATTGCTATTATCTAAGCCAACCTAGGGTAGAAAAAAAAGTCCTAGGAAAATATTTCAGAGGAGTATATTTAATTGCAGCCCCAGGAGAGGCAATTTATGTGCCAACAAGTTATGTGGGTTTTATGTGCCTATTAGTCTGCTATTCAATTAAAAAATGTGTACTTTCCATGGCAACCCCAACTCTCATGATGCACTGCTAAGTCTGAGTCACAGAGAGCACCTTCTTAAAGCAAACATACCAAAAGATCACATTGCAACACATTCCAATGTATTTTTTAAAAGATTCCTATTAGACAGAAGTGCTTGAAATGTTATACTCTTTTGGAAAGGATTTTCTTTACATGGGGGTAGGACTGATTTTGAGTTGTATGTGGGTTTCTTAGAGAGACAAGTCTTGACTTCAATATTCTGAACCACTAGCCTGTGTTTCAATATGAGCCTGATTCAGGAGTCATTTCCCCCAATTCATTGTCACTTTTTAAAAATAGCATGTGATTTTATAACATGCCTAGGGCTGATGGTGACTTATGGACAGCAGAATAAAAATTGCCATACTTCCCTCTTACTTATTTCAGATCAAGTTTCCTACCTCTTTTCATATGCATTTCTTGGTGAATTTCAGGAACCCCAACCATTATCATTAGGCCATTGTGACTCCATGTGTGATTTTATTTTATTTTTTTCTTAAAGCATACTATCTCTCTCTTTCTCTCTCCCTCCCTCTCTCCTCAAGCTTTTCCACTGAATCAATATAATTCAAAATTATTAAAAAGATGATAAGAGAATGATTTCATTTGCCCCTTTTCATCTGTCATTACTCTGAAAAGCTAAAAACCTGGTAGCTATTTTGCTTATTAAAAACGGTTATTATTTTGAGAAATGGTCCAAACCTGCTTAAGGGCTTTCAGATGCCTATGGGTGAATTGAGTTGATTTTGTGTTTTAAAGTATGCAATTTAGCTACAAATTTCTACTGAATTCAAATGTTTCCCTTTATCATGGTGACATAATAATTAGGCTGTCAGTCAAGTCAAGCCAATATACATTTATTAAGCCCTGTCTATGTTACAGACATAATGCTAAGCACCAGGGCTACAGATATAAGCAAAAAGAGACAGGTCCTGCCTTCAATTAGATTACATTCTAATTGGGAAAGATAACATATGAGAAAGAACTGAAAAGAAGAATTGGGGATGCACCCAGGCAGTGGGGTGGGGTGAGGTAAAGTCTGGAGTGTCAAAAGCAGAGCTGGAAGAGGAATGCAGGTTGGCTGACTCAGGACCTTCTTCAGAATGGAATTCTGGGAGGAATATATGAATAGGTGTAGGGCATATACATAACAAGCTAGGTGGTACAGTGGATTGAGTATAAGAAGACTCATCTTTACGAGTTTAAATTCAACCTCAGACATTTACTAACTGTGTGACCCTGGGCAAGGCACTTAACCCTGTTTGCCTCAGTTCCTCACTTGTAAAATTACCTGGAGAAGAAAATTGCAAACCACTCCTATATCTTTGCCAAGAAAACCCCCAAAAGGGTCATGATGAGTTGGATAAAACTGAAAAGGACTGAACAACAAGAATGATTAGGATTAGCAGAGAAAGGAATTACATAGATGAAACTGCAAATATTTGAAATAGTAAAACCTTGGAATAAAAATGGATGACCTCTGAAGTATCTCTCAATATTGAAATTCTATGATTTCACAAGCACCCTAGAATTTTCTGTATGTTGGTGGTAGCTGAAAGACAAGTTAGTGTTGTAGACCAAAGTTGTAGACTGAGTCTAAAGAAATCAGACTCTTATAGTTGAATCTTATAATATGATAGGTAAATATCATAATTTCCCTATTGTGACAATTCATGAATGAACATATATATGTATGTGTACATATATAAATATTCTATGTATGTGCCTATAAATCTGTGTCTATGCTGATATTGATACGAAATTCTAACTTCCTCCTTTCTCTAATCTTCCTCTATATAACTACAGAAATGATTTTCCTAAAGCAAAGTTTGGACCATATCATCCCACTGCTTTACGAACATCAATTGCTCCCTATTACTCTCAGAATCAAATCAAACTTTTCTGATTGGCATTTATAGTCCTTCACAACCTGGCCCCAGTTCACCTTACCTGATTTATTTTAAATTTAATTTATTTTAAATCCCCTGCCTTCTGTATGGTCCATTCAAACTACCCTTCTTGAAGTTCTTCATATATGACTATATCTTCTCTCTTTGTGCTCTGGCACAGGCTGTCACCCATGCTTAGAACACATTTCCTCCTTAGCCTGGTCTTGTAGAATTCCTTAGTTTTTCCAAAGGTCAGCTCAAATGTCACCTTCTATATGAATGATAAGTCAAACTGAGACCTTTTAAAGATCTTAGTTTAAAAAGGTCAAGGTCCCCCGCTTCATCCCGGGCCATCTCCCGTCATCCTGATCTGTATCTCACCACTGAACCCAGATGGCTCCAGAGGAGAAATGAGTCTGACAACTTTGCAAAGCCTTCCTTCAAATCGAATTCACTTGCAAGTCTTGGCATCACCTCCCTGATGTCATGGTCCTCTTTGAGAATGAAGGACAAACCACAGTAGCTATCATTTATATTGTGCTTTAAGATTGGCCAAGGACTTTATACATGACATTTCGTTTAAGCCCTGTGACGTAGGTGCTTTTACTCTTCCCATTTTACAGATAAGGAAACTGAAACTGAGAAAGATTAAGTGATTTTCAATAGAACCCCTATACCCTACCCTAATCAGAGAAGCTAGTATGTCTCCAAGGAAAGTGAGAACTCAGGTCTTCCTGAATGGAAATGGAAGTCTTAAGGTAGTTTTTCCCTTCCCCAATCAATTCTTTTTGGTTTAAACACAGCAACAACAGCAACAACCAACTGTAATTTCATTAGATTAGATGGGAACTTCCAATGAGGAAATGTCATCTACCAACTCATTGGTTATTTTCTGCTCTGCTACTGCTGTTATTACACCTTCAGAATCTGACTTCCAGGACCTGGCCTCCGCACTCCCTGGAATTATGCATAGTCTTCTTCACCTTGGTCCATTGATGCTTTGAGATCCTATCCTAGAACTCTGAAATCGACATTACCCTTGCATATGGAATGGAAGTGTTCATGGATTACTTTATTGTTTGACTCATCCTCCTATGATTTCCCAGGTCAAAAGTACCTTCCTTGGTCACCACTCCCCCATTTTTGTGGTCTTCCCTGTTAGAAGGAAAGCTCTTTGAGGGAAAGAATTGTTTTGGTCTTGCATTTGTATTTGTATGGTTAGCTATTATACAGCAGGTCTAAGCTGGGCCAGTCAAGTAATTTCAGACTCAAGAGACATAAAATGCCATTTATGCTAGCTTTACTAATAACAGATTTGAAAAATCAGTTTAAAAAGGAAACGAGGTAGAAATACAACATTATTCCTCTTCTCCCAATGAATCACAACAACAGACGGTCAGCTAGATAAGGGAACTATACTCAGGAAAAACTCAGGGGAAGCATTTAATGACTATATTCCCGAAAATGGGTCTTTTTATAAGGCACCATGTCTAAACATCCTTCCTACCCCTTTCAAAAATCAGTCCTGAATCTGCAGGAGTCCTTCCTGGCAAGGGAAAAAAATACTGGGGGTGGGGTAAGGGGAGGAGCTGTCAGGGAAGAGGCCCTGGCCCTGAAGTAGGGAGAGGGAGGAAATAGGATGTGACTGACCCTCCCTTTGCAGGAATTACACCAGGTAGGGTAACCAGGCTGCCTCTTCTTAGGGGTAGCTCCTACTATACCAGTGATTAGAATAGCCACAGGATTGGCACACAGTAAGTGTTACATAAATGCTCTTCATTCAAATCAGTACTTGTTTTGCAGTTTAGTGCTAGAAACACTCCTGAGACACCGGGACATCAAGGCTACTGGGTCACAAAAAACGTTCCCCTCCAAGGCAGAACTTGAACCCACATCTTCCTCACTTTAAGGCTGGTACTTTATCTACTAAGTCAAGCTACCTTTCTATCTGGTACCTTTGAAAATATCTGTTCTGAATATATCAGCATGCCATCCTCTCTGATGGAATGTGAACTCTTTGAGAGAAGTTATATTCTTACACACACACACACACACACACACACACACACACACACACACACACGCTTTGTATTAACGGTGCCTGACACAGAGTAGGCTCATAACAAATGCTTGTTGAGTGATTTCGTAATTACGCAGTTCACTTGCAGCAAGGTATTAGTTCTATACATAGCCAAAGTACAGGAGTAATAGGTCTTCAAATTAACCATTTTCTTAAACAGGGCAAAGAATTCTGGTTACTATGCACTGATGAGTAGCCAGAGCAACATTCTTTTCTACTGGCGCAATGCCAGGGTCTACCTTAATGTGGCATAATAAATAGCTCAAATAGGTTCAGAAAGAACACCAGTTTCATATACTTGATAAATGTGTAACCCCGGTAAGTCACTTAACCTTTATCTGTCTTAGTTTCTTCAATTATAAAATGGGAATGAGAAGAGCAACTATCTCCCAGGATTGTTGTCAGGATTAAATGAGATACCATTTGTAAAGCACTTCTTATATTGTCTGACATGCAGTAGTTGATAACTAAATGCTTGTTTCTTTTTTTTTGTTTGCTTTTGTAGCCCTGGTCCTTAGCTCAGTCACTAGCACAAAGTAAGATCTTAATGGTTTTTTTTCAATTCTTTCCTTCCTCCTTCCCTCCTTCCTTCCTTCCTTCCTTCCTTCCTTCCTTCCTTCCTTCCTTCCTTCGTCAGTGGACAGAAATAAAAAATTAGAGTTTGAGGCTCAAGTTAAACAAAGAAGCAGATTTAGGTTCAATGAAAATTAAGATGTATCAGCAAACATACTAGATTACTGTATCTTCTTTCATGTGGGGTATTTAAGCAGAATGTGTGGGTGTCTAGTTGTTAAGTTTGTCATAGAAAGAACGTCTACTAATACATATGTAAAAAGAGATGAATTTTGAAGTTTCTTCCAACTGCAAAATGTTATGATTCTTTTTACAAACATAAAAGGTAGTAGTATGGTTGTGGAGGTAAAGAGGGAAAACAGGGGGAGGGTCCAATTGTTGTCCTTCTATCCAGACAACCAGAGGAAGGCCTCTGAAGCAGATGCATTGGTTAGTGGCCTTAGAGAGTCTTTATTGAAAACCGACATAAGCATCAAATAGAACCTAGCTAGGTGACTGAGACCTAGGATCGCTTTTACCACAGAGGCTGAGACTGTTGGATTTTTAAAACCCAATCTCAAAAACAAAAGCAAAATTAGTTTAGACAGAAGATGGCGATGGCGAGATAGGTCAGAAAATTCCAAGCTCTCAATATTTTCCCCCACAAAAGAGTTAAAATAACACTTTAGGGCAAACAAAGTGTGGAGGGAGATAAATAAGAACAGGGGCACAACCCAGATTTTTCTGGGACAGTATGAGAAGATCTGGAGAAAAATCTCAGGAGAAGATTTGGTCTTATGAAGAGTAAACACAACCAGGCTAGGTCCCTTTTAAGGACTGGTAGCAAGCCCTGGGGTTAGCTGATTTGAGAGGCTGCCTCTAACCCCAGCCACTGGAACTTTTACCTTTTACGTCTGAGATAGTGAGGGGAGTTGAGATGAGCTCAGTAGCATGCTGGGAAACTCTGCTGACAAGGAACAGCAGACCCAGCTGTGCTGTAAAGAGCTGCCAGGGTGAAATGGGGCCAGCTCACACCCAGTGAGTGCAGAAGCAGTGGGGCAGAAAGCCCCTGGCTGCGGAGGTTTGGCTTTGGTCTGAGGCTAGAGGAAAGAAGTGAAGATCTGGGACAAGAGGCACCACCCCCCTAACCCAGGGCTAGAGATTACAAAAATTAAGGTATTACCACAAAAATGTGCAGGCAAAGGAGAATCTCACCATAGAAAGCTATTATGGGAATAGAGATGACTGGGGTTCATCTTCAGAGGAAGATATTGAAGTAAAGAAGCCCCCAAATAGTAATGTCTGCTTGCCCAAAAAGAATTCATAGAAGATCTTAAAAAAGACTTTAAAAATCAAATGAGAGAGATGGAGGAAAAAGAAGAAGAAGAAAGAAGAAGGAGGAATAGGAGCAGAAGGAGGAGGAAGAGGAGGAGGAGGAGAAAAAGAAGAAGAAGACATGCACAAACAAAAAAAAGATCAGGAGAAGAAAATGTTTGAGAAAATATGTCTATATATGAATATATGTATATATTTATAGCTGTAGAGAAACATATCTAAATTTTATTGTGGTCTTCTGCAGGGGGTGGGAGGTGGGGAGCTGGGGAGATGGAAAAAAAGAACAAAGTTTAAAAAGTCCACAGCATAGAACAAAAAAAAAGCTCACAAGGAAGCAAAAACGGACAATTCTCAACAGGAGTATTATTTTTCATATAGGCTTTCTTGAAATGGAATTTTTTTGGTACATATTTAGAACTCTCTCATGTTCTGCTATACACACGATGTGCTTTTTTCTTTCTAACTTTGTATTTAAGTTCCAACATTTAAGTTTATGATATGTTTTTGTTTCTTTTCTCTATTCTATAGTTGTGTTCTGTCATTTGGGTCTAAAATAAAACAAAATAAATAGTTTAGACAGATACAAATGATATATATAATACACACTCAACTGCTAATTTCTTGTCTTGGCCATATTTTTACTCTGTATGTATACATACATATATATGTATGCACACACACACACACACACATATATATATATATACACTATATATTTCTACACATAGTCTGTGTAAAAGCAGGAATTGTTTTAGTTTTTGTGTTTTTTATCCCTCATGCCTAGCACTTCGCCTGAAACACAAAAGTGGTTAATAAATATGTGTTGATTGATTGGCAGAAGTTCTCATACCTATTATGACTATGGATCATCTGAATTATTGAAGTATGATCTTACTTAAGTCATTTCAACTTGAAATTAGAAATTTTTTCTCATCTATAAAATGAAAGACTTGGAACAGAACAGCAGTTTTTACACTCTTTGTTCTCAGGACCCATTTATACCCTCAATTATTACTCCTGACCCTTCCCTACTCCAAAGAGTTCTTGTTTGTGTGGGTTATGTCCATTGTTCATAACTGCTTTCATATTGGTATTATTTTATGTTTTAGTATTATTTAGTTTTATTGTTTTAGTATTATTATGTTTTAGTAATATTACAAAAATCTTTGATCTTAAATTAGATATTTGTGAAAAATATTTAGCACAGTGCCTCACACAAAGTAGTCAAAGTACAAATGCTTATTCCCTTTCTTTTCTAGTTGGCAGAGTCACTGAAAAGGTCTTGGGGATCACCAGAGGTCTCCACAATTTACACAATTAGTTAGCACTGCTCTAGATCATTTCCATGATTATGTCCTAAAATTCTATGTTACAATACTTCATGGTTAGCAACATTGGCTCATTTCATTTTATAACATTTTTAAAAATTTGAACTTAAGAATCATTAGCAAATACAAACATTTTAGTTTACCAACAATCACAAGAGAGAGTTTAAGAGGAATAAGGAGAGGAAGAATGAAAGGAAAGAAGGGAGGAAGGAATACAGAAAAAGAAAAAAAAGGAAAGAAATGTATTAGTCTTTCCCTTTCTTCTGCGCCCTCTAATGGCAGTGCTAATAATAAGAAAAATGAACTAAATAGAGGAATGGAACCCTGGTGTTCTTATAATTTTAATGCACTCTGGTAAAAGCATTTAATGTTGCAATTTTTTTTTGCCATTTAAAGATACCATACAACATCATGAAAGTGGAAAGAAGAGAGACAATTCATGAGAGGGTGTTAACAGTGAATATCAAATGTTACAGGAAACTCATGAAGGATGGGGACTGAAAAAAAACCATCATATTTGAACTTTGGAGGGAGTATTCAGTCATGAAAACATACCACAATGGATGGAATCCTGGATTTGGATTCACTAAAGATCTGGATTTGAGTCCTACCTCTGATTCTTAGGAGCTGTATGACCTTAAGCAGTTCACCTTGTCTCTCAGATCCATTTTCCTCATCTACAAAGTGTGAATAATAGTAGCTATAGTATCTCCTTCAAAGGATTTTTGTGAGGCTTAAACCAGATAAAGTATTTGAAGCACTTTGCACACCTAAAAGAATGTTCTAAATGCGAGTTAGTTTTTATAATTGTTGCTTCCATGAATAGCACTATTTTTGGTATTAAAATAGGTGTACTTTTAAAAAAAAATTACCCTCTAATTTCTCTTTATCCTCAAAAAGTCTTATTTCCTGGATTTGGGACTGGCACTTATGGGACTCGTAGATATATTTCTAGCACCAAAGCATTTCATAGGCTCGTTTATTTGGGAAATCCTAATTTCAGCCTTTTTTTTTCCCTAAGGAATAATGAGAAAGTCTCAGTGGAGCTAACATGAATCATTAGCCTCTGGAAAATCAGGAGTTACTTAAGAACTAGGTAGAACATTACTGATTTCCTTCATGTGACCCACCTTTTATATTTAAAATGCCATTTTATTGTAGGTTTCTGGTGTGAAATGAGTGAACTGCAAATAATTCCAAGTGGGCATAAAATATAGATGTAGGAGCTGAGAGATTTAGGTATATCATGAAACTCATTTTTAAAGTTAGCTAAACTCCAACATCAAGGTTTTCATTGAGTTTATTATTTTATTTAATGAAAATATTACCTACAATTGACAGATTTTTTTATAGCATAATAATGATGGGTAAGGTGGAATTTTAACAGGCCCTTTAAAAAAGTATTTCCTTTGGCTAGCATAGTTGAATTATAAATGGTTCTTTCTAAAAGATAGGCAGCTGGCATCCTGCTTTAGGCTGTTTTAGTCTGCTACTCATTGACATTCAAACAAATCATGATAGATTTGCCATCCTAAAGTACCCTTTTTTGAAAAGATTCAAGGCATCCTATTGGCATTTAATTCTTTTTCACCATGTCAGACATAGTAATTATCCTTTCCCCTTTCCCCATAGTTTAATCTAGAGGTTCCCAATATTTTCAAGTATGAGAATCCCTTTTTAAGATAAAATAGTTTCTTGAACCCACAAATAATCGTAGTTGTCAAATATATTGACATCTGTTGATTGAGAAAATAAAGGACTGGATATGGGCCTGTTGTAATGCTCCCAAGGCATCCCGGGGCTCTTTGGTCAATAAATTGGAGAATGACTGGTCTAAACTAAATCTTAATTTCCTTTAATACTTAGTCCAAAGATCCACCATCTTATTGAAAACCATTCTGATCCAACTGAAACCACAACTGTTTCTCTCGTTTTGTTAAAAAAATAAATAAGGGGACACTAGGTATCACAGTGGATAGAGCACAAGCCCTGGAGTCAGGAGGACCTGATTTCAAATTGTGCCTCAGACACTTGATATTTACTAGCTGTGTGACCCTGGGTAAGTCATTTAACCCTGATTACCTTGCCCCTCCTCCCCCAAAAGAGGGGCTATATTGCTTATCCCTTGCTAGGATCATTAATAGATTACATGTCTATCATCCCTTCAGATAATACCAATTTGTCTAATAGTGAGTGATCTCAACTCCTATTTTATTGTGCTTTAAAAGTTTTATAAATTTTTTTCTTCACAATAGTGCTATGAAGCAGGTAGTAGGATTGCTTTGCTCATTTTATAGGTCACAGAATATTTCTGTTTCAGAATTGATAAGGACCCCAGCAATCATATATTCCAAACTGCATCTGAGCAAGAATTCCTTTACAATCCAACATTTTGGACAAATCTCCATCTAGACTTTGCTTGAGAATATGCCCAGAGAAAGAAACTCATTGTCTTGTCCATTTCAATTTGAGATAGTTCTAAGTATTTCCAGTTCTTTCCTCTGGAGCCAAACAGAGGACATTGTACAGTGTAAACCATGATGGATTGGGAATCTATGGACCTTTACTCCAAGCATGGTTCTGCCTGATCAGGGAAAAGTTACAACCTCTGTAGTCTACTGTGTCTACTCTGTAGCCTCCAGTTGTGGAAACTCCATCCATCAATGCAGGTCAGTCCCTCCTCTCCAACTTTTAAGCAGTTGACTAAAGTTAAATGACTTGTTCAGAATCATAGACCTAGCATGTGTCAAAAGTGAGGCTTGAACCCATGTCTCCCTGGCTCAGGAACCAGCCCTCTAACCACTATGTTCTCTATGCCTCTTAATATGTGTAGTAATAATAATAATATGTATAGTATTATTGATAGGAGAATAAAACCCTAGATCATTCCAGTGCCCCCCTGTAATGTAATGCCAAAAGAAGGCAACTTCCCAGGTTCAAAATACCAGCATAGGTGCTCTCTATTTTATTCAGTAACAAACCCAGAACAGAGAAGATCGAAACATGACATCATTCAAAATACAGCATTTACTAAGTGTGATTAAATAATCTCCAAGGACCACCCCACCCCAGGATCTTCCAATCATTCAATCAATTACAAAGTTCCTGGTCTAAATACTTCTCCACCCCTAGGCTATACCTTCTCTTAGTCCACCACAAAGCCCCTCTTCTCAAATGGAGATTAGTTTCCAAACATAAGTAAAATACATTCATTTGCTCAACCATAGAACACAAAAAGGTAAAAAGTTCCCCACCCCTAGATCACAATTGAATCTACCCCAGAGTTACATCAAGTTTAAACACAGCGCTTAATACCCAAATGGAGGTCTTTTCTTCATCTTGACACGAGGCAAGTTCTCAGCAATCTTAGTTCCTGGGGAGACAAGGCTTAGCAAGGCCATAAGATACATTGCCAGTCCCTTCATGAATTTATCCTCTGTCTGTAGAACAGTCCTAGAACCCCTGAACACATTAGCAAAGCCCTCTCCCAGGATTTCTGTAAACATACAACAAGAAAATCCTTCTTCAGGGCTTCTGAACCAACAGAAAGGCTCCCAGACCCCTGCAACAACAGCACTGTCCTTCACCAGTGGACAGTATTCATTCTGTCTGCCGGACAGTCTCCAGACCCCTGCAACAACAGTACTGTCCCTCACCAGTGGACAGTATTCACTCTCAGTACTGTCCCTCACCAGTGGACAGTATTCACTCTCTGTCTGCAGGACAGTCTCAGGCCTTCTTAACCAAATGCCAGGTTCCAGGACTTCTTCAACAGGACAGTCTTTCACCAGTGGACAAATCTGGCAAAATAACATCAAAACAGACAGACAAAGTACCAGCAAAACAGCCATGTCTCCTCAGTCCTTGGCAGCTCAGGGGGCAGGTCTCAAAAGTCCAGGGCAATTCAAAGCGGCCACCAGCAATCTCTTAGTCTCTCTCTCTCCACGAGGTGCTGCTTCCAAAAAGATCTTCCGCCTCTCTCTTGTCTCTCCAAATCTACATCACCAGCTCCTCCCAATTCAGGACTTTCTTTTCACATCAACAAGCCCATCCCACAGGTGGGATTAACAGACTCTGGGTTTTAACACAATCAATTTGAAAACCAAGCCAATACAGGGGAATCTTTAATTGCCATTACTATCACACCCCCCCCTGCCAGGAGGTGGTATCATCCACTTTGGGAACCTCAGGACAACTTTAGAGGTTCATGAGGAAAGCTACTTCCCTGGTTACTCAAGGGGGTTGATAAATGGCTTCCCTTGTCACATATTTTGCTCATCTTTTTTTTTTGCAATCATGTAAAATAATTCCATATTAGTCATTTTGGACAAGAAGATTAGAACAAAAAAAAATAAAGTAAAAAAATAGTATGCTTTAGTCTGTATTCAATTAATATAATTTTTTTTTCCTCTGGAGGTGGATAGCATATTTCATCATGGGTCCTTTGGGATTGTCTTAGATCATTATATTGCTGAAAATAGCTAAGTCATTCACAGTTCTTCATTATAAAATATTGCTATTACTGTGAACACTATTCTCCTGGTTCTGCTCACTTCACTTTTTGATTAGTTCATATGTTTCCAGGTTTTTCTGAAATCAGCCTTCTTGTCATTTCTTATAGCACAATAATATTGCATCACAATCATATACCACAATTTGTTCAACCATTCACCAACTGATGCACATTCCCTCAGTTTCCAATTATTAGCCTCCACACAAAGAACTGCTACAAATATTTTTGTACAGTTAGACCCCCTGCCTTTTATTGATCTTGATGGACATAGCAGATAGCTCACTTATCTTCAAACTTACAAGACAACAAATTTAATTTATGACTTTAATTAGTCATAAACAGATACCTAATGAATAAAGCTATTTTTCTCATGAAATCTTGCATTAGCAACTTTTAGACTTCTGAGTGAATGAAAACAGTTTCTTCTAGGAGAGGTGTGAAATAAATGTCTCTATAAATACTGAAAACTCCCTTTTATACTCTATATTGTGCTGTCAACCCAAGGAAAGTTGTGAAGTTGCAGGAATATGTTACGTGAAAATATTTTCTCTTACCCCACTCCAGTGTAAAAAACAACCTTGTGTATACCTTTTGCTTTTTTTTTCTTTCATGTGATTTTTTTTGATGCATATGACTTTTGTGATAAAGCTGTGGCTTTCTCTGTCTATTATATTATCTCCTGCCGGATCTAATCTTGGGAAGAAAGTAGTTCTGAGCACTCATTTGATGTAAAACCTTTAAAATCCTCATTAAATTAAATCCTCATAAAATTAGGTATTGCCACTTTAATAACCTATACCTGGTTAAGATGTCCTATTCCCTGGAATTCCTGATCCATTCAATTCAATCTGTTTTGCAGGGATATAAACACACACACACACACACACATACGCACACACACACAACTCACCCATTCAATTCAATCTATTTTGCACCGGGTACTAGGGATATAAACACACACACACACACACACACACACACACACACACACACAACTCACCCTGTCTTTAAGAAACTTAAATTCTCCTGGGAGGGAAACAACATGTAGAAAGGTATATAAATTCAAAGTTTATGCAAATTAATTTCAAGGAAAGAGACCCTTGGGGGTAATGAGCCCCTATCATTAGGCAAAGTATGTGATCAGATCAATTCAATTAATCACCAAATCAGGCCCAATTTCAACATGGTGAGATTTCTGTTCCATTAAAAGAAAAAAAAAAAGGCCTGAGATTAAAAAAAACATAAGAAATAAAAAAAGCTGACTGTCAGCAGGCCACATGGAGGTGAGTGCATAAATCAAAGACCTATGCCATCTGTTAAAGAAACTTAACAGGAATTAAGTGGCACACATTTCGCATTTCTAAAAATACATTTCTTCACAGTATGCAGAAGTACATTTTGAGAACTGAATTTCTGAGGAAGAATATTGAAATTTATCCTTAATTACTAACTTCTAGATGCCTGGAGAAAATAGAGTTTCACAGACAATCTCTTCTCCGTGTTGATTTTATTTTGTATGTAATAAAAATAAGAAAGGACTGGTAGGTGATGGTACTAACCCTTACTCTGCCACTCACAAATGGTGTGACCTCGGGCAAGTCACTTGCCTTCCTTCCACTTGTGCAAGATGAAAGGATTAGATGACATACTCTTTAATGCCCCATTTAATATTGATATTCATGGTCTTATGATTTTGTTCTTCATATATAACATTCTATCGTCTGTTTCCAAGCCTTCTCACAAATAATTCACCTATTTCAGGAAAACAAAATCTTCTCATCTCTGCCTCATAATATCAATAGTATCTTTTCAAGCACAACTCAGATGCCATCTGTTAACTGAGGATTTTTCTAATCTCCCTCCCTGACCCCCAAGTGTCTCTTTCCTTGAAATTAATTTGCATAAACTTTGAATTTACATACCTTTCTACATGTTGTTTCCCTCCCAGGAGAATTTAAGTTTCTTAAAGACAGGGTGAGTTATGTGTGTGTGTGTGTGTGTCCCTAGTACCCAGTGCAAAATAGATTGAATTGAATGGAATTGCTATGAATCTAATTAAATATGGCAACTGAGAACATATGAAGCATGGTGATAGCCAAAGAAAGTTGGACTGGAATTCAGGCAGTAACATGATATCTAAACCTAGACATTATCCAATTCAGCATTTCTATCTCCTCATGTCACAGGTGAGGAAACTGAGGCCTCATAGGTGTGATTTAGCCAAGGTCATAGATTATTCCCTCCCCCAAATATCTTGTATTCATTTGATGCATGCTAGGCATATACTTATGTTGGTTCATGTTATTTCTCTTATTAGAATGTAAGCTGTGTGAGAGCAGGAACAATTTCACTTTTTTTCTTGAATCTCTAACACTGAGCACATTTGCTGCAAAATAAGTACTAATTATATGCTAGAAGACTGACTGATTGACTGAACTATTCAAGTCCCATTTTAAGTTCAGGGCTTTTGACTCTAATGGCAGTGTACTCTGTTGTACTCTAAAGCTCTGAACTTGAACTCTTAATGCTAGGATTTTCTATCTGTTGATTATCTCCAGTTGATTCTTCCCCATTAGGCTATGAGTGTCTATGGATAGAAACTGTCTTTTGTATTTTTTTGTATCCCCAACATTTCTCTCAGTGCCTGGCACATAGTAGGCATTAAAGAGTAGAATTTGAGGACTGGATTTGAAACTTATCAACCTTGCGTTATTTAATTAATTTCTCTGAGCCATGAGAATATTGTGCCTAGAGAGCTGCCAATGGAAGCCAGGAAGACCTTGGTTCAACTTTTGTTTCTGACACATATTGACTTTGGGATCCTAGCCAAGTGACTTCCTGTTTCACTGTCTTAGGTGGTAGTTTTATTTATTTCTTTATTTGTTTGTTTAACAGTCAACTTGCAGCAGAAGTGCCAATGTGTCATCCTAAATTAGTTTCTTTGCCTATTCCAGTTTTTATCCCTATCCCATGAGTCAAAATTTCTTCATAGAGAAAATGTAAAGCATATTTAAGCTATCTCTCTCACAGGTTTGTTTCAAAGGAAATGGTTCTTGTGTAAATTATTATTCTTTCCTTGAAATAACTATAAGCTCCATGAGGGTAGAGACTATATCTTGTTTAATTTTCGTATACTAATACTTAACACAGGATTCCATCTATAGCATATAGTTTTCATAAGGCGTGTATTGAATTGAAAGGATCTGTATTCAATACTTTCAAAAGCTTCCTCTACATCCCAAGACAAGAGCAGGGGAAGGAGGAGCCAGATAAATGTTTCATTTTCAGAAAGCCATCCCTTGACACTGACAGACATCTTCTTGGATGTGAAAATATATACGGATCATTACAGCCATTTCTATGCTGACATGCCACATACATATTTATGTCTAAACATATGCCTGCATAGAGACAATTCATTAAGTTCTGTGGTTGTTGAAACAGGTGCAAGGAACACACCTGTGAAATTGGTTTACATGCACAAATCGGATAATATCACAAACAAATTGGGCAGTTAGGTGGTAACCACATGTTTTTTTTCCCCTTCTATAGCTTCCCCATAATTCCCCATGTGATGCCAGAGACATGGCTTTCCCTATCCACAGATAGAATATTTTACATTTCTTTCTTCCCCACCTTCAATTTGGGAACATTGAATTCAAGGCTGGCAATCATTTTTATTTGTAATGCCTCAAGAATTTGTAATGGCTCAAGAATATTCAATTGTTTGGTATACCTTTTCACTGTTGTGTCGTCCATTTTAAATTCCTGGGGTCATGGAAGCTTTTGTTCCCCAGTCCTATTAAGATGATTGAACAAAGCATCCCAATCGGTGGAAAGAGTGACAGGAGAATACATTCTCTCAAATTTAAGCCCATCTCAAGACTGAAATTTCACACTTTCAATTTAATTTAGAATAATTTGTATTATTTTGTTTGGATTTTTTCCTTCATTTCATGAGTCGCTATACCCAAGCTAATTTTATTGCCAGGTGATAAGATTATTGTTGATGGGTCTCTCTGTGAATAGCTAGGTTGGTCCTTGGAAAAAAGACTTGATGTGTTACCAAGACCCTACTAAAGCCTTTTTTTTTTCCCAAAATGGTAGCACTGTCTAGAGCTTCAGCTCCATGATCTTAGTCTTTTATAGGCAATCCAACATACCCTCCTTGCTATGATGAGGCATCAAGTAGGAATATTTAAAAGAAGAAATTGGTAGAAACATTTATCCTGGCAACATGACATAGTGACCCTAGCCTTGGAGTCAAGAAGACCTTTATCTTGACTCTTATATGTATTGACTGTGTGACCCTGGGAAAATTATTGACCAAGGTAAGTATCTAGTAATATAAGTCTCTGAGCAGATTCTGATTTTCATTGGTAGAGGGAATTTCCTTATTGAGATGTCCTTATTCTAAAGAAATCACAGATGCAGTTAAAAAAATGAACTCCTCATACCCAAAGAAAAAAGAAACAACTAATAAACCAAAGTATTTATAATTCTTCAGATACTTTAAACTTTTTCAGAATGCCTTATTTATTAAACCCCTAGAATTTTTATTTGTATAAAATCCCATGTTCATCAACTCTGTGATCTTGCAAGAGAAACTGCCCTTCTTTATTCTTCAATGTCCTCATATATATAAATGAGAGGTTTGAATCAGAGTTCTCTCTCAGCTCTTTCATTCTACTTTAATCCTTCAGTGATTAATACTTCAGTAGATTTGTGATCCCATAAGAGAAATTTCCCTCAATTGCAATTTACTTATGCCTTCCTGTCATATGTGATCCTTGATCTTGTTCTCCCATAAATGCTATACAGAGGAACTCCTCGATGCCATGGAAGCCTCCCTCTGTTAGACTCAGCTATCTGGAAAGGTGTTTGCTAAGTTGTACCTCAGCAGAATTGACAATTACTTTGAAAAAATCAGGAGGTTGAAGGAAGAAAGAAATAAACATTTATGTAGTGTCTACTGTGTGCCAGGCATTGTACTGAGTGCTTTTTATGAATACAGTCTCATTTGATTCATACAACAACCCTATAAGAGATACTATTACTATTCATGTTTTACAGTTGAGGAAACTAACCCAGCTAAAGGTTTAGTGACTTGTCCATGGTCACATATCTAACATGAATCTGAGACCAGATTTGAACTCGCTTTATCCATTATGCCACCAGCTGCTTATCAAGTTGAAGGTTACAGTCTCGACT